>NC_137851.1:32625702-33250702 GCF_948465745.1 Chenopodium album | reverse complement strand
AGCGTCTCCTTTGGCAAAGGGCTAACAAGCTTTGGCAAGGAGTGTCAATGTTCTTTCAATTTTTGAAAGGCCGCCTCAACATCTTCCCCCCATTCGAATCTAGTATTCTTCCTGATTGCTTGGAAGAAGTAAAGGCATTTGTCACCTGACCGGCTGAGGAATCTCCCAAGCACAGCCAGGCAACCGGTAAGCCTCTGAGCTTCCTTAACAGTGTGGGGGTGAATTCATGTTAATCACCGCCTGTATATCTTCTTGGTGTTAGCCTCTATCCCCCTTTGATCAATCAAGACTCCGAGAAACTTCCCAGACTCAACACCAAAAACACACTTCTTGGGATTTAACATGACCTTATGCCGCTTGAGTGTAGTGAAGGTTTCTCGGAGATCAGTAAGGTAATCCATCTGTAGCTTGGATTTGACTATCATGTCATCAATATACGCCTCTACATTCTTCCCAATCTGATTAATGAAGACTGTATTAATCATCCGTTGGAAAGTAGCTGGCGCATTCTTCAAACCAAACAGCATCACTGTATAACAGAATAACCCTTAATCAGTGACGAAGGGCGTCTTCTCTTGATATTTTTTCCACAGGGGTATCTGGTGGAAGCCGGAGTAGGCATCCATGAAACTCATCAAAGCATGCCCGGCTGTAGAGTCGACCAGACAATCGATCTTTGGAAGCGAGTAATTGTCCTTTGGACATGCCTTATTCAAGTCAGTGTAATTTACACATATGCGCCAAGTACCATTCGGCTTCTTTACAAGCACCACGTTCGCAACCCTATTAGGGAAGTTACGTGGCCGAATGAATTCGGCGTTTAACATCTTTTTGACCTTGGTAACTGCTGCATGACTTTTTTCCTTGCTGTGATTTCTTTTCTTTTGCCGGATGAGCTTCTTTTTAGGGTCCACGACGAGTTTGTGAACAGTCGGATCCGGGCTAAGGCCTGACATCTCTTCCACTTCAAAGGCAAAAATGTCTTTGAATTCTTTCAGCAGGAGGTGCAAGTTTGCACCTAACCTTTCAAAAGAAGTCGTCCCCACCTTAAGAGTTTGTTGTAGACGACTGTCGTCTAGAAGAATATCAATGTGATCACCAGCCGGCTGGGGACGGAGCTCATCTGACCGTTTCCCGGTCAGTGATTGCAATTTCTTCTCCTTCTTCACCTTCACCAGATGGTCAACTTTTCTTTTCTTTTCGGCAGCTGGTGGGGGTGAATTAGAGTCCTTGACATCGTCAAGGTCTATTGGCTCCTTCGGCTGACCGGCTAAAGCAGCCGTTGGTTTGACGTTTGAGATGTAACACTTCCTTGCCGTCTTCTGATCCCTGTTGAGGGAGCCAATAGAGCCATCATCCTTTTCATACTTGAACAACATGAGAGCTGGGATGATGACGGCCTTGCACTCATTCAGAGTGGGTCGGACAAGAATGATGTTATAGGCGGTCAGCTCTTTAACCATCAAAAACCGGACGATCATATGTCGTCTTTTTCCCTTCTTCCCTAGCCGGATAGGGAGATCAATCTGTTCGACTGGGTGCACGACCCCTCCCCCAAGGCCAACTAGTGGATAGGAGACGTCGCGCAAGTTGTCCAGCTTTTAGCTCAGCTTGGACAGACACTTGTAGCTGATGAGGTCTAAGGAGCTACCAGTGTCAATAAGGATCTGACCAACCAGTTGGTTGGCGACCTTACATTCAATGACAATCGGGTCGTCATGCGGTCGGCGGACTTTGCCTCGATCCTTCTTAGACCTGAGGATGTATGACTTTAACTCCCCTTGATCACCCAAACGGTCCAACAACCGCTGTAGGCTAAAGCAATCATTGGTGTCATGACCAATGTCCTCATGGAACTTGTAGTATTTATTCTTATTCTGATTCTTCGTGGAACCTTTCATGGCTGCGGGCTTCTCAATAGATTTACAAAAATACATCACGGAATACAGTCCGTATTTTCTATCCTTATCGGGCCCCACTAGTTGCCATTTTTATAAAACCTGCGAGAGAATATACATTCCATTCATCCATTCACTATTTGTGAATGGCCCATGCATTTTACAACGATAAACAAGTAACAATGCACAAACACGCGTAAACTAGTAACTAATTTAGGTCGTTAATCCAATTAACACACCTAATTAAAACTAGTCAAAGTTGTTTAACCGATTATGTAATTTGGCGCAATTAAAGCTCCCACTAAATTTCGTATCCATCTTAATTAATCCAATTAATTAAGTCGGTAAACACAAAATTTTGCCAAAATAAAATTTTGCCAATGCCGCTCAAAACCGAGGCCTAGCCTCAATATTTAATTAAAATAATTAAAACCAAAATCATTAATTAAAATAATTAAAACGGCAAAAAAATACAAAATTGCGTAGTCCAAAATGTCTAAGTGCCTAGCACCAAGACTTAGAGTGCTCACTACTCGCACAACCGATTGATGCTCAATGAACGTGGGAGTGACTTATGATGTCGCTTACGCGTTACACTGACCACATCAGCGAACTTTCACACACCAAATCGTGACCCATGATGGCCATGTCGTGCGAGCTCATTGCACTACATTGCTCCGCAAGCAATGTCTACGCACACTAACCCCTATCAAGCACCAACATGCATACATATATAGCATGCCCCGCACCACAAGGCTCGAGCACGCGCAAGCAAGCCACGGGCAGCCGAGCCATGCACAACAGCATGCATGGCTGGCGCCGCTGCCGCGCCACGCTGCTGCCTTTTTCCTGGCGCGCTGTGCTGCTGGCCGCGAGCAGCAACCACGCAAAGGCTGCACCACCTCAAGGCAGCCCCTTAGCAGCCATATGCGGGCTGCTATGCAGCCTGGCTCGCCAAGGGATGCTTTGCCCTCGATTTCCGTGCCATATCCCCGGGTTTTTAACCCAAATTTTGCGTGACTAAATAATTAATTTTAAATTAATTTTAGAACTAATAAAATGAGCCAAAAATGAAAAATTACTATAAGTCCAACTTAAATAAAAATCCATCAAGGTGCACATAACCAAAATTATTTCCAAGAACCATTCTTTAATAAAATTGGTTTAACTTGGTGCAACAAAATGAACAGGGGTAATAACTCACTATTAATTTAATTAATTTAAATTAATCATGAGATTTTGACAAAATAAAGGGGAGTTGGAATTTCGAACACAAATATTCAAATAAAGATTCAAACTTTAACTTGTGAATCCTTAAAAAATTATATCTTCTAATATGAAGATAAATGAAATTTCTATCACAAAATTCAAACTTTATGATTCCAATCAACATAATACATGATTAAATCAAAAGTTCAACCAAAAATTTCATGGAATTTAGTAACTCAAAGTTTTAATCACTTAAAACAATTAAAGATTGAATCTTTAGTACTTAGAAGCCTCAAAGAACAAATTTTTCGCACTTAATGCAATGGATTTGCAATTATGTGAAAATATAAACCAATCTTTCAAGCACTAATTACTACCAAGTAACCATGATTAAAGAGGTTCAAAATTGCAGAAACATTAAGGAAAGAACCATATACATAATTACCATAAATATGCCATTAAGATTCAACGTTAGAAAGACATAAAATTTTTCGTCTAAACAAAACATCACTCAAAAAAGGCATTTTCTGGTCAATTTTTGGCCTAAAATACAGTCCTTGAAGGGTAAAATCATTTCCATAATACCTTTTCCACCCAAAATTCACTTTTTTTGGGCGAAAATATAGGTTGAGGGCCATAATCAACTCTAAAACGGGCTTAAAATTAATAAAACCGGGCTACTAATCTAATTAGCAACATAAAACTAGAAAAATAAAGCCATAAAACACCTTGAAAATTATGATTATAAAAATAAATGAGCAAGGCTCCGATATCGCTGTTGGGTTTTGATGAGTCTGACTCATCGCGGAAGAAAACCCAAGCCAAGATCACACTCACAATTAATATAATCAAAAGACATAATTAACTTAATTAACAAGAATTAAAGAAAGATTAATCACCTTTTACACGTGCTTCGCTCGTATCCTGAGCTCTTACTTGAGAAAGCTTTATGTCTCGCACGGGTGAAAACCTCTAACGATATCCACCTGCAACACGACCCTGACTAAGTCTATTGCTTGGAGGTTAGCAAAGTCCGACAAAACTTCTCGAGTAATTATGAGTGTAAAGGTTTTCTCAATGGAGATTCCATTTCTAACTCTTATTCAAGTGAACAATCCCAAGGTATGCCTTGCCTATTTATAAGGAGTGCTTCCTTGTGAATTCCACTCATCTTTCAATGTGGGACTTTTTCACAAAAAGATCCCACATGGAAAGAATGTTGAATTCAATCCTTAGTTAAATAAACCAAGGAATAACAAAGTAACAAGTGTCACATGGTTAGGTGAGGACCACTTCCTCACTTACTCCCCAAGGCAACTCACTGGCATTGTTAGCTAACCATGTGCCACCCAACCTTGAGCCCTAAGTTGGGTTCGGTTGGGCCGCCATTTTTTGTCTTGCGTCCATGACCCGTCACTCGGGTCCACGCCCGTTGCCACGTGGCATACCGCCACCTTGGCGCGCTGCCACATGGAACACCACCACTTAGTGGCTGCCACGTGCAATGCCACATCTGCTGCCATGTGCGCTGCCACGTGGCGTGCTTCCCTAGCCTTCGCGTGGCTAGGATTTTTACTTGTTACTTTAAGCATTTTCCCATCTCGCCAATTCTTAAATTTTGGCTCAACTTTTAAGATTTGGTTCCGACGCTTTAAGCTCGGAATCCGACATCTTTGTTCACAATACTCGAGTGACTTATTAATTCCTTTCGGATTAATTCGTCGCGTCGGATCGTTAGTTGCTTGGGTGTGACCTGAAGGGTTCAGTCAAGATTAAGCTGTAATATTAATTACTTATTAATATTACTAATCGGAAGCGACCTCCACCTAGGCATTCCGATAACTTGACCTCACTGAATAATTAGCCTTCTAATAATTCCGAACCCTCTATCGGAATAATACCCTTGTTCCAAGGACACCATTCCTATCAAGGTCACTACCATGGAACAAAACAAGGTCACTGTTTCTACCCTTGACAAATTGCAGGAACAGATGAGTAAGATTTCTGAGGATTTCACTTATGTGGAACAACCTCCCAGTCCTTTGGATGTGAAAGACAGGCTCCCTGAAAAGTTCTCCACTGCTGATATTCCAAAGTTCAAGCCTACTGACAATCTAATATTCCATTTAAAGGCGTTCTCTGCAACCATGGCTCTCAAGGGATTGGACGTAACACTCTTCCCTACGGTGTTCCCTCTCTCCTTAGAGCATGCTTGATAACAATGGTTTTATTCCCTAGATGCCAAGCGTACTGGGACTTGGCAAGATGTCACCGACATTTTCATGAATTGTTGCAAATGTAACATTCAAACCAAAACTTATGAACGTGAACTGTCCATTCTCAAACAGAAAGAGAATGAAGGCTTCACCGCTTATCTGAACAGGTAGAGGGAAACGACTTCACTTTTGGTAGATCCTGCCAAAGAAAGAGAGATGGTTCGTCTCTTCATCCAAAATCTGACTCGCAAGTATAGGGAACATCTCCAATTTCTTCCACTGAACACTTTCGAAGCTGTATACGACATTGGCATCAATATCGAGGACGACCTAATAAAGACTGCTAGTAGTAACAATAATAACACTTGGAAAAACAAGAAGAACGACCTTCCTTCTTCTTCATCTTCTAAGAACGAAAATACTACCAACAATATAAGCCAAGTAGATCTCAATGAAGTGTTAGCTCTTGATGCTCCATTGCCTAAGAAAAGGAGAACTTACACCCCTTTAGGAATGACTTATGATGCGGCCTTTGATCGCCTCTATAGTCAAGGCTTGATCACACCTATTGGGCCATTTTCAGAGCCAAAGCCTGAAGAAAGGAATGCCAAATGGAACCCTGTTGCCCATTGCAAGTACCATCAAGGAAGGGGTCACTCTACCGAACAATGCTGGAATTTGAAGGACACCACTCTACCGAACAAAGTTCCCGTCCCTCCAGGTGGTAAGAAGAACCCTTCGCGTGATATTTCATGATTTCTTCTTTTTTTTTAGTTTCCCTTTCCCCAATTCAAGTCTAGCATAGATTCCCTTTCTGTAATTTAATAATTTTGTTAGCTTATTCACCATTTCATCAATAAATTAAGTGTTCTTTACATCTCGATCATTTTCACTAGAAAAAAAAAAATCAATTTCCGAACCGAACACATGGTACACCAATGAATTAAGGCACCTTTGCAACCCGTTTTTTCCGCTAATCATCCAAACATACACTCCATTTCTTGACACAAATTATTTTTAGCCTCATCTAATGTTTGGCCTTCATTTCTTAAACCCACATTCACCTAACCCTGGGATGGGAAGGTGTGCAATTTGTGTAACATTCAAAAAGCAAATTTAAAAAAAGAATAAGTAAATGAAAAACAATGTCTAAAGGCAAGTGTTCCAATGTCTTGGATACGAACACGTCTCGAATTGCGTCTCTCATCGAGTGCTTGGTACCGTGCCTGATAAACATGAATGCTAAATGAGTGATGGACCGTATGATTCGATATTGCCTACATTGATTCAAAAGAAGGAAAAAAAAACAAAAAAAAAATGTTGAAAATAAAACTTGCAAAGTCCAATACACAATTGCGTATCTTGGGGGCTTCTCTCGATTCTTGAGCCTTTTACCCCTTTTTTCCTTAAACCATCAGCTTAACCAAATTACAACCCTTGAAAGACCTCTTTTAGGTGAACACACACTTGTGCAAAGTTCGATTAGAGCTACGTTCGGCCTGATTCCTAACGGATACGTAGGAAATCTCACAATGAGGTGCGGCCACATTAATATTCATATCCATGATCAAGTCAAAGAATATCCAATGCTTATCCCTACCCATTTAGAGCTAGACTTGGGGGCTTGAACCACACCATCTAGCCTACCTAGCCTAAAGAGTCACCATCTCGACTCTTCTCACATCTATTTCCCTCACTATAGCCTTTGCATCCTCACCTTAGTATCATTTTCACACACTTCTTTCACACATACATAGCCATATCATCTTTTCCTTTTGGAACTCTTTATCATGAAATCTTGTTTCCCTACCGCGCATGCTTCATCATCTTTCAAGACAACATTCATTAGAAGAAACATTGTATATTTGCTTAGCTTCCTGACCTGAGCAATGTTCATTGTTTCACGCATCGCATAATGTGCTTGGTTCTAGTTATATATCAATGATTTGTAATCATACAAATCATATCGTGCTTAGCTCCTTGATTTAAGCAACGTTCATTATGCATTACTCAACAATCACGTCATCTATATAAGTGCTTAGCTTCCTGACCTAAGTGACGTTCAAGATCATTTCTTTACACCATATATGATGCTTAGCTCCATGACCTAAGTTCATTCATCTATCATGTCACATGATGTAATTGTCCTTAGCCTCCTGGCCTAAGAACATGAATCATGCATACATAATTTTTAAGACAAGCAATTAAATCCATACAATTCATTTCGTCTTGCTCAACGAGGAAGTTTAAAACTTCTTCCCTTCTTCATGTCTTTTCTTTTGGGGAAGTTTAAAAAAAATTTCAATATTTTCATTGAGGGAAGTTTAAACACAAAACTTCATTTGTCACGTCTTTCTTTTTCAAGAGAAAGTCGCTACCCTCCACTCATGACAAAAATGACGGAAAATTTTTGCTTTTTGCATTGTCGGTTGCTTTTATCTACTCATACACTCAAATCATACTTACACACACAATCACAAGTCATACACATGTCTTGTCGTGTCAAGTCAAGCTTGGTCAAGTTAGTTGGTCAAGTCAATCACAGTATATGCGAGTCCCTTGGCAAATTTCATTTGGCAGGTCTCATTTACAGCCCACGTTCGGGGACAAGTGAACCATCTACATCCCACGTTCAAGGGCAAGCGAACCATCTCCAGCCCACGTTTAGGGACAAGAGAACCATCTACAGCCCACGTTCGGGGATAAGCGAACCATTTACAGCCCACGTGATCACGATAACTAGGTCGTTGAATCTACTACCCTAATCAAATTAATTATTTATAAACCTAAACCTTTCACTAAACTAGTTAGCGGAAAGTATAGGGTCGAACTACGAGGAGGCACGCAAGTTAAATATCAAATCCACTAATGCAAGAGTAAATGGGAGAATATTTTTGTTGGTTTTCGTTGATTAAGTAAACTAAAGCAATAAAGAAAGGAAGATAAAAAGGATTAAACCAAAGATAAACAACTCTAGGGGTACGAGGGTGTCAGACATGATCAAACAAAGATGGACAATGATGATTATCATGAAAAACATGCCATAGAATGCTTAGTTCTACTCAAACAACTCACTTTCATGCAATTGCTTAAGCAAATCAATGAATTAAGTCTTGTCCTAATTGAGATCACTTTCATGCATCCATTTAGTCACTAACCATGGCAAGAGATTAAGAGAGCACAATACATAAAACTCTACTTAAATAATTCATTTTCATGCAATCATTAAAGTAGAGGTGATCTTAATCTAATCCAAATCATTCTCATGCATTTAGATTAGGGAACATCAAATAATGTGCTACTAACAATCTCAAGCTATCAAAAATCATATCTTTCATCAATTTTATGGCATGAGAACAATCAAATCATCATCCATCATCAATATTAACACATGTTTTCTACCCCCTTCCCCTAGCTAAAAACTTAGCCTAGGGAAGAAAAACTAACCATGAAAACTAAACAATGTAAGAAAGCATAATTAACAAGGTTGAACATGAAAATCAAACAAGCAAGAACAATTGAGCAAGTAATGAAACAACAAAACAATAAGTAAACAAAATGAAAGCAATAAACTAAAGTAAAGAGATAGGGAAGAAGAGATTACTAATGGAAGATTTGAATTGACAAAGCTTGAAGAAGATCAAAGTCCAACAATGGAGAAAATCCTAATCTACACTACTATCTTTCTCTAGATTACTCTAATCTAACACTAATCCTAATTAGATGAAAAAGAAAGTAAGAGTAAACTAAGAAATTCAATTATCCCTTCTCTTAAGAAGGTCGTAACATATATATACATCCCGAAAAACCGAGAAAAAACGAAATAAAACCGCTAGAAAACCCAGAAAGTCGCGCCCGCGGAGCAAGGGCCGCGCCCGCAGTGGCCAGAAAGCCGCACCAGCAAGCAGCCGCGCCCGCGGTGGCTGGTTGTTGCTGTGGGCTCGGTCCTTTGCTGCTCCTTGGTGATGCTCGTGCTCGCTTCTTGGTGATGCTCGTACTTGCTTCTTGGTGATGCTCGTGCTCGCTTCTTGGTGATGCTCGTGCTTGCTTGAGTTGCTTCATAGCTTTCTTTTCTTCAACGCTTTTTCTAATGAAGACTCCGGCCTTCTCTCGGGTCGTAAATATCAAAGAAAATGCCAATTACCTAGACAAAATAGAACACGAGAGAAAGAGTGAAAGATCAAAAACAAAAGCACGCAAAACAAGCTAGAAACGGAGCAAAATGCATAAAATTGCAAATTAAGGCCTAAAAACATAAACTAAAACATTATTAACTAAAAAAAGACAAAAAGGACGAGAAATAACAAGAAACACAAAAATAAACCTAAAACAAAAGGAGAAAAACGCCCTAAAATGTGTCATAAATGACACTTATCACCACGTTCGGGGACAAGCGAACTATTTACAGCCCACGTTCGGGGACAAGCGAACCATCTACAGCCCACGTTCGGGGACAATCGAACCACCATCATTTTTAGTGATCATCTCCTAGGAGAAGACGATTCACGGCGCAAGGTTCTCGATACACAAAGACTTGCAATCTCATCATCAAACAAGTTTTTCCTCAAGCCTGGAAAATTATCGGTCGTTGCCACCTCTCAAGGCGAAGAAGTCAGCGATTATATCACAATAATCTTCATCCAGTTGATAGCTTCAAGCATAGAAAGCTACCAAACTCATTTGCCACTGATACATAGGTGTCAGATGCTATCGAACATATTTGCCACCGATACACTGGTGACAGATAAGCATTCTCTCTCTACTCTTTTATCTGTGGAACTAACTTTTTCTGCACGTATCGGCGTATAAAGAGTGGTTCAGGATCGCAGAACGTCTTAAATCATTCTCCATTCCAATAGACTACTTTAACTATCGTTTTCAAAACTGACATTTCTACAAGCTTAGTCAAAGTGGGGGCTTCTATAGACACCTAAAATGTCTCACCAAAACCAAACCCGATGATGAACAACCTTTCACCGCCATTATTGGTCGGGTTGAGTATTTAATTATAGGAGTGCTTAATCTATATTTCCATTCAATACATTTCATAAACCAAGTCAATTCATGGCCCATTTTGCTAAACCATAACTTATTTTTTACTTTTCGTGTCCACATCACAAAACCGAGAGAAACTGATTTTTTGGCCCTATAATTTTGATCCAATTATTTTTTAGTTGGATAGGCCTTTCAATAAGCTTTCCAAATATGTATCATAATCCCAATTCCGATTTAAAACGAAGAAGATATGAGCAAAATACTAAACTCGGCCCAAAACCGACACCCTTTCACCAAAACGGCCATATCATAAAATCTACAAATGATTTTGACCTGATTGTAATTGGGTCGGAAATTATACTTGATAATATTTGCAAGGATATATTATTTTCCTTATTCCGATTTACGGATTAAAAGTTATCATAGTTTTAAAAACACGTTAAAAACAAGAATTACCGCGCAGCAGCTAAAATGCCGCATCACGGCAAACGCTGACGTGGCAACGATGCATATTGCCGTGACACGGTTTTTTCACCGTGTCACGGTGCCTTTTCCGTGTATTTTTTGAATTTTCTCACGCGTTTATGAATTTGGACGCAAATCTGGAAAGCCCGTACGACGTGACGCGAAGCCACGTGCCGCGCCACGATAGACATTGCCGCGTCGCGTCATTCTTTGCCATGTCACGATACACATACCGTGACACGGTGCTTTCCTGTGTATTTTCCGTGTTTCTTTTGGAAAAATTGTACACCGTGACACGGCGTCACGTGTCGCGCCACGGTGGACTTTGCCACGTCACGACATTCTTTGCCGTGTCACGGCATTCTTTACAAATTCTCCGCGTACACAACTGCACATGTTGTACTGTGTCACGACACCCATTGCCGTGTCGCGGCAGACACTGACCGTGTCACGGTGTCCCAAATTAGGGTTTTTATCTTTTCTAGGGTTCCGTGTGGTCCCCTACTCATTTTTTGTATAAATACCCCCTACAACAACAATCATTCTCTTCTCCCTCTTTAGCCTAAACACTAGCCTCCTTATTCTTCCATAATACATCCCTTAAGCACTCCAAAGAGTCTGTACTTTACCCGAGGTTCCATCCTTAAACCAAGGCGTGAAAGGTACAAATAACTGAGGGTTTGGACCAAATCAAATCTACATTAATTTAATTTAATTTCCATTTGATTAATATTTTTATTGAAATTATTAACAATTTATTCATGGTGTAGCAATTTTAAGGAACGCGTGTAATGTGAGTAATTAATTAATTTAATTACTTATTTTATTTTTATATTGCTAGTATCATGATTAGGTTAATTTATATTTGATTTAACTAACGTTATTATGGTTGAATTGCTTCCAATATTAATGTTTATTCTGTTATATTGTTGATCACTATATTGCATGTTAAAGGGGATATGTAATTGAAAATCACGACTAATAACATAATTCGGACAACCGGTTTAGGTTCCTTTTTAATCTTATTATTTAATCAAGTGATCACAATATTTTAGAAATATATGTTGCATTAAATTCAACCAATTTAGCCTAATTATAGTTTGGAGCAAATCGAATCTTTGTTTGCACAGCTTTGAGATCGCAGGAATCACTTTTCACTATAAGAATCAAGTAGAGGCCAATACGGGCGAATGTGACTTCATGACTCACTTCGTACCATGATCCCCGATCCTTCTTTTGTGGTTCTAAACCATATGGAGTTATTATCTCATGGATTATGAATGGGGTGTAACCTTCATGGGTCAATCGTTGTTGCCTATCGTTGTCCCTTTATCGTAGTTGCCTTAAATGAGCCGTGAACAGTTGACAAGTTCCTTTAAAACTTGTTGGCGGCTCCCTACTTTGCTTTGTCCCTAACCGTATTATGTCAATTCCCACTTCCTATGATTGCTAAGCATATTCACAACATGCTTTAACATAGGCGCACATCGAACGACGCCTACACCTAGCATGTCACTGAACAATAAAAATCAAAGCTTTTATCCTTAACATGATACTAACATGATAGAAGAAAATAGGACGCAACCTAAACATGATACTAGAAAGCAATAAACAATATTCTAACATGATGCTAGGAATTAATATAATCTAAGCATGATTTCTATATCAAAAGAATAATTAAGCAATTAAATTACTTACTTCGATGCCTCATATCTCTTTCTATCAAAACAATACAAACGTTAGTAACATCAAGGAAAATATTAAATCAAACAATTAATTTATATAATTGAAATAGGGATGTGGGACAAAACCCTCAAAAATTATCAACGTTTCACGTCTAGGGCGAAGGCAACTTCGAGCTTGGCTAGGTGTGTCTAGAACTCGTGAATGCGACATTATGTTAATGAAAAGGCTAGGCTTAGAAAGAGGCAGAAAAATAAGCTATTGCTTAAGAGAGAAGAGAATAGAATTAGATTATTTGTTGATGATTGTGCTAGGTGATAATTTTGAAAACGGGGAAATACAACTCTATTTATAAGAAAAATAGTCCGGAAACAATTAGAAAAAGATCGAATCCAATTTGGAATAAAACTACCTCTGTCGCGGAGCGACAAGGTCCAGCGCAGCGCGACAGCTCCATCGCGGAGCGATGGTTCTGTCGTTTCTCGATGGTTCACGCATTTTATAAACTCCGTACAGAGTCCTTAATCTAATTAAATTAGACTAATTAACGTCCGTACTTATCTTTTAAAATCAGATTTAATTCTTTTAAAACACTTGTTTTATTCCAAACAAAATTCTTTATTTTCTAAAAACACAATTATTAATCCTAATCCCACTAGAATTCAAAGTAACCTTCTAGATTATTCTAGAAGATTAAAGTCAATCCTAATGAATTTAGGAATAATAATTAATGGGCCCTCTACTAGATCATTAGGCCGTACATAAAACCTATTTCGGGCCCAACTTAGTATTTTGGCCATAACTTCCTGATTATTCATCGGAATTGGATTTATAATATATCGTTGTAAAGCTCTTTTCGAGCCCAATCCAACTACACTATTATTGGAGCATTATCATGGATCAAACTAAATTGGACTGGATGTTTTTCTAAATAGAGTATATTTTCGAAAACAGAAAGGAAGTAATTTTATTAAAACAACCGTATCAGAAGATTTTTCACACTTTCACTTCGTTCGATAATCAATGACGTGAAAGATATTCATCACTGGGTCTGGTTTTTGGGGAGACACAATTAGGTGTCTTAGAAACCCCCACTTTGACTGAGTTTGGAGAAAAGCATGCTTCGAAAACAAAAGTCAAAGTATCGATAAGGACGGAGAATGACTCAGAACGTTCTGCGATACTAAATCATTTTTGTAACGCCGATACCTGCAAACTAGCGTTAGTTAAAAAGATAAAAGAGTTAAGAAACGCGTATCTTGCACCGTCGAGTACACGCCTTTGGGGTAACCGTTTTTGTTTGACGACCTCCACAAGCTAAGGGACATCGCCTGAAGACTGCTCTGCTTGTAGCTGCATTCAATCTGCTGTGACAATCCTCTATCTTAAGGAACACCATCGAAGATTGCTCCGCTTGTAGCAATCTTATGCCTTTTTGTGACCATCATCCACATCCTAAGGAACACGATCGAAGATAACTCCGCTTGTAGTCATCTCCATATTTTTTTTTGACAATTTCTCTCATCCTAGGAAAAACTGTCAAAGATAACTCTGCTTGTAGCCATCTTAAGTTTTTATGACGATCTTCCACATCCTAGGGAACGTCGTCGAAGATCGCTCTGCTTGTAACAATCTACTATTTTTGCGTGGTAACCTTCTTAGGAAAATTATCGAAGACCACCGCTTGTTGATCCTCAGTTTTGTTGTGACAATCTCCCACATCATAGGGAACATCGTCTATCATCGCTACTACATCACGATCTATTTTCTTGAATTAAGGTGACAACCTTCACAATCATAGCGAATGTCGTCGAAGACCGCCTCATCACGAACCGTTCTTCTCAAATCTGGGTGACAAGCTATTAAAGGTCGCCCATCTCGTGCTATCTTCTCTAACAAAACGACAACCCCCACAATCTTAGCAAAAGCCGTCAAAGATCGCCCATCTCGTTCCATCTTCTCAAATCAAGTGACAATTTCCTCAATCTTAGCGAAAGCCGTCGAAGATCGCCCATCTCGTGCCATCTTCTCAAATCAAATGATAACCTCCACAATCTAAGCGAAAGCCATCGAATATCTCCCTCTTGTGCCATCTTCTCAAATCAAATGATAACCTCCACAATCTTAGCGAAAATAATCAAAGATCGGCCATCTCGTGCCATCTTCTCGAATCAAATGATACCCTCCACAATCTTAGCGAAAGCCATCGAAGATCGCCCATCTCGTGCCATCTTCTCAAATTAAATGATAACCTCCTCAATCATAGCAAAAGCTATCGAAGACCGCTTCATCTTGAAACGTCTTTCTCAAATCCAAGCGAGAGACCCTTTAATCTTGGAGCCTTCTGTTAAAGGCTTCTTCATCTTGAGTCTTCAAATCTTCTTGTCCTTACTCTTAGGAGTAATTGACCTTTCTAGCTTTAAGAAGAACCTTATCTTAAGATTCTTCGATCTTCAAGTCCATTTTTGTAGAAGTCTTCCATCCTAGGAATTCATTGTGATTATGATCAATCACTACTCAAGTGTTCCAAATCTTGTTCAATCAATTTTTTCAATCGATAATTTGATCATCATCAAGCCGATAATCAATCTGATGATTACTACTCAAATATCTATCAATTGCTCAAATGCTTATCAAAAGGCTCAAATGGATTAGTCACGGACCAACCAATCAAGATTGTGAGACCATCGAAGGCTGACGCGGGCGAATCAAAGCCATCACGTAGCGTTAGGTCTATTGCGCAACGACAGATCTGTCGCACCACATCAGAGTGCCTCGTGTTGCATCAGGGAACATCGTGTTGCGCTAGGGTGTATCGCTTTGCATTGGGGTGCTACGTGTTGTGTCGTGCTTGAATCCAAGTCAGAGCCTTTTTTTTTACTCGTTCATTTGCGCTCAATCAAATTTCCTCTTATTGTACCTGCATCTATATTCTTGGACTATAGGACTTTGCTCATGTTTTTAATTATCTTAGGGTTGACCTAAGGCTTAGTGCTATTCAACTCATTGTGTGACTCAATGTGTTAACACGGCATGAGTCATGACTCGTGTGTATGTGCATTGTATTGTGATGTTCTTGACTCGAAATGCAGAAAAGCAAAAAATTTCCGTCATTTTTGTGAAGGGTACCGACTTTCTCCCAAAAAAGAAAGACGAGCAAAAAGAATCAAAGTTTTTGATGGTGCATCTTGAATGAGCTTAATCAAGTGTATGCATTGATCGTTGTATCTCATGGTGCAAGGATTGTAGCATCCTAAGCTATCTCAATTGTTGACTTGATGATGAAAGTATTTAGGTAACTTAGGCACGGAGGCTAAGTACTTCATACTTTGTGATGCGGTGATGATTATGATAATGAGTGATTTTGATATGACAAGGCATGCTTCAATGTTGCGTTAAGATTTCATGATAAAGGGTTCCTAAAGGAAGGATTATTTGTTCATGTATCCGTGATGTGTGTGAAAGTGATACTAAAGTTAGGCTGCAAGGGCTAACGGTGTGGAAAAGTGTTTTGAAAAGTGTCAAATAGTGGTGACTCTTATGCTAGGTAAGCTAACGATGTAGGGATCAAGCCCCCAAGTCTAGCTCTAAGTGGATAGGGATGAACATTGGAGATCAGATATTGAATAACCTCTTTTAGCTTCCAACAGCTCTTAGTAGTATGACCCCTACCTTGATGGTACTTGCAGTGTGCATTTGGGTTTCAACTAGGCAACCTCTTTTCAGGTACGGGATCTTTAATAGGTCCAACGAGAGTAATGAGTCCTTTGGCATGGAGTCGTTCGAAGGTAGTATCATAGCTCATCCCAGTAGGGGTGAACTCTTTCCTTAGTTGCTTTTTAGGTCTTTGACTATTCATAGCTAAGACATCATTGAATTCAAAGGTACTAACATTGTTACTAGAGTAGGTGTTTTCGGAAGAAGAAGGATTGTCGTTCTTTTTTCCTTTCCAGCCACTGTCGTTACTATTTTTAGTAGCTTTTTATTTTGCAAGATCATCTTTGATGTCAATGCATATGTCATAGACAACCTTGAAAGTATTCAAGTTGTGTTGATATTTCAAGTGCTTTGAATACTTCTCTTGGAGGTTCTTGATGAACATCCTTACAGACTCCTTTTCAAGAGGAACCTCAACCATATTAGTGGAAGTTTCCCTTCACTTGTTGAAGAAAGAGGTGAACCCTTCGTTTTCTTTTTATCTCAACATCTCGAGTTCTCTATGGTCAGTCTCAACTTGAATGCTGCACTTGCATCTATCAATGAAAGCGTTTATTATGACATCCCAAGAAGAGGTCTTCTCTTTTTCAAGGGAAAAGAACCATTGTTGACAAATGGTTTCTAAAGATAATGAAAACAGTGAATGGAAAAGCTTCTTATCAATCCCTTTAATATTCATTATTGTTTCCAAAGCTCTTAAGTGGAAGTAAGGATTGTCAGTTGGCTTGAATCAAGGGATGTCATTGGCATTGAATTTCTGTGGAAGAAGTTCTTTGTCAACCGAGACCCTTGTAAGATATTTCCTTGATACTTGTAATCATTGGAAACTTGCTTAAGGCTTTCTTCCATGCGCTCAAGCTATCGTTGCTTGCTAGGATCGTAACTTGAAGAACGAGAGTCTTCACCTTCTCAGTCAAATTGTTCATGTTTTGTCTTACCTCATAAACTTCTTGTTGGGAAGCCATTAGTACGAACTTTTCCCTGCGTCTGATGAGCTTATTGAAAAGTAGAACTTGAACGAAGGTGTTGTCTTTAATTAAGCGTCCTTCTCTTCTTGACCAAGTACTGCGGAAAAGGAAGTCGTAGATATTTATTGTTAATTGTTTGACTCAAAATCGATTCAACATGTATAGATGGAGAAAGATCATGGAAGAATGAGGGGAATGATATGTATAGAGAAAGCATGTAGAGAGTGGAAAGATGATGTAGATGTGGAAGAATTTAGAAATAAAGTGGACCCCCAACTCAAATGACGGAAATAAAATGGTCATGGTGTGAAAAGAGCATGTACAAAGTGTCTGAATACTTGTGAGTGTAAGTGATATGTACAAGACTCGTGTCATGACCATGGGACTAGACTATGTGACTAGACTAAAACAAAGATTAAGTTAAGACCTTACGTATATGCACTAAACTAGACAGGCTGTAATATTTTAATCATAACGTTTGATCTGTGACTCTGAATTGGACGAAACCAACTCCAAATGAAAGATAAAACTCGGGGCTATAGATCCATATGTTGTACGACTTGTAACTCTTTATAGAACTCCGGATATAACCAAAACAAGTTGACACTTGTGCAGTATACGGGAATAAAAATTCTGGTTGACTTAAAGGAACTATGACTCGATTTTGGGCATATTTATTGGCTAAAATTAATTAATCAATTAATTAAGCAAATTATTTTTGTCCTTGGTTAGTTTATTTAAGCATATTCATATTTACAAGTCAAACCAAACGGTTAGTTTAATCACATGTAAGTATGCACAAGCAACTAATGCACAAGTAGTCAAATAAGCACAATATGATGCACTCAGTTTGCAAGCTAACCATGGCTCTAGTTCTCTAAAGTTAAAGGATTATGGTTTGTCAAAGAGGGTCCATGGTTATGAGTCTGGATGCATTGCGCGGAAGCCTTACCTTTGGAAGGGTTGGCGTGTATGGATGGGACCTCGCAAGTTAAACTTGCTTCCATGGTTTGGTGAATTCAAAAATTCGGATGTACCCGTCGTTGCAATAAGTGTTCGATTGGGAACATGAAGTGTGAAATCCCAGAGGGTTAAAGTCATATGTAGAACACATAGGGTTTAGAAAAATGAGGAAAACTCAATCAGGAAGTAGAATTGAGCGAACAGTACTAGAATCGCATGGCGCTGGCACTATTTTCTCGGCGCCAGTTCCTACATCCCTCAGCAGCTTTATGTTCTTAGAATTTTCCAGTTTTTCGTAGCGTTATTTCGATTCTAGTTGTGAAAGATATTTCCATAATTTCCTAAGTGTAAAAATCCTATATTTTTGACGCATTACGGATGGTCTATCCAATGCGGACCTTTTTTATGGTTATGCCAATAATGTCAATCAAAGTTACGCACATGAATACTTTGAACGTTTGGAGTCTCATCTACTCATTCTAAATTATTGCCAAATTAAATTTTAGGAATTAAAATAGAATTCCTCCCCAGCGGAGTCGCTAGAAAATTGTATGGAATATTTCAAGCATCCCACACTTGAGCCCCACTGTGATCATACTCTTAAGTATGGTGGCGTCCAAAGGGAAGGAAGCTAGAGCAAAAGAGTCGCCAACAAGTTTTAGGAAGTAAATCGATCATAAGGTGAAGGTTACACCCCTTCACGATCCATGAGATCGCTAACTCCATAGTGGTTTGGAACCATGACTGGATATTCGGAGATGAAGGTACAAATCCAACCTAAAAGAGATGGAACCTGCCTTAAAAAAATAGGCCTATACTTTATTCTTCTCATATTCATGTGCACTTTCTGACTAACATACAATCAATATATTAAACCTAAACCTGTTTAATCTATGTTGGTTGAATATTAATGCACAAACAAAACTATTATTGGCGATCACTTGAATTATAACCACATTAGCCTAAATAAAATTATTAATTATCTTATTAAGTGTAATTACAAGTACAAATTCCCTTTAATCCTGCAAGGGAAGGCGTGATCAAGCAATAGCAATAATATATATCAAACAACATAATATTGATACAACAAATCATCATCATCATAATCATATTGTCAATCATAATAACGCATAATATTAGTAAGATCCTAGGCATGATACTAACATGCTTAATAACTAATCTTAGCATGTCACTAAACTATAAAAATCAAAGCATTTATCCCTAACATGATATTAACATGATAGAAGAAAATAGGACGCAACCTAAACATGATACTAGAAAGCAACAAACAACATTCTAACATGATACTAGGAATTAATATAATCTAAGTATGATTTCTATATCAAAAGAATAATTAAGCAATTAAATTACTTACTTCGATGTCTCGTATCTCTTTCTATCAAAACAATACACTCGTTAGTAACTTAAAGGAAAATATTAAATCAAACAATTAATTTAAATAATTGAAATAGGGATTTGGGACTAAACCCTCAAAAATTATCCACCTTTCACGTCTAGGGCGAAGGCAACTTTGAGCTTGGATAGGTGCGTCTAGAACTCGTGAATGCGGTATTGTGTTTATGAAAAGGCTAGGCTTAGAAAGGAGAAAGAATAAGCTATTGCTTAAGAGATAAGAGAATAGAATTAGATGATTTTTGATGATTGAGCTTGGTGATGATTTTGAAAACGGGGAAATACGACCCTATTTATAAGAAAAATAGTCCGAAAACGATAAGAAAAAGACCGAATCCAATCTAGAATAAAACTAACTCTGTCGCGGTGCGATGGTTCTGCCGTTTCGCAATGGTTCACGCGTTTTCTAAAATCCGTACAGAGTCCTTAATCTAATTAAATTAGACTAATTAGCGTCCGTACTTATCTTTTAAAATCAGATTTAATTCTTTTAAAAACACTTGTTTTATTCCAAACAAAATTCTTTATTTTCTAAAAAGATAATTATTAATCCTAATCCCACTCGAATTCATAGTAACCTTCTAGATTATTCTAAAAGATTAAAGTCAATCCTGATGACTTTAGGAATAATAATTAATGGGCCCTCCACTAGATCATTAGGCCGTACATAAAACTTTTTTCGAGCCCAACTTAGTATTTTGGCCATAACTTCCTCATTATTCATCGGAATTGGGCTTATAATATATTGTTGGAAAGCTCTTTTCGAGCCCAATATAACTACACTATTATTGAACCCTTATCATGGATCAAACTAAATTGGACTGGATTTTTCATAAATAGAGTACATTTTCGAATACAGAAAGGAAGTATTTTTATTAAAACAGTTGCATCACAAGACTTTTCAAACTTTCACTTATTTCTATAATCAATGACGTGAAAGATATTCATCACTGGGTTTGGTTTTTGGGGAGACCCAATTAGGCGTCTACAAAGCCCCCACTTTGACTAAGTTTGGAGAAACGCATGTTTCGAAAACAAAAGTCAAAGTATCGATAGGGACGGAGAATGACTCAGAACGTTCTGCGATCCTCAATCATTCTTGTAACGCCGATACCTGCAAACTAGCGTTAGTTAAATAGATAAAAGAGTTAAGAAACGCGTATCTTGCACCGTCGAGCACACAGCTCTAGGGTAACTGTTTTTGTTTGACGACCTCCACAAGCTAAGGGACATCACCTGAAGACTGCTCCACTTGTAGCTGCCTTCAATTTCCCATCTCGTGCTATCTTCGCAAACAAAATGACAACCCCCAAAATCTTAGTGAAAGCCGTCGAAGATCGCTCATCTCATGCTGTAGGGAATATTTCAAGCATCCCACACTTGAGCCCTACTGTGATCATACACTTAAGCATAGTGGCGTCTAAAGGGAAGGAAGCTAGAGCAAAAGAGTCGCCAACAAGTTTTAGGAACTTGTAAACCGTTCACAGGGTGAAGGTTACACCCCTTCATGATCCATGAGATCGCTAACTCCATAGTGGTCCTGAACCATGATTAGATATTCGGGGATGAAGGTACAAATCCAACCTAAAAGAGATTGAATATGCCCTAAAAAGGCCTCTACTTTAATTCTTCTCATATTCATCTGCGCTTTCTGACTAACATACAACCAATATATTAATCCTAAAGTTGTTTAATCTATGTTGGTTGAATATTAATGCACAAACAAAACGATTATTGGCAATCACTTGAATTATAATCATATTAGCCTAAACAAGATTATTAATTATTTTATTAAGCGTGATTATAAGTACAAATTCCATGTAAACCTACAAGAGAAGGCATGATCAAGCAATAACAATAATAATATAGAGCAACAATCATCATCATAATAATATTAATAAAGCACAATAATAATAGCAAGATCCTAGGCATGATACTAACAAGATTAATAACAAATCCTAGCATGTCACTAAACAATAAAGATCAAAGCTTTATCCCTAACATGATACCAACATGATAGAAGAAAATAGGAAGCAACCTAAGCATGATATTAGAAAAGCAGTAAAAGCATCCTAACATGATACTAGGAATCTCGAAGACATCCTAACATGATACTAGGAATTAATATAATCTAAACATGATTTTTATATCAAAAGAATAATTAAGCAATTAAATTACTTACTTTGATGCCTCATATCTCTTTCTAATAACAAAATACACACGGTAGTAACTTCAAGGAAAATATTAAATCAAACAACCAAACCAAATAATTGAAATAGAGATTTGGGACCAAACCCTCAGAAATTATCAACCTTTCAAGTCTAGGGCGAAGGCAACCTCGAACTTGGCTACGTTTTTCTAGAACTTGTGAATGAAGAATTTTGTAAAAGGGAAAGGTTTAGAAAAAGAGAGAAGAATAAGCTATTGCTTGAGAGAATTAAGGATGATTATGAATCTTAATGATTCTGAGTGAAAGAAAACGGGAAAATATGACCCTATGTATAAAAAATATAGTCCGGAAATGATAGAAAAGATCAGAATTTGAATCGGAATAAAACTGACCCCTGTCGCAGCGACAGAGCCCAGCGCGAAACGATAACCATCACGCATGACAACAAGCTCTGTCGTTTGGCGACAGACTTGTCATTTGGCACTAGTTAAAAGATAAAACGCGCTTTGGTACGGTACGAAATCCTTTCTTTAATTAAATTAAATAATTAAACTCCGTGTTTATTAATTATAAATCAGATTTTATCATAATAAAACACTTGTTTTATTTCAAGCCAAATTCGTTATTTTTCGAAAGATATAATTATTAATCCTAACTCTCTTAGAACTCAAAAATAACCTTCTAGACTACTCTAGAAAATTAGAATCAATCCTAATAATTTTAGGAACATTAATTAATAGGCCCTCCACTAGATCATTGGGCCATAAAACCATTTCAGACGCAATTTAGTACTTTGGCCATAACTTCCTCATTATTCATCGGAATTGGGCTTATAATATATCATTAGAAAGCTCTTTGCGAACTCGACCCAACTACACTATTATTGGACCCTTGTCATGGAACAACTTAATTTGGACTAGCTATTTTCATAAAATAGAGTAGATTTTCGAAAACAGAAGGAAAGATTTTATTAAAACAACCGCATCACAAGACTTTTCACACTTTCACCTTATTCGATAATCAAGTAACGAGAAAAAGTACTCATCACTGGGTTTGATTTTTCAGGAGACACAATTGGGTGTCTACAGAAGCCCCCACTTTGGCTAAGTTTGGAGAAACGCATGTTTCGAAAACAAAAGTCAAAGCAGCGATAGGGAAGGAGAATGATTCAGAATGTTCTGCGATCCTAAATCATTCTTGTAACCCCGATACTTACAAACTAGCGTTAGTTAAAGAGATAAGAAAGTTAAGAAAAACGTATCTTGCACCGTCGAGCACACGTCTCTGGAGTAACTGATTTTGTTGCTGCATTTTTTAGTGACGACCTCCACAGTTCCTCGTGAACGCCATCGTCGAAGACCGCTACTTGTAGCTATCCTCGATTGTTTGTGACAACCCTCCACATCCTAAGGATCATTGTTGAGGGTGACTACTTGTAGTCATCTTCAGTTTTGTTGTAACAATATTCCACATCCTAGGTAATATTGTCGAAGACCACTGCTTGTTGTTGTCTTTAGGGTTATGGCAATACCTTGCCACAATAGTACCTCGCCGATGTAGACAATGTCCTCCCTACTTTGGGACATCGTCGGAGATTTCCGCTTGTAGCTACCTCCAATTTTTCGTCTGTGCCTTGACTTGATCATTTAATTGACAACTCTCCCATCCTAGCGAAAGTCATCGAAGACCTCGTTACCTTGTGATCCTCTATCTGTTGATGCTTTGATGTAGTTGCTTACTGTGATGCTTGTTGTAATTACTTGCTGTGCTAGTGCCTCGGCGCGTTTTGTAAACATGTTGGTGCTTTGGCGCTTGTGCTTGCTTGTGAACCATTACCTTGGTGCTTATGATGAGCCATTACTTAGGCGCTTAAGCTAAGTGAGACGATCGTTGCCAGGTCGATCACTTAATTGAATTGTAATCGAGTCGACTATTAATCATGTCAACTTGCTTACATGGGCTAACTGGCATACCAAGGAAGCCAAACTGTTGAACTAGGTCCGCATAAATCATTATGGGGGCCACAGGCTGCGTCGCTAAGCCAGCGCGCGCCGCTACACGCTGTCTCAGCGCGTAGGAGCTGTCGCGATGCGTGATTTCTGTCGTTTGGCGCTAGAGACAGGTTTTCAAAATAAAAACCCCTTTCTTCTCCATTTCGCCGTTGCTGCTTGCACTTGCTCAATTTCGCTCAAAAGTTCGAACCGCTCATTCTCACTCATTTCTCAACCGAATTCGCTCAAGTTTTTTGCAGATCAAAGCTTTCGATCTCTAGTCCCCTGATCCATGTAAGTTTCACTCAAACTCACCTCGATTTTTGTTGAATTCTGCGGGTTTTTGAAAATTTCGAACCCAATCATGCTTATTTTGCTTTATTTGTTGAATCTTATGCCATGAGATTGTTTGTTTATGCTTGTGTATTATCTTGGGAGTCTTTTGAGACTTGTTTGACTCGATTTGGCGAAGAAATAAGCATTCTTCCATTATTGAGCCCTTTGAGTTTGTGAGAATAATGTGGCTCATTCTTGCTGTTCTTGCTAGCTATTCATGCTTAATTTGTCACAATATTTGTCATGGTATTGTAAGAAATTATTTGAATGCTTGAAAAATGCTATCTCTGCTTGAATCAAAATCATGCTCTGTTTTAGTACTACGTACTCTGTTTTTGTTTAAACATAGTGTCATGCGGCTAGGCAAAACTTAGATACTATAGAACCTTTGATTTACTGTTGCTTTGCATAATTTAGCATGCCTCGACGTCGTGGCTCTGGCTCTCGTTCTCGCAAGGCACACCGGAAGGACGAGCCCATTGACACCTGCGAGGAAGCCTCCACTAGTCTAGGGGAGTTCCCCGAATGGGATGAGCGTACTCTTTACTTTGTGCCCGAGTTTCACATCCCGGGTGCGGCTCGAGATGACCGGTGATCGGGTTTGTTGCCACGGCTCAGGCAACGACGCGATTGTTCAGCTGTATGACCTTTACTTTTGCGACCACAATGAGTTGCACGAGTTATGGGAGTCTTATTGTCTGACTCCTTAGCTTCAGGCTACTCGGGCCATGTACTCTTTTGTGTTGAGCCATTCTCTGGTTCGAGCTTTGGTGGAATTCTTTTGGGACACCACCAACACCTTTCACTTTCCTTGGGGTGAGATGACTATCACACCTCTCGACTTCTCTCTCATCACTGGACTGGAGTTCCAGCCAGCTGCGGTCCCATTTGGCAATGACATTACAGTTTTCTCTCCGGAAGTAGAGGAACTGATCGGCCCTATCGCTGTTCGAGCTCGTAGCGAGGCTCGGCCGACGCAGATTAGTGCCCAGTGCATTTGTCGGACCATGATGGCGGAGGCCTTTCAGGATGGTGCGACCACCTTGGAGCAGCGGGTGCGCATCTTTGCTCTGATTCTTTTGTCGAGGACTTTCTTCCCTGACTAGGGTAGCCGTGTGCTACTCTACTATTTGCTTGCTCTTCGCGACATTCGTATGGTCGGATCATATGATTGGGCTAGCTTGGCCTATGCTGACTTCCTACTTGGATTGCGACTCTCTTGTTGTCATCGCAAGTTTGATGAGGAGGTCACCCTCTCCAGTTTCTAGAGACTCATAGAGGTATACTCTATTTCTTTTATCCAAAGTTTGTCTTAGGTTTTGTGCTAGCAATCGCTGACGTTTCCCTGTTTTATAGGTCTGGTTCTACGAGTATTTCCCTTCTTTTTCACCAGCGTGGCCTTCGCCTCGAAGGCTCCTCATTGCTGCCAGTTGGGGAGGCCGTTATAACGACCAGACTGCTAATGCTCGTGTTTGAGAGTTGATTCTCTCGGTATGTTTTCTTAACACTTCTTATTACCCTTAGTAGGATTTAAGCTTATGGGTGTTCGTTTTGTAGAAGCCTGATGTTCAGTTTCGACCATGGGACGACTTCATTTTTCCTGCGTTGACCGTTCAGTACATAGCCCAGCATCGGTATTTCCAGGGGACATACGACGCTATGGTATACCTAGGTGAGAGAGTTGCGATTCAGCACTCTTTAGAGTCCCTTGTTGTTCCTTTTCACCCTCCACGACATATGTTCAATCAGACGAGGCTGAAGGCTCGGGCGGCTAGGACGCCAGCGGGTACGGATTGGCGGAGTCATATCCATTCGAACCGAAGTTATGGAGATAGGCTTTTACCGTATTTGGCCGCGCCGCCTTGCTTGCCAGAGCCGGTAGAGGTACCTTTTGTATATTCATTTATTTATTTGATAACCCCCGAGCTAATTTTAATTATTTAGCCTTATTATGCCAAGATTCGACTAAAGAGTTCGTGCCTCCGCCAATATCCATCGTCTACCAGGGCACTTTTGGTCCTGTTGAGGAGATGATTCCCTTGGCTCCTGAGCCATGGCGCTTCATAGAGGAGTCGATAACTCGACACCAGACTTCAGTTTGTCGCTTTACTTGTCATTTTATTTGCATACATACTTTGTTTATCTCTGACTTTGTGAGTTTGACAGTTTTCTCGAAAGGTGTTGACGAGGATGGCGAGAGGCATGGATGCCTTCTGTTACCAGCTCGTGAGGTTGATCCATCGAGCTATGTGTCGTCGCGGTGATGACGGCATGGAGGTATTTCTCTTGACCTCCTCTTATGTTTGTTTATATTTATCTTTCTGTACTTGACTCAGTTTTCTTTTTCTATTTCAGCCTATTCCTCCGTCGCACACTCGTATGAGACCCGAGGCCAGTAGGGAGAGATCAGAGTCTGACTCGAGGCGTCATCGTACTTTAGCTAGGAGTCAGGGCGGTCGAGCAGAGTCAGATCGTACTGCCAGATCAGAGGGTTTTGGCTCTTCGTCTAAGGGTGCATTAGGAAGGCTGACCAGCCAAGGAGGGTATCCGAATTTTCTTTCCTTTCCGTCACTTTTATTTTCAATGGAGGGTATCCGACTTTCTCCCCCAAAAAGAAAAAATGAAAAATAAAAATTGAAGTTGGCTAAAATGAGCACAAGTTCTTGCAAGAAGTTTGGATTTAAGTGGATAATGCTTTAAAAATGGTGAAAACCGTAAAAGCGTATTACAAAACTGAGTCAAAGTAAAAAAAACTTTAGTTAGCGTAGCGCGCGAGGCGGCGTGATACGCACCTAGCTGTCGCGATGCAACGAGCTTGTCGCGATGCGTAATTTTTGTCGCATGGCCCTGATGATTTGCATTGAAATTTTTGCAGATGTGGCTAATGGAGAGACTTGAATTAATTAGCCCTCCAGACAATATTGACAAATATACACCAAATTGCTTTGTACGACGGAAGAAACGCTTTTCCATAAAGATGGGTCGCTGGGAGTGGAGTAGGATCTTTGAAACTTGCGACTTTGCCATCAAGTGGGTCATCCCTTAGAGGAAAATTGAGAAGATGGTTGGTGTCAATAGTCACCCTTTTTGCTGTCTTCTTAGCTTATCAAAATTGACTTTTTATTACCCTTCCAGGGTAAGAAGACAATATGGTCTTCCTCAAACTGCTCCATCTGGTGATCTCCGTCGTCCCTATGAATTTCCCGTTTCACAGGATGTAGAGAGATTTGATGATTATTAGTGTGCTAGACCTTTATGGGAAGTTGTTACCCAAAAGGTTGCACCTTCCTTGTCTAGGGATGTGAAGCAATGGTTACTTGGTAGATCTCAAAAGGACAAGAACAAAGCTCGGAAGCTGAGTAAGACCAATGTGAAGGACCGCCTAAGGGATAAGAAGATTCCTCCTAAGGAGCGTTTGGTTAAAAGAGTTGAATTCAAGACTCTACTAAGGGTAAAGAGAAGAGAAAAGCTGACTCTACAGAAAAGAAAGTATGGGTTGAAAAAGAAGCACGGTGTAATGACTATTGGAGAAACTATCGACACCAAAATCGAATGTAGATCTTCCAAAGGATGCCTACTAGCAAAAGTGCTGGATGATGAAGAAGAAGTGGACAAGAATTGGAAAAGAGCTAGAAAAGAGAAGATAGATTAGAGCATTGCTTTACTTTCAATTTATTAGACAAATTTAATTTTAAGTACATTTTATTTTGAAGCTTTATTTAAAATTCCATCAATAATGTAGTTTTTACTTTATTTTATTAATGCAATTTTTAGCTTTTACATTAAAAATTTATTAAAGCAATGAAAACACCTTGGAAAATTTTTCTTTTTGAGAATTATTCGAGTACAGAAGTTGAAAATTACCGAAAAACACCGAAATTTGCCCATATTGACGCAGAACTTCTGGCACTGCGAATTTGGGCTTGTCGTCGTACGATGGGATTGTCGTGATGCGCTGGTTCCTGTCGCTGTGCAACGGGTATGGCGCATCGCGCTGGACTTAATTTTCGCGCGTCGGCTACTCTGTTGTTGACGAATTGATTTTTGTGAAGATTAAAGTGGCCGCATCCTGTAAAGGGTTGCCTACGTATCCTTTCCTAAGGAATCAGGCCAAACGTAGCTCTCTTGAGTGTCCTACTCAAATAATTATGGGTAGTGCTTCTTAATTTAGTCAAGATTTGTCATATTTGAGAATTCATTTCCATCCATATCAGTTAGTTTTACGGCACCTCCTGATAGGATAGTTTTGACGATGTATGGTCCGGACCAATTAGGCCTAAATTTGCCTCTTGGGTCTAGAACATTTTTCCTTAATGCTTTTAACACCAAGTCTCCTACTTTGATCTTTCTTGTCTTGACCTTCTTGTTAAAGTGTCTAGCCATACGAGTTTGGTAGCATTGAGTATGATGTAGAGCTTCTAGTTGTTCTTCATCAAGTAGTATTAGATCCTCATATCTCATTCTAGTCCATTCGACTTCATCGAGTTTACTTCCAACGCAATGCGTAGGGAAGCTATTTCTAGCTCTACAGGTTGTACGGCTTCCATTCCATAAACTAAGGAGAATGGAGTATTTCTTGTTGATGAGCGAATTGACGTGCGGTAACCCCAAAGAGCAAAATGGAGTTTGTCAGGCCAATCCTCGTAATTCTCTGTCATTTTCTCGATGATGGTCTTTAAATTCTTATTGGCTGCCTCTACTGCACCATTTGTTTGAGGTCTATATGGGGAAGAGTGATGATGTTGAATGCTGTATTTTTGTAGCAATTCCTCACATTCTGGTTGAAAGTGAGTTCCATTGTCACTCATCATTTCATGTGGGACTCCATATCGACATATAATGTTTCTTTCAATAAAGAGTGCTACATGCTTTGCGGTGAGTTTTGCGTATGATGCTGCTTCGACCCACTTTGTGAAGTAATTGATTGCTACTAGGATGTATTCATAACCTCCTGTCCCAAGAGAAGTAATCTTTCCAATGATATCTATTCCCCATGTTAAGAATGGACATGGTGAAGTATAGGTGTAAAGGAGTGATGGAGGAACGTGCTGCAAGTTAGCGTATATTTGGCATTTAGGACATCTTTTTACATAGTGATAACAGTCCCTATTCATAGTAGTCCAATAATATCCTTCGTGCATTATCTTTTGAACTAGCATCTTGCTATTTACATGAGTTCCACATACTCCTTCGTGGACTATTCTCATTGCCCTTTGGGCTTCCTTTTTGCCTACACACTAGAGAGCTTGACCTTAGGTACCCTTTTGTGTAGCTCATTGTCTATGAGTACATATTGAAAAGCCAAAAGTCTTAAGGCTCGTTTTGCTCTTTTGTCAGCATGGAGTGGGTATTCTCCTTTAGTGACATAGTTGAGGATGTCCGTATACCAAGGTTCTTCTTCTTCCTCTTCTTCTTGGACTACCTCATCGTCTTCTATGGCTGGAATTTAAGCAGGTTTATGCCTCTTTTCTATTGTCAAAGGCATTTGCTCGATATCTATGGGAATTCTAACCATTGAGGTTAGCCTTGCCAAAGCATCAGCAAATTGATTTTCTTCTCTTGGAACATGTTCCTCTTTAGGTGATACTAATAATACTCCTACACCACAACCCTTTTGGTTTGATGCTCCATCGAAGTATAACGTGCAAGTATCATCTTCTGTAAGCATTAAGTCTTCGTCTGGAAATTCATTTTCATGTATAGGCGTCGAATCTTCTATCGGGAAATCCGCTAAGAAGTCCAAGACCACTGATCTTTTGATAGCCTTTTGTCGCATAAATCTTACATCAAATTGGGCTAAGTTGACTATCCATCTTGATATTCGCCCATTAAGTGTAGATTTCTCGAAGAGATACTTTAGTGGATCTATCCGAGATACCACATAGACTGTATGAACGAGCATGTAGTGTCTTAACTTGGTTGTGGCCTACACTAATGCGAGGCACAATTTCTCAAGTGGTGTGTAGCGTACTTCATACTCGAGCATCTTTTTGCTTAAGTAGTAGATGGCATTTTCTTTTCCTTCTACTTCTTGTGCGAGCATAGCCCCCATTGTCTCTTTGGTGACTGTTAAATACAACCTAAGAGGGATTCCCGGGAGCGCATGTGCTAGTACGGGAGGATTAGAGAGATAGGCTTTTAGTTTCTCAAAGGCTTTTTGACACTCATCATCCCATATTGCTGGCACATTCTTTTTTAGTTTCTTGAATTTGGGTTCACATATCGCGGTTAATTTGGATATGAACCTACTTATCTATTGTAACCAGCCAATGAATCCTCGAATCTGTTTCTCGGTTTTAGGCCGTGGCATTGACATGATTGCTTTAATCTTGGTTGGGTCTATATCCTCTAGAGCTAATAACATATCCCAAGAGCTTTCCTGAGGTAACTCCGAAGGCAAATTTAGATGGATTTAACCTCATTTTGTATTTCTTCAGCCGTTCGAAGAACTTTCTTAAGGCTACTAGATGTCCTGGGCAATCTTTTGATTTTACAATCATATCATCCACGTAGACTTCAACTTCTTTGTGCATCATGTCATGTATTAAGGCAGTCGCTACTCTTTGGTAAGTGGCACCCGCGTTTATCAACCCGAATGGCATTACCGTGTAACAGTAAGTGCCCCATGGCGTTATGAATGTACTCTTTTCCATATCTTCCGCGTATCCATCCAAAAATGAGAGAAGCGCGTGATTCGTTGTGTTATCTACCAAAATGTCGATGTGCGGTAAAGGGAAGTCGTCCTTTGGACTTACCTTATTTAGATCTCTATAGTCGATACACATTCTTACCCTTCCATCTTTCTTTGGAACTGGCATTACATTTGCAACCCATTTGGGGTATTTAGATACCCTGATAAAACCTGCAATAATTTGTTTTTGAACTTCTTTTTTAATTTTAAGAGCTACGTCGAGTTTCATTACACGTAACTTTTGTTTAACAGGTTTCATTCCTAGAATTAGTGGTATTGTGTGTTAAGCTATTTCTCTATTTATTCCCGGAATATCTTCATATGACCAAGCAAATACATCGATAAATTCTTTTAGTAGATTAATTAAACCGGTTCTTTCTTCTTTGGTAAGAGTTAGTTCGATTTTAACTTCTCTTTTAATTTAACGTTTAGATCTTTTGAGATATCCACTGTTTCAGTGTCTTCTATTACTGGTGTTTTATTCTCAAGTGTTTCCATTGCTTTAATTATTTCTTTATCACTTTCATTGTTAGTTAAGCAATGCTCGTCATCTTGGGTTAAGGAATGACACGAGGAGTAAGCAAACGAAGACATATTATTAAATTCAGAAACTATTACATCAAATAAAGAAACGTCCGTTGGGACTTGACTACTAACTATCCTAGGAGTAGGTGCTAAAGTAGAAGAACTAGGGAGAGGTACTATAACTAAAGATTTTGAAGACTTGATAGGGGAAGACTCAGATTTAGACTTTGACTCAAACGACTCTTCGAACATAGGTCCTTGTCCTGTTGTTATACAGATCTTCCGTTCGCTTGGTGTAGTCACCTTAATAGTCTTTCGCCATCCCTGGACTAATCTCTTTGCTGGAGTGATAAGCTTTGAGGGGTCAAAGCTCTCGCTTTGTAATGCTGTCTGAATGAGCGTGGAGTTGTCTTCAACATATTTTGGCTCATTCTTCTCGTGCCCAAAAAGAAGTCCCATGACATTAAAGTCGAAGCACGGAGGTGTTTTGCCCTTATAGATAGGAGTTTGGATGTCATCTAAGAAGTGACAATCCAGGAAGATTTCGAACTTAGGTTGTCTTATTCAATTTCTGACAAAGGGCTTGGGAAATTCATAACATGGATAATCTTCACTCTCTCTCGTAAATTGTCCATTTAGGGTAAGGGGATATTGATCCATTGGGATTGCTTTCTTTTGGGCACGAGCATTTCTCCGCGCATTAGCCTTTTCCCGGGCTTTCTTAAGGTCTTTCGGTGTCGGTTCCAAACCAAGTCCAAAAGTATCTAATTTAGGAAGGCTAGGCGACCTTGTTTGCATTGCTACTCCTTTCTTATTTCCTAGAGTCATTCCAAGAAAGTGTCCCTATTTTCGGAGTATACCATTAACTATTATATTTGTATGGAGGTCGTAGAAAAGAGGGGTCTTTTCATCTTCCTTGAGTAAGGAGACCTCTTCTGCGTTAAAGCCCCATAGGTCTTCATCGTTGTCATCGTGTTCCACATTTATGATTGGCTTATCAATGGCCTTGATTCTTATTTGGGAAGCATCGATTGTAATAGGAATTCCTCCAACTATGGCCTTCACTTGTTGATGAAGGGATGAAGGGATGGCCTTAAGGTCATGAAGCCAAGGGCGTCCCAACAATAAGTTGAAAGAAGCTTTGATATCAACCGCTTGGAAAGTTGTAGCATGTTCTATAACTCCGGCGGTGACATTCATATTAATAGTCCCAAGAGCTTGGGGACGAGTGTTGTCGCAAGCTCTTATTCCTTTGTGTGGATGGAGACAAGTCTTCATCCCTTATTCCTAACATCCTCGAAGTTCGTAGTGGGCAAGCATTGATTGCTGACCCATTGTCTACAAGAGTCATTGGGACATTCATTCTCTTATAGATTACTGTGAGGTTTAAGGCCTGATTATGTTTGTCACCTTCTAGAGGTAAGTCCTTGTCGGAAAAGGTGATTAGATTAATGGGACTTGGAATCACTTGTGAGAAAATTAGCTAATGCCTCAGTAGTGGTTTCAGAATCTATCCCTACTTTAGCCAAAGCATCCATTACTGCCATTCTATGTTCGCAGGATGTGGCTAGTAGTTTCCATACGTTCATTTCGACCTTAGTCTTTTTAAGTTGTTTGACAACGTCGTTGTCTTCTATGATTGGTATGGGAACTTGTTGGGTAGTAGGAATGGGTTGTGTAGTGATGGGAGGTTGCACTCTCCCTGATCTTGGAGAACATCTATGGGTAAATCCTCTTCTTCCCAAATGTCGTCTACTGGGTATATTGTGGAAAGTGGGGCTTCTTCCACATCTTTGAGGTAGACATGCTCATCATCACTTTCTCAGACTCCGTTGATGCTATCATCCCTTTCTGGTGGGATTTGGACTAACTTTTTACCGTTAATCAACCCCTGGATTAGATCTTTGAATTTGAAACAGTGTTCTATGGTATGTCCTCCTGCTTGATGGTGTGGACAATAGAACCTATCTGTCCTTTTCAAAGATTCAAATGGTCTTGGCTCGAGAGGTTTGATCTTCCCACTCTCGAAAAACATTTTGAACATGTTTGCTTAAGAAGTTCCAATTGGGGTGTAAAGCTTGTCACTCCTTTTGGGTGCTTCGACTACTTAGAGAGAAAAGGGCTTTCTCTTAGTAGTCTTTGTAGGTGTTGCCTATTTAATGTCACGTTTATTTCAAGCCATCTTTACATGATCGAGGGCCTCGCGACATATGACTATTGCTTCCTTTACTAGTTGTGTGAGAACCCATACTTCCTCTTTTGCAGTAAGTTGTTGACCTATAGGAAGATCACTCATGGCATCGAAAAAGGTTTCTTCCTCTTCCTCGATAGCATGGGTTTCTTTGACTGGTTTAATGAGGGACGATGGGTCAATATCACTTTCCTCATTAGAAATAGCCAAAGAATCTGACAGTGGGGCGCTATTGATGCTTGGCTTCTTACTTGCAGGGGGCAATGGAAGTTTGTTATTGTCAATCAGATCTTGAATAGCTTCCTTTAGCTTCCAGCAATTTTCAGTAAGATGGCCCCTGCCTTGATGGTAATTACAATGTGCATTGGGGTTCCAACTAGCCGTCCTCCTTTCGACCGGTGGATCTCCAAAAGGTCCAATGGGAGTTATAAGACCTTTTGCTTGAAGGCGATCAAATGTAGTGTCATAACTCATGCTAATTGGAGTAAAGTTCTTCCTAAATGGCTTCTTTTGTCCTTGATTATTTATAGCAAGGACTTCATTCAAATTAAAGGTACTAATATTGTTTGAGTGGGTAGTTTTGGAAGAAGAAGGATTGTTGTTCTTCTTTCCTTTTCAGCCACTGTTAGAGTTGTTAGCGGCTTTTGGTTTTGCAAGATCGTCCTCAATGTTGATCCCTATGTCATAGACAGCCTTGAAAGTATTCAAATTACTTTGATACTTGAGATGCTTAGAATATTTTTCTTGGAGGTTCTTAATGAACATCCTTACAGATTCCTTCTCACTAGGCACCTCAACAATTTTAGCAAAAGTTTCCCTCCACTTATTGAAGAAAGAAGTAAAACCTTCATTCTCTTTTTGTTATAACATTTCAAGTTCTCTATGGTCAGTTTTGATTTGAATGTTACATTTGTACCTATCAATGAAAGCATTTACTATACCATCCTAAGTAGAGATCTTTTCTTTATCAAGGGAAAAGAACCATTGTTGGCAAACGGTTTCAAGAGATAAAGAGAATAAAGAGTGAAAGACTTTCCTATCAATCCCCTTAATGTTCATTATGGTTTCGAAAGCTCTTAAGTGGAAGTAAGGATTATTAGTTGGTTTGAACCTAGGGATGTCATTGGCATTGAACTTCTGCGGAAGAAGCTCCTTGTCCAGTGAGACCCCTTGTGAGCTAATTCCCTGGAACTTGTAGTCGTTGGAGAGCTTGTTCAAGCTTTCCTCCATTTGCTGCATATGGTTGCTGTTTCGCAGGGTCATAGACTTGAAGAGCCATAGGCTTCATCATTTCAGTTACATAGGCTAAGTTCTGCCTAAGTTAATTGACGTTTTCTTGAGTTGCCATTATCCTCCTAGCTTTTCTATTTTCACGAATCGGTTTATCAAAAAGTAAGCTTTGAACAAAAGCGTTGTCCTTGATTAGCTGCCTTCTCTTCTTGACCAAGCGTTGTAAATTAAACCATTTATTTTAATTACTTGACTTAAATTGACTTTGATTTTATTAGTTTTTAAAAGGCAAAAAGTCAAAAATAGGGTGTATATTTTTGGGAATCGGTGTATAGGGTTCAAATGGGAATTAAGCATAGGGTTTAAACAAGTATGGTTTAATTGGAGGATTAATATCCGACTTTCCCCCCTAAAAAAAAATTACGGAAAACACGCGCACACAAGACTCTCTAGACATGATCAAGGTGAAGCATACATATAAAGTGTGTGCTTTTAATAGTGAGTTAAAGTGACATACTTTGACACTTGTGTGAGACCATGGACTATGTGCTTAGACTCAATTAAGGACTAAATATAGCTTTTTCCGTTTAATAAATTAATTAATTAGACTCAACGTGAGGACTCGAGCAAAAATCTAGACCATCGCTTAAGAAACGGGACTGTCGCAAAACGCCAGGACCAGCGTGATGCGACAATGCTGTCGCATAACGCTGGACACTAGCGTGTCGCGCTACAGGCCTAACTCATGTGCCATTACTGAAGCAGTAATCTGGGTCTTTTTCCAATGTTTTACTCTAAAAGGACAAGCCTATAGTCGTACTAAGTCATGTTTGATCAATTTATTTAGACTCATATTAATTAATTAAGTAAGAAAAGTCTTTTAGTCATTAATTAGTTTATTTAGACTCAGTCACAAGTCAAACAAATAGTTAGTGTAAACACACATAGGTTATGCACAAGCAAAGAATGCACAAGTAGTCAAGTAAGCACAATATGATGCAATGAGTTTGCAACCTAACCATGGCTCTAGTTCTCTAAAGTTCAAGGATAAGGGTTATTAAAATAGGGTCCATGGTTATGAGTTTTGATGCACCGCGCAGAAGCCTTACCTTTGGAAGGGTTGGCGCGTGTGGATGGGACCCCGCGAGTTAAACTCGCTTCCACGGTTTGGTGAATTCAACAAACTCGGATGTACCCTTCGTTGCCATGAGCATTCGATTGGGTAGATGGTGCGTGAATTCCCAGAGGGTTATAGCCATATGTAGAACACATATGAGTTCAGAAAAGTGAGAGAAACTCAATCAGGAAGTAGAATCGAGCGAACAGTACTAGAATCGGTTGAAACAAAGAAGGTAGATTTCTGGCTCGATATTGGAAGAACATGGTGCGAGACAATAGGGCCTGTCGCCAGAAGATAACCCTGTCAACAAACGACATTTCTGTCGCACGACAACAGAGCCATCACATGGCGTTGGCACTGTTTTTCTCGGCGCCGGTTCTTACATGCCTCAGCAGCCTTCTGTTCTTTGAATTTTCTTGTTTTTCATAGTGTTTTTTCAATCCTAGCTGTGAAAGATATTCCTCAAATTTCCTACGTGTAAAACATCCTATGTTTTTGACGCATTACGGATGGTTTTTCCAATGCGGACCTTTTTTTATGCTTATTCCAATAATGTCAATCAAAATTACGCACATGAATACTTAGAACGTTTCGAGTCTCATCCACTCGTTCTAAATCATTGCCAAAATAAATTTTAGGAATTAAAATAGATTTGCTCCCCAGTGGAGTCGCCAAAAACCTGTAGGGAATATTTCAAGCATCCCACACTTGAGCCCCACTGTGATCATACACTTAAGCATGGTGGCGTCCAAAGGGAAGAAAGCTAGAGCAAAAGAGTCGCCAACAAGTTTTAGGAACTTGTAAACCGTTCACAGAGTGAAGGTTACACCCCTTCACGATCTATGAGATCGCTAACTCCATAGTGGTCCTGAACCATGACTAGATATTTGGGGATGAAGGTACAAATCCAACCTAAAAGAGATTGAACCTGCCCTAAAATGGCCTCTACTTTATTTTTCTCATATTCATGTGCGCTTTCTGACTAACATACGACCAATATATTAATCCTAAACCTATTTAATTTATGTTGGTTCAATATTAATGCACAAACAAAACTATTATTGACAATCACTTGAATTATAATCATATTAGCCTGAACAAAATTATTAATTATCTTATTAAGCATGATTACAAGTGCAAATTTCCTTTAAACCTGCAAGAGAAGGCGTGATCAAGCAATAACAATAATAATATAAAGCAACAATCATCATCATACTAATATCTATAAAGCACAATAATAATAGCAAGATCCTAAGCATGATGCTAACAAGATTATTAATAAATCCTACCATGTCACTAAACAATAAAGATCAAAGCATTATCCCTAACATGATACTAACATGATAGAAGAAAATAGGAAGCAACCTAAGCATGATACTAGAAAAGCAATAAAAACATCCTAAGATGATACTAAGAATCATGAAGACATCCTTACATGATACTAGGAATTAATACAATCTAAACATGATTTCTATATCAAAAGAATAATTAAGCAATTAAATTACTTACATCGATGCCTCGTGTCTCTTTCTAATAACCAAATACACACATTAGTAACTTCAAGGAAAATATTAAATTAAATAATCAAACCAAATAATTGAAATAGTGATTTGGGACCAAACCCTCAGAAATTATCAACCTTTCACGTCTAGGGAGAAGGCAACCTCGAACTTGGCTAGGTGTGTCTAGAACTTGTGAATAAGGAATTTTGTAAAAAGGAAAGGTTTAGAAAAAGAGAGAAGAATAAGTTATTGCTTGAGAGAATTAAGGATGATTGTGAATCTTGATAATTTTGAGTGAATGAAAATGGGGAAATACGACCCTATTTATAAAAATATTGTCTGGAAACGATAGAAAAGAATCAGAATTTAAATCAGAATAAAATTGACCCCTGTCGCCAGCGACAGAGTCCAACACGAAACGACAAGCATCACGCATTACGACAGGCGTGTCGTTTGGCGACAGACTTGTCATTTAGCGCTAGTTAAAAGATAAAACGCGCTTTGGTACGGAATCCTTTCTTTTATTAAATTAAATAATTAATCTCCGTGTTTATAATTTTAAATTAGATTTTATCATAATAAAACACTTGCTTTATTTCAAACCAAATTCGTTATTTTTCAAAAGATATAATTATTAATCCTAACTCTATTAGAAGTCAAAAATAACTTTCTAGACTACTCTAGAAAATTAGAATCAATCCTAATAATTTTAGGAATATTAATTAATAGGCCCTCCACTAGATCATTGGGCCATAAAACCATTTCAGACCCAATTTAGTACTTTGGCCATAACTTCCTTATTATTCATCGGAATCGGGCTTATAATATATCATTGGAAAGCTCTTTGCGAACTCGACCCAACTACACTATTATTGGACCCTTGTCATGGACCAAGCTAAATTGGACTAGCTATTTTCATAAAATAAAGTAGATTTTCGAAAACAGAAGGAAAGATTTTATTAAAATAACTGCATCACAAGACTTTTCACACTTTCACCTTATTCGATAATCAAGTGACGTGAAAGGTACTCATCATTGGGTTTGGTTTTTGGGGAGACACAATTGGGTGTCTACACGTGCCATCTACTTAAATCAAGTGACAACTTCCTTAATCTTAGCAAAAGTCATCGAAGAACGCCCATCTCGTGACATCTTCTCGAATCAAATGATAACCTCCACAATCTTAGCAAAAGCCATCGAAGATCTCCCATCTCATGCCATCTTCTCAAATCAAATGATAACCTCCACAATCTTAGCGAAACCCATCTAAGATCGCCCATCTCGTGCCATCTTCTCGAATCAAATGATAACCTCCACAATCTTAGCGAAAGCCATCGAAGATCGCCCATCTCGTGCCATCTTCTCAATCAAATGATAACCTCCTCAATCATAGAGAAAGCTATCGAAGACCGCTTCATCTTGAAACGTCTTTCTCAAATCCAGGCGAGAGACCCTTTAATCTCGAAGCCTCCTGTTGAAGGCTTCTTCATCTTGAGTCTTTAAATCTTCTCGTCCTCACTCTTAGGAGTAATTGACCTTTCTAGCTTTGAGAAGAACTTTATCTTAAGATTCTTCGATCTTCAAGTCCATTTCTATAGAAGTCTTCCATCCAAGGAATTCTTTGTGATTATGATCAATCACTACTCAAATATTCCAAATCTTGTTCAATCAATTTTTTCAATTGATAATTTGATCGTTATCAAGCCGATCATCACTCAAATGTAAACAGGCCGATTACTACTCAAATATCTATCAATTGCTCAAATGCTTATCAAACGGCTCAAATGGGTTAGTCGTGGGCCATCTAATAAAAATTGTGAGACCATCGAAGACTAACGCGGGCGAATCAGAGCCATCGCCCAACGACAGGTCTGTCGTAATGCGTCATAGTGCCTCGTGTTGCGTCAGGGAAGATCGTGCTACGCTAGGGTGTATCGTTTTGCGTTGGGGTGCTACGTACTGCGTCGTGCTTGAATTCAAGTTAGAGCCTTTTTTTTTTGCTCATTCATTTGTGCTCAATCAAATTTCCTCTTAGTGTACCTGCATCTATATTCTTGGACTATAGGACTTTGTTCATGTTTTAAATTATCTTAGGGTTGACCCAAGGCTTGGTGCTTTCAAGTCATTGTGTGACTCAATGTGTTAACACGACATGACTCATGACTCGTGTGTATGTGCACTGTATTGTGATGTTTTTGACTCGAAATGCAGAACAGCAAAAATTTTCCATCATTTTTGTGGAGGGTACCGACTTTCTCTCAAAACAGAAAGACGTAAAAACGAATCAAAGTTTTTGATGGTGCATGTTGAATGAGCTTAATCAAGTTTATGCATTGATCGTTGTATCTCATGGTGAAAAGATTGTAGCATCCTAGGCTATCTCAATTGTTGAATTGATGATGAAAGTATTTTGGTAACTTAGGCACGGAGGCTAAGTACTTCATACTTTGTGATCCGATGATGATTATGATAATGAGTGATTTTGATATGACAAGGCATGCTTCAGTGTTGCGTTAAGATTTCATGACAAAAGGTTCCTAAAGGAATGATTATTTGGTCATGTATCCGTGATGTGTGTGAAAGTGATACTAAAGTTAGGCTGCAAGGGCTAATGGTGTGGAAAAGTATTTTGAAAAGAGTCAAATAGTGGTGACTCTTAGGCTAGGTAAGCTAATGGTGTAGGGATCAAGCCCCCAAGTCTAGCTCTAAGTGGATAGGGATGAACATTGGAGATCCCTTGATATGATCACGCATGAATGTAAATATGAATGTGAGTGTTTTTTTATTACGGCCGCACCTCAATGTGAGTTTGCCTATGTATTCGTTAAGAATCAGGCCGAACGTAGCTCTAGCCGAACCTCGCACAAGTGTGTGTACACCTCAAAGAGGTCTTTTAAGGGTTGTAATGTGGTTAGGCTAAAGGTTGACAAAGAAGGGGATAAAAGGCTCAAGACCCTAGATAAGCCCCCAAGGAGTGCAACCTTGCATTTGAATCTTTATATTTGTATGCTCGAGGTTTCTCACTTTTGAACTCTCTTTCTTTTGTTTATTTTTTTCTCTCTTTCTTTTTTGCTTTTGCATTTTTTGATAAGTGTGGGCAATCCCTATCATGCGGTCTATCACTCACTTGGCATTCATGTTTCTCAGGCACGGTACCGAGCACTCGATAAGAGACACAATATGAGACGTGTTCATATGAAAGACATGTTTATGTCAAAGTCATTGGAACACTTGCCCTTTTGTACACTTTTATTATTTTTATTTGCTCTTTTTGCTATTTTAATCTTTTAAAATCACTCAAGCTTTTGAAATTGCACAAGTTGCACACCATCCTATCCCAAGGTTAGGTAGATGTAGGTTGAAAAAAAAAGGGCAATTGTTAGATGAGGCTAAAAGTGGTTTCATAAGAAAGGATTATGTATTTAAAAGGTGATGGTGATATGATAGGCTACAAGAGGTGCCTCAAATCATTAGTATACCTTGTGCTTAGTTTGGCGTGGATTTTTTTTTTAGTGGAATGCAATGCAATGATCATATGCAAGGAAAGAAATGCTCATTTTATTAAAAGGAAAAAAGAAAAAATCCTATAAAATAAATCTAAGGAAAATATAAAGGTACCTATGCTAGACTTATTGGGGAAAGGAGGAATCAAAGAAATAGAAAAAAGAGGTCACAAAATCTTGTCATTGAAGCCTGCCTTGTGTCTTATGCTTTATCATCACTCGGTCTTCTTGCCAGCTGCAGGTATGGGAAGCTTGTTATTATCAATTAGATATTGGATGGCTTCTTTTAGCTTCCAACAGCTCTCTGTAGTATGACCCCTACCTTGATAGTACTTGCAGTGTGCATTTGGGTTCCAACTAGGCAACCTCTTTTCAGGTGTGAGATCTTGAATAGGTCCAATGGGAGTAATAAGTCCTTTGGCATGGAGTCGGTCAAAGGCAGTATCATAGCTCATCCCAATAAGGGTGAACTCTTTCCTTAGTTTCTTTTTAGGTCCTTGATTATCCATGGCTAAGACTTCATTGAGGTCAAAGGTACTAACATTGTTACTAGAGTAGGTGTTTTCGGAAGAAGAAGGATTATCGTTCTTCTTTCCTTTCTAGCCACTGTTGTCACTATTGTTAGTAGCTTTTTGTTTTGAAAGGTCATCTTCGATGTCATTACGTTTGTCATATACAGCCTTGAAAGTATTCAAGTTGTGTTGATATTTCAAGTGCTTTGAATATTTCTCTTGGAGGTTCTTGATAAACATTCTTACAAACTCCTCTTCAGTAGGAATCTTAACCATATTTGCGGAAGTTTCCCTCCACTTGTTGAAGAAAGAGGTGAACCCTTCATTTTCTTTTTGTCTCAACATCTCGAGTTCTCAATGGTCAGCCTCAACTTGAATGTTGCACTTGTATCTATCAATGAAAGCGTTTATTATGGCATCCCAAGAAGAGGTCTTCTCTTTTCCATGGGAAAGGAACCATTGTTGACAAACGGTTTCTTAAGATAATGAAAACAGTGAATGGAAAACCTTCCTATCAATCCCTTTAATATTCATTATTTTTTCAAATTAAAGCTCTTAAGTGGAAGTAAGGATTGTCAGTTGGCTTGAATCTAGGGAAGTCATAGGCATAAAATTTTTGTGGAAGAAGTTCTTTATCAACCGAGACCCCTTGTGAGCTAATTCCTTAATACTTATAATCGTTGGAAACTTTATTAAGGCTTTCTTCCATGCGCTCAAGCTGTCGTTGCTTGCAAGAATTGTTAACTTGAAGAACGAGAGTCTTCACCATCTCAGTCAGATTGTTCAAGTTTTGCCTTAACTCATCAAATTCTTGTTGGGAAGCCATTAGTACGAACTTTTTCCTTTGACTGATGAGCTCATCGAAGAGTAGAACTTGAACGAAGGTGTTGTCCTTGATTAAGCGTCCTTCTCTTCTTGAACAAGTACTGCGAAAAAGGAAGTCATGGATATTTATTGTTAATTGTTTGACTCAAAATCGATTCAACATGCATAGATGGAAAAAGATCATGGAAGAATGAGAGTAATGATATGTATAGAGAAAGCATGAAGAGAGTGGAAAGATGATGTAGATAGAGAGATGTGGAAGAATTTAGGAATAAAGTGCACCCCCAACTCAAATGAAGGAAAGAAAATGGTCATGGTGTGAAAAGAGTATGTACAAAGTGTGTGAATACTTGTGAGTGTAAGTGATATGTTCAAGACTCGTGTCATGACCATGGGACTAGTGATGAGCGTCATTTATGGCGCTCAATGGAGTAGCTTTTAATTCCTTTTTCTATATTTTCTTGCTTTATTTTCATATAATCTTTCTAGTTTTCTTTTATTTTCCGTCTTTATAACTCATTTTGGTTTTTCGTTCACTTTTATGAGGTTTTCATGATTTTTGTTCTTATTTAGTTATTTTAGTTTAGTTTCTATTCATTTTGCTTTCTCTCTTACTTTTACTTGAATTTTTATTAGTGAAGTTTCAAAGTTTTATTTGATGTGCTCTCACGGTTGCGCCCTCATTGATTCTAGGTCATAAAAGCGCAAATATTTGAAGATCAAGGGCTGCCCTCCTCGCGAGCATCATCGCGAGAGCACCGACGATAGGGATGCACGAGAGCGCTAGAAGCAAGACTTAGCACAAGGATCTACGAGAAAGCAAGAGGAGTTGTGCACGCCGCAACACCACAGTAGGGGTGCGCGCTCGCAGGGCCCTCTGTGCGTGCGTGCAGACCCTTGCGTGCGCGCGCACGGGCCTGTGGTGCGTGCGCACTGCCTTGCTCTGATCCTCTACGCTCGTTTTACTATATATACCCCTTGACTTTTCCTTTTTTGTGGGGATGACGATTTTACGTGTACTTGAGACTTATTTCTAGATTTAGTAGAGAGAGAGAGTAGAGAGAGAAACTTTAGATTACTTGTTTTGTACTTCAAATTACATCTTTGAGCTTGGATTTCATCTTCAATCAATGAAAATTAGTGAGAATTTCTTTCTTTGAATTTACTTTTACTTGCTCTTTCCTTTAATTCTTGAAAGTTTGATTTGATTGTTGATCTTTGGTTTGAGAATTTGTTGAGTTTGATTTTCTCTTTGATTAAGCTTGAAATGATGATGTTTGTGATTCAATTTGCTATTATTTTCAATTCCATTATGATTTGTGAGTAGATTAGTAGCTAGGGAGAAGGGGAAGCATGCTTGATTGATGATTTTTGCTAGTTGATGATTCTAGGTTGATTGAATTGTGGCAATTAAATTGGTTGACATAGTTGTGCATGTGATTAATTTGATTAGGAGTGATCAACCTAGATGATTAATCTAGATTGCATAGCAAATTTCAATGACATGAACCCTTGATTTGAGAATTGCTTTAATTGGTTGAATTTGATTGTGATTTTCCTAGTTGGTCATTCATAGTGAGCCTTAGCTTGACTTATAGGAGATAGCTCTTGAATTCAATTACTTGCAACTATTGTTTGTCCTTTGCAACGTTTGAATCAATTGAGTTCTTCATGGATTGGCATAATCATTGAACTTGCATGTGGAACCTTAATCCCTAGTGTTTAGCATATTGATTTTCTTGACATGATTAGTTAATTGAGACGTTAGTTGCAATTCAATTCACTTCACCTCTCATTCTTCGAAGTAGCTTGACCATAGGCTATAGCATTCTACCTCTCATTCCTCGTGGTTCGACTCGGACTTGTCCTATACTAGGAATAAGTTTGACTTTCTTAATTGTTGATTGGTGGTGCTTTAGATTTCAACGACTTAGATTACCACACGTCAAAATGGCGCCGTTGCCGGGGAGTGATATTTGTGCTTTATTATACTTGTTGAGTCTACTTCATTTTAATTGAAAAAAAATACAAAAAGATTTTTTTTCTCTTTTTGGCTACATTTGTAGTCGTGCTACTAATTGTTTCTTTTAAGATTGTATGCGTAGAGCACGTGGTCGTTCACTAGTGCCACTTGATCCAGAAATTGAGAGGACAATTTCAAGGATAAGAGTTGCTAGACTTTCTTTGAGTTCTAGCCCTCCTAGTGAAGAGGAACCACAACAAGAAGAACAAGCAAGGATGGGAGAAAATCCAAGGGTGGCGTTGAAGGAATTGGGGATTCCGAGTGCATATAGGTTTTAAAGTGGGATTGCTCCACCTACAACACCGGCAAATGACTTCGAAATAAGGTCGGCAATGATCACTTTGATAAAGAGGCGACAATTTAGTGGGGCTAAACAAAGCTCGCTAAACCATCTCAAAGAGTTTGAAAAATATTGCAAAACTATCAAAGTGAATGGAATTTCCTAAGAATTCATCCGCCACAAGATTTTTCCCTTTTCTCTCATAGGGCATGCCTTGGAATGGTTAGACAAAGAGGTCAAACCCAATTCTCTAAGGACATGGGACGAAGTGACCAAGGAATTTCTATCATGTTTCTACCCACAAAAGAAAACGGTGGAGGCTAGAGCTTTGATTCAAGGTTTCAAGCAAAAGTCTAGTGAAAGCCTCTATGAAGCATGGGAGAGGTACAAGGAGTATCAAAGAGAATGTCCTCACCACGGAATTCCTACTTACCAAATTATTCAAATCTTCTATGGTAGCCTAAGTCCTCAAGGAAAGTCGTGTCTTGATGGAGGAGCCAGAGGTCCCATTATGAATAAAACGGAGGAGGAAGTGATAGACATAATTGAAGACGTAGTAAGGTATTATAGAGAATGGCAAGATAGTGAAAGGGAGTCAACTAGAAAGAGTAGTTCTTCGGTGTACTCGGTTGATCATCTTAATTCCATAAACAACTTGTCCTCACAAATGACAAAACTTGGGGAAGGAAATGTTTCGCTATCAAGGCAAATTTTGAAAGTGCTACCTCCCAATTTTCGAATCTTCCCTCCCAATCTAAGGGGAGAGGTATGTCTTCTAGCTCTCAACCCTTCCCCTCTTCTAGGAAATGTCCGCTATCTAGGCAAAGCTGAACCTAGTGGTTGCTTGTTTTGTGATGTTTGTGGATCATATAATTATGATACTTCTAATTGCCCTCATGCATGTATGGATGTTTGTGATGATCAAGATGGGAATGTGAATGAGCATGTGAACTATATGTCAAATAATAGTGATTCAAGGTTTGAAAATCAAAGGGGTCAATGGAATAAGAATTACAACAACCATGGAAATTTTGACAACTATAACCAAGGTGGTGGTTATAGGAACTAAGGGAACCAAAATTCCCGAGGTAACTATAACAACCAAGGTTATAGTAGCCAAAATCAAAACTAAAATTATGGTAATCATAACCAAGGTTATGGTAACCATAATCAAGGTTATGGTCAAAATCAAAGTAGAGGTAATTGGAACAATCAAAATAGGGGAAATTTTCAAAACAATGCTCAAAGGGGCCCCCCACCCGATTTCGCTCCAAAGACCCAAAGTGATAATTCGTATGTTCAATCGTCTTCTTCTTCTAGGACTAACTTGGAGGAAATCATAGAAAACCAAATAAAGTTGTTGAACACTTACATGGCGGTGAGTGATAAGAAGTTTAATGAAATGATGACCCACAATAAGAAACTTGAAAACCAAATTTCTCAACTTGCCAATGTTTTGAAAGACCATGCAAGCCCTTCTTATTTACCTTCTCAAGGCATAGACCATAAGAGACCCGTTAATTCCATAGTCACAAGGAGTGGTAGGGTGCTTGAGGAGAGTTTTCCTAGCAAGAGTAAGAGTGAGAAGGGTGCTAAGGAGGTTTTAGTTGAGGATGAGGGAGATGGTGCATCTTTGAGTGAGGTGATGGTAGAGGCACCTAAGGAGGTAAAGTAAGAGAGAGAAGTTGTGAAACCCAAGCTTCCTTATCCACAAAGATTCATGAGATACAAGTTGGATGAACAATTTGGAAGATTTATTGACATGCTCTAACAACTTCATCTTTCTCTACCATTTACCGATGTTGTCACCCAAATGCCGAATTATGCAAAATTCCTTAAAGACATTTTGAGTGGTAGGAGGACTTTGATGTTGTGGAGACGGTGAACTTGACCGAGAATTGTAGTGCAATCATAATGAACAAGATACCACCTAAGCTAAAAGATCCCGGAAACTTTTCCATCCCTTGTGTTATTTACAAAATGTAAATTGATAATGCCTTATGTGACATAGGAGCTAGTGTTAGCCTTATGCCATATTCGGTGTACCAAAGACTTAAACTAGGGGAACTCTTGCCTACCAACATTACTTTGCAATTGGTCGATAGATCAATCAAGTTTCCAAAGGGTAAGGTAGAAGATGTCCCTTTGAGGGTTGGAAAATTTGTTATTCCTGTGGATTTTGTGGTACTTGAGATGGACGAAGATGCTAGCATTCCTATCATTCTAGGTAGACCATTTCTCGCTACTTCGGGTTCTATGATCGATGTCAAGAGTGCTAAAATTTCACTTAAGGTAAGAGATGAGGTGATTGAATTTGACTTGAATGATAGTATGAAGTATCCAAGTTCTTCCTTGGTGAATTGTATGATGATTGACTCTCTTAATCATGTTGTGTCTTCTATGCATGAGCAATTGCTCACCTCTAATGATACTCTTGAGAATGTTTTGTTGAATAAGGAAAAGATAGGTGTTCCTAGCAAGAGATGGCTTTGTATGAAGATGTGATCAATAGAAGCCTTGAAGACGTTGATGAACAAATGTCCATGAACATAACTAGCCAAGAAGCATTGCAAGCGGCTACAACAAACGAAGGTAAAGGTGTCCCCATGGTTGAGCTCAAACCTCTTCCATCACACCTTAGGTATGAATTCTCAGGCCCTAACTCAACTTTTCCCGTGATTCTTAGTTCCTCCTTGAGTGAGAGGCAAGCTCAAAAGTTGTGTAGTGTATTGAGAAAGCACCAAGGTGCTTTAGGCTATACCATTGATGACCCCAAGGGTATTAGTCTCGCCTTATGAATGCACCACATCACTCTTGAGGATAATGCCCCAGCAAGCATTGAAAGACAACGAAAACTTCACCCTCAAATGGGGGAAGTAATCAAGAAGGAAATCACCAACCTATTGGATGCGGGAATCATATTCCCCATCTCTAGCTTAAAGTGGGTCTCCCCGATCCACGTTATCCCAAAGAAAGGAGGTGTGACCATTGTGGAGAATGAGAAAGGTGAGCTCATTCCTACAAGGACGGTCACGGGATGGAGGATGTGTATAGATTATCGACGTCTAAACACATCCACTAAAAAGGATCATTTCCCCCTTCCCTTCATTGATGAAATGCTTGAAAGACTAACAAGGCATAAGTATTAATGTTTTCTTGATGGTTATTTCGGTTTCTTTCAAATTCCTATTCACCCAGATGACTAAGAGAAAACAACTTTTACTTGCCCATATGGAACCTTTGCTTATAGGAGAATGCCATTTGGGCTTTGCAACGCCCCCGCCACCTTCCAACGGTGTATGATGAGCATATTTGGAGACACTAGTACATAAATAACATTAAGTAACACTCAAAAAGTGTTACATAAAGTGGTAAAAGTGTTATTATAGACAATAGGTAACACTTTAGTGGGTGATACATCTGCCCATGTTACCTAAGGTCTTATGTAACACTTTGGGTAACGTGTGGTAACCCTTTTAAAAGTGTTACTATAACCCCTCTTATGTAACACTTTTTTATATTATTAGTATCATTTTTAAAGTGTTACTTTTTATTTCTTATGTAACACTTGTTCATCTTTAGTAACATTTTTCAATCATAGAGTAACATTTTATTTGACATTGTGTATCACTTTTGCGAACTAATGTAACATTTGGTTGATTATTAGATATCATTTTTTAATTATCTTTAATTTTGATAACATTTTATTATTATTCACTATTGAAAAAGTGTAATGGACACCAGTTCAAAACCGGCTTAGGGCACCGGTTTTGAACCCCCCTTTTGGGGGTTGCCCATGATAGGGGTTATAGACACCGGTTCAAGGGTTGTTAAGGGCACTGGTTTTTCCTTGAACCGGTACCCTCTATGCCTAAAAAAAAGTAAATATGATAAATAGACCATTATATAAACAAACTTAGATATTTTTATAAATGCTTGTAATATTACAATTTCAAAAAAAAATATATATAAATTACAATGCTCAAGGCTAAGTAATAGTAAGGCACAACATAAGTAGTGTTAAAACACAATTATTCACAACCTTCTCCTTCCTCTGCACCTCCCTTTCTGCAAGTACTGGCTGTTTGGGATGGGAGTCATATCCTCTAGAATGCATACACAAGTGCATCAGTACAAGGTTCGTCAAATAAAATGGAGGTGCTAAGCACACTTAAACAAAAAGTTAATTAATTATTCACTACAAGCTCAGATCTGAAAGCCAACAATTATCCACAACAGAAGACTTTATAAGTTCACTATAATCTTAGTTAAAGATCAGAATGACAGCCCGCAAATAAGAATGAAAAACATCACCTTTATAGCTTCACAAGTTTTGTTAGTAGGTTGGATAAAGACTACTGGATACAGGGTTGTTATGTCCTGCCAACAAAAAAAGGAAATTAAGTTGTTATACCATAGCAAGATTAAAATTTCTAAATAGATCAATGGATAGCCCAGAAACTAATCCAAAAGGAAGAGACTTAGGTTCAAGAACCACGTGACCAACATAATAATCGAGATCATGCTTTATGCCACTCTTTCACGAGCCCTGCTGCTGGTGTTCTTGATCACCATTGTTATTAAAAAGCTCAAATAATCATTTAAGAGAGAAAGTGAGAGAGATAGAGGTGAGTGGAGCAGAATAATCAAAAATATGCTGGAGTACATTCTTGGAAGAATAACTCGATAATGGGAGGCTACTCTAAGCATTGTCACTAGTTCAGAAACAATTGAAACCAAGCCAGACTAGGAAAGCCCATAAAACTTCAGAGTTCAGGAACCCATATGTTAATGTGAAATAATAGATTCTTGTAACCCCTAATAGCTAATCGATTACTAATCATGAACAACCTAGTTTATCCCGCTAAGGGATAATGAATGTTTACATACAACGTGATAGCCATTAGAGATTCATTTGCACAAGAGGTCGACAAACATATACAAAAATCTATGAGCTATGTAATTCAGACCTTAACTAACATATTAATCCTTAACATAAAATAATGTAGAATAATTATAGGTTAGAAAAGTACTAGAACAGAAAATCTGGTGTATAGTCAAACAAATTTAGAATAGAAGTATTCCATAAATGTTCCTTTTCCATTCACGCCCATCTAAAAAAAACTATATAATTATAGAATTATTCATGTTATCATATACTTTCAATCATTAACAAATCCATGTATATATATTTCTCTATTATACATTTCAAAATCCTATAATATCCTAAGCTAAATAATCAGATTGATCAAAATTCCCTATTTAAATCAATTATCCCTAATAAATATCTTAAATTTAAACACAAAATTCAAAAGAGAGAATATGAAAATTTAAAAGAAAGCATACTAGAAACACTCAGAATGATTACTTCATTAGCAGCGACTCAGCTAGTATCATTATCAAACAACATCACATTGTTCATTTCCTCCTCCCATTTTCCCTTACTCCACTTATGCAAATTCATGTGCTTATGCAAACTCATGTGCTAATGTAAACTACTCTGAATTCTACTAAATAAGATAAGAAATTAAATTAAAGTGAGATTTTTTTTTTTAAAAAAAAAAAGCATATATTAGTATGATCTTAATTAGATATACAATTTTACTCATAAGTTTATCTTGAATTTCTACAGCAGTTAAAATAAGTAGGACTTTCATAAGCTTTTCAGACAATAGCTAGGGGTTAATGAGAAGCTGCTCCACACCATTATGCAATTTAATCAACTAATGGAATAGGTACTACGTACCTTTCAACCTGAATTTAATGGTTTATATATTTGTCGTCATTAGAGTTTTGACTAATACTATACAACCAATGTTCAAGTAGTCTTGATATGCTAACAACGAGCTACATACAAGCAATAAGTAAAAAATAAAACTTCAGAAATAATTGCCACTTATATAGTAGCAACTAGTAGGCACCCAAACCGTTGAGCGTAGATATAAAACTCCCATTCCAATTATATACCTCTTTAAATGGCCAATTTATACACATTACACAATCAAGGTTCAAAATGCATCAGCGATAATTTTCACAACTGCTTACTTGCCTAAACCTTCCGATTATAAAGCATGTAAGAGTATAGAGTATAGTGGATTGACAATTATATAAACCTTTAAATTTGGTATTGGTTGATACCTCCTTTGAGCTCTTTGTCATTGCCTTTGCAAAAGCTTGCCTGAAATTTTGAAAATCTTAGAATTTAACTTAAATGTCAATTTACTTCTCTCATCAAACTTTATGACTAATTTCATACAAAATTTAAATGCAGTCAAATTGGAAAATATCTTATGCATAATAGAAGAATTTAATTTAATTAACATGAACAATAAATTAAGAAACTATAAAGTTGGCATCCAACAGCTTGATAGAAAAACTCATAGTCTAATGTTGCTGATAATTGCGATTAAAACATAAATGAAGTCCAACAATGTAAACAATCAAGAAATTATAGATATAGTTCAAAAAAACCAACTATTAAAGAAGAAAAACAAAACAGACCTAGAAATCGGCTCCTCTTTCTTTGTTTGACCGTCTTTTACAACTTTTTCTCTGATTTGTTGAAGTTCTAAGAAAATTCCCATAATTCCACTGACAAACAAGCCCAAATTTAACAAATTAGGAAGAAATTTTCGAAATTATCCACAAATTTTGTAAATCCTTAGAGTACCAAGCTAGAGAAAAAAAGTGAGAATTGTAGAAGTAAAAACTTACAAAACCCTAGAATACCAAGCTAGATGAGTGAGAAAAGGAAAAAGGATGGAGAATTTGCGTCCGGCGGTGGTTGCAGTTGCGACTGCGGCTGTGTGTCTACACTTTCATCTTTGAGGAGAGAGAGAAGAGAGAATGAATATTGAGATCGAGATTGAGAATGAGGAGGAGATATAATGAAGATTATTAAAATATAAAAAAAATTAAAGGTACCGATCAATTCTGGTACGGTACTTTGAGTAAAAAAGTTACTGTAGTAGTTTTTTATTTGAACAGGTACCATGTATTAGAAGAAAAATAAAATATATGATAAGCTAAAACAAAAAACTTGATAAGAAAAAAATAGAGTATTGAGCATATTAAATAAAGTGTTACAACAAAATGTTACCTCATATCAAAGTGTTACAATAAAGTGTTACATAATATTAAAGTGTTACAAAAACTGTTACCTAATACCACAATATTACAAAAGGGTTACATAAAAATTAAACAATCATGAAATTTTCAAAGTGTTACCGATGGTTGTTACTTAAGCCCCATTTTGTACAAGTGAGATATGTTGGAAGAGGAAATGGAAGTTTTTGTGGATGATTTTTCCATGGGAGGTGTTTCATTTGAAGCTTGCCTTGAGAACCTTGAAAAGTGTTTGGCTCGGTGTGAGAAAGTGAATCTAGTCTTGAATTGGGAGAAATGTCACTTTATGGTTGAGGAAGACATTGTCCTTTGTCATAAGATCTCCCACAAAATAATAGAGGTGGATCAAGCGAAGATTGGAGTCATTGAAAAGCTACCACCTCCGGTCAATGTAAAAGGTGTGAGATCTTTCTTGGGGCATGCCGGATTTTATAGGAGATTCATCAAGGATTACTCTAATTTCTAAGCCCCTTAATGATCTTCTTCAAAAGGATGTTGAGTTCGTGTTTGATGATAGATGCTTGGAAGCATTCAACAAATTGAAGAAAGCCATGACTTCCACCCCTATAGTCCAAGCCCCGAGATGGGATTTAACTTTTGAATTGATGTGTGATGCTAGTGATATGACTATTGGAGGTGTTTTGGGTCAAAGGGTTGATAAGAAGCTCCATGTCATCTATTATATGTCAAAAACTCTCAATGGAGCTCAACAAAACTACACAACAATGGAAAAGGAGTTTTTGGCAAATGTGCATGCTTTTGAGAAATTCCGTTGTTATTTGTTGGGTTCCAAGACCATTGTTTTCACGAATCATGCGGCTCTCAAATATCTCTTTACTAAGAAGGAATCAAAGCCTAGATTGCTTCGGTGGGTGCTTGAACTTCAAACCTTTGATATTGAGGTTAGAGACAAGAAAGGGGCGGAGAATGTTGTGGCGGATCACCTCTCCCGCCTTGAGGACTTCCAAGTCCAAGATGATGGTTCCCCTATTGAAGATAGAATGCTTGATTATTTTTTAATGCCATTGATGTGAGGGAACTCCCTTGGTTCGCCGACTTGGTTAATTTTCTAGCATGTGGGGAGTTTCTACCTTCATTTTCGAAGAACCAAAGGAAGAAGCTCAAGAGAGAAGCCCGACACTATTTGTTGGACGACCCGATTTTGTATAAGCGAGGAGTTGATATCTTGCTTTTTCGTTGCATTCCAAGTGAAGAAGTGCCGAATGTCATGAAGATATGCCACTCGGATCCTAGTGGTGGTCACATGGGAGTTTCCAAAACAGGTTCAAAGATTCTCCAAACTTGTTTATGGTGGCCGCATCTTTTTAAGGATACTTAGGGTTTCATCAAGTCTTGTGATAGGTGCCAAAGGACCGAAAACATTTCAAAGAGGAATAAGATGCCTCAACAACCCATCCTTAAGTTGGAGGTTTTCGATGTATGGGGCATTGACTTCATGGGACCATTCCCTTCTTCTTTTGGAAACCAATATATCCTTGTGGCGGTCGATTATGTTTCTAAATGGGTTGAGACCATTGCCTCCCCTACAAACGACCACAAGGTGGTGATGAAGCTATTCAAAAAGATCATCTTTCCGAGATTCGGTGTGTCCAAGGCGGTAATAAATGACAATGGATCGCATTTTGTACATAATGCTTTTCAAAAGTTGTTGAGAAAGCATTACGTTTATCAACATTTCGGTCTTCCCCACCACCCTCAAACTAGTGGACAAGTTGAGGTGTCCAACCGTCAAATAAAGTTGATCATTGAGAAGACGGTTTCTAGGATTAGGAAAGATTGGGTGGACAAGCTTGATGATCCTTTATGGGCATATCGAACGGCTTTCAAGACTCCCATAGGCACCACTCCATACCGTCTTGTTTATGGAAAATCATGTCCTCTTCTGGTGGAGCTTGAGCACTGCGCTCATTGGGCAATTTAGAAAATCAACTTCGATTTGGCGAGTGCGGGAGAGCAAAGGTGGTTGGATCTTCATGAATTAGAAGAACTTAGGCTTGATGCTTATGATTGTGCAAGTACCTACAAAGCTTGATCTAAGGATGCTCATGACAGACTTATTGAGAAAAAGGAGTTTTGTGTAGGTGACAAAGTTCTTCTTTATAATTCTAAGATGAAGTTGTTCCCCTGAAAGCTCATGTCAAGGTGGAGTGGTCCTTATTTTGTTTAAGCTGTCTTTCTAAATGGTGTTGTGGAAATTTCTATGTTGGATTCATCATCTCCATTCAAGGTCAATGGCCATTGACTCAAGAAGTACTTCGACGGTGCTTTCGTTGGCCTAGTTCATCAAATGATTCTTCGTCAACCACCTTGATAGGCGGAGAACGTCGAGCTATGACATTAAACAAGCGCTTTCCGGGAGGCAACACGGTTTTCTAACCCTATCTTTTAATTTTTCTTTCTTTTTATTTCTTTTATTTTTGAGAAATTTTCTTATTTTTCTTTGTTTACTTGATTTTAGGTACCTTGGGATTGATTTGATTAAGAATTCTAACATTTTTGGTGTCAATTGATGGTTTTAAGAAGTTGGTGTTGAATTAAAGTGAAGATGATATTGATGTGCAAGAGCGCTCTCATGGCTACGCTCTCGTGGATTTTAATGATGAACAAATGATTTTTGAAAAAAAAAATTGAGTGATTTTTGGTTTGTCCCTCTCGTGGGCATCACTCGAGCTTGACACTCGAGAGCGTCGACGAGAGCACCCCTCACACGAGCACTAACCTTGCGCACACCATTCCCCCCTTGCCCATAGTCGTGCGCGCGCACGGCCGTGGCAGCCCCCTCCTCCCCTTTTTCATGCCCCTTAGCAGCCCCCCCCCTTCATCCCTCATTCTCTCTCCCCGATTTTCTCTTCCTCCCTTCTCCTTCACTTTATTTCTTCTTCTCCTTAACAAATCTTCACAAATTCATCACTTTCTTTATCATTTTAATTCATCATAACACAAATTACAACAACAAAAACACAATTTCACACTAGAAATTTTCGAATTTTTTTCGACCTCAAAATTCGAAATTTGGGTCTTGGATTTTCGAATTTTGGGTGTTAAAATTGGGGTTTGGAACTTTCGTCTTGGTGTTCTAATTGGTTTATAATCTTCTATTATTCCATTTTCAAGTGTTTTAAAGCTTCATGGAGGTATGATTTCTCATTTTCTAGTCATCTTTTTTCTCATTTTTGAAGTTTGGAACCCTTGTTTGGGTTTTAATGGTAGAACTGCATTGTTGGTTCTTTTTGCTTGTATTTTGTGTTTTATGATGTTATTTGATGATATTTTGAAGCTTTTTCATGATGAAATTGTTTACCTTGTTTGAATTCTTTTCATCACCATTATTGGTCATCTTTCTTTCTCATGGGTATTGTTCATGGTAGCTTTGTTTCTTAGATTATTCAATGTTTTTGGTTAATTTTGCCTATGATGATTCATGATTTTGGTCTTTCATGACAAACTTTTGCCTTTGGATTAATGATAAGTTGCTTCTTATTTTTCATTGAATATTTCTATGGTTGCTACTATATTCATGGCATTAATTCTTTGTGACCAATACTTGTATCATTCATGTTGGATCATCTTTGTGCTTGAAATTTCTTAAGCAATTTGCTGTGATTATTTGGTGATGATTTTATCTCTTATGCTTTTGTGTGTTTGAACCAATTTCTTGATGAATTTCTCATGCTTGACCTTTCTACTTGTAGATGGCCCCTATTCGTTGCAAGAAAAGGGCTAGAACAAGCACAAGCAAATCCCGGCATGTTGTTCCCCCTCCTCCCGAGGTGGTTGAAACATATGGCATTGAATTCTCAAAGGAAATCCATTGGGTTAGATTCATCCAATTGACAAAGAGAAAGCTTAAATCCACCCACTTTTATGATCAAGCGACTACAAAATTGCTTGGAATTGATGAAGATGTTCGTCTACTTGCCAAGAATTTAGGCCTTTTGGAGTTTTTGGATTTGAATGCTCCCACTTATGCTAGGGTAACATATGAATTTCTTTCGTCTCTTGATGTGATTCATGAGAATAATGGTGATTGTTCAAGGACATTGACTTTCCAATTATTCAATAATTATCATTGGATTTCGGAATCCCAACTTGGTACATACTTTCGATTTCCTTGGGCCGTGGATGAAGATCACATTGTATATCTGGCCAATGTTAAGATAGTGATGATCATGAGTATGATGAGCTCAAGTGGTGGCAGCGCATCCCTAATGAAGTGAAATATGAGTCACAAACTTCAAAGGCCGCATCTATCATCCATCCGACCATGAGATACTTCAATCGTATTCTCACCTATGCTCTATGTTCTAAAGATTCATTGGGTGCCATTTCTCGTGAGGAGTTGTGTTGGCTTTGGATAGCCGATCATGAGCAAGGAGAGCTTGAGCTTGTTGATTTTACTTAACACTTGATCAACCGATTTCTTGATATTGGAGATGGCGTTTCACTCTCGGGGAGCATCCAACTTGGGGGCATGATCTCCATTCTTGCCTGTTGCATTGATGACTCCTACAAGGACTTACTTTGTGAACATCCGCCCATAGTTGATCCTCGCGAGAAAACGCCTTCCCACTATCTCAACATTTATGCTCTTGTCAACCAAAAATTTCTTGAGCGTACAAAGAGACGAGATCTTTACATTTGGAAGGTCTCTCGTCTTAAGGATTGGTTCTTGATTCCAAGCAAAGAAGCCACCGACCAAAAGACAAAGAAAAATACCCTTACTTGGAGACCCCCAAGGTGCAATATTGATCCTTCTCTTTGACGGAAGTCAAATCATTCAAGAACCAATTCCGATGATGTTCCTTCGGCGGATTTTCAAGCTTTGCCCCCGGTTGAGCGGGGAGGTACACCTATCCCTTCCTCTACTTCTTCATCTTCACTTGAGTTGTCTACTTTGCATGCCAAGATTGATTCTTTTTTTAATGTCTTGTATTCTATGCCTTTAGGGCACGATTTTACTCTTGGTTATGACTTTCATGCTCGTAAAGTGTGTGATTGCATGTTAGAAGGGGGAAGATCGAACCGTACTTGAACTATCCGTACCTCCTGGTCCAACAAGGACCTATCCTTCAATGGGAACCCTATGACCCCTCCCTTGGACCTAGACTTTGTTACCCTTATTGGGAAGGTCCTAATGTCCCCCCTAGTGCTATTGTTGGAACCCCCCCGGCCACTTATGATTATAAGCGGCTCAGTGGGTGCGATTTTACTTATGATCCTTCGAATCGTTTCCCTTTCCCGAACCCCGAGACATTTGGTAGTTGGGGCTTGTCGGGCGAGCCAATCTTAGATGATTGGTCTCACTTTTTCGAGGTGGATCGAGCTCGGAGAGAGGGTAGGTTGAGGGGCAAGGCTCCCATGGAGGTGGGTGATTACGCTAGCTCTAGTCACGTAGTCTTGGAGACCGCTGAGGGGAGTACTCATTCTACCCCTTACCATAGTGTCGAGTGATTCCATCTTTTCTACCCCCCTTACTTGTTTTCTTTCTATGTTGTTCTCTTTATGCCTATATGCTATTGGGATTTAAGTTTGGGGGGTAGTTCATTTCAATCTTGGGGGGTTTTATGTTTTTTGTGTGCTTCACCGTTCCCCCCCTTGGCTTTTATCGTTCACTCTTGGTCTCTTTTGCTTGCTGGTGTTGATCATTGTTTATCTCATGCTTCTTTGTTGTTCTGTATGGCTAATGATGGTTTCTTGCTGATGGATTATCTGCTTTAGTTCCTGGTATTGTTGATTGTTCGCTTGATTATTGTGTGATATGCTTTCTGCTTCCTGATTCTGCTTTCTGATGATCCTGCTACTGTCCTGCATTACCGTATCCCTTATAAATTACCTGTATCCCCTTTATTTCTTTCCTTTCTTCTCTCATCATGTTACTAGCATTCTTTTGTGTATATATTTCTCTTTCTTTTTCTTTATCTCTCACTCTTTAGGTCCTCGATGAGTGTATTTGACGCTTTCTTATCACAAGCTTTGGGTGAGATCTTGTTATCGTACATGTTCTTTCTTATCACGATCTTTGGGTGAGATCTTTCTTTTTTCCCTCTTTTTCTTTCCCTTTTGTATGCATAGTTTAGGTTTAGTTTAGGAGGATTTGAATGGTTCGAGGTTGCTTACTTTTAACACCTTAGTGTGTTTGGGGTTATTGGCGCTGTAGCCGAATGACCATTTGTTTGTCGATTGGGATATTATGTGTTTGGCTTTCTTCCTTGTGTCTTTTTATTCCTTCTTCTTCTTATTTATTTTCTTTCTTTTCTTTATCTTTTCCTTTTCCTTTTCTTCTATTTTCTTTTTGTTTGGCTTATTCTTTTTGTTATCTCCTTCTCTTTTCTTTATATTTCTTTTTGCATTTTTCTATTTTTGAATAAAATAAAAAACATAAATAAATAAATAAAATAAAACAATAGGACTTGAAAGTCATGCATAAATATGAAAAAAAAAAGATTTTCTTTTTGAGGCAATGCTCTAATTTGTTGTTGATTTTGGTTTTGATTTGGACTTTGTACCATTTGGACTTTGCATTTTTAGATAATATCCTTCCTAAAAGACAATGGTTCGCACGGTTTGAGAGTATCTTTAGTTGATTCTAGAATAGAGTATGCTAAGGTAGTGTCTTTATAACTTTTGGGACCTTGAAGCCCTATTGTTTTTGAAAATTTGCAATTGCTCCCTTTTGGCGAATTTGAAACTAATAGTGAGTTATTGCTACAACCATGTGAGGTTTCATTCTTTTCAAGCCTTCTACATTATTTTGCATGAACAGCACATGGATCCTTGACTATTGTATGCTTTATCTAGAATTTGACTTTCATCTCCCAAGATCCCGATCGAGCCATTTAGGAAGGACAAAGGCATCTTTTCGGGGTGGTAATTTTTACTTTTCTAGGATAGTTTTCTATTCTTTGTTTTGGGTTTTTATTTGCCTACTTTCTAACCATTTGAGCCTTATGCCCTTCTTTTCAAGCCACATCTTTAGCTTTTGAGCCTTTTGTTTCATTCGTGTTCCCATCATTGGTTTTTGTGAAGCATTTGGTCTCTATTGTTGGAGTTTTGGTGGATGAGAATGATTGTTTGGTTCTTATAATGAAAGCAAGTTTGTATGGTACATATTTTGTGAATAAAAGGAAATTGCAAAGTTGAAAAATCCGTCCATCGTTAAAAGAGGCAAGGACAATGAAATAATGTGACAATGAAAAAATGAAAAAATGAGAAAAAGCAAAGCAAATTAAAAAGCTTTGGCAAAAATTGAAAAAAGTGAAAAATGAAAAATTCAAAAATATTTTGATGTGTCTTTCTCCCTATTTTAAGCATTGAGGACAATGCTTTGTTCAAGCTTGGGGGGAAGCGTTCTTACGCTTTTTGTGTATATGTTTGTGATTTTGGCTTTGAATAAGCTTGGGGGTGTTGGTGTTTTTGTTTGGTGATTACTTGGTTTTGGTGTTGAGATTTGGCCAATCTTTTCTTCAAAATTTAGGTATACTACCAAATTTCAAATTTCGGCCTACCTTCACCCTTTTCGCCCTTACATTACAACCCTTTCCAAGACCTTTTGACCTGTGTGGTTAAGTCACAAGTCGATGGAGGGAGATGTAGGTCAAGCTTATAGAGCGGTATGCAATAGTTGAGACATCGAGTAGCCTCAAATCTCTTTCTTTTTCCGGTTCCTTCGGGTAGCCATTGAGATGCTCACTAAAGGTAGATTTGAAGCTAATTGGGAGAATGTGCTAAAAAATGTTTTGAGATGAAAGTGAATCGTGTCTTGATAATTCTCTATGCTTAGCATGTTTTATGTTTCAATCAACCTTAGATATCTCGAAACATGCCTACCCTTGTTTGTTTAGAAAGCTTGGTATCTACTTGTGTTTTGTTTATTTGCAAAAGTCCATTGTAAGAGCATTTTTCTTCCTTCTGGTTTTAACTTTTTCTTTTCTCCGTTTTTGTGCTTTGCCTCGTTTTACTTGAGAGTTATGGGTTATTGGCTGTGACACCGCCTTGATTACCTCCTTGGACAATTTTTGATTTTTTCATGAAGGATTTCATTTCCAAAGAACTAGAAAGATCAGAAGCTCAATAATTAATTTATAAATAATAACCCATGATAAAAATTAAAAAAAAAAATTAAAACAAATTTTAAAACATTTATCATATATCAAACAAATAAGCTAAACACATTGTTTATCAAACAAATAAGCCCATAACAAAGAAAACATATTGAAAACTACAAGCTTAGAAATTCTTCTTCTTCTTCTTCATCCTCATCATCATCATCATCCTCGTCATCGTTGTCAGTATATCCTAACTCTCCATCAACCTCTTCTTCAGATTCAGATTCAGATTCAGTATCTTCCCATTCATCTTCTTTATGTTGTTCTTCCTCTTCATCACTAGAGGAGTCCTCCTCCATTTCATCCATGTCCTCGTACATAACATCATCATCATCATCTGACGAACAAAGAGTTAGGGTCTCAGCAATGTCTACTTGGAAAATTGACTCATCGATTGAGGCATCCACAATTAGAAAGAACATAGTGGTGTGCATGCTTGACTTCTTTCGAATCTAAAAACCTTGTTTGGACACCTTTGCCACGACCTTTGCTAAATTGGAATAATTCTGGAATATTGAATCTACATCATCATCATCAACAACATTGCGTCCTAGATCTCTAGATTTTGTATCAACATGAGGTTGAAAGTAATAAGAACAAAAGTTAGAAATCTCTTCTGCAAGATAAGCCTTGCAAATTGAGCCTTCAACTCGTGCCTTATTACCAATTTTCTTCTTCAGATGATTAAGAAATCTACAAAATAAGTTAAATTGACTAATTAACATGTAAAATTATAAATCATGTAGAAGAAACTTGAAAATAATGGAGCGGCTTTGTAAAATGTATATTACCTCTCAAATGGATTCATCCATCTATATTGCACCGGACCACCCACTTTTACTTCATGTGGCAAATGAACAAGTAAATGCTCCATTGAATTGAAAAATGCAGGTGGGAATATTTTCTCCAACTTGCATAAGATTTCTGGAATATTTTTTTCTAAACGAGTCACATCATCAACTTTAATAGTGTAAGAGCATCGATCGCGAAAAAACTGGCTGATTTCAGTGACTGCTTTCCAAACATTATCCGGAAGAAGTTCTCTCATTGCAACGGGCAACAACCTTTCCATGAACACATGACAATCATGGCTTTTCATTCCATGTATCTTATAGGCTTGCAAATCCACACATCTACCAAAATCAGAAGCATATCCATCTTGAAACTTTAGATCTTTTATCCATTCACACAACACTCTACGTTGTGCTTTATCAAGAGTGTATGGTGCTTTTGGGAAGATCAAGCTCCCATCATTAGATTCAATAGGCTCTAAGCTACTCCGCTTACAATATCGCTGAACATTTTCGCGAGACTTATCTATATCAACTGCGGTATCTTTCACATTCATTATTGTGTGGATGTGTTGATCAAAAAAATTCTTTTCAATGTGCATAACATCAAAATTATGTCGAATCAACAAATCTTTCCAATAAGGAAGCTCCCAAAAGATGCTTTGCTTATGCCACCCTGTCTTAACCTTTTTTTATTTTGTCGAACGGATTTTTGGGTCAATGGACATTGGAATCTCCTTAACCTGCCTCCATAGTTGATGGCCTGTCAATATTGGAGGAGGCAATCGAGTTTCTGCTCTTTTTTTTAAAAAAGCAGTGCGGTTTTTTCTATAAGGATGTGTAGGTGGGAGATTTTGATAGTGACTATCAAACCATGATACTTTATGGCTGTTGTCTAGCTAAAAAGATCTATGCTTGTCCATGCAGTATGGACAAGCCATCTTTCCCGATGTAGTCCAACCAGATAACATCCCAAACGCAGGAAAGTCACTAACCGTCCATAAAAGGGCAGCTCGTAACTTGAAATTTTGCTTTGTGGATACATCATATGTCATTGTACTTACTTCCCATAAAGATTTCAATTCGTCAATCAAGGGTTGCATGTACACATCCAAGTTCCCTTTTGGATTTTTAGGACCCGGAATGAGCAAGGATAAAAACAAAAACGACTTCTTCATACATTACCATGGAGGCAAGTTATACGGGGTAACAATAACTGGCCAACAAGAATATTGCCTTCCAAATTTTCCATGTGCTGAGAAACCATCTGTGCATAGACCCAATCTAACATTACGAGGCTCACTTGCAAAATCCTTGTATGTGTTATTAAGATGTTTCCATGCTTCACTATCACTTGGATGGGCGAGTGTTCCACTTACCCTAGGATTTTGTGAATGCCACTGCATTTCATGTGCAAGGTCTTTGGTCGCATAGAGCATTTGCAACCTTGGCGTGATCGGAAAGTAGAATAACACTTTGATCGGCACACATTTTCCACGAGAAGTCTTCTTATAACGCTCCCCCCCCCCCCCCCCCGCATTTCGAACACTTTTCATGGTGAGCTTTATCCTTCCAAAATAACATGCATCCTTTAGGGCATGCATGTATCTTCTCATGAGGAAGTTCAAGGCCCTTTACCACCTTTTTAGTGTCATAGTACGTCTTGGACATTGAATTCTCATCAGGAATTACTTCACTAATAAGAGATGAAATACTATCAACATCTATGGGGCAATTGTATTCACACTTCAAGCTCGTAATCCTTAAAGCCATCTCTAAAAAAGATAATCGACTTCCTTCATACAATGGTTTTTGTGCGGCCACTAACATCTCAAAAAAACTTCTTAACTTGAGAATTAGGTTCTTCAACATTCCGAATCTCTTCATGCATTGGATCACCATCAACTTGACCAAATGCATTAATAATCATGTCAACATAAGGATCCGATGGCTCATCTGATGTTTTTAAAGAATTAAAATCCTCTCCATGACAAACCCACTCATAGTAGTCATTAAGAAATCTTTTTTTATATAAATGCTCTCTTACACTTTCAGCATCTAAAAAAGGAACATTTTTACACTTTGAACAAGGGCATCTGATCTTTGAAGATTCTTGAAAATCACGGTGTTGTTTAGCAAATTCAATAAACCCTCGCACGCCAATTGTGAACTCTTTTCTTAGTAGTCGACATTCTAATTTCTCATACATCCATTTTTTATTCAATTTCTCCATGATCCTGGCTATGAAACCACATCGTTAATCATACACACAGGGTATCATGAAAAAAAAAATTTCACGAGCAGGTGGCGCGCGCAACTCATGAAGTTGTACAACCACGACCAGCGCAAGCGCCAGAGATGCGCGCGCCTTCCGCGCGCAATCCGGTTACTTGCACACACCTATTGTTACAGGTCCTTTTGATCTCTCGAGAAAAATTGACTCGTACAAACAATGTCATTATTAATGAATTGTTTAAAGGCGGTGTTATCCATTCTAATGCATCTTTCGTCTTTTTCTTTTTTATTTTTCGTTTTTTTCTTCTCTTTGTCTTCTAAACAAGCGTATCAATTTCCTTAACCTTTCGTACTTCCTTTAGGGTCGGTTTCCAAGCTTGGGAATGAAGACTCCCGGGCACTCGCATTCTACGTTTACCATCAAACAATTCACCCCTTTCAAACCACCTTCCCTCAACAACTTACTTTAGTCCAACAACGATGTCAGCCATAGAGCAACTCCAAGAAGAGATTGTTTGCTTGAGAAAGGAAAAGGCTCAAGAGGCCGAGGAGAGTAGAATTAAGAAACTTAAAAAAGCTGAAAAGAAAAACGACGAAGCTTTGGCTTTGCAACAAAAGATGAACGAACTATCCATTTAAGAGAAGTCGTTGGAAAGCTTGTTCTTCGTTCTACAATGGGGAAAAAGTACTTCGACGTAGAAATGTTTGCTCCTCCTACAGTACTCACTTTACCAGAAAAGTTCGTTGCTACGGAGTTGCCAATAATTAAGGTGACCAATAATAAAAAAAAAAATCATTTAATAAGTTTTACTGGCACCATGGCTTTAAAGGGAGTTGATCCTAAGCTGTATGCTTTGATTTACCCTTTATCTCTAGACCCAGCCGCGAGAGAGTGGTACTATGGGCTAGATGCTAAATTCAAGACATCATGGGCAGATGTAGTTTCGGCTTTCATCAACCAATGTGATAGTAACGTAGAGTTCAAATCAACTTCGCATGAACTTGAAATGCTTAAGCAAGGCGACGATAAAGGTTCCCTTGCTTTCTATGGCAGATGGCTAGAAAAGGAGGCCTACCTTGCAAAAGGCAACCTGAACTCGAGTTGGTACAAAATTTTATTTAAAATTGTCATGAAAAGTACAACAAACATCTATGCTACCTTGGTTTAGACACTTTTCAAAAGGTCTACTCTGTGGCTACTAGGATTGAAGATGATCTTGCTAAAGAAAAGGCAAACAAGCCTCATCATCATCAACCTAAGAACAACTACAAAAAGGGGAATGATAACACTTCATACTCTATTAATGTATTTGCAACTTCAACGAAATAAAATAGCACAATGCAATATAATGACCCTCGGAGAACGTGGATAAAAGAAATAAGGTTTACACAATTTCCTGTGAGCTATAAAGAATTACTAGAAAAACTAAATGAAAAAGGATTGCTCGCACCAACAGGGCCAATGCCACCCACTCCTCCAGAAAAAAGAAACTCTCAATGGGACGACAATGCCTATTGTGCTTATCATAGAGGTATTGGACATGATATTGAATGTTGCTTTGTCCTAAAACACAAAATACAAGATCTAGTAGACGATGGGAAAATTCCCACACCTAAACCCAACAACAATGTATCCCCATTGGGGACGTTTCACATCGATAAGGATCATATGGGAAGTGATACGTTCAATCCTTTGAATTATATCACTCCCATAGGGAAGCCTCTAACCACAACACTCGTAGGGGCAACTAATGAAGTGTGTGGGTTATGGGGCGACAACTTCCAAGACTTATATGTCTCTAAGTATGCCACCGTCCCACCTCCACCTTGTCTATAAAGCGAAACAAGTGGAGCGCTTCATTGGGATCATTTCTTGGGGAAATCAAAAAATCTATCGAATCTCTCCTTGGGTGAACAATGACATTAAGCACAATTCATGGAACATCTTGAAATGGAGGCACATTTAAAGCCTCTAGAAGAAAGTTGGTTCATGAGTCCTACAACTAACCCAAACGAGATAGATTATCTAACTCGTTCTGGGTGAGTTTATCAAACACAACCAAATGGATCTTCAACCACTCAAAATCAGGTTTAAAATCCAGTACCACCTCCACCTGAGGTGGAAGATCCATTGGTCAAACAACTTCACCAATCTAAGGCGAATGATAGCATTCGATAACTCCTAAGTACTTCTAAAGAACATAGGAATTCTATTATGAATGTTGTAACGGGTTTATCTGTAAGTAGGGACACAACTCCACAGGATCTTGTTACCATGCTTACTAGCGAAAAATCCGACAAATCAATCACCTTCACTAGTGATGATTTTCCCTCAAAAGACACTACCCACAACAATGCATTATACTTAACTGTGGGGTGCAAGAGATATAACATCCCTCTTACTTTAGTTGACAATGGGTCTGCCATAAATGTATGCCCATTACGAACTGCGAAATATTTAGGCCTTAATACAGAAAAAGATTTCCAATCAACAACACAAAGCATTAAGGCCTATGACAATTCAAGGAGATCGGTGTGTGGGACTGTTAAGCTATCAATTACCATAGGCCCAATACAAAAGATGGTTGAATTCCATGTCGTGGACATGAAACCTACATTCAACCTTCTTCTTGGACGTCCTTGGATACATGAGCTTGGAGCAATACCATCCTCTCTCCATCAAATGATTAGGTTGAACTATCAAGGTCTTCCTATGACTATACATGCTTCTCCTCTAAAAATAACAATAAATGATCAATCACTTCTTGAAATAAACCATGATAATGATGAAGAGGACATGTGGGGATTCGCCGTAGATCGAGGCAATTTGCACACTAGAACTGGAAGAAAGCCTTGAAGAACCATTTAAACTTGATCTATATCCCACCCTAATAGTAAACAACATCTTATTCGAGAGTAGTTACTTTCCTAGGTGGTCGTTTCTTGTGGTTGTGCTCATTGGTCCACATACATCGGTGTGTATTAGGCCCAACAAGTCACTTGCCCTTTCTCCCAACTTGCAGAATGGATACTTTATCATCTTTCCTAATAAACATCCTTTGCAATTCTCAAAAGATTGTAAATCGAATGAGTCAAGAACACCTTCCTGTAGAAGTTTTGACAAGGGAATAATCGCGTCGTCAAACGACTACACCTAGATCAAATACAATTTATACAACCTAAACAAACCTAATACGAGTATAAGGCAAGCATAGGGGTCGAACCACAGAGAACGGATAAACACCACCAAATGTTATCGACAATTAAGCTAGTCCGGAATAGGAGAAAAATAACTAAAGTCTAAATGTGCTAAAACAAGAAATAAAACATTAAGGGAAATGGTCTAGGAGTAGCATTCACTTGAACATAAACAAAGGCATAGGAGTTGAATTAATTATGAACTAAACATGCTCGAATATCGAAGTAAGGTCCAATCTAACCGCCTTCCGGGGCTAATCAGCTTCTCCTAACATAGCCTCTATGTTTCCACATTAGAACCATATACTAGGAGGTACTATCAAATAACAATCGAAATAAATGAACTTAGCTAAGTCAACTTCCGTTTCATGTTAGCAAAGATTCACTCCCAATCAACTAACAACATGCATTTTGCAAGTAGATTGAAGAACATCAAGCATATAAAGACTTTAATCACAATAAATCAATTCCAAACCCTTGAACATTCTCAAGATCCAACTACACCACAACCATCCCCTTAATGGGGAAATTACTCACTAATCATGATAACAACAAGATTAATCAACAAATAATCAAGAATCAACATGATTAACAAGCAATACCAACAACAAAAACAATAATCAAAATAAAACAATAAAAATAGAGGAGAGAGAGTTAGAGATTCCCATTGATTGAAGATGAAAGTCTACAAACAAGATGATCAATCTTCTTCTTCAAAATCCAAGCTCAACAATGGTGAAACCCTCACTTTCTCTCTCTAAACTACTCTAATCCTAAGCTAAACCTAGAGAGAAAAGCTCTCCTAAAACTAGGGAAAAAGATCTAAAAGAATGAAGTTCTCCTTTTACAAAACAAGCCCCGCAATATATAAAGAATCACGCAAAAACGCTGAACAGGACCCGCTGTGCGCCCGCGCAAGGATCTGTGCGCCCGCGCATGGTAGCTGTGCGCCCGCGCGTGCGCCCTCGCAGCGGTCTGTGCGCCCTCGCAGCGGCCTGCGCTCCCTCGCAGCAGCCTGCGCGCCCGCGCAAAGTAGCTGCGCGCCCGCGCATTTGTGGGTTGCGCGGCTAGTGCTTAGGTGTGCGCGCCCGCACGGTGTGGGTGTGCGCCCGCGCACATGTCGCGCACAGGCCGCGCAAAACTTTCTGCCTCGATTCTGCAATTTCGCCAATTTTGCGCGGGTTCTCACAGGGTTGCGCGCCCGCACATTATTTGCGCCCTTGCACCTTGCTTTCTTCGATTCTTCTCTCATGCTTCCTTGGCTTCTTCTTTGCAATCCAAGACTTCAAATACCTAAGCACAAACACCAAGGGAAGCAATAAGGTATAGGGAACGGTGCAAACACACAATGAAGGCAAGCATACAACAATATACGCGATTTCATTAAAATCACATCGAGACATGTATGCACGCATTATTTGAACAAAACAACTACAAAACACCCTAAGACAAGCTAAAACAAGGCATAAACACTATCCTAGGAGTGACATAAATGTCACTCATCAAATTCCCCCAAGCTAAACCTTTGCTCGTCCTCGAGCAAAGCTAGAGCAAAAGAGAACAAGAGGAAATTATTGAAAGCAAAAGAAACAAAATAGAAACAAGGAGAAAGAATGTACACTAACTCACTGTCGTAGGAATCACGGTTGTTTTTAGCTACAACAAGCCCTTAAAACCCCAAAGTCGCCTATGAGGACGAGTGAGGTCTCGTGAGGGTTTCCTAAGAGCTTAACCCACAACTCTTGACAAAAACCAAGGCAAGGCAACAAAAACCAAAGGTAAAGAAAAAGAAACACGAAAAGAAAAAGCAAAACACAAGCTCATATACGGACAAGAGATAAGGACAAGTACTAATGAATGCAAACCTTTCTAAATGGACAAATGTATGCACGTTCCAAGATGTCAATGGTTGATTGAAACATAACACATGCTAAGCATAGAGAACTACTTAGGACTCAATCCACCCTAGCCCCAACCAATCGGGCCACGTTCTCTCTACTAGCTTCAAATCAACCCTTAAGCTAGCTTCTCAAGATTCCACGAAGGAACCGGAAAAAGATAAAGAAATGAAAAACTTTGAGAAGGTAATCCCGACGTCTCAACTATGCATACTCTTTCCATAGGTTTGAGGTCTATCTCCCTCCACCGTTCTTTTGACCTAACCCACTAGAGTCTAAGGGTCTTTTTATTGGTTGTAACGTAAGGCTAAGGGTTAAGGCGAGGTAAAAATTTAAAATTTGGTGAAATTTCCTAAGTGAAGCAAAAAGTGCGGCCGACACTGAAAAATAACTCAAGAATTCACTAAATATCAAGCAAAAATACCACTAATGCCATTCCCCAAAGCTTATTCAACACAAACACACAAAATTCCCCCCAAGCTTGAACAAAGCATTGTCCTCAATGCTTAAACTAAGGAAGAAAATGAAACCAACTAAAATATTTTTGTTGTTTTTGTTTTTTTTTCACTTTTTTTTCTTTTTTTTTTTTAACTTTATTCAATGTCCTTGCCTTTTTAAATTTGGACGGCTTTTTCTTGAAACTTCATTTGATTTCCATATTACTTTACAAGCTCAACTCTAACCAAATCTCAAAATGCATCTTGTCTATGATCAACAACTCAAAACTCAAACCTCACATGCCAATGCTTCACTAACTAAAAGGTTGGTAAACATAGGCCATTAGGTTTGTAATGTCGTTTAAACAAGAGCGGGAAACATAAGGCTCAAATTGGTTAGCAAGTAGGTTTATGCAAAATAGAAAATCAAATTTGTAACAAAATAAAAAGAAGATAAAGAAAAATGAGAAAGAAATGCCCTTTTCCTCCCCTAGAGTGCTTCGGTCACGATCTTGGGAACTATAAGTCAAAACAAGGATCAAGACATGCATAGCTAAGGATCCAAATGCGCCACACAACAAAGTGATGAAGGCTAGAACAATGTTACCTCACACGGGATTATAACTAAGCAAATACCAACCAAGGGTGCCAAATCCACTATAGAGAGCAACACCATCTTACCACATACCCGCGAACTAGGGCTTCATGGCGCCCTAAAAGTTCTTAACCCGGCTACCTTAGCATGTAATATCCTAGAGTCAACCAATGACACTCTCAAACCGTGCACACATTAACCACTTAGGAATAAAGGCATTCAAGAGTAAACAAATCCAAAAGATATAATGTCCAAAATAAGTACAAACAAAACACATTTTGCTAAACTTGCCTTGAAGTAAACAAAAATCTTTTTGGATTTTCCAAAAGCATGAAAAACATGGAAATGCATATACTCAAGTGCATGACATGTATGAATCAACATCCCACCAAACATGATAGAATACCCTCCCCCAAGCTTGAATGAAACCAAGCTCTCAAATCATAAACGATGAAACCAAGGAGGGGAAAACAAGGAAAAATTAATCCAACATTACCAACACATGATCTTCAAGTCACAATAAGTAAGAGAGAGAGAGGGAAAAGAAGGATATTACCGGATATGGGATAAATGCAAAATCACACAAAAAACCCGAAATAACCTCATATGAGCCACAATCTCTACAAATAAGGCTTGAATTCCACATGATAGGTAAGTTGAGGCACATTTCCTTGATTCTTGATCATCACCAATGCGCAAGAGTATATCAAGTTGTGTACCTAGCAAGGAACACAAACACGTCCATGAGAGAAAATCTAATCTAAAAACAAAAGAAAATGAAAGCAATAAAACACGGGTTACTTCCCGCAAAGGCTTGTTTAACGTCTAAGCGAGACCGCTCTAGGAAATAATAATTCAACGCACGCAAGAGCTTGTCAAATGCACTACTACACATTTCATGGGGGTGTAAATAGGCAAATGACGGAATAAGGACGTGCAACAAAATTATTGCACGTAAGTGAAGAGGGAGATGCCAAAAGAAAGAAGAAGAAGGATCGAAAGGAAACTCAAGAAAGTAAGAAGTAGAAGAAGGAAAAGAAGAATGGAAAGAAAAGGAAAAAGGCAAATCCTCATCACAAAATTTTTTGTTGGCAAAATTCCTCTTATCCTCAACAATGATGGAAGGAGGGACATGAAAATCATCCATAGAGGGCGGCTCCCCAATAGGCTCTTTGAGATAGGAAGGGAGAGAAATAGGGTAAGAAAGGATGTGGTCAAACCTTAGAGAAAAAGGGGTATGAGAAACGGGAAAAGGGGTAGCTACTCCCTCACCACAAGGCCTCACATCGCCAATGAGGGCATGAAAATCAATCATAGAGTCCTCAAACGAAGGGCACTCACGATCTACACCTCCCTCAAGCTCAAAAACTCCAAGGGAATCAACCTTATCCTCCTTTTCACCACAATAGACAACTTTTCCTTCAACTATCTCAAAACCCAAGGTCCCAAAATCATGCATGAATGGAGGTAGATTCATCTCAAACTCATCTAAGTCCCAAGAAGCGTTCTCGATGAAATCATCCAATAATCTATAAGTCCTCATATGACTCTCGAAAAATATGTGGGACATTACCTCAAAAGAGTCTATATACTCGTAGATTGAAGGGTCACAAACATACACTTGAGACTTATCAAGATGGGAAAGAGAATTAGGATTTTCAAAATCAACACTCTCTTCATTCTCTACTCCTTCACCATCACTCGAATGCTCTCTAATGGGATCCTCACTCATATGGGGAAGAGAAGAAGAAGGAAGGGCATTTTCTTGAGAGTTGGCTAATTGGAGAATTTGGCTCTCAAGCATCTTCATTCTAGCTTCCACCTCCCTATTCTCAACTTCCCTCTCCTTATTCTCAACTTCCCTCATCTCGTTATACCTCTCCATCATCTCCATTATCTTCTCTTCCTTCAAATTTTCCATAGAATTACCCTCATAAAAGGATTCATTAGGAGCATAAGGGAAATCATTTGGAGCCATGTAAGAACAAGAAGATGAGGAGGGAGGATCATTCACATTATAAACATGAGCATCATCATATTGGGGAAAGGGGGCATAATCAAGCAAATGAGATTCATCATCAACAATAGGAGAAAAAGAGTTGAAATCACTTGTACTAGGTTCACATATAGGATCACAAGACAAATCATGGGGTATCATGCCACCAATAAAACTATTATCACATTGAGAATCAAAATTAGCAACATTACATGCCCTATTGCGTACATCCTTAGCGAACCGTACAAAAAAGCTCCAAGCATTATGAACCGTTAATGCTTGAAATTCACCATTAAACCTACTTTCAACTTCATATCTCGTTTGTTCATTCATGCCACAATAACAAATCTCACAAGCTTCACAAGGATTACAACCATTATAGTTCAAAAACTCTACAAGTCTATGGAAATAGACATAAAAAGGCTCACCATCATATTGAGGAAAAGAAAAACGTGCCATTTTTCATCAACAAAAACAAAACAAAGAGAACAAAAATAAATCAAAGGAAAAATATATACAATGGACTAGTCTCAATAAGATAACACAACGGTAATGGAAGCCATTCCCCGGCAACGGCGCCAATTTGACAAGGGAATAATCGCGTCGTCAAACGACTACACCTAGATCAAATACAATTTATACAACCTAAACAAACCTAATACAAGTATAAGGCAAGCATAGGGGTCGAACCACAGAGAACGGATAAACACCACCAAATGTTATCGACAATTAAGCTAGTCCGGAATAGGAGAAAAATAACTAAAGTCTAAATGTGCTAAAACAAGAAATAAAACATTAAGGGAAATGGTCTAGGAGTAGCATTCACTTGAACATAAACAAAGGCATAGGAGTTGAATTAATTATGAACTAAACATGCTCGAATATCGAAGTAAGGTCCAATCTAACCGCCTTCCGGGGCTAATCAGCTTCTCCTAACATAGCCTCTATGTTTCCACATTAGAACCATATACTAGGAGGTACTATCAAATAACAATCGAAATAAATGAACTTAGCTAAGTCAACTTCCGTTTCATGTTAGCAAAGATTCACTCCCAATCAACTAACAACATGCATTTTGCAAGTAGATTGAAGAACATCAAGCATATAAAGACTTTAATCACAATAAATCAATTCCAAACCCTTGAACATTCTCAAGATCCAACTACACCACAACCATCCCCTTAATGGGGAAATTACTCACTAATCATGATAACAACAAGATTAATCAACAAATAATCAAGAATCAACATGATTAACAAGCAATACCAACAACAAAAACAATAATCAAAATAAAACAATAAAAATAGAGGAGAGAGAGTTAGAGATTCCCATTGATTGAAGATGAAAGTCTACAAACAAGATGATCAATCTTCTTCTTCAAAATCCAAGCTCAACAATGGTGAAACCCTCACTTTCTCTCTCTAAACTACTCTAATCCTAAGCTAAACCTAGAGAGAAAAGCTCTCCTAAAACTAGGGAAAAAGATCTAAAAGAATGAAGTTCTCCTTTTACAAAACAAGCCCCGCAATATATAAAGAATCACGCAAAAACGCTGAACAGGACCCGCTGTGCGCCCGCGCAAGGATCTGTGCGCCCGCGCATGGTAGCTGTGCGCCCGCGCGTGCGCCCTCGCAGCGGTCTGTGCGCCCTCGCAGCGGCCTGCGCTCCCTCGCAGCAGCCTGCGCGCCCGCGCAAAGTAGCTGCGCGCCCGCGCATTTGTGGCGGCTAGTGCTTAGGTGTGCGCGCCCGCACGGTGTGGGTGTGCGCCCGCGCACATGTCGCGCACAGGCCGCGCAAAACTTTCTGCCTCGATTCTGCAATTTCGCCAATTTTGCGCGGGTTCTCACAGGGTTGCGCGCCCGCACATTATTTGCGCCCTTGCACCTTGCTTTCTTCGATTCTTCTCTCATGCTTCCTTGGCTTCTTCTTTGCAATCCAAGACTTCAAATACCTAAGCACAAACACCAAGGGAAGCAATAAGGTATAGGGAACGGTGCAAACACACAATGAAGGCAAGCATACAACAATATACGCGATTTCATTAAAATCACATCGAGACATGTATGCACGCATTATTTGAACAAAACAACTACAAAACACCCTAAGACAAGCTAAAACAAGGCATAAACACTATCCTAGGAGTGACATAAATGTCACTCATCAAGTTTCTTGATGCGTTTGATGTTAATGTGGCCAAGACGACAATGCCACAAGTACGTCATATTTGACTCAATGGTCTTAGCTTTCTTGGTGGTATTATTAACATTATAAACTTGTTTGTCTAATGAAAGCACATAAAGACCATTTTCAGAATGTGCAACACCATATAAAACATTATCGAGATAAAACGAAAATTCATTGTTCTTTACTCCAAATTCAAAACCTTTGGCGTCCAACGCTGAAATTGAAATGATGTTTTTGGTAATGTTAGGAACATAATAACAGTTTTCAAGTTCCAAAACTAGCCCGGAGGGCAAAGATAAACTAAGAGTTCCTACGGATACGGCCGCAATTTTGGCTCCATTGCCGACTCGGAGTTCAAACTCTCCCTTCGCTAGCCTCCTAGTGTTCCTTAGTCCCTGAGATTTGGAACAAAGGTGTGAGCCACATCCGATATCAAATACCCATGATATTGACCTAGTGAAGTTTAAGTCTATAACGAATATACCTGATCTAGAAGCAACGATTTTGTTCTTCTTATCTTCCTTGAATTTAAGGCAATCATTCTTCCAATGTCCCTTCTTCTTGAAATAGAAGCATTCGGAATCAGATTTAGAAGATGCTACCTTCTTGTCCTTGTTATCTTTGGTAGCTTTTGGCTTAGGCGAAAAGGTCTTCTTACCCATCCCCTAGAAGCCTTTCTTCTTCTTGCCTGAGCGCTTGAACGGCTAGCCCTTTTTAATCATGAGCATATCATGCTTCCCCTCATCCTTAAGTGTTTGCTCGGCTTGCTTCAATATACCATGAAGCTCGGTGAGGGTTTTCTCCATGCTGTGCATGTTATAGTTCATCTTGAACTGATCATAGCCTTTGTGCAGCGAGTGGAGAATGATGTCAATTGCAATCTCAGTCGAATGCCCTGCGTCAAGCCTTTCTATGTTCTCAAATAATCCTATCATTTTTAGTACATGTGGGCTAACCGGCTCTCCTTTCTTGAACTTACTCTCAAGGATCTGCCTGTGGGTTTCAAACCTTTCCGTTTGGGCCTACTCTTTGAACATGTTATGAAGCTCAAAAATGATCTCAAAAGTTGTCTCCTTCTCAAAGAAAGTCTTCTAAAGGTTGGGAGACATAGTGGACAACATGATGCATTTGACATCCCGATTGGCAGTTTGCCATCGGTTTAGGGTAGCCTGAGTCACTTCCTCATTGGGAGTCTCAAGCATGCATTTCCTCATCAATGACATATTCCTTTCGCTCTTGCATGAGCACTATACGCAAGTTTCTTTGCCAATCAAGAAAATTTTGCCCACTCAACTTCTCCTTTTCGAGAATTGAGCGCAACGAGAATAACAATAATATCAAGCAACATAATAATATATTGACACAACAAATCTTCATCATAATAATATTCTCAAAGAATAATATTAGCAAGATCCTAGGCATGATACTAACATGTTTAATAACAAATCCTAGCATGTCACTACACAATAAAGATCAAAGCTTTAGCCCTACACATGATACTAACATGACAGAAGAAATAGGAAGCAGCCTAAGCATGATACTAGAAAGCAATAAATAACATCCTAACATGATTCTAGGAACTTTAGCCCTAACATGATGCTAACATGACAGAAGAAATAGGAAGCAGCCTAAGCATGATACTAGAAAGCAATAAATAATATCCTAACATGATTCTAGGAATTAATATAATCTAAGCATGCTTTTCTAAAGGAATAAAGCAATAAAATTACTCACTTTGTTGCCTCGTACCTCTTTCTATCAAAACAAAACACACGTTAGTAACTTCAAGGAAAATGTCAAATCAAACAATTAATTTAAATAATTAAAATACAGGTTTGGGACCTAACCCTCAGAAATTATCAACCTTTCACTTCTAGGGCGAAGGCAACTGCGAGCTTGGTTAGGTGCGTCTAAGTCTCGTGAATGCGGTATTGTATTTTAGAAAAAGGGAAGGCTTAAAAAGAGGGAGAAAGAACAAGATTCCTAGCTTTGAAGAGAGAATAGAATAGAATGATGATTCTTGATGATTGTTTGTGATTAAGACGGAGGAAATCGACCCTATTTATAGAGAAAAACATCCGGAAACGATTAGAAAAGAATTAGTATTCAAATCGGATTAAAATTATTTTTGACGCGGCAAGATAAGGACTATCGCGGCATGTTAGGACTATCGCGGCGCGATATAAATTATCACGTCGCAATAAAAACAGTTTTTTTGTGTATTTTGTTTTTATCATAAAATTTGATCCAAAATTCAAAATAAGGCATATAATATGCCTTTGGAAATATGTTGAAGTCTACTTTCTAACCCATTTAGAATCATATTAAGATCATTTGTAGAATAAAAGATATGGCCAAAATAGTTGAAGGGTGTCAGTTTTGGAAAGAGTTTCGTATTTCTTTCATATCTTTTTCGTTATAGCTCGGAATTAATATTATAATATATCATTGGAAAGATAATTTCAAGATATATATAAAAAAAATAAGATTTAGATAAAAATTATGACGGAAGAAAATAATATCTGAACATATTCCATTTTAGCACAGAACAAGGACTCTCAAAAAGAGGAATTTTATTTAATTTCAAATTCTTCGGTCTTATCTTTTCAAAAAGGATAATTAAGATATTTTAGAAACTTATACAAGCTTATAACAAATCCTAATTATTTTAGGAATAGGATTAAAGTCTTTAGACCTTCCACATGATCATTGCGCCGTAGGTAAAATCCAATTTGAGCTCAGTTTAGTATTTTGGCCATAACTTCCTCATTATTCATCGGAATTGGGCTTATAATATATCGTTGGAAAAATATTTTTGAGACCCATCTAATTACACCACTATTGGACCCTTATCATGCACCCAACGTAACTGAACTAGACGTTTTTATAAATAGGGTACGTAAAGAAGTATTTCCGAAAACAGAAATGAATTATTTTTATTAAAACATTTTAGAAAGCAGAAGAATTCATGAGACTCTTCACATTTCACCTTGATCGATATTCAATGACGTGAAAGGTACTCATCATTGGGTTTGGTTCTTTGGGAAAGACAATCAGGTGTCTACAGAAGCCCTCACTTTGACTGAGTTTTGAGAAACATAAGTTTCGAAAACAAAAGTCAAAGTAGCGATAGGGACGGTGAATTATTCAGAACGTTTTGCGATTCTAAATCATTCTTGTAACGCTGATACCTGCAAACTAGCATTAGTTAAAACAGATAAAAGAGTTAGAAACGCGTATCTTGCACCGTCAAGAACACGCCTCTGGGGTAACGGATTTTGTTTGTTGCATTTTTGTTGTGACGACCTCCAGAAGCTAGGGAATATCGCCGAAAACTACTGCTTGTAGCCATCTTCAGTTTTGCTGTGACGTCCTTCCACGTCTCGGGAATTCTATCGCGAACCACTACGCCTCGAGCGATCCACCGGACGACAATCTTCCACGCCTTGGGAATTCTTTCGCGGACCAATACGCCTTGAGCGATTCATAGGTTGATGATTTTTCACGTCTCAAGAAACCTTATCATGAGCTTCTACGCCATGAGCGGCTTATAAGTGAATGACGACAAATTTCTCGCCTTGGGCAACATGTCGTAGACTCCTTCGTCTTGAGCAGTCTTCTGAATGATGTTTTTCCACGCCTTGGGAAGCTTAATAGCTTAACAGTTTCCACACCTTGAGAGTCCTATCGTGAGCTCCTACGCCTTAAGTAGCTCGTAAGTGAAATTCCACTCAATACCCACGCCTTGGGATGCAATCGCCAACTTCTACGCCTTGGGAAGTGTGCATCAATCGACAATCTTTCTTCGCCTTGGGAAAACTTGTCTGATAATTATGGGTCTCTTTACCTTGAGAAACTTGCTGTGTGAGTCATCCATGCCTTAGGACACAATCAATTTTTGTTGAATCAAAGTTATTTTGTTCAACAACTTCCACATCTTAGGGAATGCCGTCCAAGATTGCTTCGCCTTCAGCTATCCTCTCAAATTTGGTGAAAACTTTAACATCCTAGGGAATGTTGTCAAAGACCACTATGCCTTAAGCCGTCTTATTAAATTTTCTCATCTCCTCGCCTTGGAAGTGATAGCTTTACATGTCTTTGAAAACTTGCCTCTTTTGCCTTAGATCTTTGTAAAGATCACTTGTCTGTCTGGGACGTAGTGCACTTGCATCTATGTTTTGGAATATAGGAATTTGCTTATGTGTTTCTTAGGGTTGACCTAAGGTTTGTTGTGCTTAAAATTATGATTGCTTTAACTTGAGGTTGACTCAAGGTTCAGTGTGTTTGACTCTTGTGTTAGACTCAACTCGATGTGATATGACACGACATGAATCAATGTGCATGACTCGTGTATGCATTGTATTGTGATGTGCTTGACTCAAAATGCAGAAAAGCAAAAATTTTCCGTTATTTTTATAGAGGGCACCGACTTTCTCCCGAAAAAGAAAGACGTGAAAAAGAAGAAGTGAAGTGTTTGAGAGTGCATATTGAATGAGTTTAGTCAAATGTATGTGCTGATGTTATATCTCATGTGCAAGGATTGTAACATCCTAGGCCATCTCAATCGTTGACTTGATGATGAAAGTATTTAGGTAACTTAGGCACGGAGGCTAAGCACTTCATACTTTGTGATGCAATAATGATTACAAGTGATGAATGATTTTGATATGACAAGGCATGCATGCTTCAAAGTTATGTTAAGATTTCATGACAAACGGTTCCTAGGGAAAGGATTATTTGGTCATGTATCTGTGATGTGTGTGAAAGTGAAACTACGGTTAGGCCATAAGAGCTAAGTATGTGGAAAAGTATTTTGAAAAGAGTCAAACAATGGTGACTCTTAGGCTAGGTAGGCTAATGAATTAAGGATCAAGCCCCCAAGTCTAGCTCTAAATGGATAGGGATGAACATTGGAGATCCCTTGATATGATCATATATGAATGTGAATGAATGCATTTTTATTACGGCTTCACCCTATGAGAGGTTGCCTACGTATCCGTTAGGAATCAGGCCGAATGTAGCTCTAGCCGAACCTCTCACAAGTATGTATATATCTAAAATAGGTCTTTTGATGGGCTATAACGTGGTTAGGCTGAAGGTTGAAGAAGAAGGGGATAAAGGCTCAAGACCCTAGATAAGCCCCCAAGGTGTGTAACCTTGCTTTTGAATCTTTGTATTTGTATGCTTGAGATTTCTCTTTTTTAAACTCTTTTTTGTGTTTATATTTTACTCTCTTTTTTGCTTTTGCATTTTCTATTTTGATAAGTGTGGGCAACCCCGATCATGCGGTCTATCAATCACTTGGCATTCATGTTCCTCAGGCACGGTACCGAGCACTCGATAAGAGACGCAATCTGAAACGTGTTCATATCAAAGACATGTTCATATAAAAGACATTAGAACACTTGCCCTTTTGCACACTATTTTTTGCTATTTTAATCTTTTGAAATTTTTATAACATCATTTAAGATTTTGTATTTGGCAATTGTATAAGTTGCACACCATTCTATCCCAAGGTTAGGTAGATGTGGGTTGGAAAAAAAAAGGTCTTTTATTAAACGAGGCTCAAAGTGTTTTATCGGGAAAGGATTATATATTTTGGAAAGGTGAAGGTGATACAATATGGCTACAAGGGTGCCTCAAATCATTAGTATACCTTGTGCTTAGTTCGGCATGGGTTTTTTTATTTTTTTTAAGGATGCAATGCAATGATCATATGCAAAAAAATAAATGCTCATTTTATTAAAATGGAAAAGGATAAACAATAAATTCTTAATAAATCTAATGAGGGAGATGAGGAATGCCTAAGCTACACTTATTGGGGAAATAAAGGAGGAATAAAATAAAAAATAGAAAAAGAGGTCACGAAATCTTGTTGTTGAAGCTCGCCTCGTGTGTTGTGCTCTATCATCATTCGGCCTTCTTGCCAGCTGGAGGTATGGGAAGCTTATTATTATCGATCAAATATTGGATGGCCTCCTTTAGCTTCCAACAACTCTCGGTAGTATGCCCTCTACCTTGATGGTACTTGCAATGAGCGTTAGAATCCCAGTTGGGTAACCTGTTTTCGGGTGCTGGATCTTGAAGAGGTCTAATAGGAGTGATGAGTCATTTGGCATGGAGTCGATTGAAAGCGGTATCGTAGTTCATCCAAATAGGGGTGAAATTTTTCCTTAGTTGCTTCTTAGGTCTTTGGTTATCCATTGCTAAGACTTCGTTAAGGTCAAAGGTACTAACATTGTTACTAGAGTAGGTGTTTTCGGAAGAAGAAGGATTATCGTTCATCTTTCCTTTCAAGCCACCGGTGTTACTTTGGTTAGTAGCTTTCTGTTTTACAAGATCGTCTTCAATATCAATACCTATGTCATAGACAACTTTGAAAGTGCTTAAATTGCATTGATATTTCAGGTGCCTTTAGTACTTGTCCTGGAGGTTCTTAATGAACATCCTCAGTGATTCCTTTTTAGTACGAACTTCTACCATCCTAGCAGAAGTTTCCCTCCACTTGTTGAAGAAGGAAGTAAATAGTTTGTTTGCTTTTTGTTTTAACATCTCAAGCTCCCTATGGTCAGTTTCAACATGGATGTTGCACTTGTATCTATCAATGAAAGCGTTTGTTACAGAGTCCGAAGAAGAGATCTTCTCTTTGTCTAGGGAGAAGAACCATTATTGACAAACGGTTTCTAGAGATAGTGAAAACAACGAGTGGAAAGCTTTCCTATCAATTCCCTTAATATTCATTATAGTTTTGAAAGCTCTTAAATGCAAGTAAGGGTTATCTGTTGGCTTGAACTTAGGGATGTCATTGGCATTGAACTTATGCAAAAGAAGTTCCTTGTCCACCGTGACCCCTTGTGAGCTAATTCCTTGATACTTATAATCGTTGGAAACTTTCTTAAGGCTTTCTTCCATGCACTCAAGCTGTCATTCCTTGCTAGGATCGTTAACTTGAAGAACTAGGGCTTTCATCATCTCAGTTAGGTTATTCATATTTTGCTTCAACTCATCAACTTCTTGTTAGGAAGCCATTAGTACAAACTTTTTCCGATGTCTGATGGGTTTGTCAAAGAGTAGTACTTGAATGAAGGTGTTGTCTTTGATTAAGCGCCCATCTCTGCTTGACCAAGTGCTGTGAAAAGGGAAGTCATGGATACTTATTGTTAATTGTTTGACTCAAACTTGATTCAAAATGCGTAGATGGGAAGATTATGGAGTATGAGGGGAATGATATGTATGGAGAAAGAATGTAAGATGAAAGTAGAAGAAATGTGTGACATATGTAATGTACGGAAAATGATGTGAAAGAACCTGGAAAGGTATAAAAATTTCCGGAATAGGACGGACCCCCAACTTGTATGATGGAAAGGACGACTCATGCATGGACCTAAGACATGGTCATGGTAAAATACATATACAAAGTGTGTGCTAAGACTAGTGAGTGTAAGTGATATGTTCAAGACTCGTGTCATGACAATGTGACTAGACATGTGATTAGACTCAAACAAAGACTAAGTTAAGACCTCACTTATGTGTACTAAATTGGACAGGTTGTAGTATTTTAGTCATACCTTTTGATCTGTGAATCCGAATTGGACGAAACTAACGTCAAATGAAAGATAAAACTCGGGGTTACAGATCCATAAGTTGTACAACTCATAACACTTCCTATAACTCCGGCTATGAGCAAAACAAGTTGACACTTATGCAGTATACGGTAATAAAAATTCGGGTTGACTCAAAGGAACTATGACTCAATTTTAGACATATTTATTAGCTCAAATTAATTAATCAATTAATTAAGCAAAGTCCTTAGGTCATTGGTTAGTTTATTTAAGCATATTTATAATCACAAGTCAAACCAAACGGTTAGTTTAATCAAAATATAAATATGCACAAGTAGTCAAATAGTCACAACATGATGCAATGAGTTTGAAACCTAACCATGGCTCTAGTTCCCTAAAGTTCAAGGAATAGGTTAGTCAAAATAGGGTCCATGCTTATGATTCCGGATGCATCGCGCTGAAGCCTTACCTTTGGAATGGTTGGCGCGTATGGATGGGACCCCACAAGTTAAACTTGTTTCCATGGTTTGGTGAATTCACAAACTTGAATATACCCTTCGTTGCAATGAGCGTTCGATTAGGTAGATGGAGCATGAATTCCCAGAGGGTAATGGCCATATGTAGAACACATTTAGGTTCAGAAAAGAGGAAAAAACTCAATTAGGAAGTAAAATCGAGCAAACAGTACTAGAACCGGTCAAAGCAAGAAGACAGATTTCTGGCTCGGTATTGGAAAAACTTGGCGCGAGACAACAGGGACCATCGCGAGACGATAGCCCTGTCGCGCCGCGATATTGCAATCGCACCACGATAGAGCAGAGCCATCGCACTACGATGGGCACTATTTTCTCAACGCCGGTTCCTACATTCCACAGCTCTCTACTATCTTAGAATTTTCCAATTTTCGAAGCGTTTTTTCGAATCTAGTTGTGAAAGATATTTCCCAAAATTTCCTAAGTGTAAAAATCCTATGTTTTTTACGCATTATGGATGGTCTATCCAATGCGGAACTTTTTATGCTTATGCCAATAATGTCAATCAAAATTACGCACATGAATACTTAGAATTTTTCGAGTCTCATCCACTCATTCTAACTTGTTGTTAAAAAAAAATTTAGGAATTAAAACAGAAATCCTCCCCAGTGGAGTCGCCAAAAAACTGTAGGGAATTATTTCAAGCATCCCACATACACTTAAGCATGGTGGCGTCCAATTGGAAGAACGCTAGAGAAAAAGAGCCGCCAAAAAATTTTAGGAACTTGTAAAGCGTTCACGGGGTAAAGGTTACATCCCTTCATGATCCATGAGATCGCTAACTCCATAGTGGTCCTGAACCATAACTGGATATTCGGGGATGAAGGTGCAAATCAAACCTAAAAGAGATTGAACCTGCCCTAAAAATAGGCCTCTAATTTATTCTTCTCATATTCATGTGCCCTTTCTGACTAACATACAATCAATATATTAATCCTAAGCCTGTTTAATCTATGTTGGTTGAAAATTAATGCAAAAAAAAATCCATTATTGGCGATCACTTGAATTAAAATCATATTAGCCTGAATAAAACTAATATTTATCTTATTAAGCGTGATTTCAATTACAAATTCCCTTTAAACCTGCAAGAGAGGGCATGATTCAAGCAATAACAATAATATCAATCAACATAATAATATAATGAAACAACAAATCATTATCATAATTGTATTCTAAAAGCATAATATTAACAAGATTCGAGGCATGATACTAACATGTTTAAAAACAAATCCTAGCATGTCACTACACAATAAAGATCAAAGCTTTAGCCCTAACATGATACTAACATGACAGAAGAAATACGAAGCAGCCTAAGCATGATATTAGAAAGCAATAAATAACATCCTAACATGATTCTAGGAATTAGTATAATCTAAGCATGCTTTTCTAAAGGAATAAAGCAATAAAACTACTCACTTTGATACCTCTATCTATCAAAACAATACACACGTTAGTAACTTCAAGGAAAATATTAAATCAAACAATTAATTTAAATAATTGAAATATAGATTTGGGACCAAACCCTCAGAAGTTATCAACCTTAACGTCTAGGGCAAAGGCAACTTCAAGCTTGGTTAGGTGATTCTAAGTCTCGTGAATTCAGTATTGTATTTTAGAAAAAGGGAAGGCTTAGAAAGAGGGAGAAAGAACAAACTTCCTAGCTTTGAAGAGAGAATAGAATAGAAAGATGATTCTTGATGATTCTTGGTGATTAAGACGGAGGAAATCGACCCTATTTATAGAGAAAAACATCCGGAAACGATTAGAAAAGAATTAGAATTCTAATCGGATTAAAATTCCTTTTGACGCGGCAAGATAAGGACTATCGCGGCGCGATATAAATTATCGCGTTGCGATAAAAACAGTTTTTTCAGATTTTGTTTTCTACACAACTTTGAATCCAAAAGTATAAATAAGGCATATAATATGTCGTTGGAAAGCTCTTGAAGTCTACTTTCCAATCCAATTAGAATAAGATTAAAATCGTTTGTAGTGTAAACGATATGGCCGAAATTGTTGAAGGGTGTCAGTTTTGGATAGAGTTTCGTATTTCTTTCATATCTTTTTCGTTATAGCTCGGAATTAATATTATAATATATCAAAGGAAAGAATTTCAAGATCAATCCAACCATATAAGATTTGGATAAAAATTATGAGGCACGAAAATAATAATTGAACATATTCCATTTCGTACAGAACAAGGACTCTCAAAATAAGGAATTTTATTCAATTTCGTATTCTTTGATCTTATCTTTTCACAGAGGATAATTACGATCTTTTAGAATCTTATAGAAGCTTCTAATAAATTCTAATTTTTTTAGGAATGGGATTAAAGCCAATGGACCCTCCACATGATCATTGGGCCGCAAGTAAAATTCGGTTTGAGCTCAGTTTAGTATTTTAGCCGTAACTTCCTCATAAAATGGTAAACCTCTTTTTGAGCCCCATCGAACTACACCATTTTTGGACCCTTATCATGGACCAAATTAAACTAGACTAGATATTTTTCATAAATTGGGTACAAAAAGAAGTATTTTCGAAAATAGAAATGAATTATTTTTATTAAAACATTTTAGAAAACAGAAGAATTCATGAGACTCTTCCCATTTCACCTTGCTCAATATTCAATGACGTGAAAGGTAGTCATCACTGGGTTTGGTTTTTGGGGAGACGCAATCAGGTGTCTACAGTTACAAAAATCAATGAGCAAAGCTTCGATGCCGCTGTTGGGTTTCGGTAAGTCTAACTCACCACGGAACAAACTAGACCCCAAGACCCGCTCACAATTAATATAACCAAATGACATAAATAACAAGAGAGTGAGAGAAAAGACGATCTTACCCTTGCCGCGTGCTTCGCTCACACCCGGAGCTCTTACTTCAAAGCGAAGTCTTGGAAGCGCAAAGACCTCCTACGGTATCCACCCGCAACTGGACCCGATCGGTTCCTTACTCGGAGTTTAGCCAAATCGGACCAAAACGCTACTCGAGTATTGTATGAACTTAAAGGTTTTCTCACACGTGGAGATGCCTTATTGAGTTCCTAGTCAAGTGACTTTCTCCAATTCCCAAGATGGGTATTTATAGAGAATGTCATGTGGGAATTCCACTCTCCCATCAATGTGGGAGGGTTGGTAAAATCAATTTTCCCATTTTATTTTTAAATCAAAAATAAAAGAAAATATCAAACAAGTAATTAATCAACAAGTGGCAAACACAGAAGGAGAGGTTAGGTGAGGACCACATGGGGAGGGGACTATTTCCTTCCTCCCTAAGCTTCCCCTTAGCCGCCACTCACTAGCCACATGCGCCAATCGGGCTACGACACATGGCGCGCCCAGCCTTGGGGGCCAAGGCAGCCTAGCTGGCGCCTAAGCCCTTGGTTGGGCTGCTCGCATTGGCTACTTGCTTCACGCGTGATGAGCGTTATTTATGGCACTCAAAAGAATAAGATTTAGGTACTTTTTCTATATTTTCTTTCTCTATTTTTATATAATTTTCTTAGTTTTCTTTTATTTTCCGTTTTAATAACTCTTTTCGGTTTTCGATTAGTTTTTATGAGTTCTTCATATTTTTAGTTCTTAATCCGTAGTTTTAGTGTAGTTTTATTTTATTTTGTTTTCTCCTCTTAATTGGCGTCCTTTGTAGGTGATTGTTTGGGGTCAAGTTGTGTGTTTCAATTCCATTTGCAAATTCAAGTTGTCGCGATCTCGTGATTGCGCTCTCATTAACTTTGTTGATGAACACGTAAAACTTGATCATTTGAGGCTGCCTTGCTTGTGAGAATCAAACGAGCTTGATGCTCGAGAGCACAGACGAGCCACACCGCTTCACACCACCAACTCACACTAAATCAGCCCACACACATCTTTTCTCCCCTACTCACTCTTCCCTTCACCATCACCACGCAACACCAACAAACTCCGGCAGCCCACACACCTTCAACCGCAACAACCACCAACTCCCACATCACGGACTTCCCCTGCTCCCCTGTTCCACCAACAACCTCAACCTCTGCTTTCCGACCAGCCACAACCACCAATTACCTCCAATCACCATCTCAGATCACAAGCTAGCCACCACCTTCGCACCACATCTCCAGCCGCAACGAACTGACCACCAGTTCAGCTCCCAATTCCGCCACCTTCGCCCCACATCTCCAGCCGCAACTGACCACCAGCAATGCCATCACCTCTACCAGCCTGCAACCCCGCAAACACCATCAACTTCTAGCTCGGTGCGCGCCTGAAGATCCACTTGTGCGTGCGCACAACTGGGTATAATTTGGAGCCTCTGATTTTGATGAATTGCGATGATCGAAACATGATAATGGTGATTTAATTTGCGGTGATGATGTGCGAAGCATGGGATTAATTCCCTTATATTGGTGCAGCGAAATATCGAAGTCCACTGACTTTGTTTCTTTAATTCTTTCTTTTAATTTTCTTTTTAATTTCCCTTTTACTTTCTTTTTCATCTTATTTTCCTTTCCTTTTCTTTTATTATTTTATTTTTATTTCTTTTCCTTTTCTTTTGTTTTCTTTTCTCTTTTATTATCTTTTAACCTTGTAAATATAAATACCCATTTTGGGGTAAAATTAAGAGGACAATTTTAGAACAATTAGAATTCAATTTTAGGTGTTATATTTTTAGCTTAGGTTAAGAGCTTCTCTCTCTAGATCAAGGGTAAGTTTAGGAGTAGTTTTAGAGAGAGAAAGTGAGGAATTTCAATGGTTATTTGAGAGATTGAAGGTTCAAGATGACAATTGTATTGAAGATCTCCATTAACAATCAATGAGGATTTCTTGCTCTATCTCTTCTTTATTGCTTTGTTTAATTTCATGTTTGTTTGGTTTGATTTTGATGTTTGATTCTTGATTAGTGTAATTGTTCTTGATATTTTGTTGATTCTTAATTTCTTTAGTTGATTGTTGATGGATGATGATTCTTGACTAGTTGTTTGGCTAGGAATTGGGTAAAACTTGTATGATTGATTGATTATGATTAATTTGGGAATTGTGTTGATTGATTGTTGAGATTAAAGTGATTAATGAAGGTTTGCATGTGTATAATTCGATAACGCCTTGAGAATTATGCTATTTGCATTGTAATTGCTAATAACACGACCAATTGATTTAGGAATTGCAATTATTGATTGGTTTGGATTGTGATTCTCTTAGTTTGTTATTCATAGTGAACCCTAGCTTAACGATTAGGAGATAGCTCTTTGATTCCAATAGATAGCTCTTATCATTAGTCTTCACAACCTTTGATTGGCATGATCTTCCTAAGTTGTTGCAATTGTCATGATTACTTGTTGATCCCCGTTCCTAGTGTTTTATTTATTTAGTTGTTTGCTTGTTAGTTGTTAGTGTTCCTTCTTCACCTTCGACTTCGACCTAGCTTAGGCGCATAATTGAGAGTGCTTGAACATTACCGTTCCTTTGGATTCGACCCTTGACTTACCTCTATACTCGTATTTAGGTTTGTTAAGTGATTATAAATTTGTTTGGCTGTAGGGAAGATTAGATAACGACCTACATTTTCCTTACGTCAGCGCGTCATAGCTGCTACTGCTATGCGCGCATTGCTAGTAGTGGTAGCACTCTAGCGCGCTGCTACTGCTGTGTGTATGCTAATACTGCTTGCTAGCCATGCGCTAGTAATGATGCTAGCAGTGGTGCGCTAGCATGCCGTGCCACGCACCAGCCAGCTCTGTTAGCAGCCTAGGCTCGGTGCGGTGCGCATGCTAGCCACCACGCTATCCCAAGTGCCCCTAGCACTCGGTTTGCTCGGGGCATTCCGATGCTAGAGGTATTTTGGTAATTATTGATTGATTATTGATTTTACCGTCTTGTCTTTTTATTAATTCGACTCGACTTGCGACGCTCGGTTTCGACGTTCCTAGCTAGATTTCCGACGTCTAAATATTTAATACTCAAGCGACTCATTAATTCCTTCCGAATTAATTCTCGTATCAGATTGTTAGTTGCTTGGGTGTGACCCAAAGGGTTAAGTCAAGATTGAGCTGTAATATTAATTATACATTAATATCACTAATCGGAAGCGGCCTCCAACTAGGCATTCCGATCACTTGACCTCACTGAATAATTAGGTTTCTAATAATTCAGAACCCTCTATCGGAATAATACACTTGTTCGAAGGACACCATTCCTATCACCTACTCCAGAGCTTAGCCAGGGCTAGACCAAAAGATACTAAGAGTATTAGAACAAAAGTGTTCTCGCTTGTGGAGATCCTTTCAAATTCACAATTCAAGTGCATTTCCGAATTCCAAATGATGGGTGTTTATAGGCAAATCCCCTCAAGAATTCCAATCTCCCATCAATGTGGGAGAGTTGGTAAAAATGCATTTTACCATTTAATTTTAATTCAAAAATTGAAGTAAAATGCAACAACAAGTGTCACATGGTGACCAAGGGAGTAGCTAAGGACCACAAGGAGCACCACATGGCCTACTTTCTCCCCAAGCCAACACGCCACACAAACCAGCACCCCAAGGCTCCAATCACGGCCCGCTAGCTGGTGCCTAGACTTGGGCACCAATGCGTGGCTCACTGGCAGCCTGGTGCTCGAATAGGCCCGACAGCGAGTTCGGGTATGCCTGCGGCCTAGCAAACGCTTCTTGCTTGTTGGATGCTGGGCGCGTAGTGCTAGCAGCAGCTAGCGAGGCCCAGTAAGCTGCTAGTTGCTGGACTTGCTAGCATGCTACCATTCCTCGCGCACCAGCATGGCCGGCCATGCCGCACCAACTAGCTAGTGAGTGCTGCTAGCTTGGCATGGTGCGGTTGCCATGCCTAGCCATGTACGGCCCTTAGCCCTTAAAATGCTCAGGGAATTCCGAGGCTAGGGCTATTCTTTCAACTAGTTGTTTGCTTGATATTTCCCTCTTGTCGATCCTTATTTCGACCTGACTTGCGACACTCGGTTTCAACGCTCTAAGCTCGGAATCTTTCTGACGTCTTTGTTCGTAATACTCTATGTGACTCATTTAATTCTTCGGATTAATTCGTCATTTTGTTTCGGTTACTTGATTGGGTGTGAAATGAAGGGTTTAGTCACGATTAAGTTGTAAAATTAATTATACTTTAATATTACTGGTTGGAAACGGTCTCTTGCTAGGCATTTCGATCACTTGACTGAAAGGAATGGTATCCTTCAAACAAGTGTATTAGTTTGATAGAGTGTTCGAAATCAATTACGGTTAATTATTCAGTGAAGTTAAGTGATCGGAATGTCGGGCTAGAGGTCATCTCTAATAAGTGAGATTAATTTTATTAATCTTACAACTTTTCCTAATTGAACTCTTCAGGTCACACCCAAGCATGCAACCAAACAAAGGCAACGAATTAAGCCAAAGGCCTTAATATGTCAAACAAGAGGATTCGTATTTCGATGTCGGATTTCGAGCTTAGAGCGTTGAAACCGAACGTCGATTTAAATTCAAGGAATTAACGACACGTACAAATAAGTCAAAAAACACTATTAAAATTAAGGTTCATATCCCAAGCCTCGTATTGGCATAGCCGTACAAGGACTAGTCTAGCACATGATGTCGCAAGCAACCAACAAGCACTAGCGGCCCGCAAGTGCATGCGACCTTGCAAGCGCAGTAGCAGCGAGCAACAGCATGGCGCGACTAACAAGCCCGCATGTAAGCACCTCGTAGCAGGCCTGCTAGCATGGCACGCCAGCAAGCTCGCAACAAGTTGTGTGTTGCGAGGTATGTTGGCTAAGCTTGGCATGGCAGCCGAGAAACGCACAACACCCCAGGAGCACGGGTGGGCTTACGATTCATGCTGGTAGGCCCATGCCGAGCAGCGCATGGACGTAGCCCAGCCGTAGGCTTGCGGCATGGTTGGGAGGCCAAACCGAATCAAGGAGGGCCTTGACTGGTCATTTATTGATGACCAAGGATGTTGACCGGGGATGTTGACCGGTCATCCCCTTTTGTGATTGGTGGGTTGATGGCTTGGGGAACAAGGAGACCTTATGGTCCTTCCTTGTGGTCCTCACTTAACCACTCCCATGTGATTGCCACTTGTTACTTGACTATTTGTTCTAGCTATTTAATTTATTTTAGAATTAAATTAAATACTAGCTTTTCTCAACTTTGCAAAAGTCCCACATTAATTGGAAATCAAGGGGATGGAGATGCTTATCTTATATATTCCCACGGTCTCCCTTGGGAATTCTTTGAAAGAGTTGAACTCTATAAATGGCATCTCCATTGAGAAAACCTTATAAAGAGATCTTCTTGTTAGTAGTGTTAATATTGCCCTAGCCGGTAATATTAGCTATGTTTGGGCGCACGGGTGGACTTCGTTAGAGGGGATGCGCTTGAGGCTCTTTCTCCGTTTGTGAGTCCGTGTTGGTGAAAAATACGCATCGAGGGTATGATTGTCTTTTCCTCTTTCTCTCTCTTTGTTATTTAATTATGTTTTTAATTGATAAGCATGTTTTTATTAATTTAATTGATGTGCGGGTCATGGGATGGTTTTTTGTTCAGCGTGATGTCAGACATCACGAAACCCAAAAGCGGTTCGGAGCCACGCTCATTTAATTATTGTAACTATTATTTCAAGGTGATTTAACTGAATTAAATTTCTGGTTTTGCTTGCTAATTAGATTAGAAGCTTGTTTTGACTATTTTTAATCTTGATTTTGTTCAAAGTTTGTTTCAGAACCCAGATTTCGACCCAAAACTAGTGAATTTTGGGTGGAATCGATGTTTTGGAACACTTTGACCTTCTTCACGAATTGTCTAGAAGCCAAATTCTGCCCAGAATGCTATTTTGAGGGGTTTTTTTTGTTTTTGACGAAAATTTTTAAATCTTTAAACCTTGATTTTTTATGACATATTAATTGTTGATTATGTGTGTGGTTACATCATTAATCTACTACATTAATAAGCCCCTTTAAGAATGCTTATAAAGTCATAATATATGGTTAAATTGGTTGGCCCTTTTTTCCACAATTTTGCAAATGAATTGCTCCAAGTGTGAAAAAATTGTAATTTTGAAGCCCTTAAGTATTAAAGATAAAACCTTTAATTATTTTAGTTGGTTAGAACTTTATCTTACTAGATTCCATTTTGTATATTGGACTATGTTGATTTAATCATATTTCAAGGTGATTAAAGTCATAAAGGTTCAAACTTGTGATTAAAATTTAATTAATCTTCATATTGGAAGATGTATTTTTTTCAAGCATACACAAGTTGATGTTGGAATTTTCCATTAAATGATTGTATTCATTTTTCCAACTTTCTTTTAAATTTTATCAAAACTCATTATTAATTTATGCTTGATTAAATTAATTATTAGATTAGCCTTTTCAATTTCGTAGTATCAAGTTGACCCAAAATTATTTAAAGAGTGGTTCATGAATTATTTACTTTGTGCACTAAAAATTGAATTTATTGAAGTTGGAATTGTTTTATTTTCATTTTGCTCAAATTCATTTTATGTGAAACAAAAATTGGGACAAAAACCCGAAAAGCACGAGCATGCAAATTGAGGCACAATAGTAGCGAGCAAACCTTCGGCCAGCTGGGCGGCTTACGTAGCCCACATGTGACTGGCGAGGCTGCTGGCTGGTGTGTCGATGTGTAATTGTGTGCGTGTGTGCTAGTAGTTGGTGCGCTGCTTAGTGTGTGATAGGTCAGGGTCTTGCGAGGAGCTGCGGCTTGTGGCTACCAGGCAGCACGAGCCTAGCATAGCAGCAAGGGCTATGCGGGTTGCAGCCACACAACATGCCGAGGCTCGGTGCCTAGCAAAGCAAGCCTCGTTGCTTGGTGCTAGGCACTCGAGCTTAGTGGAGGGCTATATGTTTTGCGTTTCCGCCGATTTAATAATTTATTTAATTGTTTAATTTTTTAAAATAAAATGAGGCTAGGCCTTGGTTTTTCCAGTATTTGCAAATTTATTTGGCAAAATTTAGGTTTACCGACTTAATTAATCAGATTAATTAAGTTGGATTCGACATTTAGTGGGAGCTTCATTATTTACTAGAGCTATTTTTATCGCGTTTAAACATATAATTGATTGACAACTTTGACTAGTTTTAGTTAGGCGCGTTAATTGGATTAACCACCTAAGTTAGTTATTAGTTTACGCGTGATGTTACATTACTACTTGTTTTGTTGTAAAATGCATTGGCCATTAACGTATAGTGAATGGATGAATGGAATGAATATTCTATCACATGTTTTATGAAAAAGGAAACTAGTGGGGCCCGATTAGTATAGTAAATACGGAATGCGATCCGTTATGTATTTTTGTAAATCAAAATACGGTATACAAACCGTTACGTATTTTTGTACCTTAATCTTTAGATTAGTCCTAGTCTTAATTGCAAGTAGTTGTGTAATTGATGGTGATGTCTTGAAGACGGTGTTTCTAAGAACACGAACCCATAAAGTTGCAATGACGACCCTTAAAGACTTGAAGACTCAAGGGGTCATGCTAGTTACCAAATGGATCTTTTACTTTATGCTTATATATGAAAGACATGTTAGATGCATGTTTAGGATTTCGAATGTTGTGATGACTAATTAAGTTCACTTAAATCAACTTGATAGGAATGGTGTCATTCGAACAAGTGTATTTTTCCGATAGAGGGTTCGGAGCTATTGAAAAGCTATTTATTCAGTAAGTTCAAGTGATCGGAATGCCTAGGTGGAGGCCGCTTCCGATCAGTAATATTAATGCATAATTAATATTACAGCTTAATCTTGACTGAACCCTTCGGGTCACACCCAAGCAACTAACGATCCAACACGACAAATAAATTCGGAAGGAATTAATGAGTCGCTCGAGTAATTAATATTTAGACAACAGAAATCGAGTTATGAGCGTCGAAACCGAGCATCGCAAGTCGAGCCGAATTAATTAAAGAAGATAAGGTAAAATCACTAATCAATCAATAATATACCGATATACCCCTAGCATCGGAATGCCCCATGCAAACCGAGTACTAAGGGCATTTGGTAAGGTGGCTAGCAAGTGCGCTAAGCCGAGCCCAGGCTGGCTGGTGCATGCTAGCGCACCACGGCTAGCAAGGCTGCCAGCACATGGCTAGCAAGCCATGCTAGCATGTGCGTGGCAGCCGCAGCCAGCTAGTAGCAATGCACGCATGGCGAGCTAGCCAGCAGTCATGCCGCAGTATGCTAGAAGCAGGCTAGCACTCATGGCGCGCCAGCCCGCAGCAGCTAGCAGCAGCATGGCGCGCATGATGTTGCGCCTAGTCATGCTAGCAGCAGGCCATCCGCACACCAAGAGCCAGCTAGGTTGCTTGGGTGCCTTGGCTTGGCCTGCCACGTGGCAGCATGCTATTAGGGCAAGTGGGAGCTCTTAGCCGGTTTTCTTAAAAGCCTTGGGGATCAAGTTTGGTCCCCCTCCCCTTTTCCTGTGGTCCTTACCTAATCCCTCTTCTTAGTAAGCCACTTGTTGATTAATTAGTTGTTGGCTATTTTCTTCTGTTTTTTATTTAAAAATAAAAGGAGAAAATTGATTTTACCAACTTTCCCACATTGATGGGAGAGTGGATTTCTCACTTGAGTTTCCCTATAAATGCCCAACTTGGGATATGGGAAAACTCACTTCAGTAAGAGCTCAATTAGGCATCTCCACTTGAGAGAAAACCTATAAGCTCATTAATTACACGAGTAGTCATTTTGGTCAGACTTGGCTAACCTCCAAGTAGTAGATTGGTCGGGTCGAGTTGTGGGTGTACTTCGTTAGAGGTCCTTGCCATTTGTGAGGCTCGGCTTTTCTCAAGTAAGAGCTCTTCGCTATAAGAGTAATTTAGTCTTTTCTTTATTCTTGTTATTTATGCATTTTTTTATAGTAATTGTGAGTTTGTTCTTGGGCTCGGGTTTTATTTCCGCGGTGAGTCGGACTCATCGAAACCTAACAGTGTAATTAGAGCCAGGTTCATTTATTTTTATAACAAATAATTTTCAAGGTGTTTTTAATGATTTATTTTTGTTGTTTAGGTTACTTATTAGATTAGTAGCTAATTTTTATTAATTTTAAACCCGTTTTAAAGCTAATTGTTGACCCCAAACCCAGATTTTCGCCTAAAAATGGTGAATTTCGGGTGGAAACAGCGTTCTGGAAATGATTTTATCCTTATTGGGTTGTAAAACAGGCCAAAATCTGACCAGAAATGCCTTTTTTCGAGGGTTTTTCGTTTGAGGCTTATGGCATATTTATGGTGATTATGTATATAATTCCTTCCTTGATGATTCTGCGTTTTTTTTTACCACTTTAAGCATGGTTACTTTGTAGTAATTAGTGTTTGAAGGATTTGTTAAATTTTCACATAATTGCAAATCCATTGCATTAAGTGTGAAAAATTTATTCTTTGAGGCTTCCAAGTACTAAAGATCCAATCTATAATTGTTTTAAGTGGTTGGAACTTTGAGTTACTAAATTCCATGAATTTTTGGTTGAACTTTTGATTTTATCATGTATTAAGTTGATTGGAATCATAAAGTTTGAATCTTGTGATAGAAATTTCATTTATCTTCATATTGGAAGATATAATTTTTCAAGGATTCACAAGTTAAAGTTTGAATCTTTATTTGAATTTTATGTTCATAATTCCAACTCCACTTTCTTTTTATCAAGTCTCATAATTAATTTAAATTAATTAAATTAATAGTGAGTATTGCCCTCATTTATATTATTGCACCAAGTTGAACCAATTTTATTTAAAAGAAATTGTTCTTGGGAATAATTTTGGTTGTGTGCACTTTGATGAATTTTATTTAAGTTGGACTTGTTATAATTTTTCATTTTGCTCATTAAATAAATTCTAAAACTAATTTGGAATTAATTAATAAAAGTCACACAAAATTTGGATTTAATCCCGAGAGTGTGGCACACAAACCAAGGCACACTACCCTCGGCCAGCCGGGCTGCTAAGCAGCCCACATTTGGCTGCTAAGGACTGGTGCGCTTGGTGCGCACCACAAGGCGTGGCTGCTACCTGCTGACCAGTGGGATGGCGCACCATGGCCAGCTAGCAAGCCGTAGCCCAGCACAGCGTGCTGCTGTACGCGCATGGGTGCGAGGCGTGGCTGGGGTGCGTGCTGCTGTGGGTAGTAAGCATGTGTGTGTGCTTGGTGCTGTTGTGGGGAGTGTGTGTGGGGTGTGCTACGTGCTTGCGGCACGATGCGCACTACCCCACATTTGGCACTTTAGCCCCGGGTTTTAAGGCAATGCTAATTGCGGTTAAGGCCGTTTTATTTATTTTAATTATTTTAAGTAAATTTTGGAGGCTAGGCCTCAGTTTTGAGCGGCATTGGCAAAATATTTTTTTTGGCAAAATTTTGGGTTTACTGCCTTAATTAAGATGGATGCGGGATTTAGTAGGAGCTTAAATTCTAATTGCACTAAATTGCATAATCGGTTAAACAACTTTAACTAATTTTAATTAGGCGCGTTAATCGGATTAACAACCTAAATTAGTTACTAGCTTACGCGTATTTGTGCATTGTTACTTGTTTACCGTTGTAAAATGCATGGGCCATTCACAAATAGTGAATTGATTTATGGAATGTATATTCTCAGGCAAGTTTTATAAAAATGGCAAGTAATGGGGCCCGATTAGGATAGAAAATACGGACTGCGCTCCGTCTCGTATTTTTGTAAGTCTAAATACGGTCTGCGAACCATTGAGTATTTTTGTACCTTAATATTTAGATTAGTCCTAATCGTAGATACTAGTATTTGCATTATTTTGGTTATGTCTTGAAGACGGAGGTTCTTAGAAGACGAAGCCATGAAGTTACAAAAGACGACCCTTGAAGACTTGAAGAGTCAAGAGGTCATGCTAGTTTCCAAATGCATCATTATTTATGTTTTCGATCTATATTTATGATTATATATATGAATTCAATGTTAGATGCATGTCTAGGATTTCGAATGTTGCGATGATTAATTAAGTTCACTTGAATCAACCAACATAGAAACCCTAGGTCCCTAAAATATTAAGTAAATTTGTCATTCCAAAACAACACTTATCGACCTATTGAGAGTAGTGATGAGCTACTCCAAAGCAAGGCATCACTATTACTCCCTAGGATACATTAGGCATACCGGGAAAGCAAGTTGGTTTTAGTTATACTCAACGATATGAGTGATGGAGTCCTAACATGTCGTGGCAAAGTGGATAAGTTGTTGAGAGAGCATTTGATGCGACGATTTATCTAACCAAGAGTGGCTTGGAGTCATTAGCAAAGAGTTGCTTACCTTAGAATATTGAGTGTTAAGACAAGTCAAAGCATGCTTAACTACTCATTGTTTCTTTGGATCTTGGAATCGACTTATTCTCACCAAGTGGGGACAATTTAATGTGTGAATAAGACGTTTAAATAAGTTTGATTAATATGCATGATTTCAATCTCATTTAAGTACTGTGAATGGTTTTTCATTTCAAATTCTTTCAATTGTAGAACAATGTCTGTAAATAACTCAAACAACCAATTCTCGTTGCGTTAATTTCTCGACAAGGAGAAGTTGAGTGGGCCAAATTTTCTTAATTGGCAAAGGAACTTGCGTATAGTTCTCATACAAAAGCAAAAGGAATATGTCCTTGCTGAGGAAATGCCCAAGACTCCCAATGAGGAGGTGACTCAGGCTGCTCTAAACCGATGGCAAATTGCCAATCGGGATGTCAAATGCATCATGTTGGGCACAATGTCTCCCGACCTTCAAAAGACTTTCTTTGAGAATAAGATAGCTTTTGAGATCATTTCTGAGCTGCAGAACATGTTCCAAGAGCGGGCGTAAACTGTAAGGTTTAAAACCCACAGGCAGATCCTTGAGAGCAAGCTCAAGAAAGGAGAGTCAATCATCCCACATGTACTCAAAATGATAGGATTACTTGGGAAGGCTTGACGCGGGGTATTCAACCGAGATGGCATTTGACATCACTCTCCACTCGCTGCACAAAGGCTATGGTCACTTCAAGATGAACTATAACATGCACAGCATGGGGAAATCCCTCACCGAGCTTTATGGTATATTGAATCAAGTCGAGAAAACGCTCAAGGATGAAGGGAAGCATGATATGCTCATGATAAAAAAGGGCAAGCCGTTCAAACACTCAGGCAAGAAGAAGAAAGGCTTTAAGGGGAAGGGTAAGAAAAAGTCCATTCCGCCAAAGTCTAGGCTACCAAGGATAACAAGGAGAAGAAGATAGCATCTTCTAAATCAGATTCCGAATGCTTCTATTGCATGAAGAAGGGACATTGGAAAAGAGATTGCCTCAAATTCAAGGAAGATAAGAAGAACGGAACCGTTGCTTCTGGATCAGGTATATTCGTTATAGACTTAAACTTCACTAGCTCAACATCATGGGTATTAGATACTGTATGTGGCTCACACCTTTGTTCCAAGTCTCAAGGAATAAGGAATACTAGGAAGCTAGCGAAGGGAGAGGTTGAACTCCGGGTCGGTAATGGAGCCAGAATTGCAGCCATATCCGTAGGAACTCTCAGTTTTTCTTTGCCCTCGGGGCTAGTTTTGGAACTTGAAAACAGTTTTTATGTTCCCAACATTACCAAAAACATTATTTCAATTTCGGTATTGGACGCCAAAGGTTTTGAGTTTCGAGTAAAGGACAATGAATGTTCGTTTTATCTCGATAATGTTTTATATGGTATTGCACATTCGGTAAATGGTATTTATGTGCTTTCATTAGATAAACAAGTTTATAATGTAAATAATACCGCTAAGAAAGCTAAGTCCATTAAGTCAAATCAAACATACTAGTGGCATTGTCGTCTTGGCCACACTAACATCAAACGCATCAAGAAACTAGTACAGGAAGGTGTTCTTGACTCATTCGATTTACAATCTTTTGAGAATTGCGAAGGATGTTTACTAGGCAAGATGATTAAGGAGCCATTCTCCAAATTGGGAGAAAGGGCAAGTGACTTGTTGGGCCTAATACACACCGATATTTGTGGACCAATGAGCTCTACCACAAGAAACGGCCATCGATATTTTATCACCTTCACAAACGACTATAGTAGATATGGCTATGTCTACCTCATGTCGCATAAATATGAGTCATTTGAAAAGTTCAAAGAATTTCTGAGTGAAGTTGAAAATCAGCTTGGCAAGAAAATCAAAGCCCTTTGATCGGATCGAGGTGGTGAATACTTGAGCCAAAAATTCGATGACCATTTGAAAGAAAAGGGTATACTTTCAGAATTGACACCTCCAGGAACTCCACGGTGGAACGGAGTATCCGAAAGGAGAAATCGAACCTTGTTGGACATGGTACGATCAATAATGGGTCTTATGAACTTCCTCTCTCTTTTTGGGGACACGCACTTCTAACTGCGACACTAACACTGAACCGTGCTCCATCAAAAGCTGTAGAAAAGACTCCAAACGAGCTATGGACGAAGAAATCTCCTAGGTTGTCTTTTCTAAGGATATGGGGATGCGAAGCATATGTCAAGAAATTAATTTCGGACAAACTTCACCCAAAATCTGACAAGGTTTAATTTTTGGGCAACCCAAAAGAAACCAAAGAGTATTACTTCTACAATAAATCCGAGAACAAAGTGTTTGTTGCTCGCGATGGTGTCTTTTTGGAGAAGGAACACCTTTCCAAAATGACAAAAGGGAGGAAAATCGAACTCGATGAAGTTCGAGAGGACGATCAACAAAATCAGATTAAATGTCAAAGTGCTCAAAAAGCATCTGTTGACGCTGGTCAAAATGTGCAAAGTCAAATCAACAATGTAAACGCTCAGTCCGTTACCAAGCGTAGGTCACAGAGGCTGAGGTCTCAACCAGATAGGTATCTTGGTATTGTATTAAGCGAGAATCTGGACATCCTGGTAATAGATAGAGACGAATCGACAACCTACAAGCAAGCGATGGCGAGCACCGACTCTGCTAAATGGCGAGAGGCCATGAGATCTGAAATAGATTCCATGTTTGAAAATCAAGTCTGGGACTTGGTTGTCTTACCCGAGGGTTACACACCTATCGGATGTAAGTGGATTTTTAAATTAAAAACCGATAAAGATGGAAATGTATTCATTTATAAAGCTAGATTTGTAGCAAAAGCTTACAGGCAAATTCATGGTATTGATTACGATGAAACCTTTTCTTCGGTCGCAATGCTTAAATCTGTTCGGATCCTCCTAGCAATTGCTGCATATTACAACTATGAAATATGGCAGATGAACGTCAAAACCGCCTTCCTCAATGGAATTTTGGAAGAAACTGTGTACATGACACAGCCTAAAGGTTTTGTCGACTAACACATTGCTAGGAAAGTGTGTAAGCTGAAAAAGTCCATCTATGGGCTAAAGCAAGCTAGTAGAAGTTGGAATCTGCGATTCAATGAAGCCATCAGTAAGTTTGGTTTTATCAAGAATCTAGATGAATCTTGTGTTTACAAGAAGGTCAGTGGGAGTGACATCGCCTTCCTAGTCTTATATGTCGATGACATATTGCTCATTGGAAACAGCATTCCGATGTTAGAGTCTGTAAAAGCATGGCTTGGAAAATGTTTTTCAATGAAAGACTTGCGAGAGGCTCAGTATATATTGGGTATCAAGATCTATAGGGATACATCGAAAAGGATGATTTGATTGAGTAGAGTACTTATATTGATAAGGTACTGGCACGATTTAGGATGGAAGAGGCCAAGAAAGGTCACTTGCCCATGTCACATGGAATAACCTTGAGCAAGAAGCAGTGTCCAAAGACACCTGATAAGCGAGAAAGGATGAATGAGATTCTATATGCTTTGCTAATTCGATCAATCACGTATGCCATGATATGTACTAGGCCAGATGTATCGTATGCCTTGAGTGCTACGAGCCGATACCAATCAGACCCAGGAGAGGCGCATTGGACTGCGGCCAAGAATATCCTATAGTACTTGAAAAAGAACAAGGATAATTTCCTGGTATATGGTGGCTCAGAAGAATTAGTTGTTGAAGGTTATACCGACACAAGCTTCCAAACAAACAAAGACGATTTCAAATTACAGTTTGGATATGTGTTCTGTCTAAATGGAGGAGCGTTTAGTTGGAAGAGTGCCAAGCAGAGCATAACTGTAGATTCTACAACTAAAGCCGGATACTTGGCAGCTACTGAAGCAGCTAAGGAGGCAGTTTGGATTCGTAAGTTCGTTGGTGAAATTGATGTTGTACCCTCTATTAGAGGTCCAATAGCCCTCTATTGTGACAATAATGGAGCTATTGCTCAGGCCAGAGAGCCAAGGGAACATCAAAAGGTCAAACATGTCAAGCAGCGATTTCATATGATAAGAGAATGGAAATCAGAGGATGAAATCAGAATTTGTAAAATTGGAACGGATGACAATGTAGCCGATCCACTTACTAAACCTCTACCTCAAGTGAAGCACAATAAGCACATTGAGGCAATGGGAATTAGGCACGTTGGAGATTGGCTTTGATTTCCCTGTTTAGTGTTTTAATTAATTTTGAACATTTTAATGTAAGACACTAAGATGAACCATTCAGGCTTTGGAGTAATTTACTTTCATGCAATTTTATCACTCTGTATTCTATTTAATTGTGGTTTAGGGTTAAATATTGAGTCCATTCGATTATGTGAATATTTAAATTAGGGTATTGTAGACACCCAAATGTGTCTCCCCAAAACCAAACCCAGTGATGAATACCTTTCACGTCGAATCATAATCGAATGAAGTGAAAATGTTGAAAGTCTAGTGTTGCGGTGAGTTTTTTATTCTTTTCTTTCTCTCTATTTTCGAAAACCTATTTTATGAAAACAGCCTATCCAGTTTAGTTTGGTCCATGTCAAGGGTCCAATAATAGTGTAGTTGGATTGGGCTCGAAAAGAGCTTTCCAATGATATATTATAAGCCCAATTCCGATGAATAATGAGGAAGTTATGGCCAAAATAATAAACTGGGCCCGATTTGACTTTTATATGCGGCCCAATGATCTAGGGGAGGGCCCATTACGATTTATCATTCCTAATGTAAATCGGATTGATTATAGTCTTCTAGAATTTCCTAGGAGGTTCTTTTGAATCCTAATGTGATTAGCATTGATAAATGAGTTTTATGAGTTTTAAAAGAAGCATTTTAAATAAAATTACAATTTTACCCCTCGTACGCTAAATTTTATCAGAAATAGGAAAATATGTGGAAAAACCGTCTGCAGCGCTGCACTGGCGACAGGCCTGTCGCGCGGCGACACACCTACACCGTCGTGTTTTATTCCTTTTCGAACTCTGATTCTTTTTTTATCATATCCGGACTGTTTTCATTATAAATAGGGTCCTTGGACCTCCGTTTTCAATCATCTACAATCTATCACCAACTCTCATCAAGAATTTCTTGATACTCTCTATTTTTGTTCTAAACCTTCCTTCAAACACAATTCTTCATACATTAGCACTAGACACACTTAGCCAAGTTTGAAGTTACCTTCGTCCTAGACGTGAAAGGTTATAATTTCTCAGGGTTTGGTCCCAAATCTCTATTTCAATTATTTAATTTAATTGTTAAATTTTATATTTTCCTTGAAGTTATTAACGCGTGTATTTTGTTATTAGAAAGAGATACGAGGTATCAAAGTATGTAGTCTTATTGCTCTATTCTTGTAGAAAGCATGTTTATTATTAATTCCTAGCATCATGTTAGGATGTTATTATTGCTTTCTAGTATCGTGTTTAGGGTGCTTCCTATGCTTTCTAATATCATATCAATATCATGTTAGTATCATGTTAGGGTTAAAGCTTTGATCTTTATTGCTTAGTGACATGCTAGGATTTGTTATTAACCTTGTTAGCATCATGCCTAGGATCTTGCTATTAATATTATGCTTTAACATGATTATGATAATTATATTAATTATGATTGTTATTATGATTATGATTATGATTATAATTATGATGATTGTTATTATGTTGCTTGATGATTATTGTTATTGCTTGATCACGCCTTTTATGCATGTTTAAAGGGACTTTGTACTTGTAATCACGCTTAATAAGATAATTAATAATCTTTTTTAGGGTTAATATGATTATAATTCAAGTGATCACCAATAATAGTTTTGCTTGTGCATTAAATTCAACCAACATAGATAAACAGGTTTAAGGTTAATTTGTTGACTGTATGTTAGTTAGAAAGCACACATGAATACGAGAAGAATGAAGTAGAGGCCTATTATTAGGGCAGGTTCAATCTCTTTTAGGTTGGATTTGTACCTTCATCCCCGAACTTCCAGTCTTGGTTCTAGACCTATTGGAGTTAACGATCTCCTGGATCGTTAAGGGGTGTAACCTTCACCCTGTGAACGGTTTACAAGTTCCTAAAACTTGTTGGCGACTCTTTTACTCCAGCTTCCTTCCCTTTGGACGCCACCATGCTTAAGTGTATGATCACAGTAGGGCTCAAGTGTGGGATGGCTTGAAATATTCCCTACATGTATCAAAACCAGTCCTGGATTAAGAAACACCTATTAAGTGAACATTGAATATTATAATCGAGAATTATCCTAATCGAGGTCATTTAAAAGATGGACGATTAATGACCGCTTGAGATTAGTGTGTAGTTTGATTTATAGCATCGTTTCTTGTACTACAAGGACATGATTGTCGTAAATCATTTGCACAGGTATTGGTTTAGAACCATACTAGATTGACCTATGAGAATACTTTAAGAGATTTAAAAATCATCATAAGTATACTACTCATTATGACTATCGAAACCTCTTTTCTTGACCATGAGTATTGTGAGTTCTCTTGTTTGAGTACTAGTCCGTTTTGATGTTAGTCAAACGTCTACCGTACATGGAGATTACAACGGCAACACTCAGATGGCTAGGTCCTCTTAGTAAGAGAAGCTTATATTACAAGACTGGAATGTCCCCCTACTAATAATAGGGAACATGTCTTTGTTGTTTACAAGGCCTCTCGAAGAGCGAGACTCTGAAAATGCATGGCCGTGCTCGGATGGCTTTTAGAAATCATCTGTTTGTTGACAGTCAAAATCGAATTTCGAGAAACACTTCTGGACGTAATAAGGATGGCGAATAATCTTACCTTATAGGAAAAAGGCTATACACTAATAGCCACATGTCCGGAAGGACAAGTGGGAAATTGATAGGTGTTTCGGGGTTTTTTGAGTCCCTTGGGAGAGTTACAACACTAAGACTGGATGCTCGCTTGGATGCCTGTACCTGCAAAACAACGGAGCACCGAATGGTCGGTGGTCCGCCTCCGAAGCTTAAGTTAGTCTAAGTCCGAAGAATAAGGTGCGGAATGAAAAGGTTATCTGCTCGGATTCCGAGCTCGGGTGTACTATTCTCTTGAGAGTGACAGTTCTGACAATGATTAGTAATCACTGAATATTCCTCGTAAGAAGTGTAAAAGGTTTTGTGGTACGTAAAGACATATTGAATGTAGCCATAAATGATGAGGAGGTCATCTCCTATTTATAGGCTTCTCGAAAAGCGTGCACTCCCTAGGGTTTCGTGCCCTAGGGAATATTCACGCAGCTTTTGCAGACCTCGGGATTTGGGCCTGAAAGCCGCCAATCCCAGGTCCTTTTATCCATCAGCCACGTGTCGTTCCCTGGGAGGTCTAAGGTGGCGCCCCTTCCAGTGACACGTGGCGGACTCTGATTGGGCCAACTGGCCTAGGGTATTTTTACCCAAATCATTTTCCCCTCACAGGTGACACGTGCTTGCCACGTGTTGCCTGTGACAGGTGTAAACATCCAATTGGTCGGATTTCAAAAAATTACTGTGGAGGGAAAGTTTAGAGTTTTTAACCCTTCTATAAATAGAAAGTTTTCACCCCCTGAATTTTTTACACCTTTGAGAATCTTTGGAGAATCTTGGACTTTTTGACCTTAAGAATCTCAAAATTCGGCTGTTCGGCGTCGGTTATTTCCTTAGAGAAGGCAGAGGGTTGATTTCCAAGGTGCTGCAGCCTAAGCTGCCAATCCATGGGCTGATAGCCGCATGCCGCCTGTCCTCCAAGGAAGGCAGGCTGGATGTAAGGTTGAGCAGGCGTTTGGTACAATGGCTGAGCCATGTACGGAGCCAGCTGAATTACATGAGGTCCAACTTGAACCCGGGGGCTGCTTATTGGAGTCTCATGAACAGATTGTGAATACCTCAAAGAGGTATTCTGGTAGCTGTCGTGATAAGTCGACGTTGAGGCCGACTCTGAAAGCTCATTCCTCTTCTGCTCGATGTAATGTCGAGCATCAGAGAATGTTTTCTTGTTACCATCCGGCTGAACATGCCGAATGGCTTTTCTTGCAACCGTTTCTGGGAAACGGAGTCTTGAAAGGTCAAACTGAGGCCGAGCCGTTTTCTTAGGATGAGGAGTCGGCTGACGGTCCCTGACCGATTTGTGCTTGCCCGTCTGGGCTGACTTCTTGGCCGACTGCTCCTTGGCAGGAGTAGCCGACTTCTTGTTGGTGAGTTGTTTTATCTCCCCACGGAGAGTGCTCACAAGCTTCATGAGCTCGTCTCTGGTTACCGGGTCTGACCCTTCCGTCTGGGTAGGATCAGCCGGTTTCTTTGGATGTCCGGCTGGTTTGCTCGGAACATTCTGAGAATGAGGACGCTCCCGCTTTTCCTTGTTGCGGATGCGCCTGGATATGAGGGACCCATCTCTGGCAGTATAGGTTTCAACGTCACCGTCGTCACCTGAGTCATGGTCCGACTGGACCAATACTTCTTCCAGGGACCGATTAGTCTCTGGTGGCCGATTGGTTTTCGGAGGCCGATTGGTTACAGAAATTGGTACAGTTTCCAAAGAGGCCATCTTAGGGGTACTCTCCCCACAGACGGCGCCAAATGTTTTGAGGTTTTTTGAGTCCCTTGGGAGAGTTACAACACTAAGACTGGATGCTCGCTTGGATGCCTGTACCTACAAAACAACGGAGCACCGAATGGTCGGTGGTCCGCCTCCGAAGCTTAAGTTAGTCTAAGTCCGAAGAATAAGGTGCGGAATGAAAAGGTTATCTGCTCGGATTCCGAGCTCGGGTGTACTGTTCTCTTGAGAGTGACAGTTCTGACAATGATTAGTAATCACCGAATATTCCTCGTAAGGAGTGTAAAAGGTTTTGTGGTACGTAAAGACGTATTGAATGTAGCCATAAATGAGGAGGTCATCTCCTATTTATAGGCTTCTCGAAAAGCGTGCACTCCCTAGGGTTTCGTGCCCTAGGGAATATTCACGCAGCTTTTGCAGACCTCGGGATTTGGGCCTGAAAGCCGCCAATCCCAGGTCCTTTTATCCATCAGCCACGTGTCGTTCCCTGGGAGGTCCAAGGTGGCGCCCCTTCCAGTGACACGTGGCGGACTCTGATTGGGCCAACTGGCCTAGGGTATTTTTACCCAAATCATTTTCCCCTCACAGGTGACACGCGCTTGCCACGTGTTGCCTGTGACAGGTGTAAACATCCAATTGGTCGGATTTCAAAAAATTACTGTGGAGGGAAAGTTTAGAGTTTTTAACCCTTCTATAAATAGAAAGTTTTCACCCCCTGAATTTTTAACACCTTTGAGAATCTTTGGAGAATCTTGGACTTTTTGACCTTAAGAATCTCAAAATTCCCTAAGTGTTTCGCTTCTTTCAAGCATCCGACACTCGGCCCGCTGTCCGACCGTTCTTCAGCCAACCAAGCGTCTCTCACCCTTCTTCTAAAGGTAACGCCTGTTTCTTCTTTTACTTTTCATTTTTTCTTTGTTTTCGAAATATGGTATCCCAATCGCATGAGGCACAGCATAGGATAGTGATCAGCTGGTCACCGGGGACGGCTGAATCTAGAACTTGCAATGCCGACTGCTTGGCCAGCGACTGTGCTTTGCGAACTTCTCCGAATCCGACTGGTTTCGTGTCTGTGCAGGACACTATGGCCAGAACCAAAAGAACAGCAAGAAAACCTAACTCCGATGGATCTTTCTTCCCGTCGGATGGTTCAACTCTTTATTCAGACGGCTCAATGAGGGTGCCTCAAAGTGAGGTGTCGGAACACCCTGATAGCCCTTCTTATCTTCCTCCTACCCCCACCTACTACCATTCGCCCACTTTAAGTGGTACTCCTAGTGATAGGATACTGGAGGAGGCGGATGAAACCTATGCACCCGGGCCTTCTGGACAGGCGCCGGAAGAGAGTCTAGGGGAGGACCCTGCTGGCACCAGTCGGCAGCCCCCTAGCTCTGATGAGAGCTCTGATGACGAGTCGGCCTCGTCATCTTCTTCAGATAATGCCTCCGTTTCTTCTGGGGAGGCAAGGGCCAGAATAGATACTGCCAGGGAGTCCTTGGCAGTTGAGAGGGGGGAATCTTGGGCCGAGCCGAGTGCTTCCAGGCGCCGGGAGAAAGCCCCTTTCTATCATCATGTTCCGCAAAGCAGGCGGAACACCATGGCAACCGGCCTTGCAAGTTTTAGGCGCAAGGTTGTTTTGGGCCATGGCTTTACTCTGTGCGTCCCCAATAAGGACGACACCATTACTTGGCCGAGTATGGCCAGCTACGAAGACCGAGCATTCGGTTGCTATGAGGCGGCCTTCCAGGCTGGCTTGCGCTTCCCTCTCCATCCGGCCGTGGAGAGGATTTTGGATGGATACCAACTTGGTATCTGGCAACTTGTACCCAACTCCTGGATCAACATTCTGGGGTACGTTGCCGCCTGTGAGATGCTGCAGGTGGAGGCGAGTTTTGAAGCATTCGCCCACATGCATTATCTTAGCAGGGCGCCTGCTAGGGGTGGCGAGGGCTGATACACCTTGACTACTTGCAAGGAGTACATGATGGCTGTTGGCAAAGAGAACAAGTGGAAAGACTGGAGAACTAAGTTCTACATAGTCAAAACCGCCGACAACCGCCTGAACCAAAAGTATAACAGATGGAACAAGGATCCACATCTCCTAGCAGGCAGGAGTGCGTTGCCAGCTCTTCCTAGACGAGCAAAGGAGAAGATCATGGACGTGGGTTTGTTCGCCATGTCCGTGAGGACGAATGATGAGGGGGGCAAGGAAGTCACCCCTCAATGCTATCTCCCTTTGTACAAATGGTTTGAGGAAGGGACGTTCTTGGCCGCTTGTGGGCTAAGTACTGAGATGCCGAGAGGTAGTCGGCCGTCTGTTTTATATGAACTTTTATTTTGCTTGTCTTCACTTGTTAAATGATTCTAACACTTGTTCTTTTTCGCAGACAAAGCAATGGAGAAGCTCTCGGCCTCCAGGAAGCCGGTTGTATCTGCTGCTAGATACAGATCAAACGTCCTTAACAGGGCAGAGGCCACCACTACAAGGGTGGAAGAGCAGCGACCAGTCGGTACCCCAAGGGTGAGGCTTTTGTACTTAGCATTTTTCTGATTAATGCTGAGTTTGTCCGAATGTTTTCTGACTTTGTGTTTTGTCTTTATTGATGCAGGGTACCTCCTCCAAGTCCCCATCAAAACCATCCGACCCTAAGCTCCAAAAGACTAGGGCGGGTGATGTGAGCGCATCCGGCAAGGGCGGCCGGAAGCACATTGCTCACAAGCCCAAGAGAGCCCCAGACGCCTCTACCGGTGAGAAGAGGTTTCTGGGGGAAAAGCCCCCCTCTTCTTCCGGTAAGGAGAGGTTTTTGGGGAAAAGGCCCGCCTCTTCTGCCGGTGAGAAGAGGGTTCTGGGGGAAGAGGAAGAAGAAGAGGACGACGGTAAAGACCATTCGTCCCCCCTTTCTTTTTCTCCAAGTTATCCGTACTTGAACATTTTTCTAACTCTTTTTTTTTTTTTTTTTTTTTCGCAGTTCCTGTACAGAGGCCGACTGTAGTTCAAATGGCCAAGTCCATGCTGAGGGCGATTGATCCGGATGATAAAGCATCCGTCAGACGAGTCGGCACCCTAGACTTAGATGGCATTCTAGGGAACCTTTGTGAGGTATAGACTTAACCTTGAACAACTTTACATTCGTCTTTTTTTTTGTTCAAGTCTTTATCTGCCTGGTTTTTAACCATCTGGCTTCCTTTTGCAGGCCATGCTGCGCATCCAAGGGCTCGGGAAACCCCTCAAGGACAAGTACAAAGAGGTAAAGGCCGCTAAGGCTCAGGCCGAGTCCGCCTTGGATAGGGCTCAATTTGATATTGCTCAGAATGAATTTCTGACGCTTGATATGATGTATTTGCAGTCGGAGGCCAATCTGCAGGTGAAGAAGGACCTGGACTCGGCCCGCCTACAGGTCTCCAACCTTAAGAAGGAGATCAAGTCCCTTAAGGCGGAGCTCGAGCCCCTTCAAGATGCCAAGGATGAGGCCGAGAGAGCCAAGAAGAGGGTGATCCGCCTGGAGCAGCGCCTCACAAACCAGGAGCACCAGCTGAAGGCCAAGTTTGAGTCCCGTGCTGAGCAGGATAGGGCTGATCTGGTCAAACAAATGATCAGTGACAATGAAGCCATCATGCGGGAAACTTGGGCGGCTGTGCAGCCAGGCTCGGACTATCAAATTTGGAAATCCAAGTTTGATGAGCTCAGCAAAGCTCTCGACGATCGCCTCCTTGAGGAGATGGAAGAAGCTACCAAGGCTGATGCTAAGGCCGAGGCTAACGAAGGCTCTGGGTCCGACTCTTCTTGGGAGTCGTCCTCTGGGTGGAGGAGGATCAGAAGGAGGAGCGAGAGAAAAAAGATGAAGAGCAGCCGAAGGACAACAGGCCGGCTTCCAATGAAGATGCTCTCCCCTGATAACTTAAGCTTTTTATTTTTTCTGTTTCTGTGGCCGAATGGCCAAGTACTTGCTTTTCCGGCCTATGTGCCGAGTATTTCTGTATTTTTACCGACCGAGGGGTCGGGTGATTTGACAATTCTTCTGGCTTTGCCAGATAACAATTTAAACCAGTCGCCTGGGGGCGATTGGTCTTTTTAATTTGAATCCTTCAGCCATTTGGCTGAAGTTATGCATATTATTGTCCTTTGAATTTTTGCATGTTTTTTGGCTAAGTATTATAACCTGTATACCATGCAAATGTTCTTGCCCCTGGACGGATGTCGAGTGGTTTCGGTTTATGGGATTGATTGACTTAGAAATTATTGATACTTAGAAGAGTATTCATGGTTTCTGAGTCAATCAATCACTATGGTGATTGCCCCAAACCACTCGGCAGACGTCCATCCAGAATTGGCAAATATAAGTGTTCATTCGGCCATTGGCTCGAACTAAACTCAAATTTCCAACTTAGCTGAAATGCTAAGGAAAAATCCCCGCCTGTTCTGACTCTTAGGCAAAAACAGGCGCATCCGGCCATTGGCCTCCTTGAGATAAAAATGCTAAGTTTGTAACTTAGCCAATTTTCTTTAAATTAATTGTCCGCCTGTCTTGCCCCATAGGTAAGGATCAGGCGTCATCCGGCTGAACCTCAAATAAGTGCTAAGTAGTTAACTTAACTCGTGTATGTAAAAATATTCCGCCTGTTTTGCCCCTGAGCTAAAACAGGCGCATCCGGCTTTATGCCTCGGTTAGCCTCTACTTATGAAACAGTGACCATTTCTGAACTGTGCTAGAACAGATAGAAAATTTTGGCCTTTTAGATTTCACTTTCGATTAGAACAAACGACTGCGAATGCTGCCTTAGCATTCGGTTGGGCCGCTTGTTATATTCGTAGAGCAATGTGCCACCCAAATGGGAGATGCTTCTCCTCGACGAATTCGCCCGAATGGACGTCGCCGGATATCTGACTCATGTTGGAGCAGATGGTATACTCATGTTGGAGCAGACTGTGACCATTCGGTCTCTTTTTGTTTTTATCTGGCCTTTGGCCTCTTAATTGATTAAGTAAATGTTGGTATAAACTTAATGAAATTTCGTAGGAACGACTGTTTTAGAACAATCGGCTCCTTCACAGGGTTTGGGGCATCTGCTGTTGGGACAGACGCTTTCCAAGCATATTGGCCGTCTATATCTGGTACAGGCGGTGCTAAAAAACTTTAAAAAAGACAAGTTTGAAAATGGAGGCATATTTTCATTAACAAAACTTGAGATAACAAAATTTGAAGTATTTACATTCGTACTTAGAAGTAGTACTTTTTCAAGTTGTCTACATTCCAAGTTCTGGGCAGCTGCCTGCCGTCTGGTTCTTCCAGACGGTAGGTGCCGTCTCTTACTTCCTCATTGATTCGGTAGGGGCCTTCCCAATTTGGGGTTAGCTTTCCCTGCTCATTCGCCCTACCGACTGCTTCCATTTTCCATAGCACAAAGTCCCCTACTTTGAGAGGACGCTTGTGTACTCTTTTGTTGTAAGCCCGAGTTATTCTCAGACGGTATATCTCATGGCGCAAGGCAGCATTGCCCCTGCGCTCTGCTAGTGAGTCCAATGCTAGGTGCATGGCCTCCCAGTTCGCCTCTTCATCATACAACATGATTCGAAGAGTCGGCTCATAGTGTTCAATGGGCAGGACAGCTTCTGCACCATACACCATAAGGAATGGGGTTTCGCCAGTTGCCCCTTTAGCAGTCGTTCTGATGGACCAGAGGACGTGTGGTAATTCATCCGCCCAAAGGCCACCAGCCCGTTCAATTTTCTTTTTAATCCCGTCTGAGATTAACTTGTTGAAGGCCTCGACCTGGCCGTTTGCTTGAGGCCGGCCGACTGATGCAAAGAAGCTAGAGACCCCCCGGTCTCCCAGCCAAGTCTTGAGTTGAGGTGTTTCAAATTGAGGACCATTGTCAAAAACCATAGACATGGGCACCCTGAAACGAGTGATTATGTTCCTCCAGATGAAGGAAATGACATATTTTGTCTTAATGTTTTTGACCGCCTCCGCCTCTACCCACTTGGTAAAGTAATCCACAGCCACCAATATGTAGCGCCTGCCGCCTGGTGCAGCTGTATATGGCCCCAAAATGTCCATGCCCCATTTGGCAAAGGGTATTGGGCTGTGGATGGCCGTCAGGTCTGTAGCCGGACGATGAATGTGCTTGCCAAATTTTTGACACTTGTCACATTTTTTCACCGATTCCATTGCATCCGACTCCAGGGTTGGCCAGAAGTAAAGCCGCCTGGCCTTGGCAGCGAGGGATCTGCCGCCTATATGGGAGGCGTAGAATCCTGAATGCAACTCTTCGAGGACTTCCTTACCCTTTTCGGGGGTAACACACTTCAACTGGGGTTTCAGAAAACCAGCCCTGAAGAGTTCTCCTTATCGCAACTCGAAGTTAGCCGCTCGCTTTTTCAAAACAGCCGCCTCCTGTGGTGAGTCAGGGACCGTGCCGTCTGTAAGATAGGCTCGGATGCTGTCCATCCAGGTTGAGCTTCGGTCAAGAACTCCAATGGGGTCTTCCCCAGATATACTTCTTTTTTCCATGACCTCCCAAAAGACTGACCGAGGCGTCTCACAAGAGGCGGATGATGCCAGTTTGGACAAGGCATCCGCCTGATTGTTGGAAGACCTGGGCACTTGACTTAGAGTGAATTCTTCAAGTGTCCTAACTTCAGCTTTGACCGCCTGCAAATATTTTATCATGGCCGGATGAGTGGCCTCGTACGTCCCATTGACTTGGAGTACGACCAATTGTGAGTCCGAGCATGCGTCAATTTTCTTTGCCCCTGCTGCCTTACAGTACCGAATGCCAGCAAGCAGGGCTTCATATTCGGCCTCATTATTAGAGACTTGGAACTTGAAACGTAGTGCATATTCATATTTGTCCCCTTCAGGAGACTAACAGATAATTCCTGCACCACAGTCGTTCGCAGTGGAGCTCCCGTCCACATACACTTTCCAAACCTAACTAGTATCATCCGGAACAACCGGCCTTGTCATTTCCACAGTAAAGTCGGCGAATGCTTGCCCCTTTATTGCTTTCCTGGGTTCGTAAGTGATTTCCAATCCTTGCATTTCAATCGCCCATTTGAGCATTCGTCCAGAAGACTCCAAGGTTGTCAGAGGCCGCTTGATCGGCTGGTCAGTATAGACCACTACCGCATGTGCCAAGAAGTAGGGTTTCAATTTCTTGATGGCTATGTAAAGAGCGAGGCCAAATTTTTAAACCATGGGGTACCGAAGCTCAGCGTTCCTGAGAACATGGCTGATGAAATAGACCGGGAGCTGAGTGCCGTCTCTTTCAGCTAAGAGAACAGCACTGAGGGCATGATCGGAGACGGACAGATACATGAAGAGCGTCTCTTTGGGCAAAGGGCTAACAAGCCTCGGCAAAGAGTGCAAATGAGTTTTTAACTTATGAAAGGCCGCCTCTGCGTCATCTCCCCATTCAAAATTAGTCTTCTTTCTAATTGCCTGGAAGAAGTAGAGACACTTATCGCCTGACCAACTGAGGAATCTCCCCAAGGCCGCCAGACAACTTGTAAGCCTTTGAACCTCTTTCACAGTACGGGGCGACTGCATGTCGATGACCGCCTGTATTTTCTCAGGGTTGGCCTCTATTCCCCTTTGATCAATCAGGAATCCGAGAAACTTCCCAGACTCAACACTAAAGACACACTTTTTTGGATTAAGCATGACCTTGTGCCGCCTGAGTGTGGCGAATGTTTCTCGGAGATCAGCAAGATGATCCGCTTGTTGTTTGGATTTGACTATCATGTCATCAATGTATGCTTCTACATTCCTCCCAATCTGATTAATGAAGACCGTATTAATCATTCGTTGGAAAGTAGCAGGCGCATTCTTCAAACCAAACGGCATCACAGTATAACAGAACAACCCCTGATCAGTGACGAATGCTGTCTTTTCTTGATCTTTTTTCCACAGGGGGATCTGGTGGAAGCCTGAATAGGCGTCCATAAAACTGATTAGGGCATGTCCGGCTGTTGAATCGACCAGACTGTCGATCTTTGGCAATGGATAGCTATCCTTCGGACATGCCTTGTTTAGGTCGGTGTAGTCAACACACATCCGCCAAGTTCTATTCGGCTTTTTTACTAACACAACGTTAGCTACCCAGTTAGGGAAGTTACACGGCCGAATGAACTTGGCGTCCAGCAGCTTTTTAACTTCAGCTGCTGCCGCCTGACTTCTTTCTTCGCCGTGATTTCTCTTCTTTTGCTGAATGGGCTTCTTTTTGGGATCCACGACGAGTTTGTGGACAGCGAGATCCGGGCTGATGTCAGGCATCTCTTCCACTTCAAAGGAAAAGATGTCTTTGAATTCTTTCAAAATCTGGTGTAAGCTGTCACCTAGCTTAGCAAATGAAACCGTCCCCACCTTAACAGTCCGCTCTGGCCTTGTGTCGTCCAGAGTGATATCAAGTGTTCACCAATCGGCTGGGGACGGAGATCGTCTGACCGTTCCCCGGTCAGTGATTGCTATTGCTTCTCTTTTTTGACCACCACCAGTTGATCAACTTTTCTCTTTTTCTCGGCTGGTGGGGCCGCCTGGTCTTCCCTGTTGTCATCAAGGTCGACTGTTTATTTGTCCCGGGAGGTTGCTGCAACCGCAGGCTTGACATCCGAGAGGTAGCACTCCCGAGCTGTCTTTTGGTCCCCGTTAAGGGAACCGACTGTGCCATCATCCCTCTCATACTTAACAAGCATGAGAGCAGGAATGATAACGGCCTTGCACTCGTTCAGAGTGGGTCGACCAAAGATGAGGTTGTACGCAGTAAGCTCTTCAACCACGAGGAAACGGATGGTCATATGCCGACAGTTTCCCTTTTGCCCTAGACGGATGGGCAGATCTATCCGTCCGACTGGGTGCACAAGTCCTCCCCCAAACCCTACAAGGGTGTGGGAGACCTCCACCATGCTGTCTGGCTTGTACTTGAGATTGGACAAGCATTTGAGGCTGATGAGATCAGAGGAGCTGCCTATGTCGATCAAGATTCGACCAACCAGTTGGTTGGCCACTTTGCATTCAATGACCACAGGGTCATCATGCGGCCGACGGACTTTGCCTCTGTCCTTTTCGGTGATGATGACTTCGGGGAAGGCGGATGTGCCTGCCGCCTCTCCTTCTTCAACAGAATGGATCATCTTTTTCAGATGATCCTTGGTCCCCCGAATGGTCGGGCCACCCCCGGCGAATCCGCCTGCTACGGTATATACCGACTCTTCATCGGTGTCGGTACTAACAGTCGGCTGGGGAGCCTTCTTTTTGGGCTGCCCATGATTCGCCTTTGAAGTCACTTTGGACTTCACATAAGACTTCAGTTGTCCTTTGTCGGCCAGCCGGTCAAGCTCTCGTTTGAGGCTGAAACAGTCGTTGGTGTCATGGCCGATGTCTTCATGGAAATGGCAATGTTTATTTTTGTTCCGATTTTCAACGGAACCTCTCATTGGAGTCGGCTTCTCAAGGGTCAGCCGATCCTTTATTTCCATCAAGATGGAGCAGCAGTCCTTATGGAACTCGTACCTTGGGACGTACGGTTTCCACTCTTTCTTCTTTTTCTGGGCCGGCTGATCAGAGTTATCAACGGCCCAGACTTGCTTTTTCTTTTTGCTCTCTTCTGGCTTAGGGGCCGGCTGAGCAGGCCGACTCTCCTTCTATCGGTCGGACCTCTTAGAGTCCGACTGCCTGTTGGAGGAGCAGAGCTCGGTCGCCTGTATATAGGCTTCCGCCTCTCACAGCGCTCCCTGCAGGGTGAAAATTTATTTTCGGACAAGTTCATACTTGAAAGTAGAACCGTCCTTCAGACCCTTGAAAAAGTCTGCGAAGGCGACCTCATCAGACAGCCCATGGATCTGGATTCGCACCAGATTGAACCGCCTGACATAGGAACGCAAGCCTTCTCTATCTCCCTGCTGCACATTGCCAAGATCAAGGCTTGTCTTCTTGGCAGGGATGTTCATAGAGAAGTTGGAAGCAAACAAGAATGCAAGCATCTTGAAGCTATTGATGCAACCAGCCGGCAAATTGCCGAACAACTGCTGGGCTATGCCCTTCAGGGTGGCTGGAAAGCAGCGGCACCATGCGGCATCATCCAACCCTTGTAAATACATGAGGTGGGTGTATGTTAGCAGATGGTCTTCGGGGTTGGTGGTCCCATCATAGGTTCCAACCAACACATTTTTACCCTTAGCCGGCTGTTCGGCGTCGGTTATTTCCTTAGAGAAGGCAGAGGGTTGATTTCCAAGGTGCTGCAGCCTAAGCTGCCAATCCATGGGCTGATAGCCGCATGCCGCCTGTCCTCCAAGGAAGGAAGGCTGGATGTAAGGTTGAGCAGGCGTTTGGTACAATGGCTGAGCCATGTACGGAGCCGGCTGAATTACATGAGGTCCAACTTGAACCCGGGGGCTGCTTATTGGAGTCTCATGAACAGATTGTGAATACCTCAAGGAGGTATTCTGGAAGCTGTCGTGATAAGTCGACGTTGAGGCCGACTCTGAAAGCTCATTCCTCTTCTGCTCGATGTAATGTCGAGCATCAGAGAATGTTTTCTTGTTACCATTCGACTGAACATGCCGAATGGCTTTTCTTGCAACCGTTTCTGGGAAACGGAGTCTTGAAAGGTCAAACTGAGGCCGAGCCGTTTTCTTAGGATGAGGAGTCGGCTGACGGTCCCTGACCGATTTGTGCTTGCCCGTCTGGGCTGACTTCTTGGCCGACTGCTCCTTGGCAGGAGTAGCCGACTTCTTGTTGGTGAGTTGTTTTATCTCCCCACGGAGAGTGCTCACAAGGTTCATGAGCTCGTCTCTGGTTACCGGGTCTGACCCTTCCGCCTGGGTAGGATCAGCCGATTTCTTTGGATGTCCAGCTGGTTTGCTCGGAACATTCTTAGAATGAGGACGCTCCCGCTTTTCCTTGTTGCGGATGCGCCTGGAGATGAGGGACCCATCTCTGGCAGTATAGGTTTCAACGTCACCGTCGTCACCTAAGTCATGGTCCGACTGGACCAATACTTCTTCCAGGGACCGATTGGTCTCTGGTGGCCGATTGGTTTCCGGAGGCCGATTGGTTACAGAAATTGGTACAGTTTCCAAAGAGGCCATCTTAAGGGTACTCTCCCCACAGACGGCGCCAAATGTTTTGAGGTTTTTTGAGTCCCTTGGGAGAGTTACAACACTAAGACAGGATGCTCGCTTGGATGCCTGTACCTACAAAACAACGGAGCACCGAATGGTCGGTGGTCCGCCTCCGAAGCTTAAGTTAGTCTAAGTCCGAAGAATAAGGTGCGGAATGAAAAGGTTATCTGCTCGGATTCCGAGCTCGGGTGTACTGTTCTCTTGAGAGTGACAGTTCTGACAATGATTAGTAATCACCGAATATTCCTCATAAGGAGTGTAAAAGGTTTTGTGGTACGTAAAGACGTATTGAATGTAGCCATAAATGAGGAGGTCATCTCCTATTTATAATCTTCTCGAAAAGCGTGCACTCCCTAGGGTTTTGTGCCCTAGGGAATGTTCACGCAGCTTTTGCAGACCTCGGGATTTGGGCCTGAAAGCCGCCAATCCCAGGTCCTTTTATCCATCAGCCACGTGTCGTTCCCTGGGAGGTCCAAGGTGGCGCCCCTTCCAGTGACACGTGGCGGACTCTGATTGGGCCAACTGGCCTAGGGTATTTTTACCTAAATCAATAGGAATGGTGTCCTTAGAACAAGTGTATTATTCTGATAGAGGGTTCGGAGCAATTAAAAAGCTATTTATTCAGTAAGTTCAAGTGATCGGAATGCCTAGGTGGAGGCCGCTTCCGATCAGTAATATTAATGCATAATTAGTATTACAGCTTAATCTTGACTAAAACCTTTGGGTCACACCCAAGCAACTAACGATCCGACACGAAGAATTAATTCGGAAGGAATAAATGAGTCGCTCGAGTAATTAATATTTAGACGCCGGAAATCGAGCTAGGAGCGTCGAAACCAAGCGTCGTAAGTCGAGTCGAATTAATTAAAGACGAGACAGTAAAATCACTAATTAATCAATAATTTACCAAAATACCCCTAGCAACGGAATTCCCCGAGCAAATTGAGCTAAGGGCATTTGGTATAGCCAAGGTGGCTAGTAGGCGCACCAAGCCGAGCCTAGGCTGGCTGGTGCACGCTAGCGCACCATGGCTAGCAAGGCTTCCAACACATGGCTAGCAAGCCATTATAGCAGCAATGCGGGCATGGTGCACTAGCCAACAGCCATGCCGTAGCATGCTAGCAGCAGGCCAGCACGCATGGCACGCCAGCCCGCAGCAGCTAGCAGTAGCATGGCGCGCATGGTGCTGCGCCCAGCCACGCTAGCAGTAGGCAGCTGCACACCAAGTGCCAGCTGGGCTGCTTGGGTGCCTTGGCTTGGCCTGCCACGTGCGCAGCATGCTATTAGGGCAAGTGGGAGCTCTTAGCCGGTTTTCTTGAAAGCCTTGGGGATCAAGTTTGGTCCCCCCTTTTCCCTTGTGATCCTTACCTAACCCCTCCTCTTAGTATGCCACTTGTTGATTAATTAGTTGTTGGCTATTTCTTTTGTTTTTTATTTAAAAATATAAGGAGAAAATTGATTTTACCAACTCTCCCACATTGATGGGAGAGTGGATTACTCACTTGAGTTTCCCTATAAATACCCAACTTGGGATATGGGAAAACTCACTTGAGTCAGAGCTCAATTAGGCATCTCCACTTGAAAGAAAACCTATAAGCTCATTAATTGCTCGGGTAGTCATTTTGGTCGGACTTGGCTAACCTCCAAATAGTAGACCGGTCGGGTCGAGTTGTGGGTGGACTTCGTTGGAGGTCCTTGCCATTTGTGAGGCTCGACTTTTCTCAAGTAAGAGCTCTTTTCGGTTGAGCGAAGCACGCTACAAGGATAATTTAGTCTTTTCTCTATTCTTGTTATTTATGCATTTTGTTATATTAATTGTGACTTTTTTCTTAGGCTCGGGTTTTATTTCTGCGGTGAGTCGGACTCATCGAAACCCAACACAACTAATACAAAAACCCTAGGTCCCTAAAATATTGAGTCAAATTTGCCACTCCAAAATAACACTTACCGAACTAATGAGAATAGTGATGGGCTACATCAAAGCGAGGCATCACTACTTTCCTAGAGATGTAAGGTATGTTGATGGGTTTGCCAAAGCAAGACATCATATACACATTGATTTTTGATAAACTCAACTGTTTTGGGGTTTTTTGTACGTACCCGAGAGGAGGGTGTGTACGTCCCGTAGAAGACAGATCCACAATGCAACACTCGAATGGCCTGGTCACCTGCAAAACAACAAACCTCCGGTGTGCCGGAGGTTCGCCTCCGACGATCAAGTTAGTGACCGCAAGAAGGTATTTTAGAGAGAGAAAGTAGAGAGAAGGGACAGTAATTTTAGGAGTCATTGCACTTTGAAGATATTGATTGATATCCCAACTGATGTAAATGATCAGAATTTATAGTGCATTGGGACATGTGCATTTTAAGTTATTTAACCTAAGTAGATAGGCTTCCCACTATTTTACGTTTTCTAGGGTATGGGCTTGAAGCCTGTTTTCCCCTTCTATTATTGAGTAACACGTGTCATGCTCTAATTGGCTCGTTGAGCGCTGAACTTAGGGACACGTGTCGTAGTGGCATTGGTCCACATATCAGGGGTATTTTTACCCTAAACATCAACAATATTAGTAAGCAGTCCTCATTGCAATGGAGATAAACGTCATGGAAGCATTAGATGCGACGCTTTATCGAACCAAGAGTAGCTTAGAGTTATTAGCAACTGAATTTCTTACCTTAAAATATTAAGTGTTAAGACAAGCCAAAGCATGCTTAATCACTTTCTGATTTTTGGGATCTTGGAATCGTTTTATTCTCGCCTAAAAGGAACAATATTTTATGCATAGATAAAACGCTTAATAAGATTTAAAGTTTGCATGTATGCTTTAAACTACAAACTTATTATGTTATTATTTTGATAACTGGTTATACTTTGCACTTATATTCGTAGAATTCTAAATCAAATTATATTGTTTTTCAATGATTAGTAAAGGAAATCTTTGAGAGTAGTCCTCAAAGAGAGGAAAAGCATTTCTAAAATACACTTCTCATAAATGACTTTTATAACTAAGTCCGAAAGGACGGTTGGACATCATGTATTCAAAATTACTAGGTAGTTTTGATAAACATGAATTATTGAGTTGAAAACTGAAAATTGTCAATAGTTGACAACCAACATTTATATACTAAGCAGTACAACTCATTGATAAAGTAATTCATGTAAGAATTAAAGGAAAAGATGAAACTTTGTTTTACGGTGCATTAGATGCTTGATTATGCTTAAAAAGGTATAAAAGTCAAAACACTTAAAGAAATGGTTCTTAAAGGTTATAAGATGATGTATGATAAGAAATATAGGAAACAATGAACAAAGAAAAGGAATGAGATTTCATTTTTACCCATGAGTTCATGTTATTGTAGTTAACTTAGCAACTCGTTATCTTCACAAGTATCGGATACTGCTTGAGTGTTCCACATTAAAAGTGACCTCAAACCATTGAAGTTGAGTTAAGTGATTGACTTACAAGCTTGAAAGAAGCGCGTGGTACTACACCAATTGTAAGGTCGTATGATTTGTTTAAAGACCTTTTAAGCTAAGGATGGAACAAATAAATGATTATTATGTTCCATAATCAGCAATCAATCCATTTATATATAGAAAGACTCACATTCAAAGTAAAAGAGCACTAGTTGTTGGTTTTTATTTAAATAGCATGGTTGTCTAAGCCGTGAGTCAAGAATTCTTAATTATAAACAAACATTTCCCTAACATGAAACTCACAAGGATCAAGTCATGGACAAGATTTGTGTTCTGAACATCTTTAGCAATGTCACATAGAGAACAATGTACTCAAGGCTCTATTAGATATGCTCGTCATAGTTGATGGATTCAGAATCGTTCTAAGGCAAGCAAGTCTTACTTGTTGAAACCGATAAAGTAAAGAGCTATTGTTCTTAAAATAGACAATTGACTCTAAAAGCTAATTTAAAGAGGATTCAATTACTTGAAAGTTTCACAAAAAATTTGAAAGAGTATGCCTATATTCATCAAATGTGAACAAATTGGATCTTGAGTAGCTCAAAAGTTTAGTGATGTATAGAATCGACTTGGCAAGATATCAAAACGTCTAGATTAGATCGAGCGATGTTTGCTTGAGCCAACAATGATCATCTCAAAGTTATGAAATTAAAATTTTCATAAATAACTCCACAAAGACAGAGTATGTCTTCATAGAGACCTCGATGCCATTTGAAAATGACTCGAACGATGATGGATCACATCCCTTCCTATAAAGTTTTTAAAGATTTGCACAAATGACTAATGTTACACTAAATAAAATGTCGAAGCTAAGAAAGGACACCATATTCAGTTATGGATAGAAATAACTTCTAAACGTATTTTCAAGTATATGTCTAAGGTTCTTAGCCTCAGTGGGAGCTCACTGTCTCAGTAGAAGCTAAGTGGCTCAGTGGGAGCTCATTGGCTTAGTGGGAGCTAGGTGGCTCAATGGGAGCTCAATGGCTCAATAAAGGCTAACAAAGCTCAAGTGGGAGCTAACTGTTTGTTTCACAATGAAATTTTACCCAAAGACAATATACATGTCTCTTTGTAAGCATTCAAGTGAGACTACGGGCATTACTTCAATAACCTAATTAAGGACATAGTATTTGTTGCTCTAAGTGCTGTCTTTCTAGAACGTAACACATTTTCAAAACGACAAGTTGGAGGAAAATGAACTCGATGACCATCGAGATTATCAACAAACTAGAACTGAGAATCTTAGAAGACTTATAAAAGGATTCTTGAGAATTAATGATCAAGAATACTCAAAAGGACTATACAAGTGCCACAAAACAGAATTATTTACTCACAAAACTTCAGAAGTGTTGGAGTAAGATCAAATTAATCAAAGCGCCTTGAAACTTAGTGTTTGATGTAATTACCCCGTATAGGTATAAAATTCACAACAGGCTTGGATTGAATCCTATAAATTTCTATAAAATTAGAAATAAGCCTAAGACTTACAAGCATACTATTTACTATTAGATAATAAGGGAATAATGTCTTGTAAGATAGCTACGACAAATCCAAATTCCGAATAATAGTTAGAGACCATAAAATCCGAAATAGACTCCATATTTGAAAATCATGTTTAAAACTTGATTTATTTGCATGAAGGGTAAAAGACCCATCAATCACAAATAAGTTTTCAAGTAGAAAACTGACAAATGTGGAAATGTATATGCATTATAGCTAGATTGGTTGAAAAGGATATGATTAATTCAAGGCGTTGATTTTAATAAAAACCTATTCACCAATCGGAATTCTTAAGTCTTTTCGTCATTATTCTAGCGAAATTCCGCATATGAAATATGGCAAAATAGATACCAAAACCGCCTTCCTAAAATAGAATTTTTGAAGAGACTATGGAAATAGTCTAAGGGTTTTGAAAATCTAGATAATGCTAGATTTAAAGCAAGCTTAAGAAATCCATTATGGATTGAAGGAAACATTACATGTAGGAATTGGAACGTGTTTTCTCAAAAAGTTAAGGAAAATTTGCAAATTCCAGCCATTTAAAACTTGTATTTTACAAATTGCAGCCATTTAAAAAAAATTGCAAATTGCAGCACAAAAGTTGTTATAAATAGTAAATTGCAGCCTAATCAATTTTTTTTCATTGATTTGCATGTTAAAAAATGTTCGTTTAAGGTTGTAGGGGCCATTTTAGTCCTTTAGGGTCCGAATTCAGCTCGGAATTGGCAAAAAAATAACGTAAGTGCCACGTTTTGCGTAACAAAAATGTATTGATTTGTGGCAAACTATTTTTTCCTTTTAAAAACAAGGCACTTACGTTAATTTTTTCCAATTTTTAGCTCAATTTGGGCCCTTAAGAGCTAAAATGGCCATTAAAATCTCAACCAAACATTTTTCAACACGCAATTAAGCTGCAATTTACAATTTATAACAACTTTTGGGCTGCAATGTCCAATTTTTTTTAAATGGCTGCAATTTGAAAATTTTCCTAAAGTTAATAAAAGTTTTGGCTTATGGAGAAACATATAAATTCTTATGGATAAGAAGTTTATGTTAGGTTTCGGAAAGTCCGACTTTTCGCGGAATAAAACCCGACCCCAAGACCCGATCACAATTAATATAACTAAAGTGCATAATTAACAACATAAAGAGAAAAGACAATATTACCCTTGACGTGCGCTTCGCTCGTTCGACGAGCTCTTACTTGGAAAGCCTCGAGTCCCGCACGTGCAAAGACCTCCGATGGAAATCCACCCACAACTCCACCCATCCGATCTCTAACTCGGAGTTTAGCTGAGTAGGACCAAAAATAAACTAACTCGAGTTTTAATGACGTTAAAGGTTTTCTCTCTTTGCAGATGCCTTATTGAGTTCAACTCAAGTGGAATTCTCAAATCCCAATACATGGATATTTATAGAGAATTCCACTCTCCCATCAATGTGGGAGAGTTGGTAAAAATCATTTTTCCATTTCATTTTTAATTTAAAAACAAAAGAAAAATACCAAAGCAATAATTAATCAATAAGTGGCAACAAAGAGGGAGGGTAAGTGAGGACCAAAAGAGGAGGGGACCAAAGCCTTGATCCCCAAGCTTCCCTTAACCGCCCTCACAACTCTCTCGGCCCTATGAGCTGCTGCCAGCTGGCAGGCTCGGCCTAGGGCGCCTGCTACCCTTGGCTAGGCCTTTTGGGCGCATGCTCGGTGCGGGCTGATGCTTCGGCCCAACATGCCTCGCATGCATGCGGGCTGCTGGGCGAGGCATTGCACCTTACTGCTAGCAGTGCTAGCTCGCTAGCACACTGCTAGCTTGTTAGAGCTGCTAGCCTGCTACCTGTGCAAGCACGCTAGCATTGCTTGCTAGCCTTGCACTGGCAGCGATGATAGCATTGGTGCGCTAGCACGCTGCGCCACGCACCAACCAGCTCTGCTAGCAGTCTAGGCTTGGTGCGGCGCGTATGCGAGCTACCATGCTAGCCTATATGCCCCTAGCACTTGGTTTGCTCGGGGGATTCTGATGCTAGGGATATTTTGGTAACTTGTTGATAAAATTATTTTTACTATCTCGTCGTTTTATTCATTCGACTTGACTAGCGAAGCTCAGTCATGACCCTCCTAGCTCGATTTCCAATGTCTATGTTCATAATACTCGAGCGACTTATTAATTCCTTTCGGATTAATTCGTCGTGACAGATTTTTCGTTGGTTGGGTGTGACCCGAAGGGTTCAGTCAAGATTAAGCTGTAATATTAATTATACATTAATATTACTAATCGAAAGCGGCCTCCAACAAGGCATTCCAATCACTTGACCTCACTGAATAATTAGCTTTCTAATAATTCTGAACCCTCTATCGGAATAATACACTTGTTCGAAGGATATCATTCCTATTAATCTCCCAGTTTTCCTTCCAGACAAGTGCGCTTTTGTGTATAGCCTATTTCCTATGTTACTTAATGTCTCTTCATGAACTATAAGGTAAGGCTATTCGTCATCCTTATTACATCCAGAAGTGTTTCTAGAAATCCGAGTTCAACTGTCAATAAGCAGATGATTTCTTAAAATCCATCTTAGCACGGCTATGCATTTTTACAGTCTCGCTCTTCGAGAGGCCTTATAAACAACAAAGACATGTTCCTTATGGTTAATAGGGGGACATTCCCAGTCTTGTACTCTCAGCTTCTCTTACTAAGAGGACCTAGCCACCCGGGTGTTGCCGTTATAATCTCCATGTGCGGCAGACGTTTGACGAACATCAAAGTGGATTAGTACTCAAACAAGAGAACTTACAATACTCATGGTCGAGGAAAAAGGTTCTAATAGCAATAATGAGAGGTGTACTTTTGATGATTTTTAAATCTCTTAAAGTATTCTTATCGGTCGATCCGGTATGGTTCTAAACCAATATCCGTGCAAATGATTTATGACAATCATGTCTTAATAGGTGTTTCTTTATCCAAGTATTCGGCTTCAGTTGTAGAATCTGCAGTTGTGCTCTGCTTCGCACTATTCCAACTAAACTCTCCTCCATTTAGACAAAATACGCATCCGACGGCGATTTGAAATCGTCTCTGTCTGTTTGGAAGCTTGCGTCGGTGTAAAATTCAACAACTAATTCATCTGAGCCACCATAGACTAGGAATTTATCCTTGTTCCTTTTCAGATACTTTAGGATATTTTTTGCCGCACCCAATGCGCCTCTCCTGGGTTTGATTGGTATCGGCTCGTAGCACTCAAGGCATACGATACATCTGGCCTAGTAAATATCATGGCATGCATGATCGATCCAATAAGCGAAGCATATGGAATCTGATTCATCCTTTCTCGCTCATCAGGTGTCTTTGGACACTACTTCTTGCTTAGAGTTATGCCATGTGACATGGGTAGGTGACCTCTCTTGGTCTCCTCCATGTTTAATCATGCCATTACCTTATCAATGTAATTACTTTGGCCTAATCCAATCATCCTCTTTGATCTATCCCTGTAGATCTTGATGCTCAATATGTACTGAGCCTCTCCCAAGTCTTTCATTGAAACACATTTTCCAAGCCAGGCCTTTACAGACTCTATCATCGAAATGTTGTTTCCAATGAGCAATATGTCATCGACATACAAGACTAGGAAGGTGATGTCACTCCCACTGACCTTCTTGTAAACACAAGACTCATCTGGATTCTTGATAAAACCAAACTTACTGATGGCTTCATCAATTCGCAGATTCCAACTTCTCCTAGCTTGCTTTAGCCCATAAATGGATTTTTTAAGCTTGCATACCTTCCCAGCATTGTTTTGGTCGACAAAACCTTCAGGCTGTGTCATATACACAATTTCTTCCAAAATTCCATTGAGGAAGGCGGTTTTGACGTCCATCTGCCATATTTCTTAATTGTAATATGCAGCAATCGCTAAGATGATCCAAACGGACTTAAGCTTTGCGACAGGAGAAAAGTTTTCATCATAATCAACAACGTGAATTTGCCTTTAACCTTTTGCTACCAGTCTAGCTTTGTAAATGAATACATTTTCGTCTTTGTCGGTTTTCAATTTGAAAATCCACTAACATCTGATAGGTGTGTAACCTTCGGGTAAGTTAACCAAGTCCCATACTTTATTTTCAAACATGGAGTCTATTTCAGATCTCATAGCTTCTTGCCATTTAGCAGAGTCGAAGCTCACCATCGCTTGCTTGTAGGTTGCCAGTTTGTCTCCATCCATTACTAGGATGTCCTGATTCTCGGTTAACACGACACCAAGATACCTATCAGGTTGAGACCTTAGCCTTTGCGACCTACGTAGGGTAATGGACTGAGCATTTGCATTGTCGGTTTGACTTTGCGCATTTTGACCAACGTCAGCAGATGCTGTTTGAGCACTTTGACTGTCAATTTGATCTTGTTGCTCATCCTCTCGAACTTAATCGAGTTCGATTTTCCTCCCACTTGTCATTTTGGAAAGGTTTTCCTTCTCCAAAAAGACACCATCGCGAGCAACAAACACTTTGTTCTCGGATTTGTTGTAGAAGTAATATCCCTTGGTTTCTTTTGGGTAGCCCACAAAGAAAACCTTGTTAGATTTGGGTGAAGTTTGTCAGAAATTAATCTTTTGACATATGCTTCGCATCCCCAAATCTTTAGAAAAGACAATCTAGGAGGTTTCTTCGTCCACAACTCGTATGGAGTGTTTTCTACAGCTTTTGATGGAGCATGGTTCAGTGTTAGTGCCACAGTTAGAAGTGCGTGTCCCCAGAAAGAGATAGGAAGATCACTAAGACCCATTGTTGATCGTCCTATGTCTAGCAAGGTTCGATTTCTCCTTTTGGATACTACATTCCATTGTGGAGTTCCTGGAGGTTTCAATTCTGAAATTATACCATGTTCTTTCAGATGGTCATCGAATTCTTGGCTCAAGTATTCACCACCTCGATTTGATCGAAGGGCTTTGATTTTCTTGCCAAGCTGATTTTCAACTTCATTCTGAAATTCTTTGAATTTCTCAAAAGATTCAATTTTGTGGGACATAAGATAGACATATCCATATCTACTATAGTCATCTATGAAGGTGGTCAAATATCGATGGTCGTTCCTTGTGGTTGTGCTCATTGGTCCACATACATCGGTGTGTATTAGGCTCATGACGTAGGGAAAAGTAGGTCGTTATCTAATCCTCCCTAGGGCCAAACAAATTTATAATCACTTAACAAACCTAAATACGAGTATAGAGGTAAGTCAAGGGTCAAACCACTAGGAACGGTAATGTTCAAGTATTTCCAATTAACGCCTAAGCTAGGTCGAAGTCGAAGGTGAAAGGTAACACTAATCAAATACCTAAACCAAGAACCAAACTAAATAAACACTAGGGAATGGGGATCAACAAGTAATTACGACAATTACATCAACTTTGGAAGAACATGTCAATCAATGGTTGTGAAGACTAATGATAAGAGCTATCAATTGGAATCAAAGAGCTATCTCCTAATCGTTAAGCTAGTGGTCTCTACGAATAACAAACTAGGAGAATCACAATCCAAACCAATCGACAATTGCAATTCCTAAATCAATGTGTCATGTCATTAGAAATAGTAACGCAATCTAGCGTAATTCTCAAGACCTAATCAAATTACACACATGCAAACTTACATAAATCACTTTAATCTCAAAAATTAATCAACATTATTCCTAAATTAATCACAATCAATTAATCATACAAGTTTCACCCAATCCTTGGCCAAACAACTACTCAAGAATCATCATCTGATTAACAAGTAACTAAAGAAATCAAGCATCAACAAAATATGAAGAAAAATTACACTAATCAAGATCACATCTAAATCAAACCAAAAAAACATGAAATTAAACAAAGCACTAAAATGAGATAGAGTTAGAAATCCTCATTGATTGATTATGGAGAACTTGAATACAATTGTCACCTTGAATCTTCGATCTCTCAAATCGCCAATGAAATCCCTTACTTTCTCTCTCTAAATCTACTCCTAAAACTAACCCTAGATCTAGAGAGAGAAGTTCTCAACCTAAGCTAAAATATGAGAGAGAAATTCTAAGCTAGTCTAAAGTTGTTCAAAAATAGAAAGGTCTTAAGTATATATAGCAAGGGAGCAAAGTAGGCTCGGCTATCCTATGGTGCGCATGCATAGGAGGGTGTGCGCGTGTGCACCAACCTATGGTGCGCACGCACAGGAGAGTGTGTGCACGCACAGGAGAGTGTGTGCACGCGCACCACATGGTGTGCCACTCATGCCCCCTACTGCACTCACGCACCATAGTGATGACCGTGAACTCGACCTCTTGCTTTAGCTCTAGCGCTAACAAGCATACTCCTCATCGATGCTCTCGTATGATGCTCACGAAGGGGGCAGCCATCAAATCTTCATTTTTGCGTGTTCGTGATCAAGACATGCGATGATGGTGATGCACGAGAGCGCTAATGCCAAGAATAGGAGCTTGCTTCTTATCTTAAACTATAGTCAACCGAATGATATGAGATCTTGTCCCGAGCATCCAAAAGACTTAGAGAACCTTCCAAAGTAGATCCCGAGACCCGAATAAAGCCTACAATAAAAGATTGTAAAGCAAGTAAAGCAGAAAAGACAAAAATACCCTTATTTCACAAGAAAGCACAAAATAAGAGAAACGAAGAAACTAAAGCATAAATGAACGAAACTAAAGCATTATTTAAAGAGAAAAGCTATAAAATAGAAGGAAAATGTCCTAAAATGCTACCATATAAGTGCCCTAAGTGACACTCATCAGCCCAATAAGTCACCTTCCTTTACTCCCAACTTGGAGAATGGATGCTTTATCATCTTGCCTAATAGACATCCTTCGCAATTTTCAAACGACTGTAAATCGAATGAGTCAAGAACATCTTCTTGTAAAAGTTTCTTGATTCGTTTGATGTTAATGTGGCCAAGACGACAATGCCACAACTATGTCTCATTTGACTCAATGGTTTTAGCCTTTTTATTGGTATTATTAACATTATAAACTTCTTTGTCTAACGAAAGCACATAAAGACCATTTTCAGAATGTGCAGTACCATATAAAACATTATCGAGATAAAATGAACATTCATTGTCTTTTACTCGAAATTCAAATCCTTTGGCGTCCAATGCCAAAATTGAAATGATGTTTTTGGTAAAATTAGGAACATGATAACAGATTTCAAGTTCTAATACAAGCAAGAGAGCAAAGACAAACTAAGAGTTCCCACGGATACGGCTATAATTCTGGCTCCATTGCCGACCCAGAGTTCAACCTCTCACTTCTCTAGCCTTCTAGTTCTCCTTAGTCCCTGAGAATTGGAACAAAGGTGTGAGCCACATCCGGTATCTAATACCCATGATGATGTGCTAGCGAAGTTTAAGTCTATAATGAAAATACCTGATGTAGAAGAAACAATTTCGTTCTTCTTATCTTCCTTGAATTTGAGGCAATCTCTCTTCCAATGTCCCTTCTTCTTGCAGTAGAAACATTTGGAATCAGATTTAGAAAAGGCTACCTTTTTCTCCTTGTTGTCTTTGGTAGCTTCTGACTTAGGCGGAAAGGTCTTCTTCCCCTTCCCTTTAAAGCCTTTCTTCTTCTTGCTTGAGCGCTTGAATGGCTTGCCCTTCTTAACCATAAGCATTTCATGCTTTCCCTCATCCTTGAGCGTTTGCTTAGCTTGCTTCAACATACCATGAAGCTTGGTGAGGGTTTTCTGCACGTTGTGCATGTTATAGTTCATCTTGAACTGATCATAGACTTTGTGTAGCGAGTGGAGAATAATGTCAATTGCCATCTCGGTCGAATACCCAGCATCAAGCCTTTCCATGTTCTCAAATAAACCAATCATTTTGAGTACATGTGGGCTGACTGACTCTCCTTTCTTGAGCTTGCTCTCAAGGATCTGCCAGTGGGTTTCGAACCTTTCAGCTCGGGCCTACTCTTTGAACATATTCTAAAGTTCAGAGATGATCTCAAAAGTTGTCTCCTTCTCAAAGAAAGTCTTCTGAAGGTCGGGAGACATAGTGGCAACCATGATACATTTGACATCCCGATTGGCAGTTTGCAATCGGTTCAGGGCAGCTTGATTCACTTCCTCATTGGGAGTCTCGGGCATTTCCTCATCAAGGATGTATTCATTTTGCTCTTGCATGAGAACTATGCGCAAGTTTCTTTGCCAATCAAGAAAATTTGGCCCACTCAATTTATCCTTGTCGAGAATTGAGCGTAACGAGAATTGGTTGTTTGAGTTATTTGCAAACATGGTTCAACAATTTAAAAGAATTTGATATGAAAAACCATTCATAATACTTAAGTAAGATTGAATTCATGCATATATATCAAACTTATTTAAACGTCTTATTCACACATTAACTTTGTCCCCACTTGGTGAGAATAAGTCGATTCCAAGATCCAAAGAAACAATGAGTAGTTAAGCATGCTTTGGCTTGTCTTAACACTTATTACTCTAAGGTAAGAAAATCTTTGCTAATGGCTCCAAGCCACTCTTGGTTAGATAAATTGTCGCATCTAATACTCTCTTAACAATTTATCTTTTTTACCACGACATGTTAGGACTCCATCACTCATATCGTTGAGTCTAACTAAAACCAACATGTATTATGCGTGATGTCTTTCTTTGGCAAACCCATCAACATACCTTACGTTCCTAGGAAAGTAGCAATGCCTTGCTTTGGCATAGCCCATCACTATTCTCAATAGTTCGGTATGTGTTGTTTTGGAATGGGAAGTTTTACTCAATATTTTAGGGACCTAGGGTTTCTATGTTGGTTGATTTAAGTGAACTTAATTAATCATCACAACATTCGAAACCCTAAACATGCATCTAACATAACATCCATATATATAAGCATAAATATATATCGAAAAGCATAAGTAAATGATGCATTTTGGCAACTAGCATGACCCCTTGAGTCTTCAAGGGTCTTGATTTGCAACTTCATGGCTTCGTCTTCCAACAAACTCCGTTTTCAAAACATAACCAAAATAATGCAACTACTAGTATCTACAATTAGGAGTAATCTAAATATTAAGGTACAAAAATATGCCAGGTTTGCAGGCCGTATTTAGATTTACAAAAATACATAGCATAATGCAATCCGTATTTTCTATCCTAATCGGGCCCTACTAGTTGCCATTTCATAAAACCTATGATAGAATATACATTCCATTCATCCATTCACTATATGTGAATGACCCATGCATTTTACAACGAAAAACAAGTTATAATGCATGAACACGCGTAAACTAGTAACTAACTTAGGTGGTTTATCCGATTAACGCGCCTAATTAAAACTAGTCAAAGTTGTTAATCGATTATGTTATTAAGCATAATTAAAATAGCTCGAATAATGAAGCTCCCACTAAATTCCGCATCCAACTTAATTAATCCGATTAATTAAGCCGGTAAACCCAATATTTTGCCAAATTAAAAATTTGCAAGTTCCACTTAAAAATCGAGGCCTAGCCTCCAGAAATTAATTAAATAAAATAAAATAAATAAAATAATTAAAACGGAAAAACGCAAAATTACAAAGCCGGCCGCACGCAAGTGGCACGCATACCTAGACTAGCTAGGCGCGCGCCATTGCTAGCCATAGCTGCCTAGCAGCTCGGGGAATGCGGCATAGTGTGTGCGCCCGCACCACACCAATGCAGCAATGCTTAGGCGCTAAGCCTAGCAGCATTTGCTGCGAGTTGCAAGGTGTGAGGCAGCACGCACTTGGCTGCCTGCCCTTCGCACTGCACCAAAGCCGCAAACAGCCACACATTTGCACACACATACCGCATGCACAGCATGCACCAGCTACCACGCCATGCTGCTGCCCATGCGTGTACCACGCATGCACACACACTCGAGGCGCCCAGCAGCCTCGGTAGCCTCACGTGGGCCGCGCTAGCAGCCCGGCTGGCCTAGAGCATGCTTGGGGCTCTTAGGCCTCGAATTGTGTGCTCGTGACTTGGAAAAAATTTTGATTTTTTGTGTCATTTTTAATCAATTCTAAATTAATTTTCGACTCAATTTATTGAGCAAAAATTAAAATAAGTCTAAATAAATAAAATTCATTCAAGTGCATAACCAAAATTAAATCCAAGAACCAATCGTTAAATAAAATTTTGTTTTAACTTGGTGCAACAAAATGAAGGGCTACTTTTACTATTAATTTAACCAATATAAATTAATCATGAGAATTTAACAAAATTAAAAGGGAGTTGGAATAATGAACATAAATATTCAATGAAAAAATTCCAACTTTAACCTGTGAATCATTGAAAAATTACTTCTTCCAATATGAAGATTAGTTAAAATTCATTCACAAGTTTAAAACTTTATGATTCCAATCAACTTAATAAATGATTAAATCAAGAAAGTTCAATAAACATACATGGAATTTAGTAACACAAATTTCCAACCACTTAAAATAATTAAAGATTGGATCTTTAGTACTTAAGAGCCTCCAAACACGAACTTTTCACACTTAAGGCTATTTATTTGTAAGTATGTGAAAATTTGAGCCAACCATTAAGCACCAATTACTATAAAGTAATCACGCTCAAAAGTGGTTTATAATTGCAGAAGCATAAAGGAAAAATGCATAATCACAATTAATATGCCATTAAGATTCAAAGTTTAAAAGATTTAAAAATTTTCGTCAAAACGACAAATCCCTCGAATCAGGCATTCCTGGGTAGTTTTTTCGCAACCCTGAAAGAATCAAAATGTTTCCAAAACATTGATTCCACCCAAAATTCACTAGTCTTGGTTGAAAATCTGGGTTCGAGAGCCAAAATTCTAAATAAAACGAGATTAAAATTAATAAAATTGAGCTACTAATCTAATTAGCAACAATAACCAGAAATTAAATCCATTTTAAACACCTTGAAAATTTTAGTTATAAAAATAAATGAGCAAGGCTCCGATACTGTTGTTGGGTTTCGAAAAGTCCGACTTTCCGCGGATCAAAACCCGACCCCAAGACTCGCTCACAATTAACAAGATAAAAAGAAAAGACAATATTACCCTTGACACCCGCTTCGCTTGTTCGACGAGGTCTTACTTGGAAAGCCTCGAGTCCCGCACGTGCGAAGACCTCCGACGGAAATCCACCCACAACTCGACCCGTCCAGTCTCTAACTCGGAGTTTAGCCAAGTCGGACCAAAAATAAACTAACTCGAGTTTTAATGAACTTAAAGGTTTTCTCTCTTTGTAGATGCCTTATTGAGTTCAACTCAAGTGGAATTCTTAAATCCCAATAAATGGGGATTTATAGAGAATTCCCAAAAACATTCCACTCTCCCATCAATGTAGGAGAGTTGGTAAAAATCATTTTTCCATTTTATTTTTAATTCAAAAAGAAAAGAAAAATAGCAAAGCAATCATTAATCAACAAGTGGAGACAAAGAGGAAGGGGGTAGGTGAGGACCACAAGAGGGGGGACCAAAGCCTTGATCCCCAAGCTTTCCTTAACTTCCCTCACAACTCTCTTGACCCCTATAAGCTGCTACCAGCTGGCAGGCTTGGCCTTAAGCACCAAGATAGCCTCGTTGGCACCTGTTTCCCTTGGCTGGGCCTGCTGGGCGCATGCTCGTTGCGGGTTGATGCTTCGTCCTAGCATGCCTCGCATGCATGCGGGATGCTGAGCGAGGCATTGCTCCCTACTCCTAGCAGTGCTAGCTTGCTAGCACGCTGCTAGCCTGCTGCCTGTGCGAGCGCGCTAGCATTGCTTGCTAGCCTTGTGCTGGAAGCAATGCTAGCATTGGTGCGCTAGCACGCTGTGCCACGCACTAGGCAGCGATTCTAGCAGCCTAGGCTTGGTGCGGCGCGCATACTAGATACCATCCTAGCCTATATGCCTCTAGCACTCGGTTTGCTTGGGGCATTTTGATGCTAGGGGTATTTTGGTAACTTGTTTATTAATTGATTTTTACCGTCTTGTCGTTTTATTCATTCGACTCGACTTGCGACGCTCGGTCTCGACGCTCCTAGCTCGATTTCCAACGTCTATGTTCATAGTACTTGAGCGACTCATCAATTCCTTTCGTATTAATTTGTCGTGACGGATCATTAGTTGCTTGGGTGTGACCCGAAGGGTTCAATCAAGATTAAGCTGTAGTATTAATTATAAATTAATATTACTGATCGGAAGCGGCCTTCAAATAGGCATTCCAATCACTTGACCTCACTGAATAATTAGCTTTCTAATAATTCCGAACCCTCTATCGGAATAATACACTTGTTCGAAGGACATCATTCCTATCAGTTTAGTGGAAGCAAGAGTCAATCTGGTAAGGTCTAACAAGAAGTTTACGAACTCTATTTTGAAGTGACTATCAAAAGCTATATGCTTAGATTTGAAAGTATTTTCGACAATGGACCAAGAGAAAGGCGATGCTTAGTACATATTGGGAATTAAGATCTATTGTATAGACTTAATAAAAATATTAAACGAGTAAAGGAATTTATCGTATTAAACAAGAAGAACTTGGAAAGCTTTTCGACCCATATGTATAAAACTAAGTAATGTTTGAACTATGTATAAGCTAGGAAAATACTGAGTCAAACATGTAAGACTCTTGTTGAGACTTTCAACCGTATCACATAGCAAACAATTTAGCAAGACTCGGTGAAACTAGATGAGCTAAAAGGTCACATGAATAGAATAAAATTGGAAACAATTCTGCAATTGAAACCGTCATGTATGCTACGATATAGAATCGTCACACAACTAACATGCTTAGAGCATGTGAAGTATAAAGTACCAATCAATTTGAATCTAAGTAATGAAACATTAGATTGTGATCAAGAAGATCCAAAGTGCTTGGATAAGTAAAAGGGATGAGTTCTTGACGCATGAAAACAAATATAATTTGGGATTTGATGTTGCAAGCACATACTTAGCAAGGATCAAGATCCTTAACAAGGAAGTCGTTTATAAGCACGAGTTAAAATGCATCGTGGCTTTAGAATGGTAACATGGAAGACGCGCATCCATGTGTAATGTGCGAAAATTTAAGGTAAATTTCCATGATCACAAGTGATTAGGGTATCACAAATCATTGTGAGCTGTTTCGATCAATTCCATGCAAAGCATCATTAAGAAGTCTACTAAAATATATGTTGAGAATTTTGCTGCCTTAAATGCAATAATAAGGAAATTGTGCAATGGATAGTTCGTTGTTGAATTTTGATGATTGTAGGTTGTCAAGTTAAAGATCTCAAATCATGAAAATGAGTAGGAGCCATCACTTGTACAATAAATCCTAAATCACATATAGTCCATAACACTCTCAAAATTTTATCATCTTATTATGAAAGTGTTCGATAATGAAGATGCTAAGATTTGCAAAGTAATTATAACTAAACCTATACAGTAAGTGAACCTCAACATTCACAATTGCATGAAAGAAATCAAGCATATTAAATATGTGAGTGATATCAATTAATGTTTTGTAAAGAGTATTACTCTTGAAACATTAAGAAAACCCATACATCATAATATGAAAATGTTGAAAAGTTTCAAGGTGGAACAAAATTTTACTAATTATTCCACAAAACTATTTAATTGTGGTTTAGAATTAAATTATGAGTCCATTCGATTTGACGATATTCAAAATAGGGTATCAAGACTAGTCATGGATAAAGAAACACCTATTAAGTGAACAGTGAATATCATATCGAAATTATCCCTAATCAAGGTCATTTAAAAGTTGGACGACCAATGACCACTTGAGATTAGTGTGTAGTATGATTTATAGCATTATTTCTTGAGCTATAAGGACATGAATGTCATAAATTATTTGCACATTGTAGGGAATATTTCAAGCATCCCACACTTGAGCCCCACTGTGATCATACACTTAAGTATGGTGGCGTCTAAAGGGAAGGAAGTTGGAGCAAAAGAGTCACCAACAAGTTTTGGGAACTTGTAAACCGTTCATGAGGTGATCACGAGGTGAGGATTACACCCCCCTTCACTATCCATGAGAACGCTAAATCCATAGTGGTCCTAAACCATGACTGGATATTCGGGGATGAAGGTACAAACCCAACCTAAAAGAGATTGAACCTATCCTAAATAGACCTCTACTTTGTTCTTCTTATATTTAGTGCGCTTTTGATCAATATACAAACAATATATTAATTCTAAACCTGTTTACTCTATGTTGGTTGATATTAATGCACAAACAAAATTATTATTGGCGATCACTTGAATTAAAATCATATTACCCTAAAATCAAATTATTAATTATCTTATTAAGCTTGATTTCAAGTACAAATTCCCTTTAAACCTACAAGAGATGACGTGATCAAGCAATAACAATAATAATATCAAGCAACATAATGAATATTAACAAATATATATGAATTATTTATAAATAAACAAATATTGTAAAAATAATTCGTTAATTAACAAATAATGAGAAAACAATTCGTTAATTAACAAATAATGTAAATATATTTTGTTAATTAACAAATAACGTGAAAACAATTCATTAGTTAACAAATAACGTTAAAATAATTTGTTAATTAACAAATTACGTGTTAAATTATATATATAATTTAAAACAACAAATCATCATCATCAAACTAGTCTCATCAAAGCATAATATTAGCAAGATCTTAGACATGATACTAACAAGATTAATTACAAATCCTAACATGTCATTAAGCAATTATAAATCAAAAATTCATTTCTAACATGATTCTAACATAATAGAAGAAATAGAAATCAACCTAAACATGATTCCGGAAACATACATGATATTAGAAATATTAGTTAATACCCTAAACATGATACTAGGAATCATAAAGACATCCTAAATATGATACTAGGAATTAAAATAATTTAAGCATGATTCCTAAAGAAATAGAGCAATTGAATTACTCAATTTGTTGCCTCGTATCTCTTTCTATCAAAACAATACACACGTTAATCTTCAATAAAATTATTAAATCAAACAATTAATTTAAATAATTGAAATAGGAATTGGGACCAAACCCTCATAAATTATCAACCTTTTACGTCTAGGGAGAAGGCAACTTTGAGCTTGGTTAGGGGTGTCTAAGTCTCTTGATGGAGGAATATTGTATTTGAAAAGGCAAGGCTTAGAAAAGAGAGAAAGAATAAGCTTCTAGCTTTAAGAGAGAGAAAGAATAGATGATTATTGTTGATGATTGAAAACGGGGAAATATCGACCTTATTTATAGAGAAAAACGACCGAAAACGATACAAAAGAGTCAGAATTTCAATCGGAGTAAAACTGGTTCTGTCGCGACGCTATAGAGCTATCGCGATGCGATAAGATAGTTTTTTGCAGATTTTGTTTTTATCATAAATTTTGATCCAGAAGTTGAAATAAGGCATATAATATGTCGTTGGAAAGCTATTGAATTTTACTTTCCAACCCAATTAAAATCAAATAAAAATATTTTGTAGAATAAAATTTATGGCCGAAATAGTGGAAGTGTGTTAGTTTTGGTAGAGTTTCGTATTTCTTTCATATTTTTTTCGTTATAGCTCGAAATTAGTATTATAATATATAATTAGAAAGATAATTTCAAGGTCTATCCAACCATAAAAAATTTTGAATAAAAATAAAGAGGCACGAAGATAATATCTGACTGTCTTTTAAAGTCTTTCAATTCGAATAGAATTAAGACTTTCGAAAAGAGAAGTTTTATTCAATTTCAAATTCTTTATCTTATCTTTTCAAAAACGATAATTAAGATCTTTTAGAAACTTATAGAAGCTTCTAATTAATCCTAATTGGTTTTGGAATATTATTAAGATTAGTGTACCCTCCACATGATCATTGGGCCGACAATAAAACTCATTTAGTCCAAGTTTAATATTTTGACCATAAGGACATGTTCCTTATTGTTAATAGGGACATTCCTAGTCTTGCATTATTAGCTTTTCTTACTAAGAGGACCTAGCCGCCCGTGTGTCACCTTTATAATCCCCTTATACGGTAGACGTTTAACAAACATCAAAGCAGAACAGTACTCAGACAAGAGAACATACAATACTCATGGTCGAGGAAAAAGGTTCCGATATCCATAATGAGAAGTATACTTATGACGATTTTAAATCTCTTAAAGTATTCTCATAGGTCCATCTACTATGGTTCTAAACCAATACATGTGCAAATGATTTATGACAATCATGTTCTTGTAGCACAAGAAACGGTGCTATTGTAGACATCTACTTTTGGCCTCCTATCCTGACCGAAAGTGTTATGACGATAAATAAAACCATCTTTGTGTTGGATCAACATGAAGAATACTTATGGACAACTGACTAAGTCACAATAATACAAAATAACTAGCCTAACCCAAAACAAAATGAATTGAAGTCAATTAACTAAGCCCGACCAATAATTAGGCTTAAACCCAAAGTTAAAACCTAATTTTGACGGACTTAGAGGCACCTAGGTTAAAAATTAAAGCTGCCGTAGGAAAATTTGCGCGCATCTGAATGAGTAGCGCTGGTCTGGCGTGCGCAACTCACAAGCATGACACCCAGCGTAACCTCTAGTGATGCGCTCGCGGAAAATTCATAATTTCATGAGAATATAAAATCGAATCTTACCATAATACCGCGTGCAAGACATGCAGTTGCGCTGCCCATAGCAGCGCACCTAAATCACTTACGCTGAACAGGCGCGCACAACTCATTCAAATGCATGCAACACCTACTGCGGTAGAATACTCAAAACCCTAAACACACATATTCCATATAAATAGAGGCTTAATACGAAGCTTAAATAGACTGAAATTTACCCAAAATACTGGCAGAAACTTTGTGAACTTGTGCATTACCAAGCCTCTTGTCCTAAACACTCACCCCTCTTGTTACTTGTTACTACAGTGGAGGTTCCCGAACAAGAAGAAGTCTATAAGTATTCTAAACGAAGATCTAGCAAGGAAAAGTGTTAAATTCCCGAGCACTTAGATCAATCGCCTTTTCTTTTCTTGTTTAAACAACCTTTAATCAATTAATTAGTTTTGTTTGATCACCTAAAATAAACTTTTAATTAATTAATTTCACATAGTATTCTTTCGTTAATCAAAGACTAGGAATTGAATAATTAATTGTTGTTTTATCACCTAAGTCAAGGTGAATCTTGTTTATTAATTGTTCTTTTCACGAATTTCATTAAATAAGAATAACGATTTTACAATGTAATTCCTACGTGATTAATGCTTGTGAATAAAATCAACTAACATAGTTTTAGGCATCATGTTGCATATATTGTTTGGTGATGAAATTGTTAAAAAGGAGGAGCTAGTAGAGGTCGCACTAAGGCTAGAATAGTGATTCCCCCCTAAAGGAACGCTATTTTTACCCTCACTCCTAAACTCATTCCTGGTACAAGTAGACCAATTTGGGCATGGGTAAACTTATGATTCGTGCTAAATATCCCTTGAACTCTACTTTAGGAGAAAGGCATGAACGAGGTTTATGAGTTTTCTTAAAATTCATTGGCGACTCCTTACTAGTTTCTTACAAAAAAGCATAATGGTAGGATCAACTCTAATTCAAGGTCCTCCAACACAGTTAGGATTCAAATCCTAATTCACCCTAACAAGTGTAAATTCCTATGCTTTTAAAGGGCCATTGGCATAATGGAGAAGGTTCCCTACGATGGGCACACCCTCCTTACAGCTATAAATTGTACCACACACTAATCTCAAGTGGTCATTAATCGTCCAATATTTAGATCACCTTGATTAGGAATGAAGTGGACTCATTATTTAATTCTAAACCATAATTAAATAGAAATGGAGTGATAATAACTTGCAGAAAATTAAATTACTCCAAATATTGAATGGTTCAACATAGTGTTTTACATAATTAGGGAAATCAAGGCCAATCTCCAACGTGCCTGATTCCCATTGCCTCAACGCGCTTGTTGTGTTTCACTTGAGGAAAAGGTTTAGTGAGTGGATCGACTACATTGTCGTCCGTTCCAATCTTATAAATTATGATTTCACCCTCGGAATTCTAATCCCTTATCATGTGAAATCGCCTCTTGACATGTTTGAACTTTTGATGTTCCCTTAGTTCCCTTGCCTGATCAATAGCTCCATTGTTTTCATAATAGAGATCTATTGGACCCTTTATGGAGGGTACAACATCAAGTTCACCAACGAACTTGCGAATCCAAACTGCCTCCTTAGTTGCTTCCGAAGTTGCCAAGTATTCGGCTTCAATTGTAGAATATGCTGTTGTGATGTGCTTAGCACTCTTCCAACTAAATGCTCCTCCATTTAGACAGAATATGTACCCTGATTGCCACTTGAAGTCGTCTCTATTTGTTGGGAAGCTTGCGTCGGTGTAACCTTCAACAACCAAATCATTACTTCCACCATAAACCAGAAATTTATCCTTGTTCCTTTTCAGGTACTTTAGGATATTCTTGGCCGCAGTCCAAGTCGCCTCTCCTAAGTTTGATTGGTATCGGCTCGTAACACTTAAGGCATACGATACATCCGGCCTAGTACATAACATGACATACATGATTGATCCAATAAGCGAAGCATGTGGAATCTGATTCATCTTTTCTTGCTCACCAGGTTTCTGTGGACACTACTTCTTGCTTAGGGTTATGCCATATGACATGGGAAGGTGGCCTCTCTTGGCCTTCTGCATGTTGAATCATGCCAATACCTTATCAATGTAAGTACTTTGGCTCAATCCAATCATCCTCTTATATCTATCCCTGTAGATCTTGATGCCAAATATGTACTATGCCTCTCCCAAGTCTTTCATTGAAAAGCATTTTCCAAGCTAAGTCTTTACAGACTCCAACATTGGAACGCTGTTTCAAATGAGCAATATGTCATCAACATACAAGACGAGGAATGCAATGACACTCCCACTAACCTTCTTGTAAACACAAGACTCATCTGGATTTTTATAAAACCAAACTTGCTGATGGCTTTGTCGAATCGCAGATTCCAACTTCTGTTTGCCTGCTTTAACCCATATATATGGAACTCTTAAGCTTGCATACCTTCCCAGCATTGGTTGGATCAACAAAACCTTTAAGCTGTGTCATATACACAATTTCTTCAAAAATTCTATTTAGGAAGGCAGTTTTGACGTCCATCTGCCATATTTTGTAATCGTAATATGCAGTTATTGCTAGGATAATCTGAACGGATTTAAGCACTACAACTGAGAAAAAGGTTTCATCATAATCAACACCATGAATTTTCCTATAACCTTTACCACCAGTCTAGCTTTGTATACATATAAATTTCCATCTTTGTCTGTTTTCAACTTGAAAGTCCATTTGCAGCCGATAGGTGTGTAACCTTCGGGCAAATTAACCAAGTCCTATACTTGATTTTCAAACATGGAGTCCATCTCAGATTTCAAGGCTTCTTTCCATTTTGAAGAGTCAGGGCTTGTCATAGCTTGCTTGTAAGTCGTTGGCTCATCTCCATCCACAATTAGGATGTCTTGATCCTCGGTTAATACAACACTGAGATATCTATCCGGTTGAGATCTTGGTCTTTGCGACCTATTCAGGGTAACAGACTAAGCATTTGCATTGTCATTTTGACTTTGCACATTGTCGGTTTGACTCTGCCAATGTCAACAGCTGCTTCTGGGGCACTTTGATTGTTAGTTTTGTCAGTTTGACTTTGTTGCTCGTCCTCTCGAACTTCATTGAGTTTAATTATCCTCCCACTTGCCATTTTGGAAAGATTTTCCTGCTCCAAAAAGACACCATCACGAGCAACAAACACTTTGTTCTCAGATTTGTTGTAGAAGTAATACCCCTTGGTTTCTTTTGGATATCCCACAAAGAAACACTTGTCCGATTTTGGGTGAAGTTTGTCAGAAATTAATCTTTTGACATATGTTTCGCAACCCCAAATCTTAAGAAAAGACAACCTTAGAGATTTCTTCGTCCATAATTCATATGGAGTCTTTTCGACAGCTTTGACGGAACTCGGTTCAGTGTTAATGCCGCGGTTAGAAGTGCATGTCCCCAAAAAGAGATAGGAAGATTGCTAAGACCCATCATTGATCGGACCATGTCTAATAGGGTTCGATTCCTCCTCTCGGACACTCCATTCCATTGAGGAGTTTCGGGAGGTGTCAACTCTGAAAGAATACCATGTTCTTTTAGATGGTCATTGAATTCATGGCTTAAGTATTCACCACCTCAATCCGAGCGAAGGGCTTTGATTTTCTTGCCAAGCTGATTTTCCACTTCACTCTGAAATTCTTTGAATTTCTCAAATGATTCAGATTTGTTGAATATATGGTAGACATATCCATATCTACTATAGTCGTATGTGAAGGTGATTAAATATCAATAACTATTCCTTGCGGGCGTACTCATTGGTCCGCATACATCGGTGTGTATTAAGCCCAATAAGTCACCGGCCCTTTCTCCTAACTTGGAGAAGTTGCTTTATCATCTTGTCTAATAAACATCCTTCGCAATGATAGGAATGGTGTCCTTCGAACAAGTGTATTATTCTGATAGAGGGTTCGGAATTATTAGAAAGCTAATTATTCAGTGAGGTCAAGTGATCGGAATGCCTAGGTGAAGGCCACTTCCGATCAGTAATATTAATGAGTAATTAATATTACAGCTTAATCTTGACTGAACCCTTCGGGTCACACCTAAACAACTAACAATCTGACGCGATGAATTAATCCGAAAGGAATTAATAAGCCACTCGAGTATTGTGAATAAAGATATCGGATTTCGAGCTTAGAGCGTCGGAACCGATTCTTAAAAGTCGAGCTAACATTTAAGAATGGCGAGACGGGAAAATGCTTTAAGTAACAAGTAAAAATCCTAGCCATGCGAAGGCTAGGGAAGCGAGCCACGTGGCAGCGCACATGGCAGCACGCCATGTGGCAGCACACATGGCATCGCACGTGGCAGCGCACCAAGGTGGTGGCGTGCCACGTGGCAACGTGATGAGGTGGCGGCATGCCACTTGGCAGCGCGCCACGTTGGCAATGCCATGTGGCAACAGGCGTGGACCCGGGTGATGGGTCATGGACGCGGGCCCAAAAGTGGCGGACTAACCGAGCCCAACTTGGGGCTCAAGGTTGGGTGGCACATGATTAGCTCACAATGCATGTAAGTTGCCTTGGGGAGCAAGTGAGGAAGTGGTCCTTACCTAACCATGTAACACTTGTTACTTTGTTGTTCCTTTGTTTATTTAACTAAGGATTGAATTCAACATTCTTTCTATGTGGGATCTTTTTTGTGAAAAAGTCTCACATTGAAAGATGAGTGGAATTCACAAGGAAGCACTCCTTATAAATAGCCAAGGCATACCTTGGGATTTTTCACTTGAGTAAGGTGTTAGAAAAGGCATCTCCATTGAGAAAATCTTTAAACACATATAATTACTCGAGTATTAGGTCGGGCTTAGCTAACCTCTAAGCATTGGATCTTGTTGGGGTCGAGTTGCATATGGATTTCCGTAGGAGGTCTTCGCACGAGCGAGACTAAAAGCTTTCCCAAGTAAGAGCTCGGGTTACGAGCGAAGCACGCGTCAAAGGTAATTAATCTTTCCTTAATTCTTGTTAATTAAGTTAATTATGTCTTGTAATTATATTAATTGTCAGCGTGGTCTTGGCTCGGGTTTTCTTTCGCGGTGAGTTGGACTCATCGAAACCCAACAGTAGTATCGGAGCCTTGCTCATTTATTTTTATAATCATAATTTTCAAGGTGTTTTTATGGCTTAATTTTTTCCGGTTTTATGTTGCTAATTAGATTAGTAGCTCGGTTTTATTATTTTTAACCCCTAATTAGAGTTGATTATGGCCCCGAACCTAGATTTTCGCCCAAAAATAGTGAATTTCGGGTGGAAAAGGTGTTATGGAAATGATTTTACCCTTTTAGGACTATGTTTTAGGCCAAAATCTGACCAGAAATGCCTTTTTCGAGAGATTTTTTATTTTGACGAAAAATTTTAAGTCTTTCTAACCTTGAATCTTAATGGCATATTTATGGTGATTATGTATATGGTTCTTTCCTTAATGTTTCTGCAATTTTGAAACTCTTTAAGCATGGTTACTTGGTAGTAATTAGTGCTTGAAAGATTGGTTCATATTTTCACATAATTGCAAATCCATTGCATTAAGTGTGAAAAATTTGTTCTTTGAGGCTTCTAAGTACTAAAGATTCAATCTTTAATTGTTTTAAGTGATTGAAACTTTGAGTTACTAAATTCCATGAAGTTTTGGTTGAACTTTTGATTTAATAATGTATTAAGTTGATTGGATTCATAAAGTTTGAATCTTGTGATAGAAATTTCATTTATCTTCATATTAGAAGATATAAATTTTCAAGGAGTCACAAGTTAAAGTTGGAATCTTTATTTGAATATTTGTGTTCATAATTCCAACTCCCCTTTATTTTGTCAAAATCTCATGGTTAATTGAAATTAATTAAATTAATAGTGAGTATTGCCTTATTCATTTTATTGCATCAAGTTGAACCAATTTTATTACAGAATAGTTCTTAGAAATAATTTTTGTATTGTGCACTTGGATGAATTTATTAAGTTGGACTTGTTTTAATTTCATTTTGCTTAAAATATTGATTCTAAAATTAATTTAGAATTGATTAGAAACGTCGCACAAAATAGGGAAATAATCCCGAGGCACTAGCACGCAAACCGAGGCACAATAGCCACGAATTTCCCTTGGCCAGCTGGGCTGCTCGCGCAGCCCGCATGTGGTTGCCGAGGGATAAGGGCTATGCGCTTAGTGCGTGCGAGGATTGGTGCGCATGTGTGAGTGTGTGTAATTCGAGCAAGTGTAGAGCATTGATGCGTGGTAGAGTGCATGTGGGGTGTGATGCGTGCTTGCGGCATGATGCGCACAACCCCACACTTGGCACTTTAGCCCCGGGTTTTAAGGCAATGCTATTTTATGGATTTTGTCGTTTTAATTATTCTAATTAATTTAATTATATTTGGTTTTATTATTTTAATTAAATTTTGAGGCTAGGCCTCGGTTTTGAGCGGCTTTGGCAAAATTTTATTTTGGCAAAATTTTGGGTTTACTGGATTAATTAAGATGGATGCGGAATTTAGTGGGAGCTTCAATTTTAATTGCGCTAAATTACATAATCGATTAAACAACTTTGACTAGTTTTAATTAGGCTTGTTAATTAGATTATCGACCTAAATTAGTTACTAGTTTACGCGTGTCTGTGCATTGTTACTTGTTTATCGTTGTAAAATGCATGGGCCATTCACAAATAGCGAATGGATGAATGGAATGTATATTCTCCCGCAGGTTTTATAAAAATGGCAACTAGTGGGGCCCGATTAGGATAGAAAATACGGACTGCGTTCCGTGATGTATTTTTGTAAATCTGAATACGGTCTGCGAACCGTTGAGTATTTTGTACCTTAATATTTAGATTAGTCCTAATCGTAGATACTAGTATTTGCACAATTATGGTCATGTCTTGAAGACAGAGGTTCTTGGAAGACAAAGCCATGAAGTTGCAAAAGACGTCCCTTGAAGACTTGAAGACTCAAGGGGTCATGCTAGTTGCCAAATGCATCTTTATTTATGTTTTCTATATATATATTTATGATTATATATATGTGTAATCTATATGTTCGATGCATGTTTAGGATTTCGAATGTTGGGATGATTAATTAAGTTCTACTAAATTGTTCATGTTAACTTAGCAAGTCATTATCTTCAGAAGTATTAGATACTGCTTGAGTGCTACACTTTGAAAGTGACCTCAAACTATTGAAGATAAGCTAAGTTATTAACTTACAAGCTTAGAATGAAGCAAGAAGAGCTACATCAATTGTAAGGTCGTTTGCTTTATTTAAAGACCTTTTAAGCTAAGGCTGGAACAAATAAATGGTTATTGTGTTCCATAATCAGCAAACAATCCGTTAACACACGGAAAGACTCACATTCAAAGTAAAGAGCAATAGTTACAAATTTATTTGAATGACATGGTTGTCTAAACCATGAGTCAAGAATGCTTGATTATAAACAAACATTTCCCTAACATGAAAACTCACAAAGTTCAAATCACAGACATGATTTGTGTTCCGGACATCTTTAGCAATGCCACATTAACAAGAACGTACTTAAGGTTATATAGGCTCTTGACAGTTGATCGATTCGGAATCGTTCTAAGACAAGCAAGTCTTACTTGTTAATAATCGACAAAGTAAAGAGCTATTGTTCTTGGTATAGACAACTGACTCCGAAAGCTTAAGAAGATTCAACTACTTCAACGTTTCACGAAAAACTTAAAAGAATATGGCTATATTCATCAAATGTGAACAAACTTGACCTTGAATAGCTCAAGAGTTCAATGAAGTACAGAATCGACTTGGCAAGATATCAAAATGTCTAGATTAGATTAAGCGATGTTTGCTTGAGCCAAGCGTGACCATCACAAAGTTATGAAATTGAAATTTTCACAAATATCTCCACAAAGAACATAGTGTGTCTTCACAGAGACCTCTATTCCATTTAAAAATGACTCGAACAATGATGGATCACATCCCTTCCTATAAAGTTCTTAAAGATTTGCACAAATGACTAATGTTCCACTAAACAAAATGTCGGAGCTAAGAAAGGACACCATATTTAGTTATAGATAGAATTAACTTCTAAACGTCTTTTCAAGTATATGTCTAAAACTCTTAGCCTTAGTGGGAGCTCACTAGCTTAGAGGGAGCTAAGTGACTCAGTGGGAGCTCACCAGCTTAGCAAGAGCTTCGTGGCTCGGTGGGAGCTTAATGGCTCATTAAAGGCTAAGATAGCTCAAGTAGGAGCTAATTGTTTGTTTTACAACAAACTTTTTCCCAAAGACAATATACATGTCTCTTTGTAAGCATTCAAGTGAGACTACGGGCAGTTTCTCCACAACCTAAATGAGAACGTATTGTTTGTTGCTCTAAGTGGTGTCTTTCTGGAAAGTAACATATTTCCAAAACGACAAGTAGGAGGAAAATGAACTCGATGACAATCGAGCTTAGCAACAAACTAGAACTGAGAATCTCGGAAGACTCAAAAGGGCTTCATGAGAATGATTGATCAAGAATACTCAAAAGGACTTTACAAGTGCCTTAAAAGAGAATTCATTACTCACAAAACTATTGATAAGTTGGAGTAAGATCAACATAATGAAAGGGCTTTAGAAGCGCCTTGAAACTCAGTGTTTGATGCAATAACCCCGTATAGGTATAGAATTCACCAAAGTTTTGGATTGAATCCTATAAATTTTCTATTAAGTTAGAAATAAACCTAAGACTTACAAGCATACTATTTACTATTAGATAGTAAGGGAACAATGCCTTGTAAGATAGCTACGACAAGTCCAATTCCGAATAATGGTTAGAGGCCATAAAATCCGAAATAGACTCTATGTTTAAAAATCATGTTTAAAACTTGATTAATTTGCATAAAGGGTGAAAGACCCATCAATCGCAAATAAGTTTTCAAGGAGAAAACTAACAAATGTGGAAATGTATATGCATACATAGTAGATTGGTTGAAAAGGATATAATTAAATTCATAGAGTTGATTTTAATAAAAACCTAATCACCAATCGGAATGCTCAAGTCTTTTCATGGTGAAATTGTTGCTGTAATGTTGCTGTAATGCTAAAATTGTGTCTATAATGTTGTTATAATGCTAAAATTATGGATGTAATGTTGCTGTATTTTTTTTTTTTTTTTTGTAGCGAAAACCAGAACTTGCTAAGTGGAAAACAACTCCATTTCGTCATTATGATGTACTTTTGAAGCTTTTTTCCAAGGATAGGGCAACGGGTGAAATTTCTGGAGCTGCAAAGGAGAAGAAAATGAAGGTTATGGATGAATCAAGCTTTGAGAAGAAGGATGAAAGCCTTGGAGAATCCCAACCTAGTGATTATGCCGATTCGTCCAACTAAAAAGGGAAGAAAAGAAAATCAGAGGAAGTGTTTCAAAATGAGCTCCTATTCATAAAAGAAGGATTGGACAATGTGGCTCAAGCTCTTTAAGAGGGAAATGTAATTGTTGAGAGAGGTCGTGCTCAAGTGTATTCACCACAAGAGGTTTTTGAAGAGTTGTCAAAGATGTAGATTGACTTGTTAACTCGTCGCAAAGCTTATAGGTTCATAAATGCAAAACAGTCAAGGATACGAGAGCTTTTTGGTTGTCCACCGGAGGAAAGAAAGGACTATTTAATAGAGATGATGCTCGATGAAGAAAATTAGAAGTGTGCTTTTGAACCCTTGATCATAACAAAGAATTTTCCAATGAGAATTTTTTTTTTTTTTTTTTTCGAAATAGCCAATCAATGAGAATATTTTAGGTGATATAAATTGTAATGTTTATACTTCTCAAGATTATTGTTAGTTTTTTACTATAAAATATTATGCTTTTGATTGCAAATTTTATTAATTTAATTTGATTATTAAAATAAAGTGTACTCCAAAATGAAAAATATGAATAATACTCATAGATTTTTAAAAAAGGAAATGAAAAAAAAAAAAAGCTATGTCATCTTCTTGCTGCTGCTACAGGCCTATAGCTAATACTAAGTATTCTTCCCTCCCTTCCCTTCCTTTTCTCTTCTATCCAAACAAGGGAATTATAATTCTTCCTTCATCCCCTCCCCTTCTTTTCCCTCCCCTCTCTATCCCTTCTCTCCTTTTCCTTCCTAAAATACTATCCAAACAATGTGTACGACTTCGTCTTCACAGAAACGTCGTCTTCAAGACATCACCATCAAATATGCAACTACTAGTAATTAAGACTAGGACTAATCTAAATATTAAGGTACAAAAATACGCAATGGTTCAAAGACCATATTCATAACGGATCGCAGTCCGTATTTACTATCCTAATCGGGCTCCACTAGTTTCCACTTTCATAAAACCTGTGATAGAGTATTCATTCCATTTATCCATTCACTATATGTGAATGGCTCATGCATTTTACAACGAAAACAAGTAATAATGCAATATCACGCGTAAACTAGTAACTAACTTAGGTGGTTAATTCGATTAACGTGCCTAATTAAAACTAGTTAAAGTTGTTAACCAATTATGTGATTAAAAGCAATAAAATGGCTCAAGTAAATAATGAAGCTCCCTCTAAATTCCGCATCTAACTTAATTAATCCGATTAATTAAGCCGGTAAACCCAAATTTTGCCAAATAAATTTGCAAGTGCCGGGAAAAACCGAGGCCTAGCCTCATTTTAATTAAACTAAATAAACATATAAATAAATAATTAAAATGGCCCAACAATGCCCAAGTGCCTAGCACCAAGGCTCGTGGTGCTTTGCGTTGGTGCTTCCCGCGCAACTGCTTGTTGCGCCAAGCATGTGGGAATGGGTTACGATGTCGCTTGCGCGTTACACCGATCACATCAGCGCACTTGCACGCACACAAGATCGAAGGCCTAATCCATGCGGGCTTGTGCTGCCATAGTCGCACATCAAAGTAGCCCCGTGAACTTGCCTCATCACCAAGTATGCACCAGCCGCGCATCAAGGGTGCAACAGCTTACGCACACACCGCACCTCCTCGCACCAAGCGTGCAGCAGCTCACGCACACACTACGCGAGCAGCGCATCATCAAGGCACCACCCCGCACCTTCGGCAGTCACATATGGGCTACTTGTCGGCTGGCCGAGTGAGGTGTTTAGGGGTTTCGTGTCTCGTTTTACCTGCTTGTGCCTCGGGATTTTATCCTGATTTTTGTGTGACATAAACATTAATTCTAAATTGATTTTAAAACTAATATTTGAGCAAAATAAAAATAAAACAAGTCTAAATTAAATAAATTCAATTTTAGTGCACAAACCAAAATTAATTCAAGAACTATTCTTTAAATTATTTTTTGTTTAACTTGATGCTACAAAATTGAAGGGCTATTGTTACAATTAATTCAACTAAACATAAATCAATAATGAGGAGTTGAAAAAATAAACACAATCATTCAATGAAAAATTCCAACACCAACTTGTGTAAACTTGAAAATTACATCTTCCAATATGAAGATTAATTAAATTTCAATCACAACTTTGAACCTTATGACTCTAATCAACTTGAAAAATGATTAAATCAAAGTAGTTTAATATATAATATGGAATATAGTAAGATAAAGTTCCAACCAAATAAAATAATTAAAGGTTAGATCTTTAATACTTAAGGGCTTCAAAATACCAAATTTTTGACACTTTGAGAATTGATTTGCAAAATTATGAAAAACGAGCCAACCAATTTAAGCACCTATTATACCTTTATAATTATGCTTAAAGGGGCTTATTAATACAGTACATTAATGATGTAACCATACATATAATCAACAATTAATATGCCATAAAAATCAAGGTTTAAAGATTTAAAAAATTTTTGTGAAAACGATAAACCCCTCGAAAATAGCATTTTTGGGTGGATTCTAGCTTCTGGATAGCCCTTTAACTGGGTCAAAACCGATTTAGAACATCGATTCCACCCAAAATTCACTAGTTTTGGGTCGAAATCTGGGTTCTTAAGCCGAAATTAGAATAAAAACGAGATTAAAACAAAATAAAATGAGCTTCTAACCTAATTAGCAAGCAAAACAAGAAATTTAAATACATTTAAATCACCTTAATTTATTAGTTACAATAATTAAATGAGCACGGCTCCGATACCGGTATTGGGTTTCGTGATGTCCGACATCACGCAGAACAAAACCCTTCCCAAAATCCGCACACAAATTAAAGTAAACAAACATGCATATTAATTATATACCAGATAATTAATTAACTGATAAGTGACTTTTATGTCACGTTTAGGGTAAATTTGTGCTTACTTTTCGGTTTAGTTTCTAATAATTTCCCTAGTTTTAGGCTTTATTTCTCTTAATTTCTTATTTTGCTTATTTGATCTTTATTTTGTGTATTTTTTTAGTTTTTAATAGATTTTTGTTTAATTTCGTAATTTTAGTTAATAATATCTCATTTCTTCTATTTTCTTATTTTATTTTAGTTTAATTTTTTTTACTTCGTTTTATTTTATTATATTATGTTCTACCCTCGTGTTTGTTTTTGGTTGTAGGTGTGTTTAGGTTGATACTCGATTTTCAAGTTCAAATCAACTTCGGAATCTCGAGTTTGAGTCAAATGTACATCATCAAGCTGTTGTCCCCTTTTTGCTAGCCTTATCCTACACCCCACTATTCACCAAACCTACAATACACTGCCTTGCTCTTCCTTCCAAACAACAACAATTCACCACCACAGCGCCACCACCATTTCAACCACCATCCACCAAACTCAACAGCGGCAGCCACGCATCACCTGAATCAACCTCAAACAATTTACCACCATCACCCACCAGTAACAATTACCGCACAACCACCACTTTCCCTTGCACCTTCCCAAACCACCAGCCGCCGCGCACAAAACAGCAACGCTGCCCAACACCACGCACACCAGCCGCCGGACCTATCACCGCAACTCACAGCACCGCAGCCACCATCAGCCACCAAAACGACCCCCATAGCAGAGCAACCCAAAAATCACCACAAATCAGCCCCGAATTGCAGACCCTTTAGAGGGGAGCTCTAAACTTCGAAGCGGCCACTCCCCTTTCATTCAATTCCACCAATTCGAGGCAGAAGGCATGAGCGGGCGCTCCGAAAGCTCACATCTAAAGGGGGCATGAGTCGTGCCAGCACGAATCCGGCACGGCACGGGCACGGCGGGCGGCACGGCCTTCGGCCCGTGGGACGGCTCGCTAGCACGGCCCACTGGCGCGGCACATTGCACGGCCAGGCACGGCCCAGCACGGCACGCGGCCTGCCGGGAAATTGTTCAAAAATTAAATGAATAAAATTTTTTATATAAACTCAATTTTAAATCAATAAAAGATAAAAATAAATTAATAAAATTATTTATATAAACTCAATTTTAAATTTATTCAAAAAATATTTATATCGATTTTTTTATACATACGTATATATTTAAAAAAAATTAAATACCAGGGCAGCCCGCTGCCCGGCGCAGCACGACCTGCCAGGCACGTGGGTCGTGTCGTACCGTGGGCTGGGGTATGCCAAAAATTGGCACGCCACGGCACGGCCCGTCGGAAAGCAGGCACGGCACAGCCTGGCATGAGCCCCCCTAAGCATGACCCGCGGCGGCCCGGCACGGCATGATGCCCATGTTTACTCACAGCGGCCGCTCCGATTTCACCCTAATTTCGGTACGTATTAATGAATTTGGACGGCTGAGATTCATTGGGTTAATCCAAAGGCCGCGATTGATAATGATTAACGGTGAAGATGATGGCTGATGATGATTGAATGGTGATAACTGAAAGAGAGCAGCACAAAAGAAGAAAGGCTGATGGTTTAGGGATTTATTTTGGGTGGGATTATGTTTCTTTTTAATATGGATTTTTATTTCCTTTTTTTTTATTTTCCTTTTTCTTTCTTTCTTAGTCTCCTTTATTTCTATTTTCTTTTATTATTTAACCTTTTATATAAATACCCTTTTTAGGGTTATTTCTATTTTAACTTTTAATCAACAATTAATTCACCTGAGATTAGTTTGAAGTCTCTATCTTATTTTCTTTCTTTTAGGGTTAGATTAGGATTTTCTCTCTCTAGTTTAGGAGTAGTTTTAGAGAGAGAAAGCTTGGATTTTAATGGAGATTTGAGATTTTGAAGAAGCAAATTAGTGGATTCTCTTCTCAATTTTTCGATGAGCTTTTCTATCTTTCTCTCACCTTTATTGCTTTCATTAATTCTTGTTTTTGCCTGATTGTTTGTTGATTTGAGTAATTAATTAGATTAGTTGTTTGATTCTTGCTTTATTTCTTGTTTTACTTTGTTTTCTATGCTTTTGATCATCATGATTGCTTAGATTTTGTTCTAGGAAAATGGATGAAGATTATGTTGATGAATTCAATGATTGATTGTGATTAGTATGCAATTGGTTCTTGATTATTGTGTATGGATCGGATGATGCTTATATGTATTAGAATCTTTCTAGCTAATTGATTCTATGTTCTTAATTTTTCTTTCAATCAATTGTGCGGAAGTGAGTTGTTTAAGAGTCTAATTTCTTCCATACCTATGCTAAGGTAGTTACACAGGAGTGAATTAGCTTAGTAGGCTAATGAGCATGCTTAATTGCGCGGGAGTGATTTGAGTGTGTTGATTGTTTCTAATTGAGATCATCTTCATCTAATTACAATTTTTTTGTTGAATGCACTGATGTAATTGGATTCCACTTTCCCTAGTTTTCGTTGTTTTCTCTAGATAGTGTTTTAGTCATACCTTTCTTTTTGTGGTTCGACCCTATAATTGCCACTAACTAGCTTGGTGTAAGTTTAGATGTATAAATTTCTAATTTCATTTAGGTTAGTAGTCCCAACGACCTACTCACCTTTAATCATTAACTAAGAGAGAGAAAGACGAATATACCTTTGACGAGTGCTTCGCTCTTCCTGAGCTCTTACTTGAAAGTGTTTAAAGCTTTGCACTTGCGTCAGCCTCTAGCAGCTCTCACCCCCGAGACCCGACCCGAACGGCCCCTACCCTGGAGCTCAGCCGGGGCTAGACTAAAAGATACTTAGATTATTAGAACGAAAGTGTTCTCACTTGTGGAGATCCTTTCAATTTCACAACACAAGTGAAATTCCCAATGATGGGTATTTATAGGAAAATTCCCTCAAGAATTTCAATCTCCCATCAATGTGGGAGAGTTGGTAAAAATGCATTTTACCATTTAATTTTAGTTCAAAAATTAAATTAAAATGCAAGTGAATCAACAATCAACAAGTGTCACATGCTGACCAGGCCAACGGAGTAGGTAAGGACCACATGGCCTCCTTGCTCCCTAAGCCAACACCCCACACAAACCGGCTCCCCAAGGCTCCAACTGCGACCCACCAACTGGTGCCCAGCCTTGGGCTCCAAGGTGTGCCTCGCTGGCAGCCTGGTGCTCGGCTAGGCCTGGCAGCGAGCCTACGTGAGTTCACGGCCCAGCAAGCGCTACTTGCTCGCGGGTTGCTATACGCGTAGCGGTAGCTGCAGCTAGTGAGGCCCAGCGAGCTACTACCTACTGACCTTGCTAGCACGATAGCATGCCTCGCGCGCCAGCATGGTTGGCCATGCCGCACCAACTAGCTAGCGAGCGCTACTAGCTTGTATGCGCTGCTAGCTTAGCATGGTGCGGTTGCCATGCCTAGCCATGTACGACCCTTAGCCCTCAAAATACTCGAGAAATTCCGAGGCTATGGCTATACTTGGGACTTGTTGTTTGCTTGATTTTTCCAGTCTCGTCGATTCTAATTTTGACTTGACTTGCGACGCTCGATTTCGACGCTTTAAGCTCGGAATCCGACGTCTTTGTTCGTAATACTCTATGTGACTCATTTAATCCTTCGGATTATTTCGTTGTTTCGGTTCGGTTACTCAATTGGGTGTGACCAGAAGGGTTCAGTCAAGATTAAGGATTAATATTAATTATGCATTAATATTATTGATCGGAAGCGGCCTCCAGCTAGGCATTTCGATCACTTGATCTCACTGAATAATTAGCTTTCTAATAATTCTGAACCCTCTATCGGAATAATACACTTGTTCGGAGGACACCATTTCTTTCAGTTCCAAGTTATAGGTTTAACTTCGTTTGACTTTTCTTTTGCTTGCTGGACTGTTGGACTTTGACTTTGTTTTGAAAGGTTTTGAAAATGTCTTCCGCTGTCTATCTTTGATAAATTCCTTAGTCGTTATCACAGTGGCAGTAATGCCTTAGTTATTTCCTATTTTGTATTTCAAAAGGGTAAAACAGGTATTTCAAAATGGGGAAATTTATAAGGTGTTACACTCTTATCTAAAAAACTTGAAAGACTATAACAGAGAAATAAAAAAGCAAAAAAATAAAATAAAATAAAATAAAAATAAAAATAAAAAAATTACCAGCTAACCATTCTTCATCTTGTGCTTCATATTTCCTAGCTAATAGGAAAATTTGAACTTTGGTACCTCAAAAATGGGGGCTGTTGAATTTTGGTACCCATTTAAAACTTTATTTTACTTTGGTACCCATTAAAGTTTAAAATTATAACTTTTGATACCTCCGTCCATGTTTCGTAACGTTTTTCCTTAGTGAGGCCCAGCCATGGTCCTGCCATCCCCTCCTCCTCCTCCTCCTCAGCCACTACACTGCCAGCCTCCCTCCCTATACCCGCCGCCAGCGACCACCACCAAACGAGCCACCTTTCACTACAAACGAACCACCTTTCAACACAAACGAACCACCACCAAACTAACCATCAAATCTAACCAAACGAACCACCTTTCACCACCAACGAACCGGCGACCACCACCAAGCTAACCACCTTTCACCACAAACGAATCGCCTTTCACCAAACAAACCACCACAAACGAACTTCCTTTCACCACAAATGAACCACCGACTCCAAACGAGCCGGCGACCACCACCGCAAACGCTAAAGCTGCCACGACCACTGGCCAAAGTTGTTGTATGATTTAAGGAGAGAGAAAAGAAAGTGAACCCTAAAACCCTAACAAAAATTAATTTGGGGCAAAGGGGGAAGGGGTGGTGTCGGGGGCAGTCAGGATTGGGAAAGGGGAGGGAGATCGGCGGGGGAACAGGAGGGGTTGAAGTCACCGGCGCCGGGGGAACATTTTAGCACCGGCAGCCGGCATGTGGAGGGGAAAGGTGGCTGACAGGGAGGGGGAGAGGTGGCAATGGTTGGTTTTTTTTTAAGTTTTTTTTCTTTTTTTTTAAAGAATAAATTATTAATTAACTACATAATGGGCCCCACTAACGGAAAGTTTAACGGAAGTTGGACAGAAGTGCCAAAACTTATACTTTGTAATTTTGATGAGTACCAAAATAAAATAAAATATTAAATGGGTACCAAAAATCAACAAGGGTCATTTTCGAGGTACCAAAATTCAAAATTTCCTTCCCAATAACCTCGGGCCATCGTTCTTCCAATTCCTCACGGTCCTGGCTATTATGTATTGCATGTGCTAAGGACTCCTTCTGATAAGGGTATTTAACATGCTTGCCTAACTTTTTGAGAAACTTGTTAATGATGTGCCAAATACACCATATGTGAATTGTGCCTTTCATAACAACCTTGAGAGCTTTCCTCATTGCCGGGTCTTGTTCCGTTAGGATCCCAATAGGTGCTTTACCCCCCATGCATCTTAGGCACTTTGATAATACCCATTCAAAAGTCTACTCATTCTCATGAGTTACTAGCACACAACCAAATAGAATGATTTGACCTTGATGGTTCACCCCTACAAAGTTGCAAAATGGAAGCTTGTATTCGTTTGTCAAGTACGTAGAATCAAATACAACACCATTCCCAAACTCTTTGTACACAACATTATTCCTGGCATCTACCCACAAACATCTTTCAGCCTACCATTTTCATCAACTCGATATGTATCAAAAAAAATTTAATTTGTAATTCACCATCCTCTTAAAGTACACGAACATGGCTTTTGCATCTCCCTTATCAAATACCCTTTTCATTTGCTTTGATACTTTGTCATGTAAATCGTTTTGATCAAACTGCATCTCTTCCAACCCATTCCTCTACCGTGCCATACTCATATAGATGTTGGAAATAGGTACCCGTACCTTTCGATCATTAAATAGCTGCCTGACTATATGAGGATTTTCCACCAAAAATTTATGCCTAAATTTACGTATGCTCTTCGATTTGCTAAAAGTGGGGTATGGCCATCATGTGTCATATATGCCTTTTAAATGACCCATTTCCCTACCTCATTCACATTAGCATAAAATAAACAGAGGGCAATCACATTTCTTAGACTTGCGCTAGCTGAGGGCACAATTCTTCATCTTCACTCATTTGAGCATCTGACATCAACCCCACTTCACTCTTTTACCTCTTCCAAATAGCCCGCCATAACATTCAAAAGTCCACCTACAATTCCTCTTCATACCTTTTCCATTATTGGCACCACTAGCACGCACAATACCAAACCCTTGTAGGTACCCATAATTCCTAAAATACTTATCAAGCTATATAACGTAGACTCAAAGATCATTCCAATAGAATGAGGGGGAGAGGAACCTTCATTTCAACTTTAGCAGCCTCTTCAATCCAAACACTAATTGAGAAATTACCCTTTCCTTTGGTTGGAGTCTTAAAGGACTCATTCCCAACAACAACCTCATGTAAACATGAATGACAGCGCAAGTCAACTTAGGTTGTTAAATAGGTATTTCCAAAAGTTCATAGACCCCATAATACACCAAAAATATGTTTTTCAATCAAATTATCAGTTTTTATTTTCACCAAAATAATATGCCTTTTGCTTTAATTGCCTGATTTTACATCATTATATTAACTTTTTATGACATACTAATTCCATATTAGCTACTTAATATGTCTAATTAACTTCATCTAAGTTCCTATTTCATTGAATTCAATTTATACATAATCGCAATGTTTGCTCATACAAACCCTAAATTAAATTTGAGACATTTTTATACATGAAGTACACAAACTCATTCACTCACCTGATTTAACAGTGCCTCCAATGCTGGTTCATAACCTTCTTCGCCACCCCAATCATCATCTCCGACGTCACAAAGCTCAATCTGTACTCACCACCGGCATATCTTTCGATCTCCTCGGTGGTTTCCAAGTACTGTATTATGAGGAACATGATACAAATTTTGGGCTTTGAGCTTCTTCAACACTCCATTATTCCAAGTTTTTCGAGGACAACAATGAAGAAAAGACACTTAGCTTTAGAACGAATTTGTATGGAAGAAGGTTATGCTTTAAAACGAAGGACAAGTGGGTCCAACTTAAAGAACGAAGTACATGTTGAGTTTAGGCTCATTACTTTTTTTTTTATTTCCTATGGAAACCACATTGTTACAAAAATTTACAGTACAATTCTCAATTTCCCTCAATTTTCAAATCTCGTTACACAAAAGTTACATTTTATTTACAATAATACCATGTTATGTATGTTCCCATACATATCTAACCTCCATTACTACTTCCTCCTTTGAAATATCTCCCATTTGGAAGCCCTCAATTTATCGAGTCGATGAAGTAGTAATGGCGGAATGTTATGCATTTGTAAAAACATAACAATGATTAGAATATTCTAAAAACACATTTTTGAGAGAGAAAAGAGGAGAAAGATAAGAAGATAGAGGTTTGTAGGTGGACACCACCTATTTTTTGGTCAGATTGTCTCATGTGATGGGGGACCATTGAAAGCTTATACAGTACCATTGAATCTTCAATGATATTATTTATGCATAAATTTAGTATAAATGAATGCATATATAATAACACTATATGCACATATAGTATCATCGTTTTTTAAGTGGTATTAATGATCATTAAATGATACCAGAATATGCATTCTTTTGTACATATGTGTAGTTACATAAATGCCCCTTGTTCAGCATTTCTACATGAATAACATTACTCTCTTTAAAATCCCTCAAGTCGAGGAGCTTGTTTAAATGGAGTTCCGTTATGCAAGAAAAATTGCATAACAAGGGGTAAGAGTGTAATTGCACGTAATTTAGTATGTACTTGATTTTAGAGTAGTACCATTGAGTGATCAATAGTATCATTAGGTGATCAAATAGTACCATTGAATATTTCAGTGGTACTATGTATGTATTCAGTGGTACTAATTATGTGCATATATAGTATTACTAAATAACTAATGGTATTATATAAACTTTCAGTGGTATAATTAGTAGTGATCCCACATATCTTTCTCTTTCTTCCTTTCTCACTTTTCCATGTGACTTTTAATATTTTAGTGCATAACAAAACTACATTAGGAGGTGTTCTAATCGAAGTATTGTGAGATATAGCAACATATCTCGCAAGTGGTCCCTTTTTTTTTATCAATACTATTGGGACTCTTTTATAGTACTACTGGAACTTTCAATAATATTACCGACACTCTATATTAAACTGCTGATAATATTAATAGTAATACTAAAGGAAACACTTACTAATCTTTTTTTTTTATCAATACTACTGGGACTCTTTCATAGTACTACTGGAACTTTCAATAATATTACCGACACTCTATATTATACCACTGATAATATTAATAGTGCTACTAAAGGAGACACTAAGTAATAGCGTTTTATAATTAAGAGTAATAATAACTTGTTTTTCGATTACTGACTTTTAACGGTACTAGTTATCACACCTCTACTACTTATATATCAAAATAAATTAACTTTTTAGTTTAATAGCCCACCATGCTTCGCAATAATTCTTTGACCAATACCTGAACTTAGTCGAAAAATGGAACCTCCGGCGTTTGGAGCTTCCGGCTTTACCAAGGTAGCTAAACCCAACCCTGTCTTCCTTAGATCAGGCACAGCACAGATCTATTTCGTTTCCTACCTTAGATAATAATCTCTAATTAAACAATCCTTACGGTGTTTATGATGAAACTTTTTAAACATAAAGATAACTCATTTGATGTATAAGGTTCAAGGGGATAACATTCCCTTCTTGAACGAAACTTTTATTTAATTTGAAAAGATTACAACACTCATATATTACAACGAACACACAAACTAAAAGCTTAAACAGACATAAGATGAACTAGAGTTTTCTCTACTTTAAGAGAGATGGAGAACCAATCTGTCTCTTAAGGTGAGTATTTTTCTCTAGAGGACACTCTAATGCTTTCAGAGAAATTCTCTAGCTAACTCTTCCTCTTCCTTCTTGGCCTAAGTCCCTTTATATAGGGAAGAAAAGCTACATAGGATCCTTATCCTGACTCAGCAAGAAATTATACACCATTTCTTTTTACAAAGATACTTTAAGACTAAAAACTTAACAAAACGTGGCTATAGTGAAAGTTCCTTGAATTATTGCTGGTGTGGGCTCAAGCATCCATAATTCCATCCATAATCATATCTTGTAGGCTCCCCTCACTATCTTTGCTGTCTTCATAATGAACATATATAGGATTCTCTTCTTCTATGCCAAAGTCTACAACACATTTGGCTGCATATGATTCATCCCAAGTTATGAAGGCTTCAAACGGATACTCATGGCCTCAACTAACATAAACTTTCCACTTTCAACATCTTCTAAATATTTGTAGATGGACTCGGTGTTGTTTATGCCATATACTAAATATTCTTTCATCTCGTTAGGTGCCACAATTGTTATACTACCAACATAAAATATAACAGGAGGATTTTCTTTCCTTTTTATAAAATCGTCAAGATATTGTGAAATGTATAAAAATCCCAGTGCTCTGGCTTCAGTTGGATTTTTAACAGTCTTTTGACAAACTAGTATGGGATCTTGAGTATTAAAGGCCACTTTCCCGAACATTATCAAATAATGAGGTGGACAGACCTTTCCTTCCACAACTTCAATATTCGCGCATTGCACCCTTGCTGCTAGTTAAAGATACTCTTGTTTTTCATAACAAAACCTTCGGACTTTATTAAATGCATATTGCTGGAACTGTGTAAGCTTTGAAAAGAACGAGTCATCAGGAGTAGGGAAATCATGAAAGGCATATACCATTCCATAATCCCAAGCTTGGTAATGTATCTTAATGAATGGAGCATCTCGAGTAAGAGGATATGGATTGATGCATAATGCTGCTACCTTAGAGTTTGTAGGAAACTCTACTCGTTCTCCCCATAAGTCTCTAAGATCATAAAATCGACTAGATCTTGTAACTACTAGCTCGTACCATGTTCTGAAATCGTTATCACTTATTTTATTGAGTATTATATTCTATATATCAAGGATGAGTCGAAATAACATGACTGTTACTTCAAACATCAATAGCCTTTGGACTACTCGGTGGTAACCCTTGATTAAACCATCTTGTGATCATTGTTTTGCTGAAATGATCAAACCTTGCATCAAGGCGCAGCTGGAGGGTGAAATCCGCTCCATCGCTTTTTCTGTTTCATCAATGAGAGTTTTCCTCTCTACATCCATCTTTTGAAGTTGGTGTACAGGAGGCTTTTGTGTTGCCTTGAGTTTCTTCGACATTAGCTAATTCTCTAGTCAAACTGTCTGTCAAAGAATTCTTCGATCCTTGAATATGTTCAACAGTAAAAGAGAATTGGTTAAGCCATAATTGCCAACGCAGGAGTCTCTCATGCGCTTGCATATTAGACAAATTCTTTTTAACAAAACCAAGTTTGCCTTTGCAATCAATTCTTATTAAGAACTGTTTAGGGGCTAAGAATATTAAGAACTTCTCGTTCCCTCTAATGACTACAAGGATTTCCTTTTGAATTGTAGGATAATTTAACTCAGCTTTATTAAAACTTCCACTATTGTATCTGCAAAGTCTTTCTCCTTCTTTAATTTTTAACACAACACTCCAGTGTTCATTACTAGCATCTGTTTCAAGGATTAAATCATCTTCACTAGTAGGTAGTGTTAGTACAGGAAGATCTTTACACATAGATTTTAAATCTAGAACTTTTTTGGGATCACTTTCCTTCCAGTTCCATGTTATTTCTTTCTTGAGTTTTTGTTGTAATGGTTTCCTTAATAGAGCAAGATTTTCTATGAAATCAGAAGCATAGGTTAAACATCCTAGAAATCTTTCTAGTTGTTTTCTATCTTCAATTTTATCTGGAAATTTTTCAATCTTTTCCAAAATATGCTTTGCAATATTATTTGTCCTGCTTTAATTTATAATCCTAGAAATTTAATTTCTTGTTTAACATAAACACATTTATCTTTCCCAAGGATTATACCATGCTCAGCACATTTTTGAGTTACCGCTTTAAGATCATTCTTATGTTGTTCTAAATCTTTTGAGAATATTAGAATATCATCTATATAGACCAAACAACAATGATTAAGTTCTCTAAAAATATTATCCATTCTTCTCTGGAATATTTGTGGGGCATTTTTTTAATCCAAAAGGCATTACTAACCATTCATAATGCCCTTGAGGGGCGCTAAATGCAGTTAATGGAATGCTCTCTTCTTCCATTTTAATTTGCCAGTAGCCACTCTTACAATCCACTTTAGAAAACCATGTGGCTTATTGTACTCTATTAAATAACACGGTTTTATTAGGAATGTAATAGCCATCAAAAACAGTATTGTCATTTAGTTGTTTATAATTAATGACCATTCTAGCTTTACCTCTTTTCTCTTTTGCATGATTCCTTACCATGAATGCTGGACTATTATGAGGACTCTTGCTATTCTTAATTAGCTTTTTATTCAGCAATTCTTTTATTTGTTCATCAAATTCCTGTATATCTTGGTAGGTATAGGCCATTTGTCTTACTCTAATAATCTTATTAGGATTTGTTAGAGTTATCTTAGCATATTCTTTATCCTTTTCCCAATGTTATAATGGGTTTGTTGAATATAATTTTTCACATAATTTTTCTTGCTGCTTATTTATCTGATCTATTAATGATGAATCACACTCAGAAATTCTAAGTGCAACCTCTCGTTGTGTAGGGGTAACCATATCACCACGCTGGCTACGCATAAATTCCATAGTCTGATGAGTATAAGCCTTTGTTATTTTCTATATAGGAATAGAATGACCATTAATAGTAAAGATTATTTGATCAATGGTTTGAGTGCATGGAGAGTACAATCTCTGAAAATTATTTCCTATTATCATATCATGACTAGGTTGATCAGTTGCCCATAAAGTAGGAATAACACATTGAACTCCTCTAATTTCTATTGGTACTTTTTCAATTATCTCCATATGCATCATGACACTATTATTAGCAATTCTAACTTGCATAGGATTTTTAGCCTCTTTCCACAAGAATTCTGGAAATAATGACCTCTTTCCAAAACATGTAGAACAACCACTATCAATATATGCACATAATTTATATTTATTATAATCCTCAAGGATATATCAATTGGAATATAAATGCTATTAGGATTAGTACTGGATATTTCATTACAAGCTTCCATTTGCATATTAACTTCATCTTCATATAATGGTTCACTCACCGTTTTGGTCTTATATCCAATTACCTTCCTTTTATCAATAGGATTATTTGGATCTTCATTTAACTCTAAATTAGAATATGACCCCATATCAATGCTATACCTTGCCGGTTGTTTTAAGGCTTTTTTACTTTCATATTTTTCATTTAGTTTCATTAGTAGAACTAATATTTCTTCTTCATCCTCTTCTGGCTTTTCATCACATTGTTTTTTCATTCTTATTATTGTTGAATTTTGTCGACTTAGACTTGGTGTTCTAAGACTCATATTTCTCTGTATTTTAGGTTTTGTAGTCATTCCAATATGAAGTTATCCTGATTCATCAATTGACATCTTACTTGATCTATTACTAACTGCAGGGTTCATAAAGAATTCCTCCCAAGTTTTTTCAATTTTAATTTCGTTAGGATTTACTTTTATCGGTGTAATTTTCTTTTTAGGACCTCCTCCTTGCTCATATTTTTGAGTATCAACTATTTGTTTCTTAAAAGATGAATCTATAGTGTTTACCTACTTATGAACCACCTTCCATCTTAATTGTATGGGTCGTGTTCCTTTATGCATTTTCACTCCTTTTGTTAATAGCTTGATAGCAAAAATTTTGATGCAAATGAATCCTCTAAGCTCACATAATATCTAGGTTCACATATATAGCTTACCGTTCCTTGACTTAAGTTACATGTGATACCACTAATTATTTGGTCATAAAATTCTTTTATGTCTAATATCACAAATAAAACTCAAGCATTTAACATCCTTGCCAAAGTTTTGTAAAGGAGTTATGTATACTTGTACTGCACCAATACAAATATAACTATAATTTCCTTTTTCTTTATGTTTTTTAATACTTTTCCAGTTTATGATATTAATTTCGGCTGCCTTTTGTTCACAATCTTTGATTACTATACTTCCTTCCATTTCTTCACATACATATGTAGTTCTAGTTTTAAAGAAAGAAGTTTTAAATATTTTATCCTTAGTAATTTGGGGAAAATTCTAGCTTTCTTTGTTTTATCCTATAGTCATTTTGGTTTTATCCTCCTCATTGTCATCTGATTCTGAGTTTTCTAATACTTCTCCTTCCATCATATTATTTATTTCTTCATAATTTTCATCTTCAAATTCATCACTATCTTTCGGCTCTTCATTTTACTCATTCTCCTCTTCTATTATTTCTACTATTCCTTTATTATTACTTAAAGCCAATTCTAAAGCTTCATCTTCCGGTATTTCTATGTAATCCCAACTTCCTAAGGCTTCCATTAGTTTATGATTAACTTTCTTACATTCATTAGCATAATGTCCTAATTCTCCACAAGACCAACACTTGCATGTTTTCTTTTTCTCTGGACAATATGTTGCCTTTCTGAAAAACCTACTTGGTTTTCTATATTTATGTTTATAGTACTTCTTCTTATAGGTTTCTCCTCTTGATCGGTCAAATTTATTTTTCTTATAATTCCTTCTTTTATTATAGTTTTTCCTTTCACATCCATAGTTATTTGGGAAATCCCAACAAGTAAGAAATTGTCTTTTCATTTGTTGAGTTCCTGCAACCTCTCTACATTTCTTTTCAATCCATTTTTTTAGAAAAGCAATTCTATTACCTAGGGCATCCCTAGCTAAGAATTTCTCTCTCCATTCTTGATATTTTTCGCTAATGTCTTCATTAAGGGGACTGGGTAATTTGTCATAGAACATTCCAAGATTTGTTTCATTTTCACCAATTTTATAATATGTTTCAAATTCCATAATGTAATTTTCAACATATTTCATATTACAGATGGACAAATTACTTAACTTTCTTTGATATTCCATTCATTTTTCATTAGGATCAGCTATAGAATCAATGAATTCTAACTCAATGTATTGACATAATTGTCTAAACATTCTAGTAGGAGATTCACTAGCTCTTAATGTGGTTTTGACTTCTTCATCTATTCCATCGTACCAGTCTTCTACACAGCCATAGAGACTATGTTCGATATAGTTTAAGAAATTTTTAGAAGTCCATCCAGTGTTTAAATTAAGTACACTACTCATACTCTTTTTCCACTGATCTAAAATATCTTGTCTATCTCTTATACCATCTAATTTAAGCTTATAACCAATTTGACTTATAGGTTCAAGAGTCATTTTTTCTTGTTTAGGTATATGATTAGACATAACCTTGACACTAAACCGGGTACTCTTCCCTGGTATGTATCTTGGTCGTGTGCAACTTCCTTTTCTTTGATACCTAGGTCTTTGGATAACATTGTTTACGTTAATACTTTTATTAATAATTTCTTCTCCAACATCATTATTATCCATTACTCTTTTACCTTGTTTGTTTTCAATCTTTTGTTGGACAACTTCTATAGGTAGAAAGTCTAGATCATCTAATTTTGTCAACCCCATTTGTAGATATAAATCTTCTTCTAAAGAAACATAATTATTTTCCTCCATTTCAGGATAAATTCCTTTTTTAGAAATTAAGTTCATGATTTTGTTTAGTTTATTAGGGTCTTCTTCTTTATCAAACAAGATTTGTAGTTCGTTAAACGTTTTCTCCTGAAGATGAGGGCTCATCTTTAGTTTCTTTATTCTTTTTTGGGTTACTAGTAGGTCTTTTAGGGAGTGTGATACAATAAACTTTTTATTTTTATCTAAATTTTGAAAAGGATACTTATATTTATACGGGACAATTTTCTGTTTATTAGGTGATACTTCTTTACCCAATTGATGCCTAACTTCGTTTGTTAAAGCAAGTTGAACTTGTTTAACATGTTCTTTTAGATCGCTTACTTTTTTTTATTAATATCGGTTGTGGTTATTGATATCTTATTTTTGATATTAATACAACGAGCATGTATGTTATCAACTTCCGATCTTAATTCACCAATTTGATCTACTATATAACTAAAGATTGGGCCAAAATTATTAGTATTTTCAAGAATATGATAGTAGTGCTTAAAATCAGGCTTTTTACACTCAGTATAAGGTCTAGTATTCTCCGGTTTTACTTAATTATTAATTTAATTACCAATTTAGTTTAAATTTAACCGTATAGCTCTGATACCAAATCGACGCAGCTTCTACAATTAAGATTGAAAGAATTCTAAAATAGCTATTAATAAGACAACTAGTAAATTTGCTCAAGAAAAATCGGTTTATTTAAGATTTTTCACTGGATATTATTCTTATATCATTGGACAGTAATGTTGTACTGTTGAGATTCAAAATAGTACTACAGAAAGTTTAAGGTCTTTAAAGATTAATTTAGATTTTTCCTAACTCTTAGGTCTAAATTAATCGTTTACTACTAATGAATAAACTTATACTACTGGATAATGACAATGTACTACTAGGAGTTAATGATATACCATTGTGACCTCTAGTGGTACTTTAATGTTTTACAGAGGTACTTTAATATGGAGAAATTCCTAAACTACCCTTGTGAGACACGAGATTCGTATCTCGCAACCCTCCGTTTGGACTTCCTCACTTCCTCCTCGGTCTAAAAGCTTGTTTAAAGGGAGTCCCGTTATGCAAGAACAAATGCATAACGAAGGGTAAGAGTGTAATTGCACGTAATGTATATTTTGATTTTAGATTAGTACCATTTAGTGATCGATAGTATCATTGTGGATCAAATAGTACCGTTGAATATTTCAGTGGTACTATGTATGCATTCAGTGGTACTATGTATACATTCAGTGGTACTAACTAAATGCATATGTAGTATCACTAAATAACTAATGATATTATATAAACTTCAGTGGTATATTTAAAATTGGTCCCACATATCTATCTCTCTCCTCCTTTCTCTCTCTTCCATGTACTTTTTAATGATTTTATATTTATTATGCATTTCAACACTACATTAATACTTGTCATTAACCTTTAACTAACTGACCAATTGAAAGAATCCAACTCAGCTAAGTCCAAGTCACAAGTTTTAACGCCACGAGCACAACACAAGCCACCCCTTAAACGCAAGTCCACCGTTACCTTCAATTTAGACAAATAAACAGCGACGTCTTTCCTTCCTAAATTCTCGACTAAATCTCGCTTTTGAGATCTCCTGACGAAATCAAAATACCTGTGCTTCATCATCTACTAGTTAATCTTTATCACCATATAGCTCAATTTCTGGTCATTTTTTTTGGCCACTTTCAAAATCCATTGAACTACTGAATGATGATGGAATCAACAGCTGAATTCAATGACGATGATAAATTTTCAGAATCCAATCAACTTTTACCCCAAAATCCCAAAAAATCAATCGAATTATTCGAAGAACTTGAGGAAGATTCAGAAGTTGCGTACGAATCAGGCGAGAAAATATGCATAGAAGATTTCGATGTCGAATCGCTAAGTGATTACACAACTCCAGGACCCTTTTCATGGAAGAAACTATGGCGATTTACTGGGCCAGGGTTTTTGATGAGTATAGCATTTTTAGATCCGGGTAATTTAGAAGGCGATCTACAAGCAGGAGCTATTGCTGGGTATTCATTGCTGTGGCTATTGCTTTGGGCTACGGCAATGGGGCTTTTGATTCAGCTACTTTCGGCTCGAATCGGAGTTGCTACTGGCAAACATTTAGCTGAGCTTTGTAGAGATGAATACCCGAATTGGGCGCGATACTTGTTGTGGATCATGGCAGAAATCGCTCTCATTGGGGCGGATATTCAAGAGGTTATTGGAAGTGCAATTGCTATTCAGATACTTAGCCGTGGGATTTTACCCCTTTGGGCTGGTGTTATCATCACCGCGTCTGACTGGTGAGTTTTAATATATTTTCTTCAACTATTCTTAAAGTTATAAGCTAGTTTATGAACCGACATTTAGCTAATAGCAATCATGTTTTTGATTGTAGCTGCTTTTTGAATGATAAAGGCATATATACTTGCATCCCTTGTGAGTAGTATTTGTTTGTTTTTAAGTTGTAAACCTGTCCTGACATTGCTCATGTAATAGGGTACATATAATTGTATTATGATTTATTGGATACAACCATGATTTTTGACATTGGTACAGAATTTAGCGTACCAAAGTACATGTTTGAATAAATAAAAATAGGCCTTGAATGTTGTTAATAATCGCTAAAATGAGTTCAGAACAATCCCTATCACTTTGGTCCTGGTATGGTTTCTTTGTGTAGTTGAGTGCTCTTCTTTACATATATTTATTTATTTTTGTGTTTGTGAATTTGTGTGTGTCGGTGGGGTTTCTATATGCCAATGTTTTCACTTGAATTTGTAAGCATAAAGTGGGCATGGCTAATCATTGACTTACTAAATCTTTGATGCGAACAGTTTCATGTTTTTATTTCTTGAGAACTACGGAGTGAGGAAACTAGAAGCTGTTTTTGCAGTTCTCATTGGGACAATGGCTCTGTCATTTGCTTGGATGTTTGCTGATGCAAAGCCCAGCGGAAAGGAACTTCTTATAGGTAATTACACAGTGATAGTTTATCGTAGTCATAGCTAGTGCTTGGCTGCTGGCCTCGCTGGCATGTAGCAAATGCATAATATCACATGTTGACAATTTGCAGGTGTTCTAGTGCCTAAACTAAGCTCAAAAACTATCCGACAAGCTGTTGGAGTTGTTGGTTGTGTCATAATGCCACACAATGTTTTCTTACATTCTGCATTGGTGCAATCGAGGAAAATAGATCCCAAGAAGAAGGGACATGTGCAGGAGGCCCTTAACTATTACTCAATTGAGTCCACCATAGCCCTTCTAGTGTCTTTCATGATAAATTTATTCTTGACTACTGTATTTGCTAAGGGATTTTACGGCACTAAACAAGCGAGTAGCATTGGCTTGGTGAATGCTGGACAATACTTGGAGGAGAAATACGGAGGAGGATTATTGCCAATTTTGTACATATGGGGGATTGGGTTATTGTCTGCTGGGCAGAGTAGCACCATAACTGGCACTTATGCTGGGCAGTTTATCATGGGAGGTTTTCTTGACCTTCGCTTGAAGAAATGGCTAAGGGCATTAATCACACGGAGTTTTGCTATAGTGCCAACTATGATTATTGCTATAGTTTTTAATACATCTGAAGCTACATTGGATGTTCTGAATGAATGGCTTAATGTGCTCCAATCTATACAAATACCCTTTGCTCTTATCCCACTTCTTACCTTAGTGGCAAAAGAGGAAGTGATGGCTTCTTTCAAAGTTGGGCCAATTCTTCAGGTATGTGATTCTTGTGCTCCTTTCTATATAGGATGCTTTGATGTTTAGTTTGACCTTGATATACATAACAACAATATATTAATTGTTGGAGATGCTGAATATTTTTTTCGTCAAATCAGAAGGTCACAACTATTGATGCTCTTTACTTTGAACACTGCTCTTTTCATAGTATTAAATACAAAAAATGATTGAACAAATTATGCCTGTAGGAAGAAAGAAGATGCAGTGTTACTATGTCTCCTTCTATAGGATGTGTCATATTGTGGTGCTTGTTTGCAGCCTTCTGGTTTTTGTGAATTAATTAATTACCTGCTAATTAGGAAAAGGAAATAGGGTGTGACTAAACCTATCTTTTTAGTAAACAATATTGCAAATTGTTACTGAACCATGTTCATACACCTTAATGAATCTTGTGTAAAAGCCAGTCTCTTATTCTATTCTTTTTGTCAATATTACAGAGTAATTTTGTGCAATTATTCTGCTATTTTTTTTTTTTTTGGGTGTTTCTTCCATGTTTTTTTTAATTAATTGAATTACCAGTACCCCTCTTTGATTTTTGTCATCTATTGCAACATTGTACTCCTGTATTGGAGAGAATTTGATCTGATTTTATCTAAGGAGGCTTTTGGTAGGAACATTGAAAATAGAATAGAAATAAATCAAATAAGAAGAGAGGGGGGGGGGGGGGGGGAAGGGTTGAATCAATAAACTCTATCTTTTTATTTGTTTAGTTTTATTCATGGAATGAAATCACTTAAATTTTTGTGTTTGGGATTGGTCAAGAAAGTCTATACTAAAAGTTGTAAAGCGGTAATTAATAGGTCATAGGTGGATAACATTACCATTAAATAAAGATAAATGTTACCTAGACCTTTTAATCAAAGCACTCAGTAATGATAATGGTTTATTGGTCTGTTTCCGTACAAAAAATACTGTAACCAAACATGCTCTAATTTAATCATATGGAATTGTTACATTTTGAATGAACATCATAAAGTAGCAAAATTAATTATAATTACTACTAGGAGGTTGATATGGTTTAGCCGTGTGTATTTTATGCGTTTATAAAGTCAATGAGGTAGAACTGCATTGTTGATAATAATTGTAGAATGTAGCAATACAAAGGATAAAGAACTGTGAAAAAAGAAAGATCTGTACTTTCATCTGTTTGTAAATTAATTTATCGGTAGCAGCCAAATGAAAGGGGGAGGGGGGGGGGATATTGGTAGAAAGTCTAGAAACATTAAATAGATATGCATTGACCAAACAGCAGTATAGACCATAAAATTAATTAGGATATTTTTACTAGTGATTATATGTAGTTAGCCTTGCATAGTTGCATTATAACTTAATTATTTTTTTATATTAGGTATAAGATGTTCTTTATAAAGACGCTGGAGAAAAAGAAAATGAAGTGATTCGCTTATATTGTCCATTTAAAGGTACCTCTAGACAAAAGAAGTTGGTCGTGATTACACATTTTCAGCCTGAGAATGAAATGACAATACCTGCTTATGACCTAGATCAAAAAATTATGGACCCAATTGCAATGTTTCATTTCGTATATCTAATTGCATTCCTTGATTCCTATTGATTTATGCTAGAATGTTTCTCAAAGGTTCTCTGATGTTGCTGATACATTGGTTTTTTTTTATTAGAGAAAGGATGAAATTTGGTTTGGTAACATGAAGATTTTAGCATTACAAACAAAAGTAAGAACAAATGACTAGAAAAACAAGAAAACCCCTGATCTCATAACCGAGCATCCTAGATGCCTAGTCAAGTGACTAGCGTTAAGGGATCCGAAGCTACACCATTAGGAAGGGTGTTAAAATAAACTATATTGTACGCCATGGCAGAAGGTGTTGCAGCATCCCTTTGTCAGCACTCTCATTTCATAGGCACAAAACAAGTATTAACCATTTTTAAGAAAAGTTCTGTGCACATCCAAATAATCTATTGCTAAAACTTTGGTTATTGCAGTACTTTTGTTGACGTGCTGCATTGGTAGTCTCAATAGAACCTTAGATAGCTTAATTTTCAGTAGAATAAGCATTATGTTTCTGCTTTTTCTTTGGGAAAATACTTATGTGGACTTGGTTGGCGATAATATTATTGTAATCCTCTGCTCTACACGTATAGCCATGACTATGTTGATCATAATGTCCCTTTTAAATAACTTGTGTGAACGCGTGGCAACCGACGTTATGTTGAATATAGTGGCTCTAATTTTATTATAATGACTTTTATTTATTATATTGACTAGCATATTAAATCTTTCATTATAAAATATATTAAATCTCTTTTAAGCTTTCTTATAACACTGACTTTTTTTTTTTTTTTTGGTAAATTAGCATTTTATTACCAAAAAGAGAGCAAAATTACTTGTAGAAAGCTAAGTTGCAATCCCCAGCCTACACAACCTGAAACCAGGCACCCAAACTCCCATACAGTTCCTGTAACTATGATGCCACCTTTCACTAGTATTCCCAAATCAATCCTACCTATTGATTTTTTCAGGACAATCCCACCTTTGCACCCAATATTGTAGACTAGAGGTTGATGCCAGAATTGTTGTCCATATACCATGACTAATTAATTATTCATCTTTGCTGCATATTTATCATGCTTTTAACTCTATTTTAATGTTTAAAGATGATTTACTCAAGTCACTTAAGATGCATTCATTTTATTCCTACCCACCTCTATTTTCAAGCTTAATCCGAGATCAAACATTAATTACCTGACAGCTATGAGAAGCCAACTGATTACTTCTTATATATTTTGTTTCTCCAGAGGATTTCATGGACTGTGGCTGCGCTTGTCATTGTCATCAATGGTTACCTCCTCCTCGATTTCTTCATGTCTGAAGTGAATGGACTGTTGTTTGGATCCTTAGTTTGTGCTATAACATTAGCATATGTTACATTCATTATCTACCTAGTTACTCGTGATGGTGTTCTTTCTTCAACGTTGTCAAATTTGATATCTGGAAAAAGCTCCATTTGTGCTGTTAATTAGAAAGAAAGAGTCCTTGTCTGTGTCAAGATTGTTTAAGGTAGAAAAGTATGTCCATATGCTTCTCAACCAATCAATGTGAACAGGGCTATTAATCCGCAAATTTTGGTCCTTTGCGTACTCCTGCCATTCTTTTTTAAGCTTGACAAGCAGGAGCTCTCGGGCAAATGAAAACTACAAGCATAAAGGATATAGTACAGTACAAAGATAGATGATAAACCTGACATTAGTTTATAGGATTTCAAGAATCTGCAAGTGTAACATTTTTTATTTTATTTTAGTGGAGGGGGGTTGCGGGGGTGTTGAAGTGAATAAGGTTCAAGCTTTGTTGTGCAATATGCATCATGTGAATTTTTTGTATGTAATATGGACTAATGTTATGAATAGCTGCTGTCTATCCTTGTTAGTGGCAAAATATCAATTGTCACCTTCACAAGTATTAAAATCCATTGCTAATCTTGAGACACTCTCCATTACAATAGGCACACATCTCTAAAATGACTTTCAATGTTTAATATTTCCAAAAGAGAGAATTAGAGAAGCTCGGGATAATTTTTTTCCTGCTTCTCTTTAGCTCCTTCCTTTGTCCTCCTCTCATCCCCCATTCTTCTGGTCTATTTCTTTTTTAAATTTTTTTTTAAAATTGGTAAGATTGGGGGGAGGGGGGTCTTTCCACCCTAACACAGGTTCGGGGGGATGAGGATCAAACCCCCAACCGCTTGGGGAGGGGGGGAGATGGAGGGACTAATCATCCCTCCATCTCCTATGTCCTCTCTCTTGCTCCAAGGTTGAAGGCATATCTTTTTTGAATTTTTTCGCCAAACTTTCTCCTAATTTAAGGCATCTACGATTCTAATTTGGTTGAATTTTATTTACCTTTTTCTAATTCATTTATGGATTGGATTGGTATTTTATTTTGACACATAAGTTAGGAATTTTCCATGGATGTATTGAAACTACAACAACTTAACTGGCTGAAGCTTTGTTCTAACCTTTTTTATAAAGTAAAATGGAAACATTAGTACCAGCCTTAAAAAAAAGATACAGCCAAAACTCTACTTGTAGACACCTAAAAATTAGGGGTGGGCAAAAAATCCGATCCGATTGATCCGATTCGTGATACGGCTGATCTGATCCGAAAAATTGGGTATTCGATCCGGTTATATTAATTTTGGATATTTCGGATCAGATATCCGAAAATTTTCGGATCGAATTTGGATCAAAAAAGTGAAAAATTCGGATATCCGATCCGATTCGGTTTTACGATTTTTTAAAAAAAGCCCTTATTAATTTTGTCAAACCGTCAAACTACAAATTTTTACCTACACTCCATGGCAGGGAACACTACCTGCACCTCCTACCCACACACATATCCTTCGCGCGTGTCCCGCTCCCTCCCCTTTTCAATTATGAATTTTCGGAAAATTTTTATAATATGTTCATTTCTGTATTAGTATATGATCATTTTTGTATCACTAGATGTTCATTTTTATAACAAGGAGTTTTTTTTTGTTCAAATTAATATATTTTCTAGATATTTTTAAAATTTTCTATATATAAAAATGAGAGCAATTAAATTCATTTACTATAAGGATAATTGCGTTCAAATTATTTTTATAATAAGAAGTATTGCATCATCAAATGTTCATTTATATTATTCATGTGTTCAACAGATGTTCGTTTTTGTATCGTCAAATGTTCATTTCAAGAGTTATGTGTAAGTAATATAGTAAGGTGAAAAAACATACGTCTTAGAATTCTATTTATTTAAATAAAACGTTGTTAAAAAATAATTTCCAATATGAATTTTATTTAATTTTGTTTAATAAATATGAAAGTGAACCATTAAATCCTATTGTACATATGTGTCTTGTTAAATGAACATTCTCTGTTACATTTGATATGCAGAATCATTCTCCTTAATTATTGTACGTTTATACCCTTTAATTTATATATAGCCTTTTGTGTGCTTTTCTTGATACACATCTTTTCTTAATATGTACATCGTCGTTTTCACCTTTCTTACTTGGTTAATTTGTGTAGTGAAAAAGTTTTGTAAAAAAATAATTATTTGCAAAGTCAAACACTATAAACAAAACAGAATAATTGAATGAGCATTAACAAATACAAATATGAACACATTATTGAAAATGAACATAGTTCAATATGATAATGAACAACTATTAAAATCTAAATGAACATCTTACAATATGAAAATGAATAAGTATTATTAGTCAATAAACATTTTTCAATACGATGACAAACAAATTAAATTTAAAATGAACAATATTCAATATTGGTAATGAACAAGTACTAAAGTTTAAATCAAGCAAACAACTTTTGATGTGATAAATTACCAGTATTATATAAAATTAATGAACATCTTTCAATACATAGGAGAATGAACAAGTATTAAATTTCAAATGAACATATATGTTATTTAACGTAAAGAGAATAATGAACATGTAACAAATTTAAGTGAACATATATTTATATGAAATGTGAATGCAATAATATTAAAAGATCATGATTACAGATTACTAGAGCTATATATATAAAAAAAAATTATTTTGTCTTAAAATTTAGTAATTCTAATTTGAATATTTATCCTTCTAAAAATGAACATGAAATCAAACTAAAATGAACACTTATAATGAATTAAATTACAAACCAATATTCACTAAAGAACATTTTAATTAGAAAAATAATAATATTAATTGATAATCGATGTTTGAATTCCATAAATTAAATTGATAATTTGTCTATAACTTCATAATTATTATTTAAATGATATTTCTTCTACTTTTGAGCATGAATTTTATTTGAACTGTACATTTACAATAGTTAAAATTTACTTGTCAAAATTCACCAAATTATAGTTTTAATTAATAAGTAATATTAATTGATAATTGATGCTTCAATTTCATAATGAAACATGATAATGTGTCTTTAAAATTAGTACTCGTAATATAATTTGAACATTAATCCTTCTAGAAATGAACATGAAGTTCATCTAAAATGAACATTTACCATAGATTTAATTTATTAGCCGAAATTCACCGAATACTAGTTTAATTCACAAATACATAATTTTAAATTGAGAATTGATTTTTCATTTCCATCCAGTATTCTAACATAATAAATTATTATTTCAAAATGAAAATTTATTATCATAAAAAACATTCAATCTATATAAGCTTGTCTAGTCTTTTAATAATATCTTGAATAGGCATATACTAGTGGATGAGCAAGACTTTGATATGAACATCAATTTTTTAAAAAAGTTGTCATTGATTGTGTTTAGATAAACTTCAATAAATTTGCACATCGAATTACCTCAAAAGAACATTAGCTAATCTCTGAATGAATATCATATTTATACGATTTAAATCCAAGTTGAAGAATTACGTAAAAATTGTATAGAATGAAGAAAAATATTTTTTAAAAAACCATATGTTATGCTTAAAAATATATATAAAAAAAAACCTTAATGGAATCCATTTATTAAATAAATCATAATATTAGTGTATAACCGTACCATAACATTTTATCTTCTCTCCCTCCAAAAGAATTTGACAACAACCCTCCATTTTTTCTCTCCTTTAAGTGTTGCAGCTTGAAATGCAAGTATGATTAAAGAGATAATAAATAGCAAAAAACAAACACCAAAATCTAATTAAAATAAACTAAAAAAAACACTAAAATAAAAATGAGAAACAAGGGGATGTTCTTTGACAACCGAAGACCTTAACCACCCTCTGTCTATGCTCATTTTCTCTTATTTTAAACATTATTCTTAATTATTGTAGAGAGTTCCAGTGTTCTTCTTTTTTTTTTAGCAAATTTTGATGACAGAGAAAATAAATAGAGAAATCTGATATTAGGAGAGAGAAAGTGACGTGTCTATTTTTCATTTTTTGTTTCTGACTCTAGTTTATATAGTGCATAGTTACTAGGAGTATGGTTTAGTGGGGGTGTGAATATTAATCTAAGCGTGTCGTTTTAGTGGGGGGTGTAGGGAGTAGTAGCTGCTGCAGGGGTGTAGCTATGAATAACTACCGTCAAACACAAAAAAACTAAAAAGGGCTAAAACCCTAAAAGCCCACTCCAAAAATACTCAATTGTGCAGCCACCACTCCACCAAGCACACACCCACTCACCCATGATTCCCATGAATTCACCTTCTCCCATGGATATCAGACTCCAACCTTTTCACTCTCACCGGAAATAGTCAAACAATCGATATGTCTGCATCATCCATCATCACCGGCGCTCCGGAGTCACGTACCCACCGTTCGTGTTATGTAAATCTGAGCTTGTTCTTGTTTTTTTCAATGTTTTATTTTAAAAAACACTAAAGCTCTTTCATTATTTCAATCAAAGATGGAGGAGATAGAAAGATGATTAAAGAATGTGAGATGAAAAGTAAAAAATGAAGAATTCTCGTGATAGCCTCATGGAGCACAACCAAGGAATGAGATAGTTGGTTGGCTTCATGAATATACTATAAATAAAGATTGAACCTTTTTTTTTTTTTTAATTTTTTAAAAAAATTTATGTCTTGGTCAATTCTATCTTGTACTTTGATAGAAAAAATTGAAACAAAATGGGTGAAACAAATTTCTTTCCACATTTCATCTAGATTATACAAACAAAAACTTTAGAATAGAATTTTGAATCGGGTATCTGGTGATCCGATCCGAAATTTCGGATATCCGAGTTTTTTCGGATCGGCTTTTTGCTGATCCGAAATTTTGGATATCCGGAAATTCCGGATATCGAAAATTTCGGATCAGATTCGGATCGAATTTTTACTGATCCGAAATTTTCGGATATCCGAAATTTCGGATCAGATCGGATCGGGTAGATCCGAAATGGCCAGCCCTACTAAAAATGTCTTCCTAACCGAAACCTGATGATGAGTAAAACCTTTCATAGCCATTTGGTTCGAGTAGAGTATTGAAAGAAAGGAACACTTGATTCTTTCTTAGAAATCCACGTCATTTTCATTTTCTATCATTTCATAAACCATTCTATTCATTTCAATAGCCCAAACAATTTTCTTAACACAAAATCCACATATTTTAGCCCAATTTCATCTTTCATAACTACAGTCCCAAAATCGAGCAAATCTGGTATTTGTATGTACCTTCTAATTTTTATCCGAATTTTACATGGTTGAATCTATCTTGAAACATTCTTTCTAATGATGTATCATAAGCGTAATTCCGAGCTATCACAAAAAAGATATGATTAGAATTCAAAATTCTATCCAAAACTTACGCCCATATATGCACTATTTTGATCATATCTTTTAATCTATATAAGATATTGATAAGTGGCATTTATGCCACTATTTCATCTTTTTTCACCAAGGATTTTCCCTCATTTGTCATTTTGTTTTAGCTTTCTCAAGCCGTTTTTACCTTTATTCTTGTTACTTTTGTTCTTTCTTGTGTATTTCCTCATCTTTTATCCTTTTTGGTGTTTTCTATCTTTTCTTTGCTGTTTTTACAGGATTTTGGCACTTATGGATGGAGCTTGAGGACCAAATGTGGCCATGGAAGAGAAGCAGATGTTCAAAGGAGAGGGCACGAAGTTTTACAGGAAGCCGTGGGCGCGGACAGGGAGTTATAGTGTTCATTGGTTGAATTTGTAGAATGCTGGTCTCGGGATCTCCACAGCTTGCCGCGGGCGCGGCCCTTCGAGGGTCATTTTTCCCTTGTTTCCCAGGTGCGGCCTCTCCACAGCCGGAGAGGCCTCTCCACCCTTTACCCGCAGGCGCGACACATAGGGCTGCGGGCGCGACTTCTTGGGTTTTGCTATTCCGTACCCAGCTTGGAGAGGGCACAACCTTACTCGAGAGGGCTCTCCTTAGTTCGTTGTTTTCGGATTTTTGATGCACTATAAATAGACTTTCTCTTGAATTTGTGAATTATCTTATTTTTCAATATTAGAACATTTTTTGGAAAGAGAAACTATTGGTAATCTAGAGAGAAAGTTGCTTAATCTTCAATTTCATGATTGTATTTAGAATTTCTTCAAGGTTTTCTTCAAATTCAATGCAAGTATTTCATACTTTCTTCTTCAATCAAAGTTCATTATAGTAATCTCTTTACTCTTCCTTGTTGTTTGGTTTTATTGCTTTTGATAATGTTGATTTCCTTCTAATTCTCTGATATAACTTGTTTGATTGCTTTTTTTTGAAATTTGAATCATGTTTAGCTTTGTTAAGATTAAATCCTTGCTTAGTGTAGTTGTGATGGCTATTTTCTTTCCTTTAGCTTAAATTTCTAGCTAAGGAGATCATGACTGATTGGGATTATATTGATGATGGATTGGATTTAGCCTTGATTTGATTGGATTTAGCCTTGATTTGATGATTTTTTGCTTAAATTGCTTGGAGTTATTGATGTGCACCTTTAATTCCAATGTTTTGAGTTCTAAATTAGATGCATGCTAGGAATGATCTAGTTTAGGTTAGATCTAATTCATCAATTTGCTTGAGTAATTGTATGGGAATGAATTATTTGAGTAGAATTTGTATTCCTTGGCATGAATCCATGTTGATTATCATTGTTGTATTTATTGATCATGATTGGAACCCCCTCTCCCTAGTGATTTGATCATAATTCTCCCAATTCTAGTTTTTCATTCGTTATTTTAGTGTTTCTAGTTTGACTTCTCTTAATTAGCTTGCTTTAATCTCTTTTTTGTTTTTTTTGTTTTTTTTTGTTTTTTTTTTTTTTTTTTTTGACAATAGCAAATGGAACAACAAACAAACAACTAAAAATTAGTATTAGTGAAACGATATGTTCTTGCTATGTCGTTAGCCCTTTGAACCTGTTCTCTTGGGACTTTCAAAATTGCACATCTGTGGAAGGTTGCACCCACTTCCTTAACTTCTTTTACCATCCAAGTAATCATGACGTTCTTACCCAAGCTATCCTGTAGGTTGTTAATGAGTGAGACAGAGTCGGAAAGAAGAAGGATCCCCTCTTTACTTTGAGTTCGGGCCCACTTCATTGCTTCGAGGCAGGCCCAAGCCTCACATTGTATAACTGATGAAGCATCCCCACACTTCCCTCCCTTGCTCATAGTATTATCCTGATCATTCCTTGTGACCGCCCAGCCAATCCCTGCCCTAGTGGACTTCTTGTCCCACGACCCATCCACTTCTATAATAAAGTTATCAAACCCCACCTTCTCCTTTCCCAGTTGCACATAATTGAACCTCGGGGGAATGACTGGGTCATCCCTGCTTTCAGAAGTGCTGAGATTATCGTCGTTGTCGTTGTGGATGAAAACTTCATGGTTCTGCAAAGCTAAATTTATGAACTCCGCAATCAAACTATTCGTCACATTAGTCCCATTGAAGCATCTTGCATTCCTAGCCTTTCACAATCCCCATGATGTTGCTATAAACAAGACAATATAGGTTCCACGTTTGCCATCCTCGCTATAAAATAGCAGGATATGTGTTGGATTCATTTCCTCAGCGAGTTGGATCCAGTACAGTGAGGGCAAATAGTCAAGGAGCCAGCCTCCCAAACCTCCTTTGCATAGTTACAGAAACAAAAGAGGTGTTGGCTATCTTCCATTTCCACCCCACAGACTTCAAATGTCTCGTCAACAAGTATTCCTCTCCTAGATAAGTTGACTTTTACTGCAATACCGTCATGGAACAGTTTCCATAAGAACAACTTCCATTTTGGCTGAATATTCAACCTCCAAATAAGCTTCACAAACTCTTGATCCCTTGTCGAAAAGGAAGCCTTCTCTAACCCCAGCTCTCTTGAAAGGTAGTAGTAGCTTGTTTTCACCGTGTATCTTCTCGAAGGATGAAACTTCCAGTAGAAAAAGTCTTCCTCCCTTGTGTTAGGGGGTTCCATAGAAAAAATTGCCTTTGCACTATCCCAATCAAAACAATCTCTTACCTTTCCTACATCCCAGTTATAAGTTTCCCTGTCAATAAAATCCTCCACTTTCCACCTCAATGCAGCTTCCAATGCTTGATTTGAGTTCACAGTTGGAATTTCCCCTTGCACCCAAGGCATACTGATAGCCTTTACCTTTCTTCCATTACCAACTTTCCAAGCAAAGCCATCCTTAAAAGATCGAGTTACCTTCAGGAGACTTGTCCTTCCCATCAGAAGACTTGTCCTTCCCATTGAGAGGTTCCCCATTCTAATGTATGGATTTGCTATATTGCAAATTCCACATGGTTGGCAGCCATTATGCACTCTTGAGAGAAGGAGCTGCGGATTAAGGTGCATCTTTGTTGTTTGCTTGAAAAGAAGGGCATCGTTGTGAATCGAGGTTCCCCGAATTCCTAACCCTCCCATGCTTTTAGGGATCTGAGTAATGCCCCTATTTACCTAATGCATACCTTTGTTTCCGTTGTTGGACCACCAGAAACGAGTGATGAGTGAATCAATCTTGTTACCTATGCTTTGAGGAAGTTTAAGACATTTCATTACATGTTCCGAGATACTTACTAGAACCGTACTGGTAAGGACTAGCTTTGCCGCTTGAGATAGGTGCAGGGTGGCCCACGAAACAATTTTATCTGACACCTTATCAATAAAGTATCTAAAATCCAAGCTCTTCTTCCCCTGAATATCTATAGGAGCCCCTAGGTGGGTACCCATGTTGTCCATCTCAAACATATCAAGAATCTGTTTCCAGGCTATCTTTTTACTATCCTCGACCCCTGGTGAAAACTTCACAAAGGATTTCTGGAGGTTCAGTTATTGGCCAGAAGCTTTACCAAACCTATAAAGGATGTCGTTAATACATAAGCACGAATCCTCACTTGCTTTAAAGAACAGCATAGCATCATCTGTGAAAAACAGGTGAGAGATGTTTGGGGATCTTCTTGAGACCTTCAAACCCTTGAATTGGTTAATGTCCTTTGCCAAAGACAACATTCTTGAGAGAATGTCCATACAGAAGATGAAAAGATAAGGGGACAACGGATCACGTTGCCTCAGCCCACACTTAGGGAGGAAATGCCCCGTAGCTTTCCTGTTGATGACTACTTTAAAACTCACGGTTAAGATACATTGTGAGATCTTTATAGTAGTTAATTTGATCTTTGAAATTCACAAAACAATCAAAATACCCCTTGTTACTTGCAATAGATTCTTGATTTCATTTGATTGTGCAATACCCCGTTTCCTTGAGGATCGACCATTTACTTCCCACTAACTAGCTTAGTAAAAGTTTAAGTTATAAATTTCTAATTTAATTTAAGGCAGTAGCCCCAATGACCTACTTTCCGTGATTATCAACCTGATTTGAATTGATTTATAAAGTAGACTTCTAGAGCTTTCCAATAATACATTATTTTCCTTAATTCGACTATGGGATCAAAAATTATGATAAAATTGATGCGACGTGACATACTTTGTCGCTAAGTAACAAAAATGCGGCAACGGTTTTTCGAGACTTTAGCGATGCAATTTTATCTTTTTTTCGTCTTTTTCCTATATATATTGTAGTTATTCGGGGTTACCGACACTATTTTCTGCTCACCTTTTCCCTAATACTCTTGTTTTCTTAATCTTCTATCTTCCTAAACCTTTCAAAATTCCTCTTTCAAGTGTTTCTAGACATCAATACTTCACTCGAAGCTCTATCGGCGGTCCACGGCGTGAAAGGTTTATAAAAAACCCAGAGGGTTTCAATCTAAACTAAATTTAATTTTTTTTTGTTTATTTTTATTCAATTCTTTTGAATTATTATTCTTAGGATTTTTTTGTTAATAACCACCCTTATGTTGAACTAACCACCCTTTTTTTTGAAATTAAATAATACTACCCCAAATTTACAAAACCAGTAGATTTATTTTACCACCCCTACCACTATTCAGGCCAGTTTTTGAGTTAGGGTTTTATTATCAAAAATTAAACTAGAAAAGAATTAAAACCCATCCACTCCCTCCAATAGGTGGCCACCCTGCCACCCCCTCCCTTTGCCGTCTCCGTTTCTGTCACCCTTTCCTTTTTCCCGTCCCTGTTTCTGGCCTCTTTCCTTTTCTCTCTCAACAATTTCGACCCCCTCCTTGATTTAGGATAGTTTTGGAGTTAGGGTTTAAGATGAAGGTTGGAGTTTTTGGCTATTAGGGGATTTCAGGGTTGTGGAGGGTGGCTTAGGCTTTCGATTTTAGGCGAGGGGTAGGGATACGAGTTTCAGGCAAGGGATTATAGATGGGTTATGGGTTTCAAGCAAGTGTGTGGGTTTCAAGCCAACCTGATGGGAGTTTCAGGTGGTGGTCGAGGGGTAGGCTTGAGGGTTTTTGGAAAGTTTGGTTTGTTGGTAGTTGGCGGAAGAGTGAGTGCTGGCGAGGAGGCTATGTTGGACGCTTGCAGTTAAGAAGGAGGGGGAGAGGACGACAACGGTTGGTGTGGGTGTTCCAGCAGGAGGTTAGCTATCCCGGTGGCAGGATGAGGGGTAGGGGGTAGCTTTTTTTTTCCGGTTATTTTAGACCAATGAGGTGGTGACACGTGGGCCCTTAGTCAGAAAATTGGCAGAAATATAGGAGGGGTGGTGAAACCCACTGGTTTTGTAAATTAGGGCTGGTATTTTTTAATTTCAATAAAACTGGGTGGTTAGTTCAACATAGGGTACATTGTTTAAGCTAGGGTGGTTTTTTTTATAAAAAATTCTTATTTTTTTTTATTGAAGTTACTAACAATTTATTCATGATACAATATTCAAAGTTGCACATTCGGAATAAGTATTTAATTCTCTTGTTATTTACTCTAATTATTTTGTTAATTTGATTACTAGCATCAGGTTAAGGATTTAATTTTAATTATTTAGTAACATGTTTAAGGATTGTATTATTCTTATTAGTATCATGCCAAGAATTTTATTAATTTAATAAGTCATTAGTATCATGTTTAGGATGCTTTTAATTCAATCCTTTAATTATTATCGAGCTGCTTCTTATATATTTATGCATGCTTATTTAAACTATTTGATTTATCCTATTTGCTTTGATCACCTATTCACCTATATTGCATGCTTAATTCGGAATATGTAATAATTGAAAATCACTGTAGACACCCAAATGTGTCTCCCCAAAACCAAACCCAGTGATGAATACCTTTCACGTCATTTGATTGTCGAACGAAGTGATAGTGTGAAAAGTCTAGTGATGTGGTTGTTTTTATTAAAATATCTCTCTTTCTGTTTTTGAAAATATTTCTACTCTATTTATGAAAACGTCAAGTACACTTTAGTTTGGTCCATGATAAGGGTCCAATAATGGTGTAGTTGAATGGGGCTTGAAAAGACCTTTCCAAAGATACATTATAAGCCCAATTCCGATGAATAATGAGGAAGTTATGGCCAAAATACTAAAGCGGGCCCAAACCGGATTTTACCTACGACCCAATGATCATGTGGAGGGTCCAAAGGTTTAATCCCATTCCTAAAATAATTAGGATTTATCAGAAGCTTCTATGAGTTTCTAAAAAATCTTAATTATTCTTTTTGAAAAGATAAGATCATAGAATTTGAAATTGAATAAAAACTTTCCTTTTTTAAGTCCTAATTCTATTCGAATTTAAAGATGTTCAAAGACAGTCAGATATTATTTACGTGCCTCATAAATTTTTATCCAAATCTTATATAGTTGGATAGATCTTAAAATTATCTTTCCAATGATATATTATAATATTAATTCCGAGCTATAACGAAAAAGATATGAATGGAATACGAAACTCTATTCAAAACTGACACCGTTCCACTATTTCGGCCATATCTTTTTATCTACAAAAAATTTTAATCTGATTCTAATTGGGTTGGAAAGTAGACTTCAAGAGCTTTCCAGCGAAATATTATATGACTTATTTGGAATTCAGGATCAAAAGATATGATAAAAACAAAATTCGCAAAAACTGCAGACCGACGAGTTTTATTTCGATTCAAATTCGGATTCTTTTCTTATTCTTCGACTCTCTTTTTTCCTATAAATAGAGGTCATATCTCCCCTTTTTTCAATCATCTACAATCAACAATCATCAACTCTCATCAAGAATTTCTTGATTCTCTCTCTCTCTTTCTAAACCAACCCTTTTACAAACACAATTCCGCATTCACAAGATCTAGACACACCTAGCCAAGTTCGAAGTTCCCTTCGCCCTAGACGTGAAAGGTTTGATATTTCTGAGGGTTTGGTTCCAAATCCAGTCCAAACTTTTTAACTCTTTCTTTCAATTATTTAATTTAATTGTTTGATTTATTTCTTTTCCTTACTAACGCGTGTATTTTGTTATTAGAAAGAGATACGAGGCATCGAAGTAAGTACTTTAATTGCTTTGTTGATCTTTTGATATAGAAATCATGCTTAGATTATTTTGTTGATTCCTAGAATCATGTTAGGATGTTATATTGCTTCCTAGTATCATTTTTAGGATTAACTAATGTTTCTAATATCATGTTTTTATGATGCTTCCTATTCTTTCCTTCTAATATCATGGTGGTGTCATGTTAGGGTTAAAGCTTTGATTTTTAATGTTTAGTGACATGCTAGGATTTGTTATTAATCTTGTTAGTATCATGCCTAGGATCTTGCTATTATTATGCTTTAGCGTTAATATGATTATTATTATGATTATGATTATGGTGATTGGTATGATTATCGTTGTTATTATTGTTTCTTGATATAATATTTATTTGTTGTTATTGCTTGATCACGCCTCTCTTGTAGGATTAAAGGGAATTTGTACTTGTAATCACGCTTAATAAGATAATTAATAATCTTGTTTAGGGCTAATATGATTATAGTTCAAGTGATCTCCAATAATAGTTTTGTTTGTGCATTAAATTCAACCAACATAGATTAAACAGGTTTAGGGTTAATCTAATGATTGCATGTTAGTTAGAAAGCGCACATGAATACGAGAAGAATAAAGTAGAGGCCTATTTTTAGGGCAGGTTCAATCTCTTTTAGGTTGGATTTGTACCTTCATCCCCAAACTTCCAATCTTGGTTCCAGACTTATTGGAGTTAGCGATCTCATGGATCGTTAAGGGGTGTAACCTTCACCCTGTGAGCGGTTTACAAGTTCCTAAAACTTGTTGACGACTCTTTTTCTCTAGCTTCCTTCCCTTTGTACGCCACCATGCTTTAGTGTATGATCACAGTGGGGCTCAAGTTTGGGGTAATGCTTGAAATATTCCCTACAATCACGCATAATAAGATAATTTGAATACCCGGTTTAGGTTCCTATAATTCTTATTGCTAAATTCAAGTGATCACAATAATTAAATTTATGTGTGCATTGAGTAATCAACCAACTTAGATTAATTAGTTTGGAGAGAATTGAATCTTGTTTGTATGACTTTTTGATTGTAATTAATACATGTCTCTTTAAGAATCGAGTAAAGGCTAATATAGGCAACACTGGGTTCATGACTCAATCTGTACCATTATCCCTAAATATCTAGTTATGGTTCAGGACCACTATGGAGTTAGTAATCTCATGGATTATGAATGGGGTGTTACCTTCATAGATCAAATTGTTGTTATCTTCGATTTTGTCCTTTTTCATGGTTGCCTTTATTGATCCATGAATGGTTTACAAGTTCCTTCAAAACGTGTTGGCGGCTCCCTACTTTTTTGTCTCTATCGTTAATGTCAAATTCAACTTTCTATGATTCCCAAGCATATTCACCTATGCTCCACGTAAACGCACTTCGAACGACACCTACACAGCTACACTACTAAAAGAAGCAGACTATACAATTGCATTTGACAAGCGAAGGAATTAGAAACCCTAACTAAACCATTATTTATAAACAAACGATTATACCAATTCAAGGTACTCCTAGTCTTTACAAGTATCACACATCCGACTCTTTGTAAAATATCAAACATCAAATCTCTAATCACAACTTCATGCATTTTAAGACATTTGCCCCCACGATCTTGTTTCTTGCTTTTACACACACTCTTAGGCAATAGGAGGAGAACTGGAATATATAAATTTCCTATCCTAGTGATAAGACAACTTCTTTCAGCCCCAAGTTCTATTTCTGATCTCGAAGTACTGATGGTTTGTCGCCCCCTCACTTGATAAAGTAATTTGTTCGTTTTCTGGCGGATATGGTTACACCGCCATTTTAATACTATATACCTAGATAGATTATAATTGGTACATCCACTAGGGTATTCCATAGTTCCCCAATTAGCTAAAAACTTTAAGATTACTATCGTTTCCTTTGGGATGTGAATAACCAACTCCCTATTAATTACATTGAGAACTAAATCCTCAAATTTCTTCAAGTCTTCTAAGTTACCATATTTCAAGCCATTTATGAACTTGGAACGTGGTGACAATTTAAGATAAACTTTCTGTGAATAGAATGGAAAGAAATTGAGAATAAATTTTAAATTCAAGAGGATTTTTTAGACTCACACTATATAACTCCTTGTACTTATAGGAATACTAAGTCACAAGCAGTTATCATTTAAGAAGTTGGATATATATATATATATATATATATATATATATATATATATATATATATATATATATATATATATATATATATATATATATATATATATTATTTCATTTAATCAACATCACATCTTAACCCATGTTTCACACCTTTTAAAAGTATCATAGCCTTTCACACCCTTAATGTCTACTAAGGGGGTTACTTCGTGTGTAGACATCTACTGTTGGTCCCCAGTCCTGGCCGAAAGTGTTATGACGATAAATAAAACCATCTTTGTGTTGGATCAATGTGAAGGATACTTATGGATTGCTGATTAAGACATAAACACATAAAAAAACTACCTCGACCCATCAAAGCCAACTAAAACCATGCCCGATCAATAATTAGGACTAATCTTGAGATTAAACCTAATTTTGACGGATTTAGAGGCGCATAAGTTAAAAATTGAGGCTGCCGCAGGAAAATCCGCGCGCAACTCAAATAGTCGCGCTGGCCTAGCGCACGCAACCCTCAAGGCTATGCGTGACAACCAGCGTAATATCGAATCAAATCTTACCTTAAAGCCTCACGCAGAAAGATAAGTTACGCTGCCACAAGCAGCACAACTCAATCATTTGCGCGTAGCAGCCACCCACGACCCTACGAGATGCGCGCACAACCTGCTGCGGAAGAATTCTTAAAACCATAAACTCACCCATTCCCTATAAATAGAGGTTTACTACGAAGCTTTGAACATACAGAAATCAAGCCAAAAGTCAGCAGAAACTTTGTGAACTTATGCTCTAATCATCCCTCTTATCCTAAACACTCACCCCTTTTATTGTTTGTTCTTACGGTGGAGGTTCCCGAACAAGAAGAAGTCCATAAGTGTTCTAAGCAAAGATCTAGAAAGGAAAAGTGGTCAATTCCCGAGCACTTAGATCAATCACCTTTTCTTTTATTGTTTAAACAACTTTTAATCAATTAATTAGTGTTGTTTGATAACTTAAAACGAACTTTTAATTAATTAATTCACATAGTATTCTTTCGTTTATTAAGGCCAGAATTTGAATATAAGTGTTTTAGAAAGGAAAAGTGGTCAATTCCCGAGCACTTAGATCAATCACCTTTTGTGGAAAAGTGGTCAATTCCTGAGCACTTAGATCAATCACCTTTTCTTTTCTTGTTTAAACAGCTTTTAATCAATTAATTAGTGTTGTTTGATAACGTAAAACGAACTTTTAATTAATTAATTCACATAGTATTCTTTCGTTTATTAAGGCCAGAATTTGAATAATTAATTGATTGTTTTATCACCAAAGCCAAGGCGAATCTTGTTTATATTTGTTCTTTCACAAATTCGAATAAATAAGAATAACGACATTTGCAATTTAATTCCTACGTGATTAATGCGTGTAAATAAAATCAACTAATTAGTTTTAGGTATCACGTTGCATAAATTGTTTGTTAATGAAATTATGGAAAAGGAAGAGCTAATAGAGGTCGCACTTGGGCTAGAATAGCGATTCATCCCTAAAAGGAATGTTATTTTAGAACCCTCTCTCCCTAACTCATTTCTGGTACAAGTAGACCAATTGGAGAAAAGCATGAACGAGGTTTATGAGTTTTCCTAAAATTCATTGGCAACTCCTTATTAGTTTTTTACAAAAAAAGTGTAATGATAGGATCAACTCTAATTCAAGGTCCCCACACAGTCAGGAATATATATCCTAAAACACCTTAAAAGTGTAAAGTCCTAGGCTTTTAAAGGGCCATGTGCATAGAAGAGAAGGATCCCATACGATGGGCACACCCTCCTCACAGTGGCAACTCTGCTGGGGACTTAGAGGTTACAAGATTAGTTCTTAGTTATGGCTCAAGGTTTCCAACTTAGGTTTCCTATGAGTTGTAACGAGGGTTAACCTAGATAATCTCTAGTTAGAGAGAGAGACTTGAATGCATAATATCTTCCTTTTTCACAAAAGTAAAAGCCAAGCAACCAACATTGAATCATGCATAATCATAACACCTTCAAACCATTGGGGATTAGCTCATTGACTAGGGGTCGCCAACACCAGGCTTCTATCCAAAAATCAATAACAATCATCCCACCCATATCGCCAACAAAACGTTAGGGGGAACCAAGTTACGGGTCAACACGTTGAGTGATTGACTTGGGCATCGCTTCTCAAAGACATGGTACCTTTAGACACCCAAGCCTTGACCTTCGAATGACATTATATGGTTTAATGGCTTTATTGTATGCTTATATTATTACATGAATATTTGTGACGTGTTCAGGATAGCTTTTTAGTCTTAATTTAGGTTCCCAACTAAGAGTATCATGACCACACCCAGCGCATGTTCTAGGGCTACGCTCGCCAACCGCGCGCTACCTAGCCTCTTGCACGCGCCTTCTGTTGCGAGATCATTTTGATTCCCTGTGAACAATTAGTTCATGCAAACAATATCATTATTAATGAATTGATAAAAGGAGATGTTATCCTTTCAAATGTAATTTGTGTCTTTTCTTTTTTCTTTTCTTTTTTTCAAAACAAACATATCAATTTTGTTAACTTCTCGTACTTCCTTTAGGCTGGTTACCAAGCTTGGGAACGAAGACACCTAAGCGTTCGCATTCTACACTTATCATTAAACAATTCACCCTTTATAAACCATCTCCCTTTGTCAACTCATTCTAGTCCTACAATGTCAACCATAGAACAACTCCAAGAAAAGATTGTCCGCATGAGAGAGGAAAAGGCTGAAGAAGCCGAGGAGAGAAGAATTAAGAAACTCGAAAAGGCCGAGTAGAAAGAGGCTGAGGCATTAGCTTTGAAATAAAAAATGGATGCTTTGGCCGTACGAGAGAAGATGTTGGAGAAGCTTGTTCTTCATTCTACAATGCGGAATAAGTACTTTAACATAGAAAAAGTTTGCTCCTCCTACAGGACTTACTTTACCCGAAAATTTCGTAGCTATCGACTTACAAATGTTTAAGGTGACCAATAATCCAAAAAATCATTTAATGAGTTTTACTGGCACTATGGTTTTAAAGGCAGTTGATCCTAAGCTCTATGCTTAGATATTTCCTTTATCTCTAGACCCAGCTGCAAGAGAGTGGTACTATGGGCTAGATGATAAATTCAAAAGTATGTGAGAAGATGTAGTTTCAGCTTTCATTACCCAGTATGAAAGTAATGTAGAGTTCAAATCAACTTTGCGTGAACTCAAAATTCTTAAGCAAGGTGACGACGAAGGTTTCCTTGTTTTCTATGGTAGATGGCGTGAAAAGGTAGCTCACCTTGCCCAAAGGCAGCCGAAACTCGAGTTAGTACATTATTGACAATTGTCATGAAAAGTACAGCAAACATTTACGCTACTTTAGTCTAGACACTTTTCAAAAGGTCTATTCCATGGCCACTAGGATTAAAGATGATCTCATTGAAGAAAAGGCAAACAAGCCTCATCATAATCAACCTAAGAATAACTACAAAAACGGGAATTATAACCCTTCATCCTCTATTGATGTTTTTGTGACGTCCACACAATATAATAACTTGTTGCAAGATAATAGTAACGATTCTCGAAGGAAGTAGACAAAAGAAAGAAAATTTACGCAATTCCCTGTGAGTTATAAAGAATTATTATAAAACCCTAAATGAAAAGGGGTTTCTCTAACCAACCGGGCCAACACCAAATCCTTTCCTAAAACGGACATCCTTAATGGGACAATAATGCCTATTGAGCTAATTATAGGGGTGCTGGGTATGATACTGAATGTTGTTATGTTTTGAAACACAAGGTTCAAGATATAGTAGATGATGGGGAAATACCCACGCCTAAACCCAACAACACAACTAGAATTAGGCCATTTTGCGACCGGAAAAATCCGTCGGTAAAGGTTGAAATTCCGTCGGAAATCATCTTTCCGATGGAATTCCGTCATTAAGGTCCTTAGGAAAACAGTTCGTAGGAAATTTGGGATTTTTCGAGGAAAATTCCGTCAGAAAGGTGGTTTTCGACGGAATTTCCTACGGATTTAATTCCGTCGATGAAAATTTTGACTTTAATCCAAAATCCTTCGCTGTGTTCCGACGGATAAATTATGTCATTGATATGCTTTTCCGACGGAATTTTCGGTTGCAAACCATATGATTTCCGACGGGTATTTCCGTCGCAAATAGCATACACTGCGAGGGAAAAAAATTCCGTCGAAAATTTGCGACGCTTTTTCTATCGTAAATTTGCGACGAAATTTGATTCCCTCACAATGTTTGCTGATTGCGACGGATTTTACATCCATTAATTGCGTCGCAAACAGTTTATTTCCGACGGATTTAGCCGTAGAATTTATGTCGGAAATTAATAGTCATTTCAACAGATTCAGATTTTTTTTTAAAAAAAAAATTAGCATCATTCAAAACCTATACTCCTACACCTAACTCCTATTAAAATTAAATTCATCATCAAATTACAGAAATTTATATATATATTTCCACAAAAGCTATGCTGAAGCTGAACATAATCAAAAGCTACATAATTTATAGTCTTTTCCACAAAAGCTATGATGAACATAATCAAAAGCTACATAATTCAAATTAAGTACATGTCCATACTACATAAACAAAAGCTAGGCTAAACAATCGCCGGGGTACCTTGGCTTGCTCCTCCACTATCCATGTCGTCCCTGGGGTCTCGATGCTAAGGCTGAATGGTGGAACATTTGTCGTTGCTGGTGAATCGACGCATGAACTCATCCCACTTCTTTTGGTTTCTCCTCTCTATTTCGGCCACTTCAGCTTGAATTTGGGTTTGCATCTCAGCTTCCATTTCACTCCGGATTTCACTGCAAAGAGCTTGCACCCTATGCTTCATCTAATCCTGCATTTGAGAAACAATGGACGGTGTGTACTACTGCGAAGACCTGGAAACTCGACCCATCCGGTTGCTATAGTACAACTCTGTACTTTTGCCAAGTCCCCTTACACGACCCTTCTTGTTGCGACCACCCACAGTCTCCTAGTAGAACTCATTTAGACTCTTTTGAATCCCTTGACTGGTTGTAAAGACGGGCATGGGTTGTGCCGGCACGTGGGCGGCACGGGCCCAGCATAATTCCGGCACGGCATGGTGGCCCACTTGTGGGCCGTGCCGTGAACAAAAATATTGAAAATCGGCACGGGCACGGCACAGGAACGGCGGGCGGCACGGTGGTCGGCCCGTGGGTCGGCACGCCGGCACGGCCCACCAGCCCGGCACGTGGCACGGCCAGGCACGGCTCGGCACGGCACACCCCACCAATTATTATACGATTTTTAATTATCATTAATTTTTTGTATTATCGATTTATTGTACCGACTACCGACATATATTAAAATAAGTTATTCATCAATTTTTTATGTTATCGGCTTATCGAACTCGTAAATTTTTTTAATTATATGCATTTTTGTTTTTCGCTAAATTAATAAAATTATTTATATAAACTTAAACATAAATTATTTATATAAAATTAATTAAATTAAGGTTGTTCAAAAAAAATATGTATTAACATTAACATAAATTAATAAAATTATTTATATAAACTTAAGTTATTAAAAAAAAAAATTATATATTGATTTTTTTTTAATATATATATATATATATATATACATATATATAGATAATTTTTTTTTTTTTAAAAAAAAAAAAAAAATTCGGGTTAGCCCGCAGCCCGGCATGGCACGACCCGCCAGGCATGTGGGTTGTGCCGTGCCGTGGGCTGGGGTGTGCCCGACACGGCACGAGCCTCACCCAGGCACGGTCTGTGATGGCCCGACACGTCATGATGCCCATCTTTAACTGGTTGCTTCATCAACCTTCTTCTGATAGGTCTCCTACAAGATGTACATTATACAAATATATACTCCCTCTACTTTTTTGTACTTGCAACACACCTTTTATCACGTTTTTCAAGGAGGTGATTAAGCTAGGTAAATGAATGAATTAAGCTATGAAATTTAAACCGTAACAACTTATCCCTTTCTTCTTATAGGTGGTAAAATTTTGTAAATTAATTTATCCGTTTACCTAGTCTAACATCTTTCTAAAAATGTGTGTCGAAGGGGTGAGTTGCAACTAAATAAAAACGGAGGAATTATAGTTTAAAAAAGATTACAAACAACATAAGTATTAAATAGTTTAGGGTGTATCTATGACTTGAAAGCATATAAAAAGTCCAATTACTTAAGTTTAGGAACCATTTTCATCCAAACACATCCAAAAATGGCTTATGTGACTTCTACTTTGCCTATTTTCTTCATTTTGTAACTAATGAACTATTTCTTTCTTATAACATCTCACTATTACATAGTTATAGATGGTTATGGCTTGTAATCACATAAAAAAAGCTATTTACTAAGTTTTAGGGATCATTTTCATCAAAATTGAGCAAAGTAAGGCAAAAATGCCTTCTACTTTGCCTATTTTCTTCAGTTCTTAACTAATGAACTCATTCTTTCTCAAATAATTTATATTTTAAGTATTTCAAGGTGTATATGACTTGAAAAGACATAAAAAGACCAATTACTTAAGTTTAGGAACCATTTTCCTCCAAACAAATTAAAAAATGGCTTAACTGACTTGTACTTTGCCTATTTTCTTCATTTCCTAACAAATGAACTCATTCTTTCTCAAATCATTCATATTTTAAGTATTTAAATATGTCTATGACTTGATAAGACATAAAAAGACCAATTATTTAAGTTTAGGAACCATTTTCCTCCAAACACATCCATAAATGGCGTAAGTGACTTCTACTTTGCCTATTTTCTTCATTTCTTAAGTAATGAACTCATTATTTCTCAAATAATTATATTTTAAGTATTTAAAGGTATCTATGACTTGAAAAGACATAAAAAGACCAATTACTTATGTTTAGGAACCATTTTCCTCCTAACACATCCAAAAATGTCTTAAGTGACTTATATTTTGCCTATTTTATTCATTTCTTAACTAATTAACTTTTTTTTTCTCAAATAATTCATATTTTAAGTATTTCAAGGTGTCTATGACTTGAAAAGAGATTAAAAGACCAATTACTTAAGTTTATGAACCATTTTCCTCCAAACACATCAAAAACTGGCTTAAGTGACTTATACTTTGCCTATTTTCTTCATTTCTTAACTTATGAACTCCTTCTTTCTCAAATAATTCATATTTTAAATATTAAGGTGTCTATTACTTGAAAAAATATAAAAACACCAATTACTTAAGTGTAGGAACCATTTTCCTCCAAACACAACCAAAAATGGCTTTAGTGACTTTTAGTTTGATTATTTCCTCATTTCTTAACTAATGAACTCAATATTTCTCAAATCAATAAAATTTTAAGTATTTGAAGGCTTATATGACTTGAAAAGACATAAAAGACCAATAACTTAAGTTTAGGAACCATTTTCCTTCTAACACATCCAAAAATGGCTTAAGTGACTTCTACTTTGCCTATTTTCTTCATTTCTTTACTAATGAATTCCTACTTTCTCAACTAGTTCATATTTTAAGTATTTAAAGGTTTCTATGACTAGAAAAGACATAAAAAGACCAATTACATAAGTTTAGGAACCATTTTCCTCCAAACACATCCAAAAATGGCTTAAGTGACTTCTAGTTTGCCTATTTTCTTCATTTTTTAACTGATGAACTCATTCTTTCTCAAATTATTCAGATTTTAGGTATTTAAAGGTGTATATGACTTGAGAAGACATAAAAATACCAATTACTTAAGTTTAAAAACCATTTTCCTCTAGTCACATCCAAAAATTGATTAAGTGACTTATACTTTACCTATTTTCTTTATTTCTTAACTAATGAGCTCCTTATTTCTCAAATCGTTTATTTTTTAAGTATTAAAAGGTGTCTATTACTTGAAAAAATATAAAAACCCCAATTACTTAAGTGTAGGAACCATTTTCCTCCAAACACAACCAAAAATGGCTTTAGTGACTTTTAGTTTGATTATTTCCTCATTTCTTAACTAATGAACTCAATATTTCTCAAATCAATAAAATTTTAAGTATTTGAAGGCTTTATATGACTTGAAAAGACATAAAAGACCAATAACTTAAGTTTAGGAACCATTTTGCTTCAAACACATCCAAAAATGGCTTAAGTGACTTTTACTTTGCCTATTTTCTTCATTTCTTAACTAATAAACTCATTCTTTCTAAAATAATTTATATTTTAAGTATTTGAAGGTGTCCATGACTTAAAAAGACATAAAAGACCAATTACTTATGTTTAGGAAGCATTTTCCTCCAAACACATCCAAAAATGGCTTAAGTGACTTCTAGTTATTCTATTTTCTTCATTTATTAACTAATAAACTCATTATTTTTCAAATCATTCATATTTTACGTATTTAAAGGTGTTTATGACTTGAAAAGACATAAAAAGACCAATTACATAGGTTTAGGAACCATTTTCTATCCAAAAATGGCTTAAGTGACTTCTAGTTTGCCTATTTTCTTCATTTCTTAACTAATGAACTCATTCTTTCTCATATCATCTCACTATTACATAGCTATAGGTGGTTATGGATTGTTATCACATAAAAGAAGCTATTTACTAAGTTTAGGGATCATTTTCATCAAAACAGTGCCGAGTAAGACAAAAATGACTTCTACTTTGCCTATTTTCTTCATTTTTTGACTAATGAACTCTTTCTTTCTCATATCATCTCACTATTTCTTTCTCATATCATCTCACTATTACATATTTATAGTTGGTTAGGACTTGTAATCACAGAAATGAAGCTTTAAAATGAGGTTTAGGTTGCATTTTCATGAATATAGGACTAAATACGTCTAATGCTTTCTACTTCGTCAAATTACTCATGTCACTAAAATAATAAGTTTAGAGACTAATTTAAATTGAAGCTGTTACCGCAATCTTCTTGGCTTTGGCATTGGCAAGCACTGGTCTTTTCCCAGGGACATCCTTGAAGTGTGTGTTCAAGAAAATCTCATGTGCTGTTGGTAACTAGCCTTTATTCTTCGCCGCCTTTGAATGTACATGCACCAAAACAAATTTAACATGTTAGAACATCATTTCACTGTAATACAAAATTGACTTCTATTTCACTTGCCTATTAAACAAACTTACCATCCTTTTTGCATGTTGTACAGCTGAAATTGAACCTTGATAGTGGGTTAGTTCAACCACATTGTCCATGGATCCGCCTCTTCTGTTCTTCTTGTTTTGTTCAGACTGTTTCTTATACGTCAGATCATTGGCAACAATGTCCATCATCATCTTGTGGACATCCTCATTCAGCCAGCTTGACTTGGCGCCTTTCATCTTGTGTGTGATTATGTGGAACATGTCTTTTAGCCGATATGTGAACTTTAATTCGAAGGTTTTCTTCACATGGTTGTTCAACTCAGGTGCCCATGTGTTGGGTTTGATGAGTCCGAATCACCGCGGAAAATAAAACCCGAGCCCAAGGAAAAACTCACAATTAATATAACCAAAATGCATAAATAACAAGATTAGAGAAAAGACTAAATTACCCTTGTAGCATGCTTCACTCGACCAAATGGAGCTTTTACTTGAGAAAGCTTAATCCTTGCAAGCACAACGGCCTTCGACGATATCCACCTATAACACGACCCTGACTGGTCTCTTGCTTGGAGGTTAGCCAAGCCGGACTAAAACACTACTCGAGTAATTGATGAGCTTAAAGGTTTTCTCTCAAGTAGAGATGCCTTATTGAGCTCTTACTCAAGTGAACAATCCCAAGGTATGCCTTGGCTATTTATAAGGAGTGCTTCCTTGTGAATTCCTCTCATCTTTCAGTGTGGGACTTTTCACAAAAGGATCCCACTTAGAAAGAACGTTGAATTCAATTATTAGTTAAATAAACCAAGGAATAACTAAGTAACAAGTGTCACATGGTTAGGTGAGCACCACTTCCTCATTGGCTCCCCAAGGCAACTCACATCCATTGTGAGCTAACCATGTGGCACCCAACCTTGAGCCTCAAGATACGTTCGGTTGGGCCGCCACCTTGCCACATGGCGCTGCCAACTTGGCGCGCTTTTACTTGGCGTGCTGCCACTTGGTGGCTGCCAACGTGGCGCGCTGCCACTTGGTGGCTGCCAACATGTGCTGCCACATGGCGTGCTGCCATGTGCGCTGCCATGTGGCGCACTTCTATTTGGCATGCTTCCCAGCCTTTCGCACGGCTAGGATTTTTACTTGTTACTTAAAGTATTTTCCCGTCTCGCCAATTCCTAAATTTTGGCTAGACATTTAAGGTTCGGTTCCGACGCTCTAAGCTCGGAATTCGACATCTTTGTTCACAATACTCGAGTGACTCATTAATTCCTTTCAGATTAATTCATCGTGTCGGATCGTTGTTGCTTGGGTGTGACCCGAAGGGTTCAGTCAAGATTAAGATGTAATATTAATTATACATTAATATTACTGATCAGAAGCGGCCTCCACCTAGGCATTCTGATCATTTGAACTTACTGAATAATTAGCTTTCTTATAGCTCCAAACCCTCTATCGAAATAATACACTTGTTCGAAGGACACCATTCCTTTCACCATGTGCATTGTTTCTGCGAATGACAAACTGTTAAAGTTATCAACCCCAACTCCATCAATACATTTAGTAATATATGTATAAAGTAGAAAATGTCATACGCTAAACAAGTTCCACGAATTCTCCTTCGTTGATTCATCAACCTTTCCGTAATTCCTCCAAGGCTCTCGATAGTAGCCTGTTAGGCTACCGGAGATCTTCTCCTTCACCGGACCATCATCAAACCTACATTAAACGTGGAACAACGATGTTACATGATCATCAACAAAAGTTCATATGTAGAACATGTAAGTTAGGGTAATATATAGGTCAGTGCTAGGAAAATTGGAATATAAGTCCAAGTAATCACAGCTACATACATACCATTGCGTAGCAGGGTCTAATACCAGCAACTTAGAAGACTGTGATCCCTGTTGCCCTTGAAGCTGTTGCCCATGATGCTGTATCTGAATTTGTGTTTGTGTGAAGGCGGGATCCTCAGCGTCACCCAAATCCTAGGCCCCCGCTTCCTCCATTTCCTCGTCATCGTCATAGATGAAAACACGAGTGTAAGGGAATATTTCAAGAATCCCACACTTGAGCCCCACTGTGATCATACACTTAAGCATGGTGGTGTCCAAAGGGAAGGAAGTTAGAGTAAAAGAGTCGCCAACAAGTTTTAGGAACTTGTAAACCGTTCACAGGGTGAAAGTTACACCCCTTAACGATCCAGGAGATCATTAACTCCAATAGGTCTGGAACCTGCCCTAATAATAGGCCTCTACTTTATTCTTCTCGTATTCATGTGAGCTTTCTGACTAACATACAATCAATAGGTTAACCCTAAACCTGTTTAATCTATGCTGGTTGAATATGAATGCACCACAAAACTATTATTGGTGATCACTTGATTTATAATCATGTTAACCTAAACAAGATTATTAATTATCTTATTAAGCGTGATAACAAGAACAAATTCCCTTTAAGCATGCATAAAAGGCGTGATCAAGCAATAACAATAATAATAAATATATATCAAGAAACAATAATAACAATCATCATCATAATAATATTCTCAATAAAGCACAATAATATTAGCAAGATCCTAGGCATGATACTAACAAGATTAATAACAAACCCTAGCATTTCACTAAACAATAAAGATCAAATCTTTATCCCTAACATGACACTAACATGATATTAGGAAAGAAATAGGAAGCATCATAATAATATACATAATATTAGAAATTTAGTTATTACCCTAAACATGATACTAGGAATCATAAAAACACCCTAACATGATACTGGGAATTAAAAAAATAATCTAAGCATGATTTCTATATCAATAAAGCCATTAAAGCAATTAAATTACTTACTCTGATGCCTCGTACCTCTTTCTAATAACAAAATACACACGTTAGTAACTTCAAGGAAAATAATAAAATCAAAAAATTAAATTAAATAATTGAAATAGGAATTTGGGACCAAACCCTAAGAAATTATAAACCTTTCACGTCTAGGGTGAAGGCAACTTCGAACTTGGCTATGTGTGTCTAATGTATGCGGTATGGTGTTTGTGAAAAAGCTAGTTTAGAAATTTAGAGAGAGAAAGACTAAGCTATTGCTTAAGAGAGAGAAGAGAGAGAATTAGAGAATTTTGGGTGATTTGAAAACGGAGGTCTAGGACCCTATTTATAAGAAAACAGTTCGAAAACCAATGGAAAGAGTAAGAATTCGAATCGAAATAAAACTGGCTTATATCGCCAGGCGACAGACATCAGTGCAGGCGACAGGATTAACGCCAGGCGACAGACATTAGCGCCTGGCGAAAGACATTAGAGCCAGGCGACAGACTCTGTCGTCTGGCGACAAACTCTGTCGTTTGGCTCTAATTAAAAAATAAAACGCGATTTGTACGGAATCCTCTTCTTAATATGATTAAGCAGAAAATTCCGTGTTTTATCAAATTAAAATCAGGTTTATCATAAAACACTTATTTTATTCCAAATAAAACTCTTAAAAATATAATTATTAATCCTAATTCCATTAGAATTAAAAGGAACCTTCTAAATATTCTAGAAGATTAAAATCAATCCTAATAACTTTAGGAATAATAATTAATAGGCCCTCCTCTAGATCATTGGGCCACATATAAAAATCATTCCGGGCCCAATTTAATTTAATCCATAAATTCCTCATTATTCATCGGAATTGGGCTTATAATATATCATTGGAAAGCTCTTTTCGAGGCCAATCCAACTAAAATATTATTGGACCTTTATCATGGACCAAACTAAATTGGACTGACTATTTTCATAAATAGAGTGAAAGAAGAGAAATGTTTTTGAAAACAGAAAGAAAGATATTTTAATAAAAACATCCACATCACTAGTATTTTTACACTTTCACTTTGTTCGATAATCAAATGACGTGAAAGGTATTCATCAATGGGTTTAGGTTTGGGGATACACATTTGGGTGTCTATAGAAGCCCCCACTTTGACTGAGTTTGGAGAAACGCAAGTTTCGAAGACGAAAATTCAGAGTAGCGATAGGGACGGAGAATGATTCAGAACATTCTGCGATCCTAAATCATTCTTGTAACGTCGATACCTACAAACTAGCGTTAGTAAAACAGATGAAAGAGTTAAGAAATGCGTATCTTGCACCGTCAAGCACACGTCTCTAGAGTAACCGATTTTTGTTTGACGATCTTCCTCAAGCTAGGGAATATCGCCTGAAGACTGCTCCGCTTGCAGCCATCTTCAGTTTCGCTGCTGTTGATGCCTTGGGAGTGATGACAATCCTCTCTTCTTTAGGAATAGTTGCCAACACAACTCTTGAATGATATACGACAATCCGGTTTAGGGAAAGTTGTCAATGCCACGTAACAATCCATCCTATGAAATGTTGCCACGATGAAGCGACAATCCGTATCTCGCAAATTTTGTCAAAACCCAAATTTGGGAAAAGTTGCCAATGCTTCGTAACAATCTGTCATAAGAACCTTGCTACGGTCGACAATCCACGTCTTGGAACATAACTCTTGAAAGCAATCCACCTTGGAAATTTGCCAATATTATGTGACAATCCTTTTGGGAAAATATTGCCACAATTGAAAATCCGCGTTTTGGAACATTTGCAACAAAACGAGTCGATCGGCAATCCCTTTTGGAAAATTTACCACTACTGAAATGAATGACAATCCACGTTAGGGAACCTTTGCCGAAACGTTAAGATGAATAGAGACCTACGACAATCTTTTGGGAAATTTTGCCATAAGGAACTTGATGCATGACAATCCAATCTCGGAAATATTGCCAAGAATTTGATGAATGCATGTGTAACACCCCGACCCCAAACAAATTAGGGAGGGGCCTATTGTCACGAAATGCGCATCGAGGGCCAACAACTGTTCCCACATACCAACACAAGTCTTTCCGGCACATTTTGTCCTCACCCATGCGCACCCCGGGAAAACTACTTTAAAGCACGCAAAGTGTTACATACGCTTAACTACTCCCAGCCAAGCACGCTTAACTATGGAGTATTCTTAGCATATGAGCTCCCTAAAAGGAAGATGCATCTTGTTGATATGAGTAGTATATCAAACTCCTTTAAAGCAATCATGAGGGGTATTACATAAACCCCCACTTGAGAACGGCAACGCCCTCGTTGCGCCTGGAAAGCTAGGGACTCCAGTATTACGCCTAACGGCAACTGGGTAGCCAAAGTGTTACATCCAGTCTGGCTACGGCCATATGGCCCCAAAATTCTCCCCCGCTAGACGACTGACATAGGATCAATTATCCACGGTCAGCACGCGGTCGCAAGGTTGCTCTGATACCATTTGTAACACCCCGACCCCAAACAAATTAGGGAGGGGCCTATTGTCACGAAATGCGCATCGAGGGCCAACAACTGTCCCCACATACCAACACAAGTCCTTCCGGCGCATTTTGTCCTCACTCATGCGCACCCCGGGAAAACTTCCCAGGAGGTCACCCATCCCAAGACTACTCCCAGCCAAGCACGCTTAACTATGGAGTATTCTTAGCATATGAGCTCCCTAAAAGGAAGATGCATCTTGTTGATATGAGTACTATATCAAACTCCTTTAAAGCAATCATGAGGGGTATTACAGCATGACAATCCGAACTTGGAAAAACTTGCTAAATAGAGAAGGAGCACGACGATCCATGCTTGGAAACATTGCCAATTTGAGATGACAATCCAATCTTGGAAAATTCGTCGTTGAAGAATGATGCTCGACAATTTGCTCTTGGAAATATTGTCGTTTTGGTGATTTCCTTCTTTGTGAACCATTACTTCGGTGCTTGCAATGAGCCAATAGTTAGGCGCTTTAAGCTAAGTGAGACGATCATTTGTCAGGTCGATCACTTACTACTATTGTAATCGAGCCGACTACTAATCATGTCAATTTTCTTATAGGGGCTAACTAGCGTACCAAGGAACCCAATTAATCAATATGGCCATTTGAATCTAGTTGATTTGCTAAGTTGTTTGTGTCCTTTTGCTTTAAAATTTTTGTAAAGATCACCTGTCCGTCTGGGACTTAGCGTACCTGCATTTATATTTTGGACTATATGACTTTGCTCATTTCTTTAAGGTTGACTTTGTGCTATTGCCTGACTCAACGTGTAACTCGATGTACTCAAATCGACTCATGTGCGTAGACTTTACTCAATGTGATAACACGGCATGACTCAATGTGTACATGACTCGTGTGTGCATTCGACTCGAAAACGCAGAAAAACAGAAATTTCCGTCATTTTTGTGGAGGGTACCGACTTTCTCCCGAAAAAGAAAGACACAAAAGGGAGGAAATGAAGTGTTTGATGATGCATGTTGAACGAGTTTAGTCAAATGCATGTGTCGACGTTGTATCTCATAGTGCAAAGATTAGTTCATCCTATTGTTGACTCGATGATGAAAGTATTTAGGTAACTTAGGCACGGAGGCTAAGCACTTCATACTTTGTGATGCAATGATGAGTGAGTGATGTTGATATGACAAGGCGTGCTTTATGGTTGTGTTAAGATTTCATGACAAAGGGTTCCTATGGGGAGGATTATTTGTCTATGTATTTGTGACGTGTGTGAAAGTGACACTAAAGCTAGGCTGCAAAGGCTAACGGTATGAAAAAAATATTATTTCAAGAAGATTCAAATGATGGTGACTCTTAGGCTAGGTAAGCTTATGATGTAAGGATCAAGCCCCCAAGTCTAGCTCTAAGTAGATAGGGATGAGCATATGAGATCCCTTGATATGATTATGTATGAATGTAAATATGAATGTGAATGAATGCATTTTTATTACGACCACACCTGAATGTGAGGTTGCCTACGTATCCGTTAGGAATCAGGCCGAACGTAGCTCTAGCCGAACCTCGCACAAGTGTGTGTATACCTCAAAGAGGTCTTTTAAGGGTTGTAACGTGGTTAGGCTAAAGGTTAGAATAAGAAGGGAAGAAAGGCTCAAGACCCTAGATAAGCCCCCTAAGGTGTGCAACCTTTCTTTTGAACCTTAGTATTTGTACGCTTGAGATTTTTCACTTTTGAACTCTCTTTTGTTTATATTTTGCTCTTTCTTTTTTGCTTTTGCATTTTTTTTGGTAAGTGTGGGCAATCCCGATCATGCGGTCTATCACTCACTTGGCATTCATGTTTCTCAGGCACGATACCTAGCACTCGATAAGAGACGCATTCTGAGACGTGTTCTTATCAAAGATGTATTCATATCAAAGACATTGGAACACTTGCCCTTTTGCACACTTTTTTTATCTCTATTTTTTGCCATTTTAATCTTTAATTTCTATGTATAATTACTTAAGCTTTCGTATTTAGAATTTGCATAAGTTTCACATTATCCCATCCCAAGGTTAGGTAGATGTGGGTCGAAGAAAGAAAGGTCTATCGTTAGACGAGGCTCAAAGTGGTTTATCAAGAAAAGATTGTATATTTGAAGGGTGAAAGGTAATATGATATGGCTACAAGGGGTGCCTCTAATCATAAGTATACCTTGTGCTTAGTTCGACATGATTATTTTATTTTTATTTTTTTTTATGCAATGCAATGCGATAATCATATGTAAGAAAATAAATGCTCATTTTATTAAAGGGAGAAGAAAAAACCTACAAAATAAAATCTAAGGAAAACAAAGGGTGCCTATGCTAGACTTATTTGGGTAAAGGAGGAACAAAAAAAAAAGATAGAAAAAGAGGTCACGAGATCTTGTCGTTGAAGCTCGCCTTGTGTCTTTTGCTTGATTATCACCCGGTCTTCTTGCTAGCTAGAGGCAATGGGATCTTATTTGCTTCTATGAGGTCTTGAATGAGATTTTAAAATCTGTAACATTCATCCGTGGTATGACAATTTTCTTGATGGTACTTGCAATAAGAGTTGGGATTCCATCTTGAAGATCGCCTTTCTGGCGTTGGATCTTCAGTAGGGCCAATAAGTTTGATTAATCCTCGATCATGGAGACGATTGAAAGCAGCATCATAAATCATTCCAATGGGCGTGAACTCTCTTTTTGGTTTCTTTTTAGATCCTTGATTATCCCTATCTAAGAGATCATTTAGGTCAAAGGTACTAACATTGTTACTAGAGTGGATATTTTCGGAAGAAGAAGGATTATCGTTCTTTTTTCCTTTCCAGCCACTGTTGTTATTATTGTTAGCAGCTTTTTGTTTCGCAAGGTCATCTTCGATTTCAGTACCTACGTCGTAGACAACCTTGAAAGTATTTAAATTATGTTGATATTTTAAATGCTTCGAATACTTGTCTTGAAGGTTCTTGATGAACATCCTTACAGAATCCTTTTCAGTAGGGACCTCGACCATATTAGCGGAAGTTTCCCTCCACTTGTTGAAGAAAGAGGTGAACCCTTCGTTTTCTTTTTGTTTTAACATCTCAAGTTGTCTATGGTCTGTGTCGACTTGGATATTGCACTTGTTTCTATCTATGAAAGCGTTTACTATTCCGTCCCAAGTAGAGGTTTTTTCTTTGTCAAGGGAAAAGAACCATTATCGACAAACGGTTTCAAGAGATAAAGAAAACAAAGAAGGAAAGACTTTCCTATCAATCCCTTTGATATTCATTATGGTTTCAAAAGCCTATAAGTGAAATAAGCGATTGTCTGTTGGCTTGAACTTAGGGATGTCGTTAGCATTGAATTTTTGTGGAAGAAGCTCCTTGTCCACCGAGACCCCTTATGAACTAATGCCCTGGAATCTATAGTCATTGGAGAGTTTGCTTAGGCTTTCTTGCATGAGCTCCATTTGTTGTTGCTTCATAGGGTCATTGATTTGAAGGGCCACAGCCTTCATCAATTCGGTTAAGTTGGCCACGTCCTTCCTAAGTTGTTAACTTCTTCCTGAGACGCCATTATCTTAGCTTTTCTTTTCCGACTAATTGGTTTGTCAAAAATTAGTACTTGAACAAAGGTGTTGTCCTTGATTATTATCCCTTCTCTTCTTGACCAAGTGTTGTGAAAAGGGAAGTTATGGATACTTTTTGTTAATTATTTGAGTCGAACTCTATTCAACATGCAGTAGATGGAAAGAGGTAGAAAGAATGAGGGTTGTGATATGGAGAAAGCATGTAAAGAATGGAAAGACGATGTAGATGGAGAGATATGAAAGAATTAGGAATAGAATGTACCCCCCAAGTCAAATGACGGAAAAATCGACTCATGCATGAACCTAAGACATGGTCATGATGACATATACACAAAGTGTGTGCTAATACTAGTGAGTGTAGGTGACATGTTTGACTTGTGTCATGACTAAGGGACTAGACTATGTGACTAGACTTAATTAAGGACTAAACATGACTATTGTCATTAATAAATTGATTAAACCGATTAAGTAATTGATTAATTAGACTCGTTGTGAAGACTCGAGCAAAAACATGGACTGTCGCCGGAGCAACAAGACTGTCGCTAAACGCTAAAGACTAGCGCCTGAAGACAACATTGTCGCCTGGCGCTAATAACTAGCGCGTGGCGCTACAGTCCAAACCTCTACGCCATTGCTGGAACGTTGGTCTAGGACTGTTTCCAGTATTTTTTACTCTAAAGGGACAAGCCTAAAGTCGTACTAAGTCAAGTTTGATCCATTTATTTAGACTTTAATCATTAATTAATTAATTAATTAATTTAGCAAAGTCCTTTAGTCATTAATCAATTCATTTAAACTCATTCACAAGTCAAACAAACGGTTAGTGTAAACACATATAGATTATGCACAAGCAAATGATGCACAAGTAGTCAAATAGTCACAATATGATGCAATGAGTTTGTAACCTAACCATGGCTCTAGTTCTCTAAAGTTCAGGATATGGGTTAGTCAAAGAGGGTACATGGTTATGAGTCTGGATGCACCGCGCGAAAGCCTTACCTTTGGAAGGGTTGGCGCGAGTGGATGGGACCCTACGAGTTAAACTCGCTTCCACGGTTTGGTGAATTCAACAAACTCGGATGTACCCTTCGTTGCCAGGAGCGTTCGATTGGGTAGATGGAGCGTGAATCCCCAGAGGGTTATGGCCATATGCAGAACACATATGGGTTTCAGAATAAAGGGAAAAACTCAATTAGGAAGTAAAACCGAGTAAACAGTACAAGAAACTAGTCGAAACAAGAAGGTAGATTTCTGGCTCGGTATTGGAAGAATTCAGCGCGAGAAAATAGCGTCTATTGCCAAACGCTGACACTGTCACCAGACGACAAAACTGTCGCTAGGCGACAGCTCCATCGTTTGGCGCTGACGCTGTTTTCTCAACACTAATTCCTACATGCCTCGGTAGCTTTCTATTCTTGAATTTTCAAGTTTTTTTCGTAGCGTTATTTCGACTTTAGTTGTGAAAGATATTTCCCTAATTCCCTACGTGTAAAAATCCTATGTTTTTGACGCATTTCGGATGGTCTTTCCTATGCGGACCTTTTTATGGATATGCCACAATGTTAATCAAAATTACGCACATGAAATACTTAGAACTTTTCGAGTCTCATCCACTCATTCCAAATCATTACCAAAATAAATTTTAGGAATTAAAATAGAAATCCTCCCCAGTGGAGTCCCCAAAAAACTGTAGGGAATATTTCAAGCATCCCACACTTGAGCCCCACTGGGACCATACACTTAAGCATGCTGGTGTCCAAAGGGAAGGAAGCTAGAGTAAAAGAGTCGCCAACAAGTTTTTGGAACTTGTAAACCGTTCACAGGGTGAAGGTTACACCCCTTAACGATCTAGGAGATCGTTAACTCCAATAGTTCTAGAACCATGAGTGAAAGTTCGGGGATGAAGGTACAAATCCAACCTAAAAGAGATTGAACCTGCCCTAATAATAGGCCTCTACTTTATTCTTCTCATATTCATGTGCGCTTTCTGACTAACATACAATCAATAGGTTAACATTAAACCTGTTTAATCTATGTTGGTTGAATATGAATGCACAACAAAACTATTATTGGTGATCACTTGATTTATAATCATGTTAACCTAAACAAGATTATTAATTATCTTATTAAACGTGATTACAAGAACAAATTCCCTTTAAGCATGCATAAAAGGCGTGATCAAGCAATAACAATAATAATAAATATATAACAAGCAACAATAATAACAATCATCATCATAATAATATTCTCAATAAAGCACAATAATATTAGCAAGATCCTAGGCATGATACTAACAAGATTAATAACAAACCCTAGCATTTCACTAAACAATAAAGATCAAATCTTTATCCCTAACATGACACTAACATGATATTAGGAAAGAAATAGGAAGCATCATAATAATATACATGATATTAGAAATTTAGTTATTACCCTAAACATGATACTAGGAATCATAAAAACACCCTAACATGATACTGGGAATTAACAAAATAATCTAAGCATGATTTCTATATCAATAAAGCCATTAAAGCAATTAAATTACTTACTCTGATGCCTCGTACCTCTTTCTAATAACAAAATACACACGTTAGTAACTTCAAGGAAAATAATAAAATCAAACAATTAAATTAAATAATTGAAATAGGAATTTGGGACCAAACCCTCAGAAATTATAAACCTTTCACGTCTAGGGAAAAGGCAACTTCGAACTTGGCTAGGTGTGTCTAATGTATGCGGTATGGTGTTTGTGAAAAAGCTAGTTTAGAAAGCTAGAGAGAGAAAGAATAAGCTATTGCTTAAGAGAGAGAAGAGAGAGAATCAAAGAATTTAGGGTGATTTGAAAATGGAGGTCTAGGACCCTATTTATAAGAAAACAGTCCAAAAACCGATAGAAAGAGTAATAATTCGAATCGGAATAAAACTGGCTTTTGTCGCCAGGCGACAAGATGAACGCCAGGCGACAGACATTAGCGCCTGGCGATAGACATTAGAGCCAGGTGACAGACTCTGTCATCTGGCGACAAACTCGGTCATTTGGCTCTAATTAAAAGATAAAACGCGCTTTGTACGGAATCCTCTTCTTAAAATGGGTTAAGTAGAAAATTCCGTGTTTTATCAAATTAATTTCAGGTTTATTATAAAACACTTATTTTATTCCAAATAAAACTCTTTAAAATATAATTATTAATCCTAATTCCATTAGAATTAAAGGAACCTTCTAAATATTCTAGAAGATTAAAATCAATCCTAATAACTTTAGGAATAATAATTAATAGGCCCTCCTCTAGATCATTGGGCCACATATAAAAATCATTTCGGGCCCAATTTAATTTAATCCATAACTTTTCATTATTTATCGGAATTGGACTTATAATATATCATTGGAAAGCTCTTTTCGAGCCCAATCCAACTACACTATTATTGGACCTTTATCATGGACCAAACTAAATTGGACTGACTATTTTCTTAAATAGAGTGAAAGATGAGAAATGTTTTTGAAAACAGAAAGAGAGATATTTTAATAAAAACATCCACATCACTAGACTTTTCACACTTTCACTTTGTTCGATAATCAATGACGTGAAAGGTATTCATCACTGGGTTTGGTTTTGGGGAGACACATTTTGGTGTCTACAACGAACTTTCTCCTTCCCCTTTTTTTTCTTCGACGTTTCTCCTTTTTTCCCTCCCGCCATTACCACCTGAAATAATTGTTAGTAACATGACATGATATTATTAAAATTACAAAAACTAGAATTATAATGCGATGTAACAAAATGAAATACAAAAATTAATTAAACATTGTACAACAAACTCATCTATTGATTTTACAATAACAAGCAAACTTTTAAAGGAGGTTAACAAATTCTCCTACTCATTACTTTCATCACTACTATCACTAATGGTATCATCACTACTATCATCTAAAAACACATCGATGTCATCATCCTCGTCACTATCACTAGAGTCGATGCTAGATTCAGTATCTTCATCGCTTGAGATAATTAATCCATCATCATCAGCTTCATCGTCATCCTTAACTAGGTCATAGTCAGGAATGTCATTCAGTGCACAAAACGTCGCATGTACTTGTGGGGACAGTGCTTGTAAAAACTCTTGGTCCACCAGAGCATCAACCACTGACCTTGCTTATGCATTAAACACAACCCACCATTGAACTCGATCCCGTTTTAGGCTAGGGTAGGATACGTAGTACACTTGGGTCACTTGATAAGATAATACAAAAGGATCATACTGAGGGTATTTCTTAGTATGATTTATTTCGACAAGCTTGTATTATTCATGTGTGTTCATACCCCTACCACAATCCATCCAACTACACTTAAACAAAATAGTCTTGTACTCTTTTTCCGGACCAGTGTAGAAAAGTTCAATTATGTCGTCTAGAATGCCAAAGTACTCTCCACCGTCCTTACTAGACACACACACCCCATAATTCATCATAGACTTGTGTTTGCCATGGGAATATGTTTGGAAATTAAATCCATCAACAAAAATCTGCCTCCAAGTTCGAACACGCTTGAAAGGGCGCATGCACAATGCTTGCAGGACATCCGACTTTGGTTTCTCTTCAACCACCTATTAACGTCACAATTCATGAATTAAATAAACTGAATTGCAAGATCTATCATTCATATTTAAAGAACAACTAGAACGTTTCTATCACCTTATGATGAAACCAATTAGAGAATTCAGCTTCACATTTCTCCATGACTTCTTCTTTATGAAGATAAGGTCGAGTACTAAGAATGTAGTCCTCAAAATTCCTATTAGGTCAATGACGCAAGATTATTTAGTATTTCAACCATTTTAATTGTTCACAACTTTGAATTCAATTCATTCCTAAACATGTATACCTTTTGTATTCACCAAGAATGTCGTTGTTTCGTAACATGAATAAATGAGCACACTTGAATTCCTTTTCATCTAAATACCGAGTTTTACCCTCATTTGATACACGACCGCTATCCACAGAGAACAACTTTGGTAAGTCAGTGTTGTCCAATGTGGATTCCACATTGACATTCACATTTCGACCGAGATCTCGTGTTTTTGTGTCAATTGACGCTTGAAAGTAATTTAACCAGAAGTTTGCTATCTCTTTGGTGAGATAAGCATTGCATATGGAACCTTCAACTCGAGCCTTGTTCCCAATTTTTCGTTTCAAGTGATTAAGGTACCTGCAATTATATTTACATAAATAAATGTGTAAATAGGTCATGACAATGAATGGTTTGTAAGAAAGAGGATGTGAAAGGGTCTTTGATTTACCTTTTAAAGGGATACATCCATCTATATTGAACAGGACCACATAACTTGCCCTCAAATGGCAAATAAATAGGTAAATTCTCTATGGAGTTGAAGAATGCAGGAGGGAAAACCTTCTCAAGCTTGCAAAGGATTTCAGCTATATTTTTCTCCAATTGCTCTATGTCACTAACTGTTATTATGTAGCAACACAAATCGCGGAAGAATTGACTGATCTCTGTAATTGCATTCCAAATATGGACAGGGAGCAATTCTCTTAAGGCAGTGGGCAACAACCTCTCCATGAACACGTGACAGTCGTAGCTTTTCATTCCATGAAGCTTACATGCTTGCAAATCTACGCATTTGCTTAAATTGGAGGCGTATGCATCAGGAAACCGCAACTGTTTGACCCACTCACACAACACTTTTCTCTGAGCCTTGTCAAGAGCGAATGGGGATTTTGGCATGAACTCTTTTCCTCTGTCATCCTCCTGAAGATGAAGCTGTGGCCGTTTACAATATTTGGCAATGTCATTTCGAGCCAATGCTGTGTCACATGTATGCTTTTTCACATCCATTATAGTGTGAATTAACTGATCAAAGAATTTCTTTTCAATGTACATGACATCTAAGTTATGATGGATGAGCAGATGCTTCCAATAAGGAAGCTCCCAGAGAGCTTTACTTGAACCACCCTTTTTTGGCTTTTTTGAGGCGTTTCAGTGCCTTCGGCCCATCTATTTCCCTTGGAAGGTTTTTCACACATTCCCACAGTTCCTCTCATGACATGATGTGTGGTGGTGAACCTTTTTCGACTTTGTTTTTACAAAATGCAGTTTTACTATTTCGAAAAGGGTGATCTATTGGAAGGAATTGGCGATGGCAATAAAACCAAGAAACTTTGCCGCCTTGTTCAAGCCAAAATGCTTTTCTTTTCTCCATGTAATAAGGACAAGCCTTCACACCAGCTGTGTTCCAACCAGACAACATACCGGAAGCCGGGAAGTCACCAACGATCCAAAGGATGGCTGCTCGAAGATTGAAATTTTGTTTCCTAAAAATGTGATAAGTATTTGTGCCAACTTCTCATAATTATTTCAACTCATATACCAACGGTTTCATATACACATCCAAGTTTCCCTTAGGGTTTTTAGGACAAGGAACAAGCAACGAAAGGAACATGAATTGTCTTTTCATACACATTGAGGGAGGCAAGTTATAAGGGGTCAAAATTGTAGGGAATATTTCAAGCATCCCACACTTGAGCCCTAATGTGATCATACACTTAAGTATGGTGGCATCCAAAGGAAAGGAAGCTAGAGCAGAAGAGTCGCCAACAAGTTTTAGGAACTTGTAAACCATTCACAGGGTAAAGGTTACACCCCTTCACGATTCATGAGATCGCTAACTCCATAGTGGTCTAGAACCATGACTGGATATTCGGGGATGAAGGTATAAATCCAACCTAAAAGAGATTGAACCTGCCCTAAAAATAGGCCTCTACTTTATTCTTCTCATATTCTTGTGCGCTTTTTGACTAACATACCATCAATATATTAATCCTAAACCTGTTTAATATATGTTAGTTGAATATTAATGCACACACAAATCTATTATTGGCGATCACTTGAATTAAAATCATATTAGCCTAAATAGGATTATTGATTATCTTATTAAGCGTGATTACAAGTACAAATTCCCTTTAATCCTGCAAGAGAGGGCATGATCAAGCAACAATAATAATATATCAAGAAACATAATACCAAAAATCATCATCATAATAATATTCTAAATCTCATGAAAGCATAATAATAATAGCAAGATCCTAGGCATGATATACTAACATGATTAATAACAAATCCTAGCATGTAAATAAACAATAAAGATCAAAGCTTTAGCCCTAACATGATACTAACATGATATTAGATTGAATAGGAAGCAACCTAAGCATGATACTAGAAACATACATGATATTAAAAATATTAGTTAACACCCTAAACATGATACTAGGAATCATAAAGACATCCTAACATGATACTAGGAATTAAAATAATCTAAGCATGATTTCTATATCAACAGAATAATTAAGCAATTAAAATTACTTACTTTGATACTTCGTATCTCTTTCTATCAAAACAATACACACGTTAGTAACTTCAAGGAAAATATTAAATCAAACTATTAAATTAAATAATCGAAATAGGGATTTGGGACCAAACCCTCAGAAATAATCAACCTTTCACGTCTAGGGCGAAGGCAACTTCGAGCTTGGCTAGGTGTGTCTAGAAATCGTGAATGCGGAATTTTATTTGAAAAGGGAAGGCTAGAAAGAGGGAGAAAGAAAAGCTATTGCTCAAGAGAGAGAAAGATGATGGAATTAGATGATTGTTGATCAATAAAACGGGGAAGTACGACCCTATTTATAGAGAAAATAGTCCGAAAACAATCAGAAAAAGACCGAATCCTATTAGGAGTAAAACCGCTTCTGTCGCAGAACGACAGAGTCCAGCGCGATGCAACAGACCTGTCGCTGTGCGATAGGCTTGTCATTCAACGCCAGTTTTGTCGTTCCGCGCTGATTCACGCGTTTTTAAAAATCCTTGTACGAAATCCTTAATCTAATTAAATTCGATTAACAACGTTCATACTTATCTTCTGAAAATCAGATTTAATCTCTTTAAAACACTTGTTTTAAGCCAAATAGAATTCTTATTATTCCTAATCCTAATAGAACCAAAAACAACTTTCTAGATTATTCTAGAAGATTAAAATCAATCCTAATAAATTAAGGAATATTAATTAATGGACCCTCCACTAGATAATTGGGCCATAAAACCATTTTAGGCCCAATTTAGTATTTTGGCAATAACTGCCTCATTATTCATCAAAATTAGGCTTATAATATATCGTTGGAAAGCTCTTTTCGAACCCCAATCCAATCACACTGTTATTGGACCCTTATCGTGGACCAAACTGAATTGGATTGGACATTTTCATAAATAAAGTTCATTTCTGAAAACAGAAAGAAGAGTTATTTTCAATAAAAACAACCGCCTTACATGACTTTTCACACTTTCACTTTGTTCGAATAATAATGACGTGAAAGGTACCCATTACTGGGTTTGGTTTTGGGGAGACATAATCAGGTGTCTACAGAAGCCCCTACTTTGACTGAGTTTGGAGAAACGCATGTTTCGAAAACGAAAGTCAAAGTAGCGATAGGGACGGAGAATGATTCAGAACGTTATGCGATCCTAAATCATTCTTGTAACGCCGATACCTGCAAACTAGCGTTATTTAAACAGATAAAAGAGTTAGAAACGCGTATCTTGCACCGTCGAGTACACGCCTCTAGGGTAACCGAATTTGTTGCTACATGCTGTTGTAACGATCTCCACAAGCTAGGGGACATCACCTGAAGACTTCTATGCTTGTAGCTGCCTTTAATTTTCACTGTGAAAGTCTTCCACATCTTAGGGAACACTATCAAAGATTGCTTGCTTATAGCACTTTTCTGCCATTTTGTGACCATCTTCCACAAGCTAGGGAACACGATTGAAGATAACTCTGCTTGTAGTCATCTTAAGATTTTTGACAACTTCCGTCGTCAAAGGTGACTCTGCTTGTATTCATCTTCAGTTGTTTGTGACAACTCTCCACGTGTTAGGGAACGTCGTCGAAGACCATTCTGCTTGTAACGATCCTCAGTTTTTTGACAATTTCTCTCATCCTAGGAAAAACTATCGAAGACGGCTCTGCTTATAGCCATGTTCAACCTTGATGACGATTTTCCACATCTTAGGGATTATCGTCGAAGATCACTCTGCTTGTAGCAATCCTCTATTTGGCTTGATAACTTTCCTTGGAAAGCTATCGAAGATCACTACTTGTTGATCCTCAGTTTGCTGGTGCTTTGTTGTAATGCTTGCTGTATTTTGTTGTGCTGTGATGTTTGCATTTGCTATATGCTTTTGTTGTTTCCTTTATGAACCAATATCTTGGTGCTTGCGATGAGCCAATGCTTAGGCACTTGAGCTAAGTGAGACGATCATCATCAGGTCGATCACATACAGTGATTGTAATCGAGTCGACTACTAATCATGTCAATTTGCTTATAGGGGCTAACTAGCGTACCAAGAAGCCATGCCGCAGCAGCTAGCACGCTAGGCGCGCCAGCCCGCAGCAGCATGGCTGGGCCATTGCGTGATGCCTAGCAAGTTGGGCCTCGGCCTAGCAGCTCGCAAGCAATGCGTGGCTTGCTGGCCGAATCATGGACAGCAGCGCAAGGTAGCCCACCTTGGGTGCCTTGATGCCCAAGTGTTGGTGCCATGTGGCGCAAGGTAAGAGGGTAGTGAGGTGTTGTGTTGGCCGGTTTTGGGAGAGGGAGTGGGGAGAAAGTTTGGTCCCCCCCCTCTTCCAAATGGTCCTCACCTAACCTCTCATATGAGCTTGCCACTTGTTGATTTATTTCTAGTTTAATTATTAATTTTATTTTAGCTTTAAAATAAAATGGGAAAATCAAATTCTTCTACATTGATGGGAGAGCTTTTCATACTCATGATTTTCCCTATAAATACCCAAGATGGGGTATTGGAAAAATCAATTGAGTAAGAGTTGGAAAAGGCATCACTAGTAGAGAAAACCTTTAAACTCAAGAGTTGAAAAAGGCATCACCATTATGAAAACCTTTGAACTTAATTACTCGTGTTTCGGTCGGGCCTTGCTAACTCCAAGGCATTGGACCTAGTCGGTGTTCGAGTTGTGGGTGGACTTTCGTTGGAGATCGTCGTATTTTTTAGGCTAGCTTTCGAAGTAAGAGCCCCTCGAGGTCGGGAAAAGCACACGTTAAAGGTATAATTATTATCTTAATCTTGTCATTAAGTTAATTATGTTTATTGTTTTATTTATTGCGAGTGCGGTCTTGGTTTTGGGTTTGTTTCAGCGGTGAGTCGAACTCACCAAACCCTTACAGCGGTATTGGAGCCTCGCTCGTTTATTTTAAAATCATATTATTTTTCAAGGTGTTTTATGGCTTAATTTTTCTGGTTTTAAGTTGCTAATTAGATTAGTAGCTCGTTTTATCCATTTTAACCTCGTATTAGAGTTGACTTCAGCTCCCGAACCCAGATTTCGACCCAAAAATAGTGAATTTTGGGTGGAAAAGGCGTTCTGGAAATGGTTTTACCCTTTTAGGACTCTGCTTTTAGCCAAAAAAGACCAGAAGTGCACTTTTCGAGGGATTTTTCGCTTTGACGAAAAATTTCAAGTCTTTCTAACCTTGAAAATTAATTGCATATTTATGGTGGTTATGTAATTGGTTCAATACATATTTTATCTGCAATTTAAAATCTCTTTAGGCATGATTACTTGGTAGTAATTTGTGTTTGAAAGCTTGGTTTTATCTTTTCACATAATTGCAAATTAATTGCATTAAGTGTGAAATTGTTGTTCTTTGAGGCTTCTAAGTACTAAAGATTCAACCCTTAATTATGTTAAGTGATTGAAACTTTAAAGTTATTAAATTCCATGAATTTTTGTTGAAATTTGTTGATTTAATCATTTTAAGTTGATTGGAATCATAAAGTTTTAAACTTGTGAGAGAAATTTGTTTATCTTCATATTGGAAGATAAAATTTTTCAAGGATTCACAAGTATTAAAGTTGGAATTTTTATTGAACTTATGTTCATTTTTTCCAAACTCCCTTTAATTTTGTCAAAATCTCAAGATTAATTTAAAGTGATTAAATTAATAGTGAGAAATTGCGTTATTTGTTTTGTTGCACCAAGTTAAACTAATTTTATTAAAGAATGGTTCATGGAAATAATTTTGGTTATATGCACTTGGATGGATTTATTTAAGTTGGACTTATTATATTTTCATTTTTCCTCAAAATTAATTGATTCTAAAATTAATTTAGAATTGATTAAGAATGTCACACAAAAGCGGGAATTTTTCCCGAGGCATGAGCATACAAATCGAGGCCTAATAGCCCCACGCAAGCTCTCGGCCAGCTGGGCTGCTCACGTAACCCACACTAGGCTGTCGAGGCTGCTGGACGCCTCGAGTAGGCTGTGCGTACGTGTGTGCAAGGGAGATAAGTAGCTGCTGCTCGCTGCCAGCAGCATGGCGCGCCAGCCAGCAACAAACAGCAACACGGTGCAGCAGCAGCATGGTGCTGTGCGCGTTGTGCGTGCTGCTATGATAGGTTGGCCGTGGCTGGTGCGAGCAGGAGCTTGTGTGTGGCTTGGTGCGGCAGTGGTGTGCGGGGGATGTGCTGCGAGCTTGCGCCATGGTGCGCGTAGCTAGCAAGCTTGTGCGGCCTCGTGGCTTGTGTTCTTGCACGCCCCGTAGAAGAGTCGACGCGTATGCGGTATTCTAAGCTATGGGTGTGACGCTTAGCATGGGTCATGGCTATGCGCACCTCCCCTTAATTAGCACATATACCCCGGTTTTAAGGCGATGTTATTTTGCATTTTAGCTGTTTATTTATTTTATTTAATCTTGTGTATTTTAATTAAAATTTTGGAGGGTAGGCCTCGTTTTTGAGCGGCGTTGGCAAAATTTAATTTTGGCTAATTTTGGGCTTAATTAATTGGATTAATTAAGTTGGATGCGGAATTTAGTGCGAGCTTCAAATATTAATTGCGCTTATTTACATAATCGGTTAAAACAACTTTGACTAGTTTTAATTAGGCGTGTTAATTGGATTAACCACCTAGATTAGTTACTAGTTGTCGCGTGTTTATGCATTGTTACTTGTTTTATCGTAGTAAAATTCATGGGCCATTCACAAATAGTGAATGGATGAATGGAATATATGTTCTGTCACAGGTTTAATAAAATGGCAACTAGAGGGGCCCGATTAGGATAGAAAATACGGACTGCGATCCGTGATGTATTTTCGTAAATCTAAATACGGTCTGCGTATCGTTGAGTATTTTTGTACCTTAATATTTAGATTAGTCCTAATCGTAGATACCAGTAGTTGCATAATTTTGGTCAAGTCTTGAAGATGGAGGTTCTTGGAAGACAAAGCCATGATGTTGCAAAAGAAGACCTTTTGAAGACTTGAAGAATTCAAGGGGTCATGCTAGTTGCCAAATATGCATCAAATGCTTATGCTTTACATATTTATGATCATTTATATGAATTATATGTTAGATGCTTGTTTAGGATTTCGAATGTTTTTATGATTAATTAAGTTTACTTAAATCAACCAACATAGAAACCCTAGGTCCCTAAAATATTGAGTAAAATTGCCATTCCAAAACAACACTTATTGACCTATTGAGAGTAGTGATGGGCTACGCCAAAGCGAGGCATCACTACTACTCCCTAGACTCATAAGGCATACCGGGTATGCAAGTTGGTTTTGGTTGTACTCAACGATATGAGTGATGGAGTCCTAACATGTCGTGGCAAAGAGAATAAATTGTTGAGAAAGCATTAGATGTGACGATTTATTCAACCAAGAGTACCTTGGAGCCATTAGCAAAGCGTTGCTTACCTTGGGAGATTGAGTGCTAAGACAAGCCAAAGCATGCTTAGTCACTCTTTGTTCGGATCTTGGAATCGACTTATTTTCACAAAAATAGGGACAATTTTATGTGTAAATAAGACGTTAAATAAGTTTGAAATATGCATGAATTAAATTCAATCTTATTTAAGTATCATGAATGGTTTTTCATTAAAATTCTTTCAATTGTAGAATCATGTCTTCAAGTAACTCAAACAACCAGTTTTTATTACACTCAATTCTTGATAAGGAGAAGTTGAGTGGGCCAAATTTTCTTGATTGGCAAAGAAATTTGCGAATTGTTCTCATGCAAGAGCAAAAGGAATATGTCCTTGATGAGGAAATGCCCGACACTCCTAATGTGGAGGTGACTCAGGCTGCCCTAAACTAATGGCAAAGTCCCAATCGGGATGTCAAATGCATCATGTTGGCCACCATGTCTCCCGAGCTTCAAAAAACTTTCTTTGGGAAGGAGACAACTTTTGAGATCATTTCTGAGCTGCAGAATATGTTCCAAGAGTAGGCCCAAACTGAGAGGTTTGAAACCCATAGACAGATCCTTGAGAGCAAGCTCAAGAGAGGAGAGTGAGTCAACCCACATGTACTCAAAATGATAGGATTATTTGAGAACATGGGAAGGCTTAATGTAGGGTATTCAACCGAGATGGCAATTAACATCATTCTCCACTCGCTGCACAAAGGCTATGATCAGTTCAAGATGAACTATAATATGCACAACATGGAGAAAACCCTCACTGAGCTTCATGGTATGTTGAAGCAAGCCGAGCAAACGCTCAAGGATGAGGGAAAACATGATATGCTCATGGTCAAAAAGGGCAAGCCGTTTAAACGCACGGGCAAAAAAAAGACAGGCTTCAAGGGGAAAGGTAAGAAGAACTTTCCGCCTAAGCCGAAAGCTACCAAGGACAACAAGGAAAAGAAGGAAGCATCTTCTAAATCTGGTTCCGAATGCTTCTATTGTAAGAAGAAGGGACATTGGAAGAGAGATTGCCTCAAATTCAAGGAAGATAAGTAGAACGGAACCGTTGCTTCTGAATCAGGTATATTCATTATAGACTTAAACTTCACTAGCTCAACATTATGGGTATTAGATACTGGATGTGGCTCACACCTTTGTTCCAAATCTCAGGGTCTAAGGAACGTTAGGAAGCTAGCTAAGGGAGAGGTTGAACTTCGGGTCGGCAATGGAGCTAGAATTGTAGCCGTATCCGTAGGAACTCTTAGTTTGTCTTTGCCCTCTGGGCTTGTTTTGGAACTTGAAAGTTGTTACTATGTTCTCAACATTACCAAAAACATTATTTCAATTTTGGCGTTGGACGCCAAAGGTTTTGAATTCCGAGTAAAAGACAATGAATGTTCGTTTTATCTCGATAATGTTTTATATGGTATTGCACATTCTGAAAATGGTCTTTATGTGCTTTTGTTAGACAAACAAGTTTATAATGTGAATAATACCACCAAAATAGCTAAGACCATGGAGTCAAATAAAACTTACTTGTGGCATTGTCGTCTTGGCCACATTAACATCAAATGCATCCAGAAGCTTCTACAAGAAGGCGTTCTTAACTCTTTCGATTTAAAATCTTTTGAGAATTGCGAAGGATGTTTATTAGGCAAGATGATAAAGCAGACATTCTCCAAGTTGGGAGAAAGGGCCGATGACTTATTGGGTCTAATACATACCGATGTATGTGGACCAATGAGCTCCGCCACAAAAAATGGACATCGATATTTCATCACCTTCACAGACGATTATAGTAGATATGGCAATGTCTACCTCATGTCGCATAAATCTGAATCGTTTGACAAGTTCAAAGAATTTCAGAGTGAAGTGGAAAATCAGCTTGGCAAGAAAATCAAAGCCCTTCGATCGGATCGAGGTGATGAATACTTGAGCCAAGAATTCGATGACCATCTGAAAGATCATGGCATACTTTCAGAACTGACACCTCTGGGAACTCCACAACGGAACGGAGTATCCGAACGGAGAAATCGAACCTTGTTAGACATGGTACGATCAACCATGGGTCTTAGTGATCTTCCTATCTATTTCTGGGGACACGCACTTTTAACTGCGACACTAACACTGAACCGTGCTCCATCGAAAGCTGTAGAAAAGACCCCATACGAGTTATGGACAAAGAAACCTCCAAGGTTGTCTTTTCTAAAGATATGGGGATACGAAGCATATGTCAAGAAATTGATTTCTGACAAACTTCATCCCAAATCTGATAAGGTTTACTTTGTGGGCTACCCAAAAGAAACCAAAGGGTATTACTTCTACAACAAATCAGAGAACAAAGTGTTTGTTGCTCGCGATGGTGTCTTTTTGGAGAAGGAACACCTTTCCAAAATGACAAGTGGGAGGAAAATCGAACTTAACGAAGTTCGTGAGGATGAGCAACAAAATCAGAATGACAGTCAAAGTGCTCAAACAGCATCTGTTGACAAAAGTCAAAGTGATCAAAATATGCAAAGTCGAACCGACAATGCAAATGCTCAGTCCATTACCCTACGTAGGTCTCAAAGGCCGAGATCTCAACCTGATAGATATCTTGGTTTAGTATTAACCGTGAATCAGGACATCCTGAACATGGATGGAGATGAATCGGCAACCTACAAGCAAGCGATGACAAGCACCGACTTTGCTAAATGGCAAGAGGCCATGAGATCTGAAATGGATCCATGTTTGAAATCAAGTCTGGGACTTGGTTGACTTACCCGAAGGTTACTCAGCTATCGGATGTAAGTGGATTTTCAAGTTGAAAACCGACAAAGATAAAAATGTATTCATTTACAAAGCTAGATTGGTAGCAAAAGGTTAGAGACAAGTTTATGGTATTGATTACGATGAAACCTTTTCTCCAGTCGCAATGCTTAAATCCGTTTGGATCCTCCTAACGATTGTTGCATATTACAACTATGAAATATGGCAGATGGACGTCAAAACCGCCTTCCTAAATGGTATTTTGGAAGAAACTGTGTATATGACACAGCCTGAAGGTTTTGTCGACCAAAACAACGCTGGAAAGGTATGCAAGCTTAAGAAGTCCATTTATGGATTAAAGCAAGTAAGCAGAAGTTGGAATCTGCGATTCGATGAAGCCATTAGTAAGTTTGGTTTTATCAAGAATCCAGATGAATCTTGTGTTTACAAGAAGGTCAGTGGGAGTGACATCGCCTTCCTGGTCTTATATGTCGATGACATATAACTCATTGGAAACAGTATTCCGTTAGTAGAGTCTGTAAAGGCTTAGCTCGGAAAATGTTTTCCAATGAAAGACTTGGGAGAGGCTCAGTACATACTAGGCATCAAGATCTATAGGGATAGATCGAAAAGGATGATAGGATTGAGTCAAAGTACTTATATTGATAAGGTACTAACTCGATTCGGCATGGAAGGAGCCAAGAGAGGCCACCTACCCATGTCGCATGGCATAACCCTAAGCAAGAATTAGTGTCCAAAGACACTTGTTAAGCGAGAAAGGATGAATCAGATTCCATATGCTTCGCTTATTGGATCGATCATGTATGCCATGATATGTACTAGGCCAGATGTATCGTATGCCTTGAGCTCTACGAGCCGATACAAATCAGACCCAGCAGAGGCGCATTGGACTGCGACCAAGAATATCCTAAAGTACCTGAAAAGGAACAAGGATAAATTCCTGGTCTATGGTGGCAGAGATGAATTAGTTGTTGAGGGTTATACCGATGCAAGCTTCCAGACAGACAGAGACGGCTTCAAGTCACAATCTGGGTACATATTCTGTCTCAATAGAGGAGCGTTTAGTTGGAAGAGTGCTAAGCAAAGCACAACTGCAGATTCTACAACTGAAGCCGAATACTTGGCATCATCTGAGGCAGCTAAGGAGGCAGTTTGGATTCACAAGTGCAATGGTGAACTAGGTGTTGTACCCTCCATCGAGGAACCAACAGATTTCTATTGTGACAACAATGGAGCTATTGCTCAGGCCAGAGAGCCAAGAGAACATCAGAAGGTCAAACATGTTAAGCGGCTGTTTCACATGATTCAGGAATGGAAATCAGAAGGTGAAATCAGAATTTGTAAAGTTGGAACGGATGACAATGTAGCCGATCCACTGACTAAACCTTTGCCTCAAGTGAAGCACAACAAGCACGTTGAGGCAATGGGAATCAGGCACATCGGAGATTGGCTTTGATTTCCTTATTTTAGTGTTTTAATTAATTTTGGACAATTTTAATGTACAACACTATGATGAACCGTTTAGTTTTAGAGTAATTAAATTTTTCATGCGATTTAAATCACTCCATTGGCTATTTAATTGTGGTTTAGAATTAAATAATGAGTCCATTCGATTCTTGGAATATTCAAAATAGGGTATCAAGACCAGTCTTGGTAAGGAAACACTTATTAAGTGAACATTGAATATTATAATAAAAAATTATCTTTAATCGAGGTCATTAAACGATGGACGATTAATGACCATTTGAGATTAGTGTGTATTTGATTTATAGCACCGTTTCTTATGCTACAAGGACATGATTGTCATGAATCATTTGCACATGTATTGGTTTAGAATCATACTGGATCGACTTATGAGAATACTTTAAGAGATTAAAAACATCGTCATAAGTATACTTCTCATTATTGCTATCGGAACCTTTTTCCTCGACCATGAGTATTGTGAGCTTTCTTGTTTGAGTACTAGTCCGCTTTGATGATTGTTAAACGTCTTCCGTAACAGGGGATTTTAACGGCATCACTCGGGCGGCTAGGTCCTCTCAGTAAGAGAAGCTACATTACAAGACCGGAAATGTCCTCCTATTAAATATAGGGAAGATGTCTTTGTTGTTTACAAGGCCTCTCGTAGAGCGAGACTGTAAAATGCATGGCCGTGCTCGGATGGGGGGTATTATTCCGATAGGGGGTTCGGAATTATTAGAAAGCTAATTTTTCAGTGAGGTTAAGTGATCGGAATGCCTGGGTGGAGGCCGCTTCCGATCAGTAATATTAATGCATAATTAATATTACAGCTTAATCTCCACTGAACCCTTCGGGTCACACCCAAGAACCTAACGAGCCGAAGCGATGAATTAATTAGGAATTAATTAATAAGTCGACCGAGTAATTAATATTTAGACGTCGGAAATTCGAGCTTGGAGTGTCGAAACTGAGCGTCGGAAGTCGAGTCGAAAATAGTAAAAGACGAGACGTGAAAATAATAATAAATCAACAAAGACCAAAATACCCCTAGCATTGGAATGCCCCAAGCAAACCGAGTGCTAGGGGCATATGGCCTATCATGGTGGCTAGCATGCGCACCAAGCCGAGCCTAGGCTAGCTGGTGCGTGCTAGTGCACCAATGCTAGCATCGCATTGCTAGGCGGTGCCTTGTGCGTGCATTGGCTAGCAGCAGCATGGCTGGGCCATTGCTTGCTGCCTAGCAAGCTGGGCCTCGGCCTAGCAGCCCGCAAGCAATGCGTGGCTTGCTGGCCGAAGCATGGACAACAGCGCAAGGCAGCCCACCTTGGGTGCCTTGATGCCGAAGTGTGGGTGCCATGTGGCGCAAGGTAAGAGGGTAGTGAGGTGTTGTGTTGGCCGGTTTTGGGAGAGGGAGTGGGGAGCAAGTTTGGTCCCCCCATCTTCCAAATGGTCCTCACCTAACCTCTCATATGAGCTTGCCACTTGTTGATTTATTTCTAGTTTGATTATTAATTTTATTTTAGCTTTAAAATACGATGGGAAATTCAAATTCTCCCACATTGATGGGAGAGCTTTTTACACTTATGATTTTCCCTATAAATACCCAAGTTGGGGTATTGGAAAAATCACTTGAGTAAGAGTTGAAAAAGGCATCAGTAGTAGTGAAAACCTTTGAACTCAAGAGTTGAAAAAGGCATCACCATTGTGAAAACCTTTGAACTCAATTACTCGTGTTTCGGTCGGGCCTTGCTAAGTCCAAGGCATTGGACCTAGTCAGTGTCCGAGTTGTGGGTGGACTTTCGTTGGAGGTCGTCGTATTTTCAAGGTCGGGCGAAGCACGTGTCAATGGTATAATTATTATCTTAATATTGTTATTAAGTTAATTATGTTTATGGTTTTATTTATTGCAAGTGCGGTCTTGGTTTTGGGTTTGTTTCCGCGGTGAGTCGGACTCACCAAACCCCAACAGGAGGTCACTCTTTCTAGCTTCTAGAGGGTCGTAGAGGTATACTTTGTTTCTCTTTACTAATGTTTACTTAGACATGTGTTTAGCACTCGTTGATGCTTATCTGTCATTTATAGGTCTGTAACTATGAGTACTTCCCGTCTCTTTCATTGGCGAGACCTTCGCCTCGTGGGCTCCCTATTGCTGCAAGTTGGGGAGGTCGTTACAATGACCAGACTATTACCGCCTGTGTTCGAGAGTTGATCCTTTCGGTATGCCTGGCTTAACATTTTTACTTTTTGCTGTTTAATGGGATCCTTCCTCATGGATCTTTATTTTATAGGGTCTTGAGGTGCAATTTCGGCCTTGGGCCGATTTCGATCTTCATGAATGGGCTGTCCAGTATACAGCTCAGCGTCGCTATTTTCAGGGGACGTACGACGTTGTGGTGTATCTGGGCGAGAAAGTTGCAATTCAGCACTCTACCGAGGCTTTTGTGGTTCCTGCTCGTCCCCCACGGCATATGTTGAACAAGACGAACATGAGAGTCCATTTCGGTGGGTCGCCAGCTGGTACAGATTGGCAGCGCCATATCCATTCGAGCCGGAGTTATGGAGAGCGTCACATGCCCCGTTTGGCTCCACCTCCTTGTATATCGGAGAAAGCACAGGTATATTTTGTGCCTTTGATTTGTTCTCTTGATAGCCCCCTAGCCGATTTTAATTGCCCAAGTTTTGTTTCAGGCTACAGCAGCGGCTAGGGATTTTGTGCCTCCATTGGTGTCTATCACCTATCAGGGGTCTTTTGGCCCGGTCGAGGAGATGATTCCTCTGGCCCCTCAGCCCTTGCGGTTGATAGAGGAGTCGATACCTCGCCACAAGACTTGGATAATTCTTTCATCATTATTTTGTTCGCGTAAATGTTCTTTGATTATTTCTGACTTTATTGCTTGATAGTTCTCCCGCGAGGTGATGACGAGGATGGCGAGAGGCATGGAAGATTTTCGGTACTAGCTTGTGTGGTTGAGTCATCGAGCTAGGTGTCGTGGAGATGATGACACGGAGGTATTTCTCTTGACCTTAGTGCTTACTGTACTTATTTATTTTTCCATGCTTGACTTGATTTGTTCTTTCTATTTCATCCTGTTCCTTCGACACGCACTCGTTCGAGACTTGAGACTCCTTGGGAAGGATCTGGATCTGGCTCGAGGCGTCGCTGTACTTTGGCAGGGAGCCAGGGTAGTCGACCGGAGTCGGAACACACTATAGTAGTAGAGGATTCTGGCTCTTCGTATGAGGGTGCTTCAAAGAGAACGACTGGCCAAGGAGGCGCGACATCGACTCCTTCAGCGGTTGGTGGGACGTATGAGGTCGGCTCATCATCGCAGTAGCCGTAGTAGCCTCAGCAGTTGGGAGTGCAGCCGCAGGGTGAGGCAGGATGGACTGGCTTTACTCTCTCGATCCCGACCACTAGTGATCAGGCTACTGGCGAGGGGTTAACTCCGCGGACTACATAATTTTGATATGTTTGAGGTTCTTCCCCATTTGCGTCCTCCGCCATCATAGTAGTACCTGTATATCTTTTATCTTTGCAGTTTTTATTATTTATTTTTCATTTTGTGTGCATGTGAGTGTGTGAAAAGTGTAACTAATTTTGCGCAAAAATTCCCTTCATTTTTATTATTAATGGAGGGTATCCGATTTTCTCCCCCAAAAAGAAAAAATGAAAAATAAAATAAAATCTGATTAAAAATGAGCTAAAGTTATTTAAACTTAAAATAATCAAATAGGGGGTAAATGTTTGGATAAGATTTTAAAAAATAATGTGTGGATAAGGCTTTGAAAATAATAAAAACCGCATAATCAAAGTACAGATCTGAGTCAAAGTCGGATAACATATGCTCAGCAAGGCGCATAATGCTGACGTGGGAAAATTAATCTGTTGCGGCGTGACAGGCTTGTCGTGGTGCGCTGAACCCTGTGGCGGCGTGACAAGTTTGTCGCGGCGCGCTGGTTTTATTTTTCCGAATCCTTTAAGGATTTGGTTTGCGCCAGCTCTGTTAATAAATAACCCCCAAATCCGTCGATTTTTGTACAATTCGAACTGAACAAATAATCTCTTCTTTAATTTTTCATCATGTCTAAGAGTTTTAGCGATTTTACTCGTGAGTGGTGCCGGTCTTTGACTGCTAAAAAGAGAAAAGAGCTTGAATTTTTTCACTTGGGGGGATTGCTTGGCATTAAAGGGGTAGATCTTGACATCGACTTTATGCATACCGCCCTAGAGTATCGGGACCCAGACACCCATTGCTTTGTCGTGATGAAATTTTCCCTTTATCGGAAGAATTTGGTGCCATCCTTGGCTTTCCCTCTTTAAATCTTGCAGTAATCCCTAAATTTAATGAATATTATTATAAAGATTTTGAGCGTTTTCTTAACCTTAGGGATAGGGACTTAAAAGATTTAGTGCATGGAAATGTGGTTAATTTGAATGAATTTGCACGCTTTTATTTTGATTGACCACGCTCGGAGTCCTTTCATGTTTATAAGGGAAGAGCTTTTCTTTTTTGCATGGTTAGCCAATATCTCCTCACTAGTGGTAATATTCGTGAGGGTCAAGCAGTATTAGTGTCTGTCATGGAGCAAATCGAATCAGGGAGAAATCTAATGCCATTAATTGTTGGAGAAACGATGCTTAGCTTAGATGAGCTAAAAAAAGATCCAAAAGCACCTCTTCGAGGTTCTCTAATTTTATTACAGATAGAAAATTGATATTTTTAATTATAGAAATCAAAAGTTTAATTTTGTATAGTAATATTGACTATTTGCATTGAATTTTTTTGCAGGTATGGCTGATGGAGAGACTTGAATTAATTAGTCCTCTTGACAATATTGAAAAATATACACCAAATTGCTTTGTAAGAAGGAAGAAACGCTTCTCCATAAAGATGGGCCGCTGGGAGTGGAGTAGAATTTTTGAAATCTGCGACTTTGCTATCAAGTGGGTTGTTCCTTGGTGGAAGATTGAGAAGATGGTTAGTGTCAATAGACAACCTTTTTTCCGTCTTCCTAGCTTGTCCAAGTTGACCTTTTATTACCCTTCTAGAGTGAAGAGACAATATGGAATTGCTCAAACCATTCCCTCTGGAGATCTCCGTCGCCCTTATGAATTTCCAATATCACAAGATATAGAGAGGTTTGATGACTATTGGTGTGCTAGACCATTGTGGTATGTTGTTACCCAAAAGGTACCTCCTTCTTTGTCTAACGATGTGAAGCAATGGTTAATTGGTAGATCTCAAAAGGACAAGAACAAAGTCCGGAAGTTGAGTAAGCCCAGCGTGAAGGACCGCGTAGGGGATAGGAAAATTCCTCCTAAGGAGCGCTTAGGTGAGAAAGTTGAATTCAAGACTCCTGTCATGCCTAAGAAGAAAAGTACTACAAAGGGCAAGGAGAAAAGAAAGACTGACTCTGCAGAAAAGAAAATATGGGTTGAAAAGAAGCACGGCGTGATGACTATTGGAGAAACTATTAACTCCAAGATCGTATGTAGGTCTTCTAAGGGATGCCTACTGGTAAAAGTGATGGATAATGAAGAAGAAGTAGAGAAGAATTGGAAGAGGGCCAGAAAAGAGAAGACATATTAGAGCATTGCTTTTGCTATCGATTTATTAGATACTTTTATTTTCAAGTCAATTTATTTTTAAGCCTTTATCTTATATTTCCATCAATAATGTAATTTTATTATTATTAATGCAATTTTCAGCTTTTAAATTAAATTGACTCTTTTTTTTTTTTTTAATTTTTTACATTGAATTAATTATTAAAGCAATAAAAATGACTTGAATAAATTTCAAAAAATATTTGAGTACGGAAGTCAAAAATTCTTGAAATACACCGAAATACGCCCAGATCGAGAAAAAATACTGGCGCTGGACTTTTGAATTTGTCGCAGCGCGACGACCCAGTCGTGATGCGTCGGATATATCGTTGCGTGACAGATGCTGGTGCAGCACTAGTCTTGAATTCCGCACGCCGCTTGAACTGCGTTGACGCATTGATGCGAGGATGCAAGATTTGTAAAAATTAAAGTGGCCGCACCCTGTAAAGGGTTGCCTACGTATCATTTCATAAGGGATTAGGCCAAACGTAGCTCTCTTGAGTATGTTACTTAAGTTATTATGGGTAGAACTTTTTAAGTTGGTCAAGATTTATCATGTTTGAGAACTCATTATCATCCATATCAGTTAATGTTACGGAACCTCCTGATAGAATAGTTTTAACAATGTATGGTTCGGACCAATTAGGCCTAAATTTGCCTCTTGGGTCTTGAACATTTTTCCTTAGTGCTTTTAACACCAAGTCTCCCACTTTAATGTTTCTTGTCTTGACCTTTTTGTTAAAGTGTCTACCCATGCGAGTTTGATAGCATTGTTATGATGTAGAGCTTCTAGTCCATTCGACTTCATCGAGTTTACTTTCTAACACGATGCGTAGAGAAGGTATTTCTAGCTCTACAGGTTGTATGACATCCATTCCATAGACTAGGGAGAATTGCGTATTTTCTGTGGATAAGAGAATTGACTTGCGATAACCCCAAAGAGCAAAATGGAGTCTGTCAAGCCAATCCTTGTAATTTTCTGTCATTTTCTCGATGATAGTCTTTAAGTTCTTATTAGCTGCTTCTACTGCACCATTTTCTTGAGGCCTATATGGGGAAGAATGATGGTGTTGAATACCATACTTTTAAAGCAATTCTTCACATTCTGCTTGAAAGTGAGTTCCATTGTCACTTATCATTTCATGTGGGACTTCATATCGACATATTATATTTCTTTCGATAAAGAATGCTACATGTTTTGTAGTGAGTTTTGCATATGATGCTGCTTCGACCCATTTTGTGAAGTAATCGATTGCCACTAAGATGTATTCATGACCTCCTATCCCAAGATGGGTAATTTTCCCAATAATATCTATACCCTATGTTGAGAATGGCCATGGTGATGTATAGGTGTAAAGGAGTGATGGAGGAACTTGTTCCAAGTTAGCATATATTTGGCATTTAGGGCATCTCTTTACATATTGATGGCAATACCTATTCATGGTAGTCCAAATAATATCCTTGGCGCATTACTTTTTGGGCTAGCATTTTGTCATTCATATGAGTTTCACATACTCTTTCGTGGATTATTATCATTGCTCTTTGAGCTTCTTTTTTGCCTACACATAGGAGAGCTCTAACTTTAGGTACCCTTTATTGATGCTCATCATTTATGAGTACATATTAGGAAGCCAAAAGTCTTAGAGCTCGCTTTGCTCTCTTGTCAGCATGAGGTGGGTACTCACCTTTGGTGATATAATTGAAGATGTCAGTATACCAAGGTTCTTCCTCTTCTTCTTGTTCTTAAGCTATCTCATCATCTTCTATAGCTTTGATGTAAGCTGGCTTATGCCTTTTCTCTATTTCTAGAGGCATTTGTTCGATTTCCTTAGGAATTCTAACCATTGAGGCTAGTCTTGCCAAGGCATCAGCAAATTGATTTTCCTCTCTTGGTAGATATGTGTATTCTACCTTTTCTAGTTGATTAGTAAGAGTTTCCAAATGTGTTTGATAAGAAGCTAAGCTTTCACTCCTTACTTTCCATCTTTTGGAAATCTGATTGATGTTTAAAGAGGAGTCTTCGAATATCCGAAGTTTCTTTACTCCTAATGCCAAAGCAGTTTCAAGGCCTACCACACATGCTTCATATTCCGCAGCATTGTTGGTAATGACGAAATCTAGCTTTATAGAGATTGGAACGTGTTCCTCCTTAGGTGATACTAGTAATACTCCTACGCCACAACCCTTTTGGTTTGAAGCTCCATCAAAGTATAATATCCAAGTATCATCTTCTGTAAGCATTAAGTCTTCGTCTGGAAATTCATTTTCATTCATTGGCGTTGAATCTTCTATTGGGAAATCTGCTAAGAAGTCCGAGACCACTGATCCTTTGATAGCCTTTTGAGGCATAAAGCTTAAATCGAGTTGGGCTAACTTGACTATCCATCTTGATATTCGCCCGTTAAGTGTAGATTTCTCGAAGAGATACTTTAGTGGGTCCATTCGAGATACTACATAGACTATATGAACGAGCATGTAGTGTTTTAACTTTGTTGTGGCCCACACTAATGCGATTCATAATTTCTCAAGTGGTGTGTAGCGCACTACATACTCGAGCATCTTTTTACTTAAGTAGTAGATGGCATTCTCTTTGCCTTCTACTTCTTGCGCAAGCATAGCTCCCATGGTCTGTTTAGTGACTATTAGGTATAATCGAAGAGGAATTTCCGGAAGTGTTGGCGCCAATGCGGGAGGATTGGCGAGATAGGCTTTGATTTTCTCAGAGGCGTTTTGGCACTCGTCGTCCCATATTACTGGTGCATTCTTTTTGAGCTTCTTGAATATTGGTTCGCATATCGTGGTTAGCTGGGATATGAACCTACTTATATATTGTAACCGGCCAATGAATCCACGAATTTGCTTCTCGGTCTTGGGCGGTGGCATTGACATGATTGCCTTAATATTAGTTGGGTCTATCTCTATCTTTAAAGCTAATGACATAGCCCAAGAGTTTTCCTGAGGTGACTCCAAAGGCGCACTTAGATCGGTTTAACCTCATATTGTATTTCCTTAACCTTTCGAAGAATTTCCTTAAGGCTACTGGATGTCCTGGACGATCTTTTGATTTCACAATCATATCATCCACATAGACTTCTACCTCTTTGTGCATCATGTCATGGAGTAAGGCAGTCGCTGCTCTTTGTTATGTGGCACCCGCGTTTTTCAACCCGAATGGCATTCCCGTGTAACAGTAAGTGCCCCATGGTGTTATAAATGTAGTTTTCTCAATGTCTTCTTCTTCCATGAGAATCTGGTTGTATCCTGTGTATCCATCCATAAATGAGAGAAGTGCGTGATTTATTGTATTATCTACCAAAATTTCGATGTGTGGTAAAGGGAAGTCGTCCATTGGACTTACCTTATTTTAATCTCTGTAGTCGACACACATTCTTACCCTTCCATCTTTCTTGGGGACTAGTCCCGCATTAGCGACCTATTCGGGGTATTTGGATACCCTTATAAAACCTGCTGTTATTTGTTTTTGAACTTCTTTTATCTTTAGAGCTATGTCGGGTTTCATTCAACGTAACTTTTGTTTTACAGGTTTCATTCCTGGGATTAGCAGTATTGTGTGTTAAGCTATTTCTCTATTTATTCCTGGCATATCTTCGTATGACCAAGAGAACCCATCTATAAATTCTTTTAATAGATTTATTAAATCGGTTCTTTCTTCTTTATTAAGAGTTAGACCAATTTTAACTTCTCTTTTAATGGTTAGATCTTTTGAGATATCAACCGTTTTAGTATCTTCAATTACCGGTGTTTTATTCTCAAGTGTTTCCATTGCCTTAATTATTTCTTTGTCATTTTCATTGTTAGCTAAGCAATGCTCATCATCTTGATTAAGGGAATGACACGAGGAGTAAGCAGAAGAAGACATATTATTAAATTCGAAAATCATTACATCAAATAAAGATATGTCTGTTAGGACTTAACTATTAAGTATCCTAGGGGTGGATTTTGAAGTAGAAGGAAGAGAAGGAGATACCACTACAGAATGTTTAGAAGACTCGACCAAGGAAGACTTGAACTCAGAGTCAGACTCAGACTCAAACTCAGATGACTCAGACTCGTCGAGCATTGGTCCTTGTCCTGTTGTTATGGAGATCCTTCTTTCACTTGGCTTAGTCACCTTTACGGTCTTTCTCCATCCTTGGACTAATCCCTCTGCCGGAGTAATGAGTTTTGTTGGATCAAAGTCTTCGCTTTGCAAGACTGTTTGGATAAGCGCTGAATTATCATCGATGCGCTTAGGCTCGTTTTTCTCGTAGCCAAAGAATAACCCCATGACATTAAAGTCAAAGCATGGAGGTGCTTTCTGTTTATGGGTAGGTGTTGGGATATCATCCAAGAAATTGCAATCCAAGAAGATTTTAAACCCAGGTTGTGTTATCCCATTTTTGACAAAGGGTTTGGAAAATTCGTAACAAGGGTAGTCCTCACCCTCTCTTATGAATTGACCATTTAGAGTGAGAGGATATTGATCCATTGGGATTGCTTTCTTTTGGGTACGAGCATTCCTCCGTGCATTAATCTTTTCCCGGGCTTGCTTATACTCTTTCGGAGTCGGTTCAAAACCAAGTCCAAAAAAATCTAATTTAGGAAGGCCAGACAATCCTATTTGTGTTGCTACTCCTTTCTTCTCTCCTAGAGTCATTCCAGGAAGGTGTCATTACTTTCAGAGTATGCTATTAACTATCATGTTCTAATGGAGGTCATAGTGAAGAGGGGTCTTTTCATCTTTATTGATAAAAGAGACCTCTTCTGCATTAAAGCCCCATAGGTCTTCATCATTTTCATCGTGCTCCACATTTATAATTGGCTTATCAATTGGCTTAATTCTTATTGTAGAAGCATCGATAGTGACAGGAATTCCTTCAACTATGGCCTTCACTTGTTGATGAAGGGATGAAGGGACGGCCTTGAGGTCATGAAGCCAAGGGCGTCCTAACAACAAGTTGAAAGAAGCTTTGATATCTACCACTTGGAAAGTAGTAGCATGTTCAATGACACCATCCGTGACATTCATAGTGATAGTCCCAAGAGCTTGGCGACGAGTGTTGTCATAAGCCCTTATTCCTTGTGTAGTGGAGACAAATCTTCATCTTTTATCCCTAGCATCCTCGCAGTTCAAAGTGGAGACATTGATTGCTGACCCATTGTCTACGAGAGTCATTAGGACATTCATTCTCTTCCAGATCACTGTGAGGTTTAAGGCCTTATTATGCTTATCACCTTCTAGGGGAGGTCCTTGTCAGAAAAGGTGATTAGGTTGATGGGACTTGGAAGATCACTTGTGAGAAAATTAGCTAACCCTTCAGGAGTGGTTTCAGAATCTATCCCTATTTTAGCCAAAGCATCCATTACTGCAACTCTATGCTCACGGGATGTGGCTAGCAATTTCCATACATTCATCTCAACCTTAGTCTTCTTGAGTTGTTTCACAATATCATTGTCATCAATGATGGGTATGGGAATTTGTTGAGTAGTAGGAATAGGTTGTGTTTCAATAGGAGGTTGTATTCTCCCTGATCTTGTGAGGACATTTATGGATGATCTTCTTCATCCCAAATATCGTCTACCGGATAGATTGTTAGAAGTGGAGTTTCTTCCAAATCTTTGAGGTAGACATCCTCATCATCGCTTTCCCAGATTCCATTGATGCTAGCATCTTTTTCTGGAGTTATTTGGACTAACTTCTTGCTATCAATTAGTCCTTGGACTAGATCCTTGAACTTAAAACAATGTTCAATGGTATGTCCCCAGATTGATGGTATGGACAACAGAATCTGTGTGTCCTTTTCAGTGATTCAAAAGGTCTTGGCTCGAGAGGTTTAATCTTCCCATTCTCGAAGAGCTTTCGAAACATGTTTGCATAAGAGGTCCCAATTGGAGTACAAGATTTATTGCTCCTTTTGGGTTTTTCGACCACTTGGAGAGAAAATGATTTTCTCTCACTAGTCTTAGCAATCGTTGCCTTTTCCACAGCACTCTCACTTTGAACTCTTTTTAAACGGTCGAGGAGTTCACGATAGGTATCACTTGCTTCTTTTATCGTGTTTATGAGGTTCCATATCTCCTCTTTACTAGCCGGCGATTCACCTATATTGTGTTTCTTAGTATCGAAAAAGATTTCCTCTTCTTCTTCGATGACAAGAGTCTCTTCAATTGGTTTAATGAGGGTTATTAGATCGACATGATCGACATGAGGCGATCAAATGCGATGTCATAACTCATGCCAATAGGTGTGAAGTTTCTCCTAAATGGCTTCTTTTGTCCTTGGTTTTTCATAGCAAGGACCTCATTCAGATTAAAGATGCTAACATTATTCGAGTGGGTAGTTTTGGAAGAAGAAGGATTGTCGCTCTTCTTTCCTTTCCGGCCACTGTTGGAGTTGCTAGCAGCTTTTTGCTTTGCAAGGTCGTCCTCAATGTTGATTCCTACATCATAGACAACCTCGAAAGTGTTCAAGTTACTTTGGTATTTGAGATGCTTAGAGTACTTTTCCTGGACAGTCTTAATGAACATCCTTACGGATTCTTTCTCAGTAGGCACCTCAATCATTTTAGCTGAGGTTTCCTTCCATTGGTTAATGAAAAAAGTAAAGCCTTCATTCTCCTTTTTTTTCAACATCTCAAGGTCTCTGTGGTCAGTTTCGACTTGGACGTTACATTTGTACCTATCTATGAAAGCGTTTACTATGCCATCCCAAGATGAGCTTTCACCTTTTCAAGGGAGAAGAACCATTGCTGGCAAACAGTCTCTAAAGATAGTGAGAATAGAGTGTGGAAAACTTTCCTGTCAATCCCGTTGATGTTCATTATGGTTTCCAAGGCACTTAGGTGAAAATAGGGGTTGTCAGTTGGTTTAAACTTAGGGATGTCATTGGCATTGAACTTCTGCGGAAGAAGTTCCTTGTCCACTAAGACCCCTTGTGAGCTAATCCCCTGAAACCTATAGTCATTGGAGAGCCTTCTCAAGCTTTCCTGCATTCGCTCCATTTGTTGTTGTCTCGCTGGGTCATTGACTTGAAGAGCTAGGGTCTTCATCATCTTGGTCAAGTTAACGAGGTTTTTCCTAAGCTCATCGACTTCTTGTTAGGTTGCCATTAGTATGAATTTTTTTTTCTGTGTCTGATGGGCTTATCGAAAAGTAAAACTTGAACCAAGGTGTTGTCCTTGATTAATCGTCCCTTTCTTCTTGAACAAGTACTGTAAATTTAAACCATATTTGTTTTAATGACTTAACTTAAATTGACTTTGACTTTATTGGCAAAAGTAAGGTGTATATTTTTGGGAGGAATCAAGTATAGGGTTCAAACAACATGGTTATGTTTGGAGGATTAATATCCGACTTACCCCCCTAAAAAAAATGAAAGAAAACACGCGCACAAGACTCTCTAGACATGGTCTAGGTGTAACATATAAAGTGTGTGGTTTACAAGTGAGTAAAAGTGACATATTCGACTCTAGTGTGAGACCATGGGACTAAGTGCTTAGACTCAATTAAGAACTCAATACGGTTTATAATATTAATAAATTGATTAAGCAGACTTGGCGTGAGAACTCAAGTAGAAAACTTGACCATCGCTGAAACGACGAAACTGTCATGATGCGCTAGCTCTGTCGCGGTGCGCCATTTCTGTCGCGTCGCGCCACAGACCAAACTTCAGCGTCATAATAGAAACATCAGTCTGGGTATATTTCCAGTATTCTAGCTTAGAGGGAAATTCCTATAGACGTACTAAGTCAAGTTCGATCAATTCATTTTCACTCTAAAAACTCATATTAATTAATTAATTAATTAAGCAAAGTCCTTTAGTCATTAATTAATTTACTTAAACTCAAACACAAGTCAAACAAACGGTTAGAGTAAATATGCACAAATAAGAGATGCAAAAGTAGTCTAGTAAGCACAATATGATGCAAAGAGTTTGCAACCTAACCATGGCTCTAGTTCTCTAAAGTTTAAGGATAAGGGTTAGTCAAAGAGGGTCCATGGTTATGAGTCCAGATGCACCGCGCGGAAGCCTTACCTTTGGAAGGGTTGGCGCGTGTGGATGGGACCCCGCAAGTTAAACTTGCTTCCACGGTTTGGTGAATTCACAAACTCGGATGTACCCTTCGTTGCCATGAGGGTTCGATTAGGTAGATAGAGCGTGAATTCCCAGAGGGTTATGGCCATATGTAGAACACATATGGGTTTAGAAAAGTAAGAAAAACTCAATCAGGAAGTAGAATCAAGCAAACAGTACTAAAACTGGTCGAAACAAGAAGGTAGATTTCTGGCTCGGTATTGGAAGAGCGTAGCGCGAGGCAACAGAGACTGTCGCCAGACGCTGACTATGTCGCCACGTGACATTGCTGTCGCACAGCGTCAGGGCCATCGCACTACTACAGGCTTTGTTTTCTCAGCGTCGGTTCCTAGTTTTTTAAATTTTCCATTTTTAAATTTTCCAGTTTTTCGCAGCGTTATTTCGATCCTAGTTGTGAAATATATTTCCCAAATTTCCTACGTGTAAAAATCCTATGTTTTTGACGCATAATGGATGGTCTATCCAATGCGGACCTTTTTTATGCTTATGCCAATAATGTCAATCAAACTTATGCACATGAATACTTAGAACGTTTCGAGTCTCATCCACTCATTCTAAACTATTGCCAAAATAAATTTTAGTAATTAAAATAGAAATCCTCTCCAATGGAGTCGCCAAAAACTGTATGGAATATTTCAAGCATCCCACACTTGAGCCCCATTGTGATAATACACTTAAGTATGGTGGCGTCCAAAGGGAAGGAAGCTAGAGCAGATTAGTCGCCAACAATTTTAGGAACTTGTAAACCGTTCACAGGTTGAAGGTTACACACCTTCACGATCCATGAGATCGCTAACTCTATAGTGGTCTAGAACCATGACTGGATATTCGAGGATAAAGGTACAAATCCTACCTAAAAGAGATTACAAGTACAAATTCCCTTTAAACCTGCAAGAGAGGGCGTGATCAAGCAACAAAAATAATATATCAAGCAACATAATAACAACAATCATCATCATAATAATATTCTCAATCTCATGAAAGCATAATAATAATAATAGCAAGATCCTAGGCATGATGCTAACATGATTAATAACAAATCCTAGCATGTCACTCAACAATAATGATCAAAACTTTAGCCATAACATGATACTGACATGATATTAGAAAGAATAGGAAGCAACCTAAGCATGATACTAGAAACATGCATGATATTAAAAAATTAGTTAATACCCTAAACATGATACTAGGAATCATAAAGACATCCTAACATGATACTAGGAATTAAAATAATCTAAGCTTGATTTCTATATCAAAAGAATAATTAAGCAATTAAAATTACTTACTTTGATACTTCGTATCTCTTTCTATCAAAACAATACACACGTTAGTAACTTCAAGGAAAATATTAAATCAAACAATTAAATTAAATAATTGAAATAGGGATTTGGGACCACAGAAATTATCAACCTTTCACGTCTAGGGCGAAGGCAACTTCGAGTTTGGCTAGGTGTGTCTAGATCTCGTGAATGCGAAATTTTATTTGAAAAGGGAAGGCTAGAAAGAGGGAGAAAGAAAAACTATTGCTCAAGAGAGAGAAAGATGATGGAATTAGATGATTTTTGATCAATAAAACGAGGAAATACGACCCGATTTATAGAGAAAATATTCCGAAAACAATTAGAAATAGACCGAATCCTATTAAGAGGAAAACTGCTTTTGTCGCAGAACGACAGAGTCCAGCGCGATGTAACAGACCTGTCGCTGTGCGACAGGCTTGTCATTCAACGCCAGTTTTGTCGTTCCACGCTGATTCACGCATTTTTTAAAATCCTTGTACAGAATCCTTAATCTAATTAAATTCGATTAACAACGTTCGTACTTATCTTCTGGGCCATAACCATTTCAGGCCCAATTTAGTATTTTGGCCATAACTTCCTCATTATTCATCGGAATTGGGCTTATAATATATCGTTGAAAAGCTCTTTATGAATCCCAATCCAACCACACTGTTATTGGTACCTTATCATGGACCAAACTAAATTGGACTAGACATTTTCATAAATAAAGTTCATTTTTTAAAACAGAAAGAGGAGTTATTTTTAATAAAAACAACCGCATTACAAGACTTTTCACACTTTCACTTTGTTTGAATAATCAAATGACGTGAAAGGTACTCATCACTGGGTTTGGTTTTGGGAAGACACAATCAGGTTTCTACAAAAATGATAGGCCAACAAAAATATTGTACCCCAACCTTACCATGAGGAGCAAAACCATCTGTATACAAGCCAAGTCGAACATTACGAGGCTCATTGGAAAACTCTGGAAAGCAACTATCGAGGTGTATTCAAGCTTCACTATCATTAGGGTGCGCCATTGTGCCTTGAACTCGAGGATTTTTCGAATGCCATGTCATTTCCTTCGAAATTTCTTCGTTGCATAGAGCCTTTGCAAACTGGGTGTGATCGGGAAATTAAATAAAACATTCAAAGGCACTAAGCTACCTTTAAAAGTCTTCTTGCATCGGTCGCTACCACACACCCTACATGTGGATAACTGAGCATCATCCTTCCAAAACAGCATACATCCTTTCGGGCATGCATGAATCTTTTCATGAGGCAACTCCAACCCCTTCACAATCTTCTTCACCTCATAGAATGTGTTGGCCATATGGTTGTTGTTAGGAATCGCTTCTTTCACCAAAGCAAACCCGTCAACACATTTGTGGGGCAAATTATACTCGCACTTAGGACTAGTAATTCTGGCAGCCATCTCTAACACAGACATTGAACTCCCTTCGTATAATGGTTGTTCGGAAGCCTTCAACAAATCCAGAAAATGCTTAGCTTGTGCATTAGGCTCCTCCTCTATAGAAACACTAACCTCTTCTTAATGCTCTTGATCTTCATTATGACCAAAAGCATCGAAAACCACTTCACAATATTCATTTGATTGTCATTCAGGAACTCCTGGAAACCCTTCCCCATGAAACATCCACTCATAGTAATTAGGTACAAAACCCTTGCAATACAAATGAAGTTTAACCGTTTCCACATCCCAAAGCCTTTTGTTCTTACATTTAAAACATGGACACGTAACTTCATTCGGGTTGCTACTCTCGGGGTGATCTTCGACGTATTTAAGGAATTCATCTACCCTTTCCACTAACTCCGGATTAATAGAATGCCCAACCTTCCTTTCATACATCTAGCTACGTTCTATTCGTTTCATGATTACAACTTCTACACAACTCACGCATATGTATAAATTCATTAGTCACAAAGTGTATTCCATATTCACTATCCATCATAATGTTAGTGCAAATGAGATTTAAAATGATGTCCAAGGGTCCTTATCACTCCAACCTAACCCATCCCTTGAAGTTTAATCTCACTAGTGAGTGTATGCCAGGTTTTCAATTCTATGGAAAATCCGGCTGCATTTCCCTTTAGTTCTCCAAGTACATGATGTAGGCGATTAGATAACCCTCCATATGTACCTAGAGAACATTGTAGAGAAATGACAAGCTAGGATTTTCCCTACAATCATTAACAAGGCATACATTCACCACCTAAGTGAGAATACATGTACAAGGATAGTCCCAAATGGGGACTATTCAAGACATACTCCTAATGTGTATGTCTTGAACGGGTATCTAGGCATATGTTTATGCAAATGATTCATTTAACAAATATATAAAGTAAAGAACACATCCATTATATTAAACGAATATATCATAATTATAATTAAACTAAAATAAACTAAACTAACATATTAATTTTATCTAAATAAACTAAACTAACAAATATTTTTAACTAAATAAACAAACATACATTATATTAATCTAAACTAAATACATTATTATATTAAACTAAACAAAACTAAACTAACATATCATAATACATCACATTCATTTCAAATATTTCAACATATTTAAACATAAAATACAACAAACATGTATTACTATACCCTACACTAAAGACAAAAATAAATTAACAAATATCTATATACAACTACTCACATCTATATACAATTACTCACTAACATGTCATGTATCAATTAAACTAAGAATTTTAGGGTTTATTATGTCACTAACCAATAGATCTACACTTTTTATTAATTAGACCGAGAAAATCCACAAATCCTACAAAAATTTAACTTGAAAATTTAATTAGGGATTATGATGTCAGTTTTTATTATAAAAAAAATAACCCAAAAAATTAAAAAAGAAAAAAAACAAATATAAGTCTTACCAGCTGGAGGACGGCGGGAGGATGGAGGTGGTGGTGGTTTTGGTCCAGAAGGAGGAATGGTGGAAACTGCCAACGTATGGTGTGGTTAGGGTTTAACCCAAAAAAAATAAAAAAAAAACAAAAAATGCACAACTACTTATCGAGCACCTAGCGGCGGCCTATGAGTTACAAGGGGACGGCGGTTGTAAACACCCAAATGTGTTTCCCCAAAACCAAACCCAGTGATGAATACCTTTCACGTCATTTGATTATCGAACGAGGTGAAAGTGTGAAAAGTCTAGTGATGTGGATGTTTTTATTAAAATATTTCTCTTTCCGTATTCAAAAATATTTCTTCTCTTACTCGATTTATGAAAAATAGCCAGTCCAATTTGGTTTGGTCTATGGTAAGGGTCCAATAATAGTTTAGTTGGATTGGGTTTGAAAAGTGCTTTCCAATGATATATTTTAAGCCCAATTTCGATTAATTATGAGGAAGTTATGGATTAAAATAAATTAGGCCTAATGATTTTAAATGTGGCCCAATGATCTACAGGAGGGCCTATTAATTATTATTCCTAAAGTACTTAAGATTAATTTTGAAGGTTCTCTTTAATTCTAATAAGATTAAAATTGATAATTATATTTCTAAAAAGATATTTTATTTTGAATAAAATACGTTAAATCTGATTTTAAATCTGCTTGGACGAAGAATTACCTGTAACCGGTTTAAAAAGTGATTCCACGTGTAAAAGCGCGTTGTGCTTTTAAACCAGCGCGAGACGACAGAGTCGTCGCCTAGCGTTGACTTTCGTCGCCTGGTGATGAGCTTGTCTTCCGGCGCTGACTCCTGTCGTTGGCGACATGAGGTATTTTATTCCGAATATGACTTTCTTTGATCCAGTGCTATTTTTCCTATAATTAGGGGTCGAATTTCCTTGTTTTCAAGCATCTACGATTCACAACCATCAATCTCTTTCTCTTCTCTCTAGAAGCTAGAAGCTTTATCTAACTCTTCTTTTTCTAAACCTTCCCTCTCTCAAAATTCCTCAATCATTAGTTCTAGACACACCAAGCCAAGTTCGAAGTTGCCTTCGCCCTAGACGTGAAAGGTTGATAATTTCTGAGGGTTTGGTCCTAAATCCCTATTTCGATTATTTAATTTAATAGTTTGATTTAATATTTTCATTGAAGTTACTAACGCGTGTATTTTGTTATTAGAAAGAGATACGAGGCATCCAAGTAAGTAATTTAATTGCTTTATTGATCTTTTGATATAGAAATCGTGCTTAGATTATTTTGTTGATTCCTAGTATCATGTTAGGATGTTTTATTGCTTCATAGTATCATGTTTAGGGTTAATTAAAATATCTAATATCATGTATATTATTGTGATGCTTCCGATTTCTTTCCTAATATCATGTTAGTGTCATGTTAGGGCTAATTGATCTTTGATGTTTAGTGACATGCTAGGGTCTGTTATTAATCTTGTTAGTATCATGCCTAGGATCTTGCTAATATTATTATGATTTGAGATTGAGAATATTATTATAATGATTGTTATTATGTTGCTTGATATTATATTTATTTATTGTTGTTGCTTGATCATGCCTTTTATGCATGTTTAAAAGGGAATTTGTACTTGTAATCACGCTTAATAAGATAATTAATAATCTTGTTTAGGCTAGTATGATTATAATTCAAGTGATCACCAATAATAGTTTTTTTTGTGCATTAATATTCAACCAACATAGGTTAAACAGGTTAAAGGTTAACCTAATGATTGCATGTTAGTTAGAAAGCGCACATGAATACGAGAAGAATAAAATAGTAGAGGCCTATTTTTAGGGCAGGTTCAATCTCTTTTAGGTTGGATTTGTACCTTCATCCCCGAACCTCCAGTTGTGGTTCCAGACCTATTGGAGTTGACGATCTCCTGGATCATTAAGGGGTGTAACCTTCACCTTGTGAATAGTTTACAAGTTCATCAAACTTGTTGGCGACTCTTTCACTCTAGCTTCCTTCCCTTTGGACGCCACCATGCTTAAGTGTATGATCACAGTGGGGCTCAAGTGTGGGATGCTTGAAATATTCCTTACAGTTTTTTGGCGACTTCACTGGGAGGATTTCTATTTTAATTCCTAAAATTTATTTTGGTAATTATTTAAAATGAGTGAACGAGACTCGAAAAGTTCTATGTATTTCATGTGCGTAATTTTGATTGACATGATTGGCATAAGCATAAAAAGGTTCGCATTGGAAAGACCATCCATAAGGCGTCAAAAACATAGGATTTTTACACGTAGGAAATTAGGGAAATATCTTTCACAACTAAAGTCGAAATAACGTTGCGAAAAAAAATGGAAAATTCAAGAGCAGAAAGCTGCCGAGGCATGTAGGAGTTAGCGCCGAGAAAACAGCGTCAGCGCCAAACGATGGCGCTGTTGCCTGGCGACAGTCTTGTCGTCTGGCGATAATGCCAGTGCCTAGCGACGACGCTATTTTCTCGCGCCGAATTCTTCCAATACCGAGCCAAAAATCTACCTTCTTGTTTCAACTAGTTTTCTAGTACTGTTTGCTCGGTGTTACTTCCTGATTGAGTTTTTCCCTTTTTTCTGAAACCCATATGTGTTCTACATGTGGCCATAACCTTCTAGGAATTCACGCTCCATCTACCCAATCGAACGCTCCTGGCAATGAAGGGTACATCCGAGTTTGTTGAATTCACCAAACCATAAAAGCGAGTTTAACTCGCGGGGTCCCATCCACACGCGCTAACCCTTCCAAAGGTAAGGCTTCCGTGCGGTGCATCTGGACTCATAACCATGGACCCTCTTTTACTAACCCATATCCTGAACTTTAGAGAACTAGAGCCATGGTTAGGTTGCGAACTCATTCCATTATGTTATGACTACTTGACTACTTCTTCATTATTTGTTGTGCATATTTTATGTTTCCCCTAACCGTTTGTTTGACTTGTGAATGAGTTTAAATAAATTAATTAATGACTTAAGGACTTTGCTAATTTAATTAATTAATTAATTATAAATGTTTAAAGTCTAATAAATTGATCAAACTTTACTTAGTACGACTGTTAAGCTTGTCCCTTTAGAGCAAAATACTCGAAACAGTCCTTGATCGATGTTCCAGAATGGCGTAGAGATTTGGATTGTGGCGCCACGCGCTAGAGATTAGCGCCAGGCGACGATCCCGTCATCTGGCGCCGACCCTTAGTGTTTGGCGACAGTTTTGTTGTCTGACGACAGCCTGTATTTTTGCTCGAGTCTTTACAACGAGTCTGATTAATCAATTTGCTAAACGATTTAATTGTTTTATTAATGGCAATAATCATGTTCAGTCCTTAATTAAGTCTAGACACATAGTCTCATAGCCTCACACAAGAGTCAAACATGTCACTTACACTCACTAGTCTTAGCACACACTTTGTGAATATTCACCATGACCTTGTCTTAGGTTCATGCATGAGTCGGTTTTTTCCTTCATTTGAGTTGGGAGTACATTCTATTCTTAATTATTTCATACCTCTCCATCTACATCGTCCTTCCATTCTCTACATGCTTTCCCCATATCACAACCTTCATTCTTCCTACCTCCTTCCATCTATTGCATGTTGAAAAGAGCTTGAGTCAAAAATAAAAACTTACCCCCAATTTCCTTTCCACAGCACTTGGTCAAGGAGAGAAGGGAGATTAATCAAGGACAACACCTTTGTTCAAATACTACTTTTTGACAAACCAGTTAGTCGGAAAAGAAAAGCTAAGAAGATAATGGCGTCTCAAGAAGAAGTTAACGAACTTAGGAAGGACGTGGCCAACTTAAATGAATTGATGAAGGCCATGGCTCTTCAAATCAATGACCCTGTAAAGCAACAACAAATAGAGCTCATGCAAGAAAGCTTGAGCAAAATATCCAATGATTATAGATTCCAGGGCATTAGCTCACAAAGGGGTCTCAGTGGATAAGGAACTTCTTCCGCAGAAGTTCAGAGCCAATGACATCCCTAAGTTCAAGCCAACAGACAATCCTTATTTCACTTAAGGGCTTTTGAAACCGTAACGAACATTAAGAGGATTGATAGGAAGATTTTTCATTCCTTGTTCTCACTATCTCTTGAAACCGTTTGTAAACATTGGTTCTTTTCTCTTGATAAAGAGAAGACCTTCTTGGGATTCTATAGTAAACGCTTTCATAGATAGATACAAGTGCAACATCCAAGTCGACACAGACCATAGACAACGTGAGATGTTAAAACAAAAAGAAAACGAAGTGTTCACCTCTTTCTTCAATAAGTGGAAGGAAACATCCGCTAATATGGTTGAAGTTCCTACTGAAAAGGAGTCTGTAAGGATGTTCATCAAGAACCTTCAGGACAAGTATTCGAAGCATTTGAAGTATCAACACAACTTGAATACTTTCAAGGTTGTCTACGACGTAGGTATTGAAATCGAAGATGACCTTGCGAAACAAAAAGCTACTAACAACAATAACAGCAGCGGCTGGAAAGGAAAGAAGAACGACAATCCTTCTTCTTCTGAAAACACCCACTCTAGTAACAATGTTAGTATCTTTGACCATAACGGTGTCTTAGCCATGGATAATCAAGGATCTAAAAGGAAACCCAAAAGAGAGGTTCACACCCATTGGAATGACCTATGATGTTGCTTTCGATCATTTCTATGATCGAGGATTAATTAAACTTATTGGCCCTACTGAAGATCCAATGCCAGAAAAGCGATCTTCGAGATGGAATCCCAACTCTTATTGCAAGTACCATCAAGGAAATGGTCATACCACGGATGAATGTTACAGATTTCAAAATCTCATTCAAGATCTCATAGAAGCAAACAAGATCCCATTGCCTCTAGCTAGCAAAAGACACAAGGCGAGCTTCAACGACAAGATCTCATGACCTCTTTTTCTATCTTTTTTTTGTTCCTCCTTTCCCCAAATAAGTCTAGCATAGGCACCCTTTGTTTTCCTTAGATTTTATTTTGTAGGTTTTTTCTTCTCCCTTTAATAAAATGAGCATTTATTTTCTTGCATATGATTACCGCATTACATTGCATAAAAAAAATAAATAAATATAATATAATATAAAAAAAAAATCCATGTCGAACTAAGCACAAGGTATACTAATGATTTGGGCTCCCCTTGTATCCATATCATATCATCTCTACCCTTCACATATAAATCCTTTCTTGATAAACCACTTTGAGCCTCCTCTAATGATACACCTTTCTTTCTTCAACCCATATCTATCTAACCTTGGGATGGGATATTGTGCAATTTATGCAATTCTCATAGAACAGAAGCTTGAGTAATTTCAAAAAATTAAAATAAGCAAAAATTATAAAAGTGTGCAAAAGGGCAAGTGTTCCAATGTCATTGACATGAACATGTCTTTGATAAGAACACGTCTCAGATTGCGTCTCTTATCGAGTGCTCGGTACCGTGCCTGAGAAACATGAATGCCAAGTGAGTGATAGAGCGCATGATCGGGATTGCCCACACTTATCAAAATAAAAAAATGATAAAGCAAAAAAGAAAAAATAACTATAAACAAAAGAAAGAGAGTTCAAAAATGAAAAATTTCAAGAATAAAAATATAAAGATTTCAAATGCAATATTGTACACCTTGGGGGCTTATCTAGGGTCTTGAGCCTTCATTCCCCTTCTTCTTCAACCTTTAGCCTAACCACGTTACAACCCTTAAAAGACCTCTTTGAGGTATACATACACTTGTGCGAGGTTCGACTAGAGCTACGTTCGGCCTGATTCCTAACGGATACGTAGGCAACCTCACATCGAGGTGTGACCGTAATAAAAATGCATTCATATTTACGTTCATAATTGATCATATCAAGGGATCTCCTATGCTCATCCCTATCCATTTAGAAGTTAGACTTGGGGGCTTGATCCCTACATTATTAGCTTACCTAGCCTAAGAGTCACCATTATTTGGCTCTTTTCAAAAAAAATATATTCCATACAGTTAGCCTTTGCAGCCTAGCTTTAGTGTCACTTTCACACACCTCATAGATACATAAACAAATAATCCTACCTTTAGGAACCCTTTGTCATGAAATCTTAACATGACGTTGAAGCATGCCTTGTCATATCAAGATCACTCATTATCATAATTCTTATTGCATTACAAAGTATGAAGTACTTAGCCTCCGTGCCTAAGCTACCCAAATACTTTCATCGTCAAGTCAACAATCGAGATAGCCTAGGGTGAATTAATCCTTGCACTAAGAGATACAACATCAATGCATACATTCTACTAAGCTCATTCAACATGTATCATTAAACACTTCACTTCTTCCCTTTTGCGTCTTTCTTTTTCGGGAGAAAGTCGGTACCCTCCACAAAAATGACGGAAATTTTTTGTTTTTTCTGCGTTTTCGAGTCGAATGCACACATAAGTCATGTACACATCGAGTCTCATGAGTCAACACTTTGCACACACGAGTCACACGAAGTGAGTCGTCATTAAGTCAAGTTGATACCTTGAGTCATGTCAAGCCATGTATGTCAAAACGCTTTGAGTCGAGTCATGACAAGTCATATGTGTATTATGCAATGAGTCAAGCAACACTAAGCCTTAGGTCAACCCTAAAAATGTAAAAGATGAGCAAAGTCCTATAGTCCAAAATATAAATGCAGGTACGAGCAACCTTTACAAAAGATTTGAAGCAAAAGGACGCGAATGGCTTAGCAAATCAACTAGAGTCAAATGGTCATATTGATTGATTGGGTTCCTTGGTACGCCAGTTAGCCCCTATAAGAAAATTGACATGATTAGTAGTCGGCTCGATTACAATCGCAGTAAGTGATTGACCTGACAAATGATCATCTCACTTAACTTAAAGCGCCTAAGTATTGGCTCATCGCAGGCACTGAAGTAATGGTTCACAAAGAAGCACATCACCAAAACGACAATATTTCCAAGAGTGAATTCTCAAGCATCAAATCTTCGACAATTTTTCCAAGATTGGATTGTCATCTCAAACTGGCAATGTTTCCAAGCATGGATTGTCGTGCTCCTTCTCTATTTGGCAAGTTTTTCCAAGTTCGGATTGTCATACATTCATTAAATCCTTGGCAACATTTCCGAGATTGGATTGTCATGCATCAAGTTCCCTATGGTAAAATTTCCCAAAAGATTGTCGTAGGTCTCTATTCATCTTAACGTTTCGGCAAAGGTTCTCCAACGTGGATTGTCATTCATTTCAGTAGTGGCAAATTTTTCAAAAGGGATTGTCGATCGACTCTTTTTTGCAAATGTTCTAAGACGCGGATTGTCAATTGTGGCAATATTTTCCCAAAAGGATTGTCACATAATATTGGCAAATTTCCAAGGTGGATTGCTTTCAAGAGTTATATTCCAAGACTTGGATTGTCGACTGTAGCAAGGTTCTTATCACAGATTGTTACGAAGCATTGGCAACTTTTCCCAAAATTGGATTTTGGCAAAATTTCCGAAATACGGATTGTCGCTTCATCGTGGCAACAATTCCTAGGACGGATTGTTACGTGGCATTAAAAACTTTCCATCCAAGAGTTGTGTTGGCAACTATTCCTAAAGAAGAGAGGATTTTCATCATCCCGAAGGCATCAACAGCAGCGAAGCGCGAGCACAATATCACAGTGGCAAAGTTCAAGCGAGCTTTGAGGAACAACAAGCGTTGGTTTTTGGTAATTATCTTTGGAATATTATCACAACAACTGAGGATGACTTCAAGTGGAGTTATCTTCGATGGCGTTCCCTAGGATGTGGAAGGTTGTCAGACAAATGAGGATGGCATCAAGCGGAGTTATCTTCGACGGCGTTCCCTAGGATGAAGAAGGTTGTCAGAAAACAGTAGGTGACTTCAAGCGAAGTTATCTTTGATCGTGTTCCCTAGGATGTGGAAGACGGTCATAAAACAACAAAAATTGGAGGCAGCTGCAAGCGTAGCAGTCATCAGACAATATCCCCTAGCTTGAGGAAGATCGTTAACAAAAATCGGTTACTCCACAGACATATGCTCGACGGTGCAAGATACACGTTTCTTAACTCTTTTATCTGTTTTAACTAACGTTAGTTTGCAGGTATCGGTGTTACAAGAATGATTTGAGATCGCAGAACATTCTGAATCATTCTCTGTCCCTATCGCTACTTTGACTTTCGTTTTCGAAACTTGCGTTTCTCCAAACTAAGTAAAAGTGGGGGATTCTGTAGACACCCAAATGTGTCTCCCCAAAACCAAACCCAGTGATGAATACCTTTAACGTCATTTGGTTATCGAACAAGGTGAATGTGTGAAAAGTCTAGTGATATGGATGTTTTTTATTAAAATATTTCTCTTTCCGTTTTCAAAAATATTTCTTCTCTTACTCTATTTATGAAAAATAGCCAGTCCAATTTGGTTTGGTCCATGGTAAGGGTCCAATAATAGTGTAGTTGGATTAGGTTTGAAAAGTGCTTTCCAATGATATATTATAAGCCCAATTCCGATGAATTATGAGTAAGTTATGGATTAAATTAAATTAGGCCCAATGATTTTAAATGTGGCCCAATGATCTAGAGGAGGGCCTATTAATTATTATTCCTAAAGTACATAAGATTAATTTTGAAGGTTCTCTTTAATTCTAATAAGATTAGGATTGATAATTATATTTTTAAAAAGATATTTTTTTTTGAATAAAATACGTTAAATCTTATTTTAAATCTGCTTGGACGCAGAATTACCTGTAACCGGTTTAAAAAATGATTCCGCGTGTAAAAGCACGTTGTACTTTTGAACCAGCGCGAGACGACAGAGTCATCGCCTAGCGTTGACTTTCGTCGCCTGGCGACGAGCTTGTCGTCTGGCGCTGACTCCTGTCGTAGGCGACAAGAGGTATTTTATTCCGAATATGACTTTCTTTGATCTCGTGCTATTTTTCCTATAAATAGGGGTCGAATTTCCATGTTTTCAAGCATCTACGATTCACAACCATCAATCTCTTTCTCTTCTCTCTAAAAGCTAGAAGCTTCCTCTCTCTCTTCTTTTACGAAACCTTCCCTCTCTCAAAATTCCTCACTCATTAGTTCTAGACACACCTAGCTAAGTTCGAAGTTGCCTTCGCCCTAGACGTGAAAGGTTGATAATTTTTGATGGTTTGGTCCTAAATTTCTATTTTGATTATTTAATTTAATTGTTTGATTTAATATTTTCCTTGAAGTTACTAACGCGTGTATTTTGTTATTAGACAGAGAACGAGGCATCCAAGTAAGTAATTTAATTGCTTTATTGATCTTTTGATATAGAAATCATGCTTTAGATTATTTTGTTGATTCCTAGTATCATGTTAGGATGCTTTATTGCTTTTTAGTATCATTTTTATGGTTAATTAAAATCTCTAATATCATGTATATTATTAAGATGCTTCCTATTTCTTTCCTAATATCATGTTAGTGTCATGTCAAGGCTAATAGATCTTTGATGTTTAGTGACATGCTAGGGTTTGTTATTAATCTTGTTAGTATCATGCCTAGGATCTTGCTAATATTATTATGCTTTGAGATTGAGAATATTATTATGATGATTGTTATTATGTTGCTTGATATTATATTTATTTATTGTTATTGCTTGCTCACGCCTTTTATGCATGTTTAAAAGGGAATTTGTACTTGTAGTCACGCTTAATAAGATAATTAATAATCTTATTTAGGCTAATATGATCATAATTCAAGTGATCGCCAATAATAGTTTTGTTTGTGCATTAATATTCAACCAACATAGATTAAACAGGTTTAGGGTTAACCTAATGATTGCATGTTAGTCAGAAAGCCCACATGAATACGAGAAGAATAAAGTAGAGGCCTATTTTTTGGGCAGGTTCAATCTCTTTTAGGTTTGATTTGTACCTTCATCCTCGAACTTCCAGTCATAGTTCAGACCTATTGGAGTTGACGATCTCCTGGATCGTTAAGGGGTATAACCTTCACCCTATGAACGGTTTACAAGTTCGTAAAACTTGTTGGTGAATCTTTTACTCTAGCTTCCTTCCCTTTGGACATCACCATACTTAAGTGTATGATCATAGTGGGGCTCAAGTGTGGGATGCTTGAAATATTCCCTGCAGCAGTGAATAGGCGGTGGTACGGTTGCACAAAGTGCCGGTGGTGGCTGTTGACATGGTGGTGATGTTAGGGTTTTGTCCAAAAAAATTAAATTTAAAAAAAAAACCACTACACTTATCGATCGGCGGCCAATGATTTAGGCCGTAGTGGTGGTCGCGGCAGATCGGCACTGGTTGCCTGTTAAGCCCTCTTCCTCCTTCTCTTTATCTTTCTCCCTTTCCTTCGTTCACTCTATTCCCCCTTTTCTCTATCTGTCTCGTGACAATTGAGATGTTAAGTCTCCCTTTTTTTTTAATATTATTTCCGATGGAAGTAATTTATTTCGGAACATTTTCGAGGGGAAATCTATCGGAACCTTCCTTTTTCGACGAATTAAATTTCCTCGGAAATTTCAAAAAAATCGACAGAACGTCATGTCCGTTGGAAAAATTTCGTCGGAATTAAGCCTATTTCTAGTGTAATAATGTTTCCTAAATGGGAATATTTCATATTGATAAGGACCATGTGAGGAGCGATGCGTTCAATATCCTGGATTACATCACTCCCATAGGAAAACCTCTAATCACAACCCTTATAGGGGCAACTAATGAAGTGTGTGGGCTATGAGACGAGGACTCCATTGACTTATATATCTCCAAGTACGCCGCCGTCCCACCTCCACCTTGTCTCAAAGTTGAAACAAGTGGAGAACTTGATTGGGATAATTTTTTGGGAAAGTCACAAGATTAATTAAATATCTCCTTAGATGAACAATGACATCAAGAAAAACTCATGGAACATCTGGAATAGAGGCACATTCAAAACCTCTAAAAGAAAATTAGTTCATGACCACTACAACTAATCCAAGTGAGATTGATCATGTAACTCCTTCTAGGCGAGTTTATCAAACACAACCAAATGGACCTTCACCTAAATAAAATCAAACTCAAAATTCAATACCGCCTCCTATTGGGTTTCCTGATGTCCAACATCACGCAGAGCAAAACCCTCCCAAAATCCGCACACAAATTAAAGTAACTAAACATGCATATTAACAACAACCACATAATTAATCAACCAAATGAGAGAAAGAGGAAAAGACGATCGTACCCTTGATGCGTGCTTCGCTCTTACTTAGAGCTCGAACTTGAAAGCGTAGAGCCCAACAAATGCACAAGCCTCCAACGGCTAACACCCTTGAGACCTGAACCGAGCTGACCTTACCCCGATGCTTAGTCTGGGCTAGAGCAAAGTACTTAGAGTGGTAGAACAAAAGTGTTCTCCAATATGGAGATCCTTTCAAGTTCACAACTCATGTGCCCATTCCCAATGAAAATTATTGGTATTTATAGGGAAAGGAGCCCCTTTAAATTTAATCTCCCATCAATGTGGGAGAGTTAGTAAAGTGAGAAAAAGAATGATTTAATTTAATTCTAAATTAAATTAAATATCTATTCAATAAGTAAGAGACAAGTGGTAAAAGAACAAGGAGGGTAGAAGGGAGGACCACTAAGCCTTGGAGGCCAAGGTTGGCTGTCCGCCCACCATACGACAGCTGACAATAGTTGCCTTGGGCAACAAGGCATATTGTTATAGAAGCCTTGTGCTACAAGGCTGTGCTGCCTCTAGGCTTTATAGCAAGGCTTGGTTGCAGGCAGCCTTGCTATGCAGTACAGCCAGCCCACGCACAGGCCTAGTGTTGGGAGGCTTTGCTGCTTGCATGGCCTAGCATGCTAGCTAGGCCTTGCTGCCCTATATGCGCCATGATGCTAGGCCCTTACCGCAAGGCTTGGCTAGCTGCCAAGTTTGCAAGGTGCTATGGCCAACCCACACATAAGCTAACTTGTGCGCTGGGCCTTATGCTGGGCAGCTTGGAAGCCTGCATGGTCTAGCATGCTAGCTAGGCCTTGTGTTGCAACCATCAGCCAGCACACACAAGGCCACCTAGCATGCAAGACCTGAGTGGTTTCGTTGGTGTCCTTGGCAAGTGTTCTTGTCCTAGGTCTTGTCCAACTCTCGTGGTATATAAAGACCTTACACTAGGAATTTGGGTCTACGTAAGTATGTTGTTTGACTAATTTCATCATTAAGTTAACTCCTAGAATCGACTTGACTAACGACGCTCGCTTTCGACGCTCTAATCTAGAAATCCGACATCTTTGTTTATAATACTCCAATGAATCATTTAATCCTTCAAATTAATTCGTCGTTTTGATTCGGTTACTCGATAAGGTGTGACCTGGAGGGTTCAATCATGATTAAGTTGTAATATTAATTATGCATTAATATTACTAATCGAAAGCGGCCTTCAACTAGGCATTCCGATCACTTGACCTCGCTAAAATAATTAGCTTTCTAATAATTTTGAGCCCTCTATCGGAATAATACACTTGATTGAAGGACACCTTTCCTTTCAATCTCCCACTTGTCCTTCCGCACAAGTTCGCTGTTTGTGTATAGCCTATTTGCTATGTCACATAATATCTTTTCATGAACTATAAGGTAAGGTTCTTCGTCATCCTTATTACGTATAGAAGTGTTTCTCGATTTTGGAGTTCTACTGTCAATAAACAAATGATTTCTAAAATATATCTGAGCACATCCATGCATTTTCACAGTCTCGCATTCCTAGTCTTGCATTTTTAGCTTCCTTGTTGTTAATAGGGGGACATTCCCAATCTTGCATTTTTAGCTTCCTTTACTGCAAGGACATAGTCGCCTGACTTTTGTTGTTATAATCTTCTTGTATGGTAGACTTTTGACAACATCAAAACAGACTAGTACTTAAAAAAGATAACTTACAATACTCATGGTTGAGGAAAGAGGAGCTGATAGCTATAATGAGTAATATACTTTTGACAATTGTTAAATCTCTTAAAGTATTGTTATAGGTCGATCCGGTATGTTTCCAAACCGATACCTGTGCAAATCAATTTTGACAATCATGTCCTTGTAGCATAAAAAACGGTGCTATAAATCATACAATACACTAATCTCAAGTGGTCATTACTCGTCTAACAATTAAATGACCTCGATTAGGGATAATTTCAATATGATATTAATGTACACTTAATAGGTGTTTCTTTATCCAAGACTTGTCTTGATACCCTATTTTGAATATTGTCAAATCGAATGGACTTATAATTTAATTCTAAACCACAATTAAATAATTTGTGGAATAATTAGTAAAAATTTCATTCCACCATGAAACTTTTCAACATCTCATTTTTATAATCAATGGCTTTCCCTAAATGTTTTAAGAGTGATACTCTTTACAAAACATCTATAGAAATCACACCAATATTTATATGATTTATTCCTTTTATGAAATTGTGAATGTTGAGGTTCACTTATTGCATTGGTTTAGTTATGATTACTTTGCAAATCTTAGCTTCTTCATTATCAAACACTTTCATAATAAGATTATAAAATTCGAGAGTGTCATGGATTATATGTAATTTAGGATTTGTTGTCCTAGTGATGGCTCCCACTCATTCTCATGATTTGAGATCTTCAACTTGACAACCCATAATCATCAATGTTTAACAACGAACTATCCATTGTACAACTTCCTTATTATTGCCTTTAAGGCAACAATATTCTTAACATATATTTTAATAGACTTCCTAATGATGCTTTTCTTGGATTTCACTCCAAACGCCTCGCAATGATTTGGGATACCCTAATCACTTGCGATTATGGAAATTTACCTTAAAATCCACACATTGCACATGGATGCGTGTCCATGTTACCGTTCTCATGCCACGACACATTTTAGCTCGTGCTTATAAACGCTTCCTCGTTAAGGATCTAATCCTTGCTAAGGTTGTGCTTGCAACATCAATTCTCAAATTACATTTGTTTCCATGCGTCAAGAACTCATCCCTTTTACATTTCCAAGTACTTTTGGATGTTCTTGATCATAATCTAATGATCCATTACTTAGATTTAAGTTGATTGGTACTTTTATACTTTACATGCTCTAAGCATGTAAGTTGTGTGACAATTCCATATCGTAGCATACATGATGAATTCAAATGCAGACTTATTCCCAACTTATTGCATTCATGTGACCTTTTAGCTCATCTAGTTTCACAGAGTCTTGCTAAACTGTTTGCTATGTGATAAGGTTTAAAGTCTCTACTAGATACTTTCTTGTTTGACTTACTATTAGTCTATCTTATACCGTGTTTCATACATCTAGGTCGAAATCCTTTCCATGTCCTCCTTGTTTAACACGGTAAATGTTGGGTTTCCTGATGTCCAACACCAATTACCGTATTAAACATGAAGGACTCGGACATTATGTGAATAAACAGTAAATGTTGGGTTTGTGATGTCCGACACCAATTACTCTATGAAACCAATTATGTGATTAAACGCAGCAAAATAGCTCAAATGAATAATAACGCTCCCACTAAATTCCACGTCCAACTTAATTAATCTGATAAACCCAAATTTTGCCAAATAAAATTTTTACAAGTGTCGCTTTAACCCGAGGCTTAGCCTCATTTTAATTGAAATAATTAAACACAATTAAAATAATTAAATCGGCAAAATACACAAAACATATAGCCTCTACAACGCCTAATTGACTAGCATCAAGCCTGAGGCTCAGTGTGCTAGGCACCATGGCACGGCTGCTTGCGCGGCTGTTGCCCTCGCACAGCCTCTTACGGCACCAAGCATGTGGGAGTGGCTGACAGCATCGCTTGTGCGTTATGCTGACCGCATCAGCGTGCTCGCGTACTCACAAGATGTGGCCTCAAGAGGACTAAGGTTGCACGAGGTTGTGTTAGCTGTTGCCGCACATGGCAGCACTCCACGTAACTCTAAGCTAGCATCGAGCTTGCACAATGATCCTGCACACACCGCACATACACGCACACGAGGCATTATCTCAGCAGCCTCGTCATCCACATGCGGGCTGCATAAGCAGCCCAGCTGGTCGAGAGAATGCTATTGTGCCTCGATTTACGTGCTTGTTCTTTCGGGTTTATTTCTCGATTTTTGTGTGACATAAACAATTAATTATAAATTAAATTTTAGAACCAATATTGAGCAAAAATGAAAATAAAACATGTTGAACTTGATTAAATTAAATATTTAGTTCACAAACCAAAATTAATTCAAGAATCATTCTTTAAATAATTTTTGGTTCTTCTTGATGCTACAAAATTGAAGGGCTATTCTCATAATTAATTTACCTAAACATAAACTAATAATGAGATTTGACAAAATGAAAAAGGGGTTGGGAAATATTATAGGAATGGTGTCCTTCGAACAAGTTTATTATTCCAATAGAGGGTTTAGAATTATTAGAAAGCTAATTATTCAGTGAGGTCAAGTGATCAGAATGCCTAAATGGTGGCCGATTCCAATCAGTAATATTAATGTATAATCAATATTACAGCTTAATCTTGAATGAACCCTTTCGGGTCATGTAGGAAGTGGGAATTGACATATACGAATAGGGACAAGGAAAGTAGGGAGCCGCCAACAAGTTTTTAAGGAACTTGTAAATCGTTCACGGATCATAAAAGGCAACCACGATAAGGGTCAATGATCGGCAACAACGATTGACCCGTGAAGGTTACACCCCATTCATAATCCATGAGATTATTAACTCCATATGGTTCGGAACCACCAAAAGAGGATCGGGGATGATGGTACGAAGTGAGTCATGGAGTCACGTTCGCCCGTATTGGCCTCTACTCGATTCTTATATTGAAAAGTGATTCCTGCGATATCAAAGGCATACAAACAAAAATTCAATTTGCTCCAAACTATAATTAGGCTAAATTGGTTGAATATTAATGCAGCATATAATCCTAAAATATTTGTGATTACTGGAATTAATAACAAGATTAAAAAGGAACCTAAATCGGTCGTCCAAATAATCTTATTAGGTAAGGTTTTCAATTACATCTTCCCTTTAACATGCAATATGGTGATCATAATAATAATAGAATAAACATTAATATTGGAAGCAATTTAACAATAATATCGTTAGTCAAATCGAATATAAAATAACCTAATCATGATACTAGCAATATAAAAAAAAAATAAGTAATTAAATTAATTAATTACACACATTCCACGCGTTCCTTGAAATTGCTACATCATGAATAAATTGTTAGTAACTTCAATAAAAAATATAAATCAAATGGAAATTAAATTAAATAAATGTATATTTGATTTTATCCAAGCCCTCCGTTATTTGTACCTTTCATGCCTTGGTTTAAGGACGGAACCTCGGGTTAAATATGGACTCCTTGGAGTGCTTAAGGGATGAATGGTGTAATTAGGAATATAGGTTTTAGGCTTAGAATATGGGAGAAAGAGAAGAGAATGATTTTAGGTGTAAAAGAGAGGAAGAGAGAATGATTTGATGCCCCGAACTGCAGAAAGGAGGGGGTATTTATAGGGAAAATGAGTAGAAGGAACACACGTAACCCTAAAAAGATAAAAACCCTAAAAAATAACACCGCGACACAAAAGAGAACACAGTGACATGGTTCCAGGCACCGTCACATGGGGAAAAAATCCCGTGACGCGGGGAAAATTGGAGCGACGCGGGACATATTTGACCTACGGGAAGTGAAAACGTGTGAAGGGTTTACGCGGAAAAGACACGAGAAAATTCCATGATACGGCACAAGTACCATGGCACGGTACAGTCCAACGTGTCACGATTAAAAAGTGCTTGAGAAAACGCGGAAATTACACGGAAAAAGCACCGTGACACGGTGAGAAATATCGTGTCTCAGCAAATAGGTACCGTGCCACGGTGGAAATTTACGTGAAAAAACATTGAAAATAGCACCGTGACACGTTGTAATGTACCGTGTCACGGCACCAGGCACCGTGCCACCTCATCAGGCGCCGTGACACGGTGCTTTTACACCGTGCGCGGTAATTCCAGTTTTTTACACATTTTTAAAATCATCATAACTTCTGATCTGTAACTCAGAATAAGACATATAATATATAATTGGAAAGCTTATCAAGTCTACTTTCTAACCCAATTAAAATCATATCAAAATGATTTGTATATTTGAAGATATGGCCATTTTAATAGAAGGGTGTTGATTTTTGGTCGAATTTAGTGTTTGGCTCATATCTTCTTCGTTTTAAATCGAAATTGGGCTTATGATATATGGTTGGAAAGCTTATTAAAAGTTATATCTAACCAAATAATAATTGGATCAAAATTTTAAGTCAACAAAATCAGTTTCTCTCGATTTTTCGATGTGGACACGAAAAGTGGAAAACAAGTTATGGTTTAGGGAAATGAGCTAGGAAATGGATTGGTTTATGAAATGTATTGGATAGAACATGGATTTAAGCACTCCAAAGATTAAATACTCAACCAAACCAATAATGGCAGTGAAAGGTTTTCATCATCGGGTTTGGTTTTGGGGAGACATTTTTAGGTGTCTACAGAAGCCCCCACTTTGACCGAGTTTGTAGAAACGTCAGTTTCGAAAACGATAGTCAAAGTAGTCGATAGGGACGGAGAATGATTTCATACATTCTGCGATCCTAAATCACTCTGTATACGCCGATACCTGCAGAAAAGTGTTAGTTCCGCAAATAAAAGAGCGAAGTGATATAATTCTTATCTAACACTAGTGTATCGGTGACAAATGTGTTTGGTAGCTTCCTATGCTTGAAGGAATCCACCGGATGGCGTTTTGTTGAAATACTTTCCATGCCTGAGGAAAGTCGACTGATGAGTTTGGTAGCTTTATAAGCCTTAAGAAACCTACCGGATGATACTTTCCATGCTTGAGGAAAGTCGACATATGAATTTGGCGTTTTTCTATGCTTGAAGAAACCCACCGATAATACTTTCCATGCTTCAGAAAAGCCAACAAAGGAATTTAGCGGTTTTCTATGCTTGAAAAGACCCACCGATAATACTTTCCATGCTTGAGAAAAGTCGACGGATGATTTTGGCAACTTTCTATGCTTGAAGAAATCCACCGGATGACACTTTCCATGCTTGAGGAAAGTCGACAGATGATTTTGGCAGGTTTCTATGCTTGAAGAAATCCACCAGATAATACTTTCCATGCTTGAGAAAAGTCGACAGATGATGCGATTGCAAGTCTCTGTGTATCGAGAACCTTGTGCCGTGAATCGTCTTCGCTTGGGAGATGATGAGAATGGTTCGCTTGTCCCCGAACATGGGCTGTAGATGGTTCGCTTGTCCCCGAACGTGGGCTGTAGATGGTCCGCTTATCCCCGGACGTGGGCTGTAGATGGTCCGCTTGTCCCCGAATGTGGGCTGTAAATGCTTCGCTTGTCCCCAAACGTGGGATGTAAATAGTCCGCTTGTCCCCAGACGTGGGCTGTAGATGGTCCGCTTGACCTTGGTCGTGGGCTGTAATTGAGATCTGAAAAATAAAATTTGCCAAGGGACTCGTATAGACTATGATTGACTTGACCAACTGACTTGACCAAGCTTGACTTGACACGACATGACATGTATATAACTTGTCGTTGTGTGTGTATATGGTGTGTGTGCAGACACAAGCAACAGAAAATGCAAAAGCAAAAATTTTCCATCATTTTTGTCATGAGACGAGTGGAAGGTACCGACTTCCTCCCGAAAAAGAAATACGTGAAAATGAAGTTTTGTTTTCGAACTTCCCTCGATGAGAAAATTTTGAAAAAGTTTTTGAACTTCCCCAAAAGAAAAGACATGAAAAAGGGAAAATTTTTTGCACTTCCTCGTTAAGCAAGACAAAAATGAATCGCATGAGTTAAATTGCTTGTTTTGAAAATATTATAGGCATGATGCATGTTCTTAGGCCAGGAGGCTAAGGACAATTACATCATGTGACACGATAGATGAATGAACTTAGGTCATGGAGCTAAGCGTCATATATGGTGTAAAGAAGTGATCTTGAACGTCACTTAGGTCTGGAAGCTAAGCACGTATATAGATGAAGTGATTGATGAGTGTTGTATAATGAATGTTGCTTAGGTCAAGGAGCTAAGCACGATATGCTTTGTATGATTAAAAATCATTGATATATAAATGTTGCTTAGCACATTATGCAATGCGTGAAACAATGAACATTGCTTAGGTCAGGAAGCTAAGCAAGTATACAATGTTTCTTATAATGAATGTTGTCTTGAAAGACAATGAAACATGCACAGTGTTGAAACAAGATTCCATGATAAAGGGTCCCTAAGGGAAAGATGATATGGCTATGTATGTGTGAAAGAAGTGTGTGAAAGTGATACCAAGGTGAGGCAGCAAAGGCTATGGTGAGGGAAATAGATGTGAGAAGAGTCGACATGGTGACCCTTTAGGCTAGGTAGTCTAAATGATGTGGGTTCAAGCCCCTAAGTCTAGCTCCAGATAGATAGGGTCATAGGGGTAAGCATTGGATATTCTTCAATTCGATCATGCACATGAATGTGAATGTGGCCGCACCTCGATGTGAGGTTGCCTACGTATCCATTAGGAATCAGGCCGAACGTAGCTCTAACCGAAATTTGCACAAGTGTATGTACACCTCAAAGAGGTCTTTCAAGGGTTGTAATGGTTAAGCTGATGGTTTAAAGAAGAAAAGGGTACAAGGCTCAAGACCCGAGAGAATCTCCAAGATGTGTAATTATGAATTTGAAAATTTTGAATTTTGCAAGTTTATTTTCATTTTTTTTATTCTTTTGAATCAATGCAGGCAATCTAAGATGATGCGGTCCATCACTCACTTAGTATTCATGTTTCTCAGGCACGGTACCAAGCACTCGATAAGAGACGCAATTCGAGACGTGTTCGTATCAAAGACATTGGAACACTTGCCTTTAGACATTGTTTTATTGTTGCTTTGCTGCCCCCCTTTTTTTAACTTGCTTTTTGAATGTTATACAATTACACATCTTCCAATCCCAGGGTTAAGTGAATGTGGGTTGAAGAAATGAAAGCCAAACGTTAGACGAGGCTCAAAGTGGTTGATGAAGAAATGGAATGTGTTTGAACGGTTAACAGGGAATGACAGGGTTGCAAAGGTGACTCAAGTCATGGGTGTACCTTGTGTTTAACTCGGTAATTGATTTTGATTTTTTTTTTAAAAAAAAAAAAAAATAAATGAATGAAAAATGCTATAAAGGAAATTGCTCATTTTATTAATGGAAAAGGTGAACGAAACAAATGAAACATATAAAAATTCAAAATGGAAAACCTATGCTAGACATGAATGGGGGAATGGAGATGAATGATGAAGAGAAAAAAAAAAAAGGAAATCATAAAATCTTGTATGAAGTATTTGTTGTGCGCCTTGTGTTCATTACTTCTTGCCGCCTGGAGGGACAGGAAGTTTGTTTGCCTCCACCAAATCTTGAATGACGTCCTTCAAATTCCAACATTGCTCTGTAGTGTGGCCCCTTCCTTGATGGTACTTGCAATGGGCATTGGGATTCCATTTGGCGCTCCTTTCTTCAGGTTTTGGCTCTGGAAATGGACCAATAGGTGTGATCAAGCCTTGATCGTAAAGGCGATCAAAGGCCGCATCATAAGTCATTCCTAAAGGAGTGTAAGTTCTTTTCTTCTTGGGCAATGGAGCATCAAGAGCTAACACTTCATGGAGATCAACTAGTCTTATATTGTTGGTAGTATTTTCGTGCTTAGAAGACGAAGAAGAAGGATGGTCGTTCTTCTTGTTTTTCCAAGTGTTATTATTGTTACTACCAGCAATCTTTATTAGCTCATCCTCGATATTGATGTCGATGTCATATACAGCTTTGAAAGTGTTCATGGAAGAAATTTGAGATGGTCCCTATACTTGTGAGTCTGATTTTGAATAAAGAGGCGAACCATCTCTCTTTCTTTGGGAGGATCTACCAAGAGTGAAGCCGTTTCCCTCCACCTGTTCAGATAAGCGGTGAAGCCTTCATTCTCTTTCTGTTTGAGAATGGAGAGTTCACGTTCAAAAGTTTTAGTTTGAATGTTACACTTGTAACGATTCATGAAACTGTCGGTGACATCTTGCCAAGTCGCAGTACGCTTGGCATCTAGGGAATAAAACCATTGTTGGCAAGCATGTTCTAAGGATAGAGGGAACACCGTAGGGAAGAGTGTTACGTCCAATCCCTTGAGAGCCATGGTTGCAGAGAACGCCTTCAAATGGAATATTGGATTGTTAGTAGGTTTGAACTTTGGAATATCAGTAGTGGAGAACTTTTCAGGAAGCCTGTCTTTCATATCCAAAGGAGAGGGAGGTTGTTCCATATAAGTGAAATCCTCAGAAATCTTACTAATTTGTTCCCTCAATTTGTCAAGGGTACATACAGTGACCTTGTTTTGTTCCATGGTAGTGACCCTAATGGTAAGGGTTTCCATCATGGCAGACAGTGCCTCGATGGATTTGTTGATGTTCTCAATATCTTCCTTAGTGGCCATTGAAAGGTGATAAGTACTGTGGAGATGGCGAAGTTCTCTTTGAACGCCTCTTGGATTTAAGAGATCGTTGCGGTAATGACTCAAACCGTATTAATCTACCCCTGCTCCTTGACCAAGTATTGTGAAATAAAACAATTCACTTAATTTTTTGACTCATTGCTCAAGATAGAAAAGGAAGGGAAAAAATAGGCATTTGAAAACAGGTGAGAATAAACTCTACTCATTTTTTTATTATGACGAAAAAAAGTGCATGAACCTAGTATATGATCATAAACGACATGGTGCACAACTCAAGTAGGAACATAAAGAAAGTGTGTGGACTATACTTGACTCGTGAGTGATTAAGTGATGTTATAAGACTCGTGGTATGATCGTATGGCTAGACATGTGAATAGTAACAAAAATGACTGACATGTGGACCAAATTAGCACGGAAGACCAAAATAGGGGCTGACGGGGCTTAAACTTGGGCACCGTGTCGCGGAGCAATTGTCGTGTCACGGCAAACCTGCACCGTGGCGCGGTACAGGCCGCCGTGACACGGTACTGATTGCCGTGACGCGGCGGTTTTTTGCCGTGTCACGATAATCAGTTCTAGTTTTTGTTTTTTTTATTTATTTTTTTTTTAGAGTTTGTGCTAATTACTAAGTGAGTACTGTCCATTGGCAATTGTTAGTCATAAAATAATCCACCATAGACAAAGAAAGATCGTTAAGGTTAGGATCAAAACGACCAAATATACACACATAGGACACGGAGGCACAATGATGCAAAGAATAGTTCGCAACCTAAGGTCCAGTTCTATATTCCACTATGGTCAGGTTTTGTTTGGTGTCAAAAGGGTACCATGGTTAAGAGTTTGGACGTGTTAGTAAGGCAGCCTCCCTTGAGGGTGTATGCCAACGGGCGGCTCCGCGAGTTCGTGATGAAATTGAACTCGACTCCATAGTTTGGGTGGATTTAAAAACTCGCATGAACCCTTATTGCCATGAGCGTTTTTGGGTTGATAGAGCTGAAATCCCCCGAGGCTAAGACGTATGTAGAACACACATGTTTTTTCAGAAAAATCGTAGGAAGCTGACTGTGAGAAGAGAAATAAGCCACTAGAAGGATTTCAAGACTGCCATGACACGGCAGAGTGCACCGTGTCACGGTGCTGCACACCGTGTGACGGTGTACGGCACCGTGACACGGCAATATCTGTCGTGGCGCGGCAGTCAGAAAATCTGACTGGTGCCCTGTTTTCCTTCGTTCGCAATCAAGTTATTCAATTTTTCCTACGGGACAGACTTAAATGCGACGTTAAAACGTTTATGCTTATGTAAAAATGCCAACTTAATCACACGAATATTTTTCAAGAATCTTTCAAGTCTCATCCACTCATCTTAATTAAATACCGATCACTTAAATTAATAAATAATCAAGAATCCTCCTCAGTGGAGTCGCCAAATTGTAGGCGTCGTTCGAAGTGCGCCTACGTTAAAGCATGTTGTGAATATGTTTGGCACTCATAGGAAGTGGGAATTGACATATACGATTAGGGACAAGGAAAGTAGGGAGCCGCCAACAAGTTTTTAAGGAACTTGTAAACCGTTCACGGATCATAAAAGGCAACCACGATAAGGGACAACGATAGGCAACAACGATTGACCCGTGAAGGTTACATCCCATTCATAATCCATGAGATTATTAACTCCATATGGTTCGGAACCACGAAAAGAGGATCGGGGATGATGGTACGAAGTGAGTCATGGAGTCACGTTCGCCCGTATTGGCCTCTATTCGATTCTTATAGTGAAAAGTGATTCCTGCGATCTCAAAGGCTACAAACAAAAATTCAATTTGCTCCAACCTATAATTAGGCTAAATTGGTTGAATATTCAAGATCCCATTGGACCTATTCAAGATCCCGCACCTGAGAATAGATTTCCTAGTTGGAACCCAGATGCACATTGCAAGTACCATCAAGGTAGGGGTCATACTACTGAGAGCTGTTGGAAGCTAAAAGAAGCCATCCAATATTTGATCGATAATAAAAAGCTTCCCATACCTCCAGCCGGCAAGAAGACCGAGTGATGATAGAGCATAAGACACGAGGCGAGCTTCAACGACAAGGTTTCGTGACTCTTTTTTCTATTTCTTCGATTCTTCCTTTCCCCCAATAAGTCTAGCATAGGCACCTTTTATTTTCCTTAGATTTTTTTGTATGATTTTTCTTTTTTCCTTTTAGTAAATGAGCATTTCTTTTCTTGCATATGATCATTGCATCGCATTCTAAAAAAAAAATTAAAAAAAAATCCATTCCGAACTAAGCACAAGGTATACCAATGATTTGAGGCACCCCTTGTAGCCTATCATATCACCTTCAAATATACAATCATTTCTTGACAAACCTCTTTGAGCCTCGTCTAACGATAGACCTTTATTTTTTCAACCCACATCTACCTAACCTTGGGAAGGGATGGTGTACAACTTATGCAAATATAAAAGCTTGAGTGATTTTACCTAGATCTCAAAAACAATTTCAAAATAAGCAAAAAATATATAAGTGTGCATAAGGGAAAGTGTTCTAATGTCTTTGATATGAAATGTCTTTGATATGAACACGTCTCAGATTGCGTCTCTTATCAAGTGCTCGGTACCGTGCCTGAAAAACATGAATGCCAAGTGAGTGATAGATCGCATGATCTTGATTGCCCACGCTTATAAAAAAGGGATTTGAATTTGAAAAAATGATAAAGCAAAAAAAGAAAGAGCAAAATATAAACAAAAGAGAATTAAAAAGTGAGGAAACTTCAAGCATAAAAAATATAATGATTTCAAAAGCAAGGTTGCGCACCTTGGGAGCTTATCAAGGGTTTTGATCCTTTATCCCCTTTCTTCTTTAACCTTTAGCCTAACCACATTACAACCCTCAAAATACCTCTATGAGGTATACACACACTTGTGCGAGGTTCGGCTAGAGCTACGTTCAGCCTGATTCCTAACGAATACGTAGGTAACCTCAAATTGGGGTACGACCATATAAAATGCATTCATTCATATATACATTCATGCATGATCATATCTAGGGATCTCCTATGCTCATCCCTATCCACTTAGAGCTAGACTTGGGGGCTTGATCCCTACATCATTAGCTTACCTAGCCTAAGAGTCACCATCATTTGACTCTTCTTGAAATAATATTTTTCCATACCGTTAGCCTTCGCAGCCTAGCTTTAGTGTCACTTTCACACACATCACATACACATAGACAAATAATCCTCCCCTTAGGAACCTTTTGTCATGAAATCTCAACACGACGTTGAAGCATGCCTCGTCATCTTAGAGTCCTTCATCACTCACTCTTCATTGCATCACAAAGTATGAATATATAGCCTCCGTGCCTAAGTTACCTAAATACTTGCATCATCAAGTCAATAATTGAGATAGCCTAGGATTAACTAATCCTTTGCACTATGAGATACGACATTAATACATGCATTCGACTAAGTTCATTCAACATGCACCTCAAACACTTCACTCCTTTCGTTTTGCGCCTTTCTTTTTCAAGAGAAAGTCGGTACCCTCCACAAAAATGACGGAAAATTTTTGCTTTTCTACATTTTGAGTCAAGCACATCACAATACAATGCACACATGATTCATGCACATTGAGTCATGTCATGTCATATCACATCAAGTTGAGTCTAACACACGTGTCAATCACCTTGAGTCAGGACAAGTCATATGTGGTCTTGCAAATTAAGTTGAGTAACACCGAGCCTTAGGTCAACCCTAAGATAATTACAAACATGAGCAAAATGCTATAGTCCAAGAATATAGATGTAGGTACAATCACAGACAATTAAATTGAGCACAAATGAATGAGCAAAAAAAGCTCGGACATGGATTAAAGCACAATGCCACAGGATGCACCCCGACGCAAGACAATAGACCTTGGCGCATCACAATACACTTTGACGCGGCGCAACGGCTTTTATTTTTTCGCACCAGCCTTCGATGTTCTCTCGACTTTGATTTCAAGCCTTTTTGAAGAACATTTGGGCAATTGATAGATATTTGATTAGTAGTCGGCTCGATTACGATCAAATTATCGATTGCATATTGATTAAGCGAATTTGAAAACTAATTTGAGTACTGATTGATTATAATCACAAAGGATCCCTAGGATGGAGATTTCTATAGAGATTGACTTGAAGATCGAAGAATCTTAAGATAAAGTTCTTCCCAAAGCTAGAAAGGTCGATTACTCCTAAAAGTAAGGACAAGAAGATTTGAGGATTCAAGATGAAGAAGCTTTCAACAGAAGGCTCCAAAAGAGTCTCTCGCTTAGATTTTAGAAAGACGGTTCATGATGAAACGGCCTTCGATAGCTTTCACTATGATTGGGGAGGTTATTATTTTATTTGAGAAAAGAACGATTCGAGATGAAGTAGTTTTTGATAGCTTCGCTAGGATGGTGGAAATTATCACTAGATTTGAGAAGATGGAACGAGATGGGCGGTCTTCGACGACGTTCACTAAGATTGTGGAGGTTGTCACCTAGAATTGAGAAGATGGCACGAGATGGGCGGTCTTCGACGACATTCGCTAAGATTGTGGAGGTTGTCACCCAGATTTGAGAAGATGGCACGAGATGGGCGGTCTTCGACGACATTTGCTATGATTGGGAAGGTTGTCACCATGATTCAAGAAAATAGCTCGAGATGTAGTAGCAATGATAGACGGTGTTCCCTAGGATGTGGAAGATTGTCACAGCAACCCTAAAGATGGCTACAAGCAATCACCATCGACGATGTTTCCTAAGATGTGGAGGATTGTCATAAGTAGTTGAAGATGGTTACAAGCAACGGTCTTCGACGATGGCGTTCACGAGGCACTGTGGAGGTTGTCACAACAAAAAATGCAGCAGCAACATTGGTTACTTTAGAGACGTGTGCTCAATGGTGTAAGATACGCGTTTCTTAAATCTTTTATCTGTTTAAATAACGCTAGTTTGCAGGTATCATGTTATAAGAATGATTTAGGATCGCAGAACCATCTAAATTATTCTCCGTCCCTATCGCTACTTTGACTTTTGTTTTCGAAACATGTGTTTCTCCAAACTAAGTCAAAGTGGGGGCTTCTGTAGACACCCAAATGTGTCTCCCCAAAACCAAACCCAGTGATGAATACCTTTCACGTCATTTGATTATCGAACGAAGTGAAAGTGTGAAAAGTCTAGTGATGCAGTTGTTTTTGTTAAAAATCTTTCTTTCTGTTTTTGAAAATATTTCTTTTCTTACTCTATTTTATGAAAATATCCAGTCTAATTTAGTTTAGTCCATGATAAGGGTCCAATAATAGTGTAGTTGGATCGGGCTCGAAAAGAGCTTTCCAACGATATGTTATAAACCCAATTCCGATGAATAATGAGGAAGTTGTGGTCAAAATATTAAATTGGGCTCGAAATTAATTTTTTATGTGGCCCAATTATCTAGAGGAGGGCCTATTAATTATTATTCCTAAAGTTATTAGGATTGATTTTAAACTTCTAGAATATCTAGAAGGTTCTTTTAAGTTCGAATGGAATTAGGATTGATAATTATTATTTTAAAGAGTTTTATTTGCAATAAAATAAGTGTTTTATGATAAACCCGGTTTTAATAAATGCGGAATTTGATGCTTAATCATATTAAGAAGAGGATTCCGCGTGCAAAGCGTGTCTTATTTATGACTCAGCGTAAGACGACAGGACTGTCACCTGGCGCTAACCGCTGTCGCCTGGCGCTAGTGCCTATCGCCTAGCGCTAACTTTTGTCATTCGCGATAGGAGGTATTTTATTCCGAATGGGATTTGATTTGTTTTTTGATCGGTTACCGGACTATTTTCTATAAATAGGGGTCGTATCTCCCCGCTTTAATTCATTCACAACCATCTAATTCTTTTCTCTCTCTCTCTAAAATCTAGAAGCTCTATCCCTCTATTCTTTTTCTGAACCTTCCCTCATACAAAATTTCACATTCACGAGTCCTAGACACACCTACCAAGTTTAAAATTGCCTTCGCCCTTGACGTGAAAGGTTGATAATTTCTGAAGGTTTGGTCCCAAATCTCTATTTCAATTATTTGAATTAATTGTTTGATTTAATATTTTCCTTGAAGTTACTAACGCGTGTATTTTGTTATTAGAAAGAGATACTAGGCATCCAAGTAAGTTGTTTTAATTACATTCTTTTTCTATAGAGAGCATGCTTAAATTATTTTAATTCCTAGTATTATATTAGGATGTCTTTATTGCTTTCTAGTATCATGTTTAGGTTGCTTCCCATTCTTTCTAATATCATGTTAGTATCATGTTAGGGCTAAAGCTTTGATCTTTAATGTTTAGTGACATGCTAGGATTTGTTATTAATCTTGTTAGTATCATGCCTAGGATTTTGCTAATATTATTATTATGATGATGATGATTGTTGTCAATATTATTATGTTGCTTGATTTATTATTCTTATTGCTTGATCACGCCCTCTCTTGCAGGTTTAAAGGGAATTTATACTTGTAATCACGCTTAATAAGATAATTAATAATGTTGATTAGGCTAATATGATTATAATTCCAGTGATCGCCAATAATAGATTTGCTTGTGCATTAATATTCAACCAACATAGATTAAACAGGTTTAGGGTTAATCTATTGATTGTATGTTAGTCAGAAACCGCACATGAATATGAGAAGAATAAAGTAGAGGCCTATTTTTAGGGCAGGTTCAATCTCTTTTAGGTTAGATTTGTACCTTCATCCCCGAATATCCAGTCATGGTTCCTGACCATTATGGAGTTATTGATCCATGGATCGTGAAGGGGTGTAACCTTCACCCTGTGAACGGTTTACAAATTCCTAAAACTTGTTGGCGACTCTTTTACTCTAGCTTCCTTCCCTTTGGACGCCACCATTCTTAAGTTTATGATCAAAGTGGAGCTCAAGTGTGGGATGCTTGAAATATTCCCTACACCAAGACAAGGCCCAGCACGCAAGGCTGGCCTATGCACGGGCTGGCTAGTCCGCATAGCAAGGCTGGCTGCTAGTCTGGCCTTGCAAAAAAGCCCAGTAGTAGCACAAACTTGGTTCACAAGGCTGCTGCTATAGCACGCCTTGTTTCCTAAGGCGGCTACTGCCATGAGGCGTGAGGTGGGTGGATAACCAACCTTGGCCCCCAAGGCTTGGTGGTGCTTCTACCTACCCTCCTTGTTCTTGTGCCACTCGTCGTTTACTTATTGCATGAATATTTAATTTAATTTATAATTAAATTAAATCATTCTTTTTCTCACACTATCACTTCTCCTACATGGAAAGATGATAGGAATTTTTAGGAGCTTTTTCCTGTAAATACCAACCTTAGGAGTTGGAATTATTCACGAGAGTTGAACTCAATAAAGCATTTCCAAAAGAGAGAAAACCTTTAGGTTCATAAAAACTCGAGTAAGTTTATTTTTAGTCTAGCTCGGCTAAACTTCGAGTAGAGACCGTACAAGTCGTGTTGCGGATGGATTTCTGTTGGAGGTCTACGCACTTGCGGAACTCAAACCTTTCGAAGTAAGAGCTCATAAAGCCAGCGAAGCGCGCATCAAGGGTAATATTGTCTTTCTCCTTATCTTGTTAATTACGCTTTTTAGTTACATTAATTGTGAGCGGGTCTTGGGGTCGGGTTTTTTTTTCCGCGGAAATTCCGACTTTCCGAAACCTAAGAAAATAAAATAATCATCTAATGAAAACAACTCCAATACTAACTTGTGTGCATTTGAAAAATTACATCTTCCAATATGAAGACTAATTAAATTTAAATCAAAAGTTTGAACCTTTATGACTTTAATGAACTTGAAAAATGATTAAATCAACATAGTTCAATAAACAACATGGAATCTAGTAAGGTAAAGTTCCAACCAACTAAAATAATTAAATGTAAGATCTTTAATACTTAAGGGCTTCAAAATCACAAATTTTTCACACTTGGAGAAATTAATTTGCAATATTGTGAAAAATGAGTAAAATCAATTTGTGCACCCATTATAACTTTATAATCATGCTTAAAAACGCTTATAAATGTTGTAGGTTAACAAAACAACCATACACATAATGAACAATTAATATGCCATAAAAAAATAAAGATTCAAATATTTAAAAAATTTCGTCAAAATGAAAAAAGCCTCGAAAATAGCATTTCTGGGCAGCATTTGGCTCCTGGACAATCCTATAAGGGTCATAAATGTTCTAGAACAACGATTCCACCCAAAATTCACTAGTCTTGGGACGAAATCTGGGTTCTGGAGCCAAACTTCGATTAAAATCGAGATTAAAAATAATCAAAACGAGCTTCCAATAATCTATTAGCAAACATAACAAGAATTTTAAAGCCATTTATGTCACCTTGAAAAATAGTTACAGCTATTGGGTTTCGTGATGTCCAACACCACGCAGAACTAAAACCCATCCCACGACCCGTAAACGAATTAAAGCAACTAAAACATGCATATTAATTAACATTATAATTAATAACATAATAAATTAGCAAGAAAGAGAATGATGGAATTACCCTTGATGCGTGCTTCGCTCACTTAGAGCTTTTACTTGAAAGCTAGCCGAGCTTCACACTTGAGATAGCCTCTGATGGCTTACACCCTCAAGACCGACCCGTTGGCCCTTACCTTGGAGCTTAGCCGGGGATAGGAAAAGAAACTTAGAGTATTAAGAGTGAAAGTGTTCACGCCTTTGGTGATCCTTTCAAGCTCACAAGTCAAAGTGATTTTCTCAATTCCCAAGGTTAGGTATTTATAGAGAAATCACTTGAGAATTCAAATCTCCTATTAATGCGGGAGATTTTGTAAAATGCCTTTTCTCAATTTAATTTTCATTCCAAAATCAAATAAAAAGCATAACAATCCCACAAAAAAGCCGACCCTCAAGCACAACATGGCCTCCTTGTGCCCAAAAACATCCCACAAAAAAGCCGGCCCTCAAGCACAACCAACCAGCGTGCGCCACGCGGCACCCAGCCTTGGGCACCAAGGCGCGCCACACTGGCGGCCTAGTGCTTGGCAGGGTCTGCCAGCGTGCGCACATGCGTGAGGTGTTGATGAGCAACATAGATGGTACTCATAGGGTAGTCTTTTAGGGCATTTTTACCCTATTTTCATAGCTTTCCTTGCTTAGTTTGGTCTTTTCTCCTTAAATTTATTTTATCCTTTCTTACTTCGTGTATTGCTTTCCTTTATATGGATTTTCTTTTATTCACCTTTTACTTGGCTCCTTTTCTCTCCTATTTCCTTTCTTTGTTGACTTTGTAGGTACTTAAGGAGTTAGCTTCGCAGTGGGATCAACAAGAGCTATAAGGACAAAGCAAAATAAGAAGCAAGGCCCTTGGAGAGGGCGCGCTTCTCTTCTAGAAGCCATGGGCGCGGGCGCGAAAAATGTGCACTTTATAGAGATTCAAGGCAGGAACAACCCGCGGTCTTGCCGCAGGCTAACCTCGGGCGCAGTAAAAAGGGAGAGATTGCGGTTTTATAGAAACACCGTGGACCCTTTATGCAGCTTGGGAGCGGGGGATTTACAGCGCGGCAATGTCGACGCGGGCGCGGGCAACAGTAGCCGCAGGCGCGGCACTTGCCCAGACAGCCCGTGGAGTTTGTTACATCCTCCGTACCCATTTTTCCGTGATCGCGGGAATTAAAGGAGAGGGCGCGGATGACTTTTTCTTTTCCTTTGTATATATATACTCTTGAATTTCCTTTTGAAGGCAACTTTTGGATTATTTTTATTTTTCTTAGTTTTTATAGAGAAACTAAAGTACAGTTGGGAGTAAGTTGAGATAGAAGTTCTAAGCTTGGATTTAGTCTTCATTCAATGATAATTAGTGAGATTTTCTTCCTTTAATTCTTCTCTATTGCTTGATTTTACTTTTAATTCATGTATGATTGTTTGATTGTTGATCTTTGGTTTAAAAGTTTGATTGATTGGATTTCTACTTATTTAAGCTTGAGAAGATGATGTTTGTGATTCAATTAGTTTTGTTCTTCAATCTTAATATGTCAAGTGAGTAGATTAGTTTCTAGGGAGATGGTGAAGCATGCTTGAATGATGATCATTTCTAGTTGATGATTCTTGATTGATTGAAATGTTGTGATTAAATTTGCTAATATAGTTGTGCATGTGATTGATTTGATTAGGAGTGATCAACCTTGATAATCAAACTAAATTGCATTGTAATTTCCAATGACATGAACCCTTGATTTCGGAATTCCTTTAATTGATTGAATTTGATTGTGATTTTACTTGTTATTCATTCCTAGTGAACCTTAGCTTGACTTATAGGAGATAGCCCTTGAATCCTCTTGATTGCAACTATTATTTTCCTTTCGAACGTTTGAATCGGTAGAGTTTTCTTCACTTGGCATGATTATCTAGCTTGCATGTTGATCCTTAATCCCTAGTGTTTATCATATCAATTTTCTACATTGTTTAGTTGATTGAAACCTTAGTTACAATACAAATTCCCTCTCATTCTTCGAAGTTGCTTGACTATAGGCTATAGCAATCTCCCCCTTATTCCTCGTGGTTCGACTCGGACTTGACCCTATACTAGGAGTAGGTTTAATTAACTCTTTTGTTTTATTGGAGGTTTTTTGGGTGTTTTTTTCCCTCGGGAGAGTTACAGCTTGAAGACTGGCCCGGCGTGGTCCGTACCTGCAAAGCACGGAGACTCAAGTTAGAACGTGTAGGAGAATGTAAAGAGTGCGGAAAAGTAAAAGTAAGATCTTTTCAGATTCCGAGATTAGGTGTTTTCTCTAATGTAAGATAATGTAGGGTAGGCCGTAATAAATTGTAAATGTCCCCATAATTGGGGGAATCTCCCTATTTATAGGGTCATTGGTAAATGTGCCCCTGATTAGGTCCCTCTGACCTAATTCTGATGGGCAGCGCCGATTTACGGCTTTCTCGGGATTTGGGCCCTGAAGGGCGTCTTTTTTCCTAAAGTCTAGGAACGCCACGTGTCAAATGTGGATAGGTCCAGTTTGGACAAATCCAGGGCTGCCACTTGTCGCCTTCTAATTGGCCCACGTGGCATGGGTTAAAATAACCCAAAACATTTGCCTCTCACAGATTTGACGTGGCACGCCACGTGGCATTTGTGAAACGTGTTTCTCTGCCATTAGTTGGATTTTAACTGTTAATTTTTACTTTTTCACATTCTGAGGAAATTACGAAAATGCCCCTGTATTTACCCCTCTATAAATATAGGTTTTACCCCTCTCTTTTTGGACGTTTCCAGAAAGCTTTTCGAGAGAGAAAGTCAAAGAGTTCTAGAGAGAGAAACTCTGACAACCGTCTGTGTTAAACAGAAATAACTCCTTTTTCACCCGTCTGTCCAGGCGGTTAGCAACTGCTTGTGCTATATACAAGCAAAATCACTTTCAACCCGCTTTCTGTAGCCGGTCAACGCTTGACCCCTTTCAGAGTCAGATTTTAAGGTACCGTCTCTACCCCCTTCAGCTCATTCTTGATTTTTCCGTTTATATACTTTCATTCAATAAATGGATTCATCACCAACATACACCGCGCAACCTAGGTCAGTAGTCAGCAGGTCTCCTGGTACGGCTGAGTCTAGGACTAGGGGTGCTTGCTCTGGGTGCATGGAGCAATTTTGTACATCCCCCAAACCGACCGTCTCTATGTCTGTGCCCCAAAATCGACTGTCTCTATGTCCGTGCAGGACGCAATGGCTAGAACAAAATAAAAAGCCACTAGACGGAAAAGGAGAGACGATACATTGGATGTACCATCTGATGAAGTGACCCCAGTTAAGGGGGGAGACATGCAAGTTGACTCGGGGTAATTCTCCCCGTCTAGGATCCCCAGGACCACAAGTGACGGGATTTTGTATGAGAGTGAGGGTAGAGACGGTGAGGAGGCCATCTCCAATGCTGGAATTGAAGAAGCTGATCCCGAAGATGGAGACAGGGAGGGAACCGCGTCTGCCTCGGGGTCAGACGGTGAAGAAGTCTCTAAGGAGAGAGATGGAGGAAGCACCGCTTTAGGGTCTAGCACTGAGGATTATAGCGATGCCCCTTTCCCCGCTTGAGAATAGTGAAGTGGAGGAGAGAAAGAATTGGAGTGAAAAGGCGGATCCCTTTAAAATTCACGTCTCTTCTTAAGAGAGAATGAGTATGGAGAAGGAACTTGAAAACTTTACACTCGAACGGCCCCTTGGTGAAGGGTATGGGATCTGGGTGCCGCCTGAGTTGGGCACCATTGCATGGAAGGATGACCAAGAAAATGCCAACAGTTACTTCGGCTGCTATAAGGCGACATTTTTGGTCGGTCTCCGGTTCCTTGACAGGATAAAGTCGTATCACCTAGTCAAAAATAATTCCCAAGTCCACTAACTATGCACATAGGGAAGAAGGGTCGAACCACAGGGAAACGAATTAATTTATTCCTAATTAAATTAAATAATCTAAATTATTAAGTAACTAAATTATAGATATGATAAATTAAACTAAGGGAGATGAAAGTAGGGTGAAATCAATTAATCAAAGCCTAGGGTATAGGTTCACCAATAAATAATATTCCGGGGTAAAACACATTAATCAATCATCAATGCATCAACTAATCAGATCATAAAGGGTTTTCGCTACGTATTACAATTACAGAATTAATCTACCAGTATTAACTCGCATCATTCGAATCTTGACTTAACCATTTATAAATTAATCTGCCTATTGAAACTAAGCCTAAACATTAATTCTCATATGTTGAATCTCGAATCAATATTGCTAAACTCATACAATTAAACCAGGCCTAATTTAACTGCATAGCATTAAATCAATCAATAGGAAATTAATCAAGCATTGACAATTAACAATAATAAATTACCCCTTCATATTATTTATGGATCCCCACAACCCTAGAATAAAATCTACTCACACATAATTAAATCTAAACTAATTAAAGCAATTAAGCAAAACATGATGAACAAAGCAATTAAATTACTGAAATTAAAAGGGAAGAAATTGTTACCAAAGTTAACGGACATAATAAATTGAATTAAATCAAGAGTTGTAGAGAGAGAAATAAGAGAGAAGTTTAAGCTTAACAGAAGATTAAACTAATGAAAGAGAGGTAATTGTATCAAAACCAACTAAAACGTATTTATACAAAATATAAAAATCCTAATTAAAATCTATGTAAGGAAATTGCCGAATTCCTTCTTCAAGACAAGCGCTCGGTCGGGCGCCAGCTTGCCCGGCCGTGCCCGCCTTTTTCATCAGGTATGCATCTCTCGCGCTCGGCCGTGCGCGAGACAGGGCGTAGCATGCCCTTTTTTCTCTACCACCCCGCCCCGCCGGGCGCGCCTTCGGGCGAGGCCCTATCCGGACGGGCGAATGCCTTGGGCTTCAAATGGAATAATGATTGGGCCGTGATATTTAACCAAATCCAAATTCCCTCTAAGGGGATTGAATACTTGGTCTATAGCCTCGGCTTCTCATATGTCGAGCCCTTAATCACTAGTTTGATTACTCCAACCAGCTTTGGGCTACGAAAGGTGGTTGTACTCCTCCAATGCTTGTAGTTGCTCCCAATAATCCCGGGAAAATGCTCCAAAGGTGCAATTTCCTACAAAACGCTACCAAAACTACGAAAACACTAAGATATTGGATGCGGGAATCATATTCCCCATCTCTAGCTCAAGGTGGGTTTCCCTGGTCCACGTTGTCCCAAAGAAAGGAGGCATGACCGTTGTAGAGAATGAGAAAGGCGAGCTCATTCCTACAAGAACGGTCACAGGATAGCGAATTTGTATACACTATCGACGTCTAAACACATCCACCAAAAAGGATCATTTCCCCCTTCCCTTTATTTACCAAATGCTTGAAAGACTAACAAGGCATAAGTACTACTGTTTTCTTGATGGCTATTCTGGTTTCTTCCAAATTCTTATTCAACAAGATGACCAAGAGAAAACAAGTTTTACATGCTCGTATGGAACCTTTGCCTATAGGAGAATGCCATTTGGGCTTTGCAACGCCCCCGCCACTTTCCAACGATTTATGATGAGCATATTCGGAGATATGTTGGAAGAGGGAATGGAAGTGTTCATGGATGACTTTTCGGTGGGTGGTATTTCATTTTATGCTTCCCTAGAGAATCTTGAAAAGTGTTTGGCTCGATGTGAGAAAGTGAATCTAGTTTTGAATTAGGAGAAATGTCATTTTATGGTTAAGAATGTTGGGTTTTAGAAGGTCCGACTTTCCGCAGAACAAAACCCGACCCCAAGACCCGCTCACAATTAACATAACTAAAAGACAAAATAAACAACATAAAGAGAAAAAACAATATTACCCTTGATGCGCACTTTGCTCATTTGACGATCTCTTACTTGAAAAGACTCGAGTCCCGCACATGTGAAGACCTCCAACGAAAATCCACCCACAACTCGACTCGTCAGGTCTCTAACTCAGAGTTTAGCCGAGTCGGACAAAAAAAAACTAACTTGAGTTTTAATGAACTTAAAGGTTTTAATTTCTCTCTTTGGAAATGCCTTGTGGAGTTCAACTTAAGTTGAATTCTCAAATCCCAAGACATGGTTATTTATAGAGAATTCCCAAAAACATTCCACTCTCCCATCAGTATGGGAGAATTGGTAAAAATCATTTTAATTTCCATTTTATTTTTAATTCAAAAGAAAAGAAAAATAACAAAGCAATACTTAATCAACAAGTGGCAACAAGGAAGGAGAGATAGGTGAGGACCACAAGATGGGGGGACCAAAGCCTTGATCCCTAAGCTTCCCCTAACCACCCTCACAACTCTCTCGGCCCCTATGAGCTGCTACCAGTTGGCAGGCTCGGCCTTAGGTGCTAAGGTAGCCTCGTTAGCGCCTGGTGCCCTTGGCTGGGCCTGATGGGTGAATGCTCGGTGCGGGCTGATGCTTCAGCCCAACATGCCTCACATACATGCGGGATGCTAGGCGAGGCATTGCGCCCTACTGCTAGTATTTCTAGCTCGCTAGCACGCTACTAGCTTGATGGCGCTGCTAACCTGCTGCCTGTGCGAGCGCGTTAAAATTGCTTGCTAGCCTTACGCTGACAGCTATGCTAGCATTGCTAGCATTGGTGTGCTAGCAATCTGCGCCATGTACCAACTACCGCTATTAGCAGCCTAGGCTTGGTGCGGCACGCATGCTAGCCCATATGCCCTTAGCACTCGATTTACTCGGGGTATTCCCTTGCTAGGGTTATTTTGGTAATTTGTTTATTAATTGATTTTTACCGTCTCGTCGTTTTATTCATTTAAATCGACTTGCGACGCTCGGTCTTGATGCTCCTAGCTTGATTTCCGACGTCTATGTTCATAATACTCGAGCGACTCATTAATTCCTTTCGAATTAATTCGTTGTGACGGATTGTTAGTTGCTTGGGTGTGACCCGAAGGGTTCAGTCAAGATTAAGCTATAATATTAATTATACATTAATAAAACTGATTGGAAGCGGCATCCAACTAGGCATTTCGATCACTTGGCCTCTTTGAATAATTAGCTTTCTAATAATTCCGAACCCTCTATCGGAATAATACACTTGTTCGAAGGACATCACTCCTATCAATCTCCCACTTGTCCGGAATAAGTGCGCTTTTGTGCATAGCCTATTTCCTATGTCACTTAATGTCTCTTTATAAACTATAAAGTAAGATTATTCGTCATCCTTATTACGTTAAGAAGTGTTTCTCGAAATCCGAGTTCGACTGTCAATAAACATATGATTTCTTAAAATCCATCTGAGCACAGCCATGCATTTTTATAATCTCGCTCTTCGAGAGGCCTTGTAAACAACAAAGACATGTTCCCTATGCTTTATAGGGGGACATACCCAGTCTTGTACTGTCAGCTTTTCTTACTAAGAGGACCTAGCAGCCAGAGTGTTGCCGTTATAATTCCCATATACGACAGACGTTTGACGAACATCAAAACGGACTAGTTCTCAAACAAGAGAACTCACAATACTCATGGTCGAGGAATGAGGTTCTGATAGCAATAATGAGAGGTGTACTTATGACGATTTTTAAATCTCTTAAAGTATTCTCTTTGGTCGAACAGGTATGGTTCTAAACCAATACCCGTGCAAATGATTTATGACAATCATGTCCTTGTAGCACAAGAAACGGTGCTATAAATCAAACTACACACTAATCTCAAGTGGTGATTAGTCTTCCATTATTTAAATGACCTCCATTAAGAATAATTTTTTATTATAATATTCAATGTTCACTTAATAGGGGTTTCTTTATCCAAGACTAATCTTGATACCCTATTTTGAATATTTTCATAATCGAATCGACTTGGTATTTAATCATAAACCACAATTAAATAGAAACGGAGTGATAAAATTGCATGAAATTAAATTACTCCAAAATTTGAATGCTTCAACATAGTGTTTTACATTAAAATTTCAAAATTAATCAAAACACTTAACAAGGAAACCAAAGCCAATCACCAACGTGTCTGATTCCAATTCCTCAACGTGCTTCTTCTGCTTCACTTGAGGCAGAGGTTTAGTAAGTGGATCGGCTGTATTGTCATCCGTTCCAACTTTACAAATTCTTATTTCACCCTCTGACTTCCATTCTCTTATCATGTGAAATTGCCGCTTGACATGTTTGACCTTATGATGTTCCCTTAGCACCCTAGCCTAAGCAATAGCTCCATTGTTGTCACAATAGAGGGCTATTAGACCCTTGATGGAGGGTACAACAACAAGTTCAACAATGAACTTACGAATCCAAATTTCCTCCTTACTCGCTTCAGCAGCTGCCAAGTATTCGACTTCAGTTGTAGAATCTGCAATTGTGCTCTGCTTAGCACTTTTCCAACTAAACGCTCCTCCATTTAGACAGAATACGTATCTTGACTACGATTTGAAATCGTCTGCCTGTTTGGAAGCTTGCGTCGGTGTAACCTTCAACAACTAATTCATCTGAGCCACCATATACCAAGAATTTTTCCTTGTTCCTTTTCGGGTACTTTAGGATATTTTTGGCCGCAGTCCAATGCGCCTCTCTTGGGTTAGATTGGTATCGGCTCGTAGCACTCAAGGCATACGATACATCTTTCCTAGTACATATCATGGCAAACATGATCGATCCAAGAAGCGAAGCATATGGAATTTAATTCATCCTTTCTCGCTCATCAGGTGTCTTTGGACATTGCTTCTTGCTTAGGGTTATGCCATGTGACATGGGTAGGTGACCTTTTTAGGCCTCTTACATGTTGAATCGTGCCAGTACCTTATCAATGTAAGTACTTTGGCTTAATCCAATCATCTTCTTAGATCTATCTTTGCAGATCTTGATGCCTAATATGTATTGAGCCTCTCCCATGTCTTTACAGACTCTAGCATCGGAATATTATTTCTAATGAGAAATATGTGATCAACACACAAGACTAGGAAGGCGATGTCACTCCCACTGACCTTCTTGTAAACACAAGACTCATTTGGATTCTTGATAAAACCAAACTTACTGATGGCTTCATCGATTCGCAGATTCCAACTTCTGCTAGCTTACTTTAGCCCATAAATGGACTTTTTAAGCTTACGCACCTTCCCAGCATTGTTTTGGTCGACGAAACCTTCAGGTTGTGTCATATACATAATTTCTTCAAAAATTTCAATGAGGAAGGCGGTTTTGACGTCCATCTACCATATTTCATAATTGTAATATGCAGCAATCGCTAAGATAATCCGAACGAACTTAAGCATTGCGACAGGAGAAAAGGTTTCATCATAACCAACGCCGTGAATTTGCCTATAACCTTTTTCTACCAGTATAGCTTTGTAAATGAATACATTTTCATCTTTCTCGGTTTTTAATTTAAAAATCCACTTACATCCGATAGGTGTGTAACCTTCGGGTAAGTCAACCAAGTCCCATACTTGATTTTCAAACATGGAATCCATTTCAGATCTCATGGCTTCTTGCCATTTAGTAGAGTCGGAGCTCGCCATCGCTTACTTGTAGGTTGCCAATTCGTCTCCATCCACCATTAGGATGTCCTGATTCTCGGTTAACACGACACCAAGATACCTATCAGGTTGAGACCTTATCCTCTGCGACCTACGTAGGGTAATGGACTAAGCATTTGCATTATCTGTTTGACTTTGCGCATTTTGACAAACGTCAGCAGATGCTGTTTGAGCACTTTGATTGTCAATTTGATTTTGTTGCTCGTCCTCTCGAACTTCATCGAGTTCGATTTTCCTCCCACTTGTTATTTTAGAAAGGTGTTCCTTCTCTAAAAAGACAACATCGCGAGCAACAAACACTTTGTTTTCGGATTTGTTGTAGAAGTAATACCCCTTGGTTTCTTTTGGGTAGCCCAAAAAGAAAACCTTGTCAGATTTGGGGTGAAGTTTGTCTGAAATTAATCTTTTAACATATGCTTCACATCCCCAGATCTTGAGAAAAGACAACATAGGAGGTTTCTTCGTCCATAATTCATATGGAGTCTTTTCTACAGCTTTTGATGGAGCACGATTCAGTGTTAATGACACGGTTAGAAGTGCATGTCCTATAAAGAGATAGAAAGATCACTAAGATCCATTGTTTATCGTACCATGTTTAGCAGGGTTTGATTTCTCCTTTCGGATACTCCGTTGCATTATGGAGTTCCTGGAGGTCTCAATTCTAAAATTATACCATGTTCTTTCAGATGATCATCGAATTCTTGGCTTAAGTATTCACTACCTCGATTTGATCGAAGGGCTTTGATTTTCCTGCCATGCTGATTTTCAATTTCACTCTTAAATTCTTTGAATTTCTCAAACGATTCAGATTTGTACGACATAAGATAGAAATATCCATATCTACTATAGTCGTCTGTGAAGGTGATAAAATATTGATGGTCGTTCCTTGTGGTTGTCCTCATTGGTCCACATACATCAGTGTGTATTAGGCCCAATAAGTCACATTCCCTTTCTCCAAACTTGGAGAATGGCTGCTTTATCATCTTGCCTAATAGACATCCTTCGCAATTTTCAAATGATTGTAAATTGAATAAGTTAAGAACACTTTCTTGTAGAAGTTTCTTGATGCGTTGGATGTTAATGTGGCCAAGATGACAATCCCACAAGTATGTCTCATTTGATTTAATGGTTTTAGCTTTCTTTGGTGGTATCATTAACATTACAAACTTGTTTGTCTAAATAAAGAGCATTTGGATAAACGTGTCATTCCATAAAACATATAAACAAGACTTAAAACAATCACAGTTATAGTCTTGTGATCTTACAACCCGACGTCCGACATCGAAAGATCAAAATATTTCAACAATAAAACTGAAATAAGATCTATTTTAAGACAAAATATGCAATAACATGATTAATGGATAGATTGTCTTCTTCTTCTGCTTGTAAATGCACATCCACTAGTGAAGCTTCTTCTCACTTAGTTTCTGAAATCGGAGCATATAGTGAGCCATGTACGACCTCTAATACCTTTATGAATTGCTCATATTCAAGTGATGATTTATAAGGAAGATACCAGAGGTGAGAGCTACTTTTCCTTTCACCTCATCTTCTAGGTACTCATTGCATTCCCTTTTGTAGTGGCCTCGCCTACTACAGTAGAAGCACAACATCTTTGACTTGTCTTTGAACTCCTTCTTCTTTGGCCTTAGAAAAAACCTGGTACCCTTACAAGAATCGGTTCTATAAAGCTCTTGAACCACCTCCATCAATGAGAATTTATCTCGATTGGCCATCAAATGCAGTTTCAATGCAACATAACCTTAGTGGAGTGAGCTTAGTAGCATGTAAGCCACTTTTTCATCCACTATTGGCTTCCTAATGAGCTCCAAATGCTTGAAAAGCCTTTTCATTCGAAGCACATGAGGTTGAAGAGGCATTCCAGGTCGAAGCCTAGCATTGTAGACCTTGTTCCACACTTCGAGCCTTTCCTTAGCAAGGCAACCTTCATCCGTGATCTTGATCTTCATGTTCATAAACGAATTGGTTAAGTTATGAACATTCAAGTCCCTTGTCTCAGAAGACATAGTGACAAGCTCCTTATGACTGTTTAGAAGCATGCTTAGAAGGTATGAGGTGAATCTCCTCTTCTAATACTCCGGAAGGGAATTCCTCACCAAAAGTGTGACCTTGTCATAATCCAAGAACCAAGTCTCATGAGTCTCATCACTCATTATCCCCTTGGCGAAGAAATTTGGAATGGGAGTGTCAAGAATGTACTCTATGGAATAATTACAAAGAGTTTTCCTGAGTTCTTCTTCCCATTCCTTGAAATTGGTCAAATTGAGACAAAATGGCAATTTCTTCGGGAGTTCCGGGCACATGTAGTTGTTGTCGATATAAGTTGAAGACATGGTTCTACAATTGAAAGAATTTGAAACGAAAAACTATTCATAATACTTTAATAAGATTGAATTCATGCATATATATCAAACTTATTTAAACGTCTTATTCACACATTAAATTTGTCCCTATTTGGTGAGAATAAGTCGATTCCAAGATCCAAAGAATCAATGATTAGTTAAGCATGCTTTGGCTTGTCTTAACACTTATTATTCTAAGGTAAGAAACTCTTTGCTAATGGCTCCAAGCCACTATTGGTTAGATAAATCGTCGCATTTAATGCTCTCTTAATAATTTATCTCTTTTGTTACGACATGTTAGGACTCCATCACTCATTTCGTTGAGTCTAACCAAAACCAACATATATTATGATGTCTTGCTTTGGAAAACCAATCAACATACCTTATGTTCCTAGGAAAGTAGTAATGCCTCGATTTTGCGTAGCCCATCACTAATCTCAATAGTTCGGTAAGTGTTGGTTTGGAATGACAAGTTCATTCAATATTTTAGGGACCTAGGGTTTCTATGTTGGTTGATTTAAGTGAACTTAATTAATTATCACAACATTCGAAATCCAAACACATGCATCTAACATATCATCCATATATATAAGCATAAATATATACCGAAAAAACACAAGTAAATGATGCAATTTGGCAACTAGCATGACCCCTTGAGTCTTCAAGTCTTCAAGGGTCTTGATTTGCAACTTCATGACTTCGTCTTCCAAGAAACTCCGTCTTCAAGACATAAAAAAAAATGCAACTACTAGTATCTACGATTAGGATCAATCTAAATATTAAGGTATAAAAAAACGCAATGGTTCGCAAACCTTATTTAGATTTACAAAAATACATATCGAAATGCAGTCCGTATTTTCTATCCTAATCGGGCCCTACTAGTTGTCATTTCTTAAAACCTGTGATAGAATATACATTCAATTCACCCATTCACTATATGTGAATGACCCATGCATTTTACAACGAAAAAAAAATAACAATGCATCAACACTCCTAAACTTGTAACTAACTTAGGTGGTTAATCTGATTAACGCGCCTAATTAAAACTAGTCAAAGTTGCTAATCGATTATGTGATAAAGCGCAATTAAAATAGCTCGAATAATGAAGCTCTCACTAAATTCCGCATCCAAAATAATTAATCCGATTAATTAAGCCGGTAAACCCAATATTTTGCCAAATTAAAAATTTGCAAGTGTCGCTCGGAAACCGAGGCCTAGCCTCCAAAAATTAATTAAATAAAATAATTAAACGGCAAAACACAAAATTACAAAGCCTACCACACGCAAGTGGCATTCACACCTAGACTAGCTAGGCGCTCGCCATTGCTAGCCACACCTGCCTAACAACTCTGGCAATGCGGCATAGTGCGTGCGCCCGCACCACACCAACACAACACTCCTTAGGCTCTAAGCCTACTAGTGTTTGCTGCGGGTTACAAGGTGCGAGGCAGCACGCACTTGGTCGCCTGCCCTTCTCTCTGCACCAAAGCCGCACACAGCCACTTATTTGCACACACATACCACACGCACAACATGCACCAGCTACAGCGCCATGCTGCTGCCCATGCGCGCACCTGACAAGAGGAAAATGTAGGTCGTTATCTACCTCTCCCTAGAGCCAAACTTAATTTGTAAACACTCCACCAACCTAATACAAGTATATGGTAAGTCAAAGGTCGAACCCAAAGGAATGAGTAGGAACAATGTTATAGCCTATGTCAAGCTAATTCGAAGAATATAAATGGTTGTGGTTGGTAACTAAGATGTCTAAAAGCTATACAAATCGAAGAATTCAATATGCTAAACACTAGGGATAATGGTTCCACATGCAAGCTCAATGATTATGCTAATTTATAGATCACTCAATCGATTCAACATCACAAGGGACAAACAATAGTTGCAATCAAAGGAATCTAAAAGCTATCTCATATAAGCCAAGCTAGGGTTCACTATGAATTGCTAACAAGAAAAATCACAATCAAATTCAATCAATTAAAGCAATTCTCAAATCAAGGGTTCATGTCATTGAAATTTACAATGCAATCTAGATTAATCTTATAAGTTGATCACCCCTGTGCCGCGCGTGCGCACCCCTGTGTGGTGCACGAGGCCTTGGCTCCTTCGCTTGCTTGATCAAACTCCGCGCTCCCGAGCATCCCCATCATCAGTGCACTCGAGATGATGCCCGCGAGCAAGGCAGTCCCAAAATGAGCAAATTGACTTGATTTTTCATCTACAAAACACAAATAAAACAAAGAGAGAAAGCATAACAAAATAAAACAAAACTAAAACTATGAATTATCAACTAAAAATATGAAAAACTCGTAAAAACTAAACGAGAACCAAAGTGAATTCTGAAAATGGAAAATCAAATAAAACTAAGGGAATTATATGAAAATGATGAAAGAAAATAAAGAAAATGAATCTAAATCTTATTCTTTTGAGCGCCATAAACGACGCTCATCAAATTCCCCCAAGCTAAACTTTTGCTCGTCCTCGAGCAAAATAAAATCAAACCCAATGGAAAATGATGACACTATTCAAGCAAAGAAAGAAACAAGAAAACTAGAGAAGATGAGAATAATCACGGTCAATAAAGAAAGTGATGCTCTCATAAAGGTTTCCAAAGAGGTTAACCTATAACACTTTTTATTAAAAGGGAGGCAAAGCAAAAAGAAAAGAGAAAGTTTAAAACCTTGAAAAGAAAAGAAATGCTTATACAATGGACTTTTGCACATGATCAAGGCACGAAGGATATCAAACTTTCTAAAACAACAATGGTAAGCACGTTCTAAGATATCGAGGGTTGATTGAAACATAGGGCATGCTAAGAGTAGAGAACTAATGAGGCGCAATCCACTTTCATCCCAACCAATCTAACCACGTTCTCCCTAATGGATTCAAATCTTCCCTTAGTAAGCGTCTCTACGGTTCCTCAAAGGAACCGGAAAAGGATAGAATTTTAGGGTTCTCGACATCTTGACCTTGCATCCCTTTTCCTTAGGCTTTAACTCATAATGCCCTCCCTCGGTATATGACTCAACTACTAGGTCAAAAGGACTTTCCCAAAGGTTGTAACGTAAGGGAAAAAGGTTAGGGGTAGGCTTAAAATTTAGAATTTGGTGGTACACCTAGGTTATGAAGCAAAGATTGGCCACACCTCGACACCAAAACCAAGAAGTCACCAAACAAAAACAAACTAATACCCCCAAGGTTATTCAAAGCTATATCCATAAGCATATATACAAAAAGCGTAAACGCTTCTCCCCCAAGCTAAAAAGAAGCATTGTGCTCAATGCTTGAAGAGGGAAAAGAATCACATCAAACTGTATTTTGAATTTTCTCATTTTCACTCCCCCTTTTTTTTTTTTTAATTTTCATTTTATCAAAGCAATTGTCCTCGCCTCTTATAACTTTGGACGACTTTTTCGATTTTGCATTTATTATGTCCTTGCCTTTTTCCAACTTTGGACGGCTTTTTCAATTTATTCATTTGCCATTTTTCACAATATATACAAACGACGAGCTTTCTTACAAATAAAACCAATATCCAACCTTTTAGACCACAAACTCCAAAAACATGACCATTTGCTTCACAAAAACCAAGAATGGAACAAAAAGAAACAAAAGGTTCAAAGTTCTAAAGATATGTCTTGAAAAGAAGGGGAAAGGCTCAAATGGTTAGCAAGATGGCAAATGTAAACCCAAAGAACTAAAAAGAAAGAAGAAATTCCTAGAAATGAAAAATTACCACCCTGAAAAATGGCCTTTGTCCTTCCTAGTTGGTTCGGTCTCGTGTTTGAGAATTATGAGTCAAGATTCAAGATTAGGTATACAAAGGCGAAGGATCCACGCCGCACAATCAAAAATGATGAAGGCTTAAAAAAAATGCTCACACGGATGTAGCAAAAACTTACTAAAGTTGTCAAATCCACCAAAGGAAGCAACTCCGTCTTACCACAAACCCAAAAGAATCTGGCTTCAAGGCCCCAAAAGGTCTAAACCTCTACCTTAGCATACCCTATCCTAGAGTCAACCAAAGATACTCTCAAACCGTGCAAACCATTGTATTTAGGAAGAAAATAGCCAATGTGCAAGTTCAAGTGGTATTAAGTCCAAAGTAAAAGCAAAAAGATGAAGAAAGAAAAGCAATGCCTTAAAAACATTTTATTCATATTTACAAAAACAAGTTTTTTTTTTTTTTTTTTTTTTTTTTTTTTTTTTTGAAGAAAAGAAAAGGACTAAAAAAAAATAAAGAGAACAAGGGATAAAAAGAAAACAAAAGAATAAGAAAAAGAGAAAAGGAAAACAAGAAGGAAGAAGAAAACCAAAAGAAAAGGAAAAAGAAGAAAAGGGAAATGAAATGAAAAATAGAAAAGTAAAGGAGAAGTAGGAAGCAATAAGGAAGTAATGTTAACACACATAAATCCCAATCCACAAACAAGTGAACATTCGGCCACAACGCCAATGTTCCCAAACACACTAGGGTGTTAGAAAGCAAACAACCTCGAACCATTCAACTCCTCCTACAACTAATCCTAGACTTAGCAACCAAGAAAAGAAAAAGAAGAGAAAAAGAAAGATCTCACCGGGCGCCAAAGCTATTGCACATTAAACAAGGTGAAAAAGCACCTTTATGAATCGTCGAAATCCAAAGCATAAGCAATAGAGCAAGGTGAGAAATAAAAAACTATATACAAAGAAAATTGTTAGTAACTTCCATACAAAAGAAAAGAAGAAAAGAGAAAATTAAATTCATGAAAATAAAGAAAAAGCAAGTAATAATAGCAGCAAGAATCAGAATCATCAGACTAAAGCAGTATCAGGAGACAAGAAATAAGACAGTCATCATCAGGAATCATCATAACAGGGACACAGAGAAACTCAGCGGACAGCGACCAGCGAAACAAGCAACAAAACCAATAACCGGGAAGAGAAATCAGCAGAAATACAGCATCATCATCATAAAACCAAAAGACACAGAGATCAACACCAGAAGCATAGGAGACTAGGAATGAACTACAAAATAAAGGGGGGAAACGGTGAAGCACAGAAACAAATGACATAAAGCACCCCCAAGCTTAAACTGGACTACCCCCCTAACTCTAAACCTAAAGACATATAGGCAACAGAGAAACATCATATAAAGAACATAAGAAGGGGGGTAACCATGGTAGTATCACTTCGCACTATGGTAGGGGGTAGAATGAGAACTCCCCTCACCGGTCTCCATCATATGACTAGAGCTAGCCATCTCGCTCACGTCCATGGGAGCCTTACCCCTTAACCTACCTTCCCTCCTAGCTCTATCAACCTCAAAGTAATGAGACCAATCATCTAAGACCGGCTCACCTGAATTACCCCACCTTCAAAAAGTCTCGGGGTCCGAAAAGGGTGAAGGATTAGCCGGATCATATGTATAATCACAACCACCGGGCCGCCGATAGTCGTAAGTGGTCGGGGTGGTGCCTATGATAGAACTAGGGTGAACATGAGGGCCCTCCATATAAGGGTAGCAAGGCCAAGGACCAACGGTAGGATCAAAAGGCTCCCATTGAGGGATAGGTCCTTGTTGGACTGGGAGATACGGGTAATTAACATAGGGCACGATCTCCCCCCTCCAAACATGTAAATCGTACAATTGATTTGTATGATAGTCATAACCAAGATTAGGGGTTTGCATAGAAGGCATAGAATATAACATATTAGCAATAGAATTAAGCCTAGCATGAATGGTTGACAAATCAAAAGTAGAAAGAGTAGGAGAGGGGGAAGGAATAGGCGTACCTTCCGGTTGAGGAGTTGGAGTAGGAGTAGGAGTGTGAATACTCGATGAGAAGGCGTTGGTTGAGCGGCCTCTTGTATGGTTCGTCCTTCGTTGAATAGAAGGATCAATATCTCGCACCGGAGGCCTCCAAGACAAGGAATCTTTCTCTTTTGGTCGGGTAGTTGCCTCTTTGCATGGGATTAAGAACCATTCTTTAATCCGGGAAACTTTCCAAATGAAAACATCATCCTTTCTAGTACGATCGAGAAACTTTTGGTTCACAAGGGCGGAGATGTTAAGGAAATGAGAAGAGGATTTCTCTCGAGGATCGATAATTGGGGTAAGCTCATTTAACAAAGTCTTATAGTCGTCATTGATGCAAAGAGCTAGGATAGAAATCATCCCTCCCAATTGTATGCTCCCCGATAGGCTAACTCCATCGCGGATATCCAAGAATCGATTGATCAAATGCTCCGTGAAATCCACTAGCTCAATCTTAAAGTCGTTTTGGTCGGCTATCCACAACCAACAAAGCTCTTCTCGGGAGATAGCTCCCAAAGAATCCTTGGAGCAAAGAGCGTAAGTGAGGAGACGGTTGAAATACCGCATAGCCGGATGAATCATGGAAGCGGTCTTGGAATTTTAAGGCTCATACTTTCCTTCCTCCGAGATACTTCTCCACCAACGTTGCTCATTATATTCATGGTCATTTGCCATTCTACTATGCGCCGGATAGATACAATGATCCGCGTCCTCGGCCCATGGAAACTAGAAGTACGAACATAGTTGAGAATCCGTTAATGAGTGATCATGGTTGAAAAGTTGGAAAGTCAAAATCCTTGAGTAATCGTCACTCGGTTCTCGGACTAATTCAAGAGAAGAAAGAAATTCATAGGTCACCTTAGCATAAGTAGGGGGGCTCAAATCCAAGAACACTAAAAGATCAAGGCCCTTTGCAAGAAGCCTAACGTCCTCATCTATGCCGAGAAACTTGGTTGTTGCTTGATCGTAGAATCTTGTTGGCCTTAGCTTCCTCTTGGATAGACGCTTGAAACGATCCCAATGTGATTCTTTATAAAATTCAATGTCGTATGTCTCTTCTACCTCGGGTGGAGGTGGAACAACATGCCTAGGTTTGCTTGAACTTGATCTTGCCTGCTTCTTGTGACGGATTGGAGCCATCTACCAGAAGGAAAACAACTCATGAGAAAATCTTTACATTTGTCATATTTCAATAATAAGCATAAGTAATTGCTCAAGAATCAAGTACAAATGCAATTATCTCAAAATAGAAACAAGATATAGCTACATATGAACAATGCCATTAATATAGAATCATGTATATGAAGCAAGTAAGCGTGGATTTAAAGGCAAAATTGAACATAAGAGACCAAATCATGAATCAAATTGAGCAAAATAATCTCAAACATTGAATTATCAAAACAATAAAACCATCATAAAGAATACCCATGAGAAAGAAAATGACCAACAATGGTGAATCAAGGAATCAAGCAAGGTATACAAATTCATCATGAAAAAGCTTCAATTTATCATCCAATAATATCATTTAACACAAATTACAAGCTAAAAGAACTAATAATAGAATTCTACCATGAAAGCAAAACAAGGGTTTCAAGCTTGAACAATGAGGAAGAAGATGACTAGAAAATAAGAAATTATACCTCAATGAAGCCTTGATTTACTTGCAAATTGCCCAAATGGAAGATTTAAGAACAAATAGAACACCCAAAGACAAGTTCCAAACCTCAACACAAAGCTATAAAATCCGAAAAATAACCCCAAAATTTCGAAATTAAGTTCGAAAATCTTGAAATATTTTGGTTTAAATTCGAAAATGTGATGTGTTTAATGTAATTTGTGATGAATTGAAATGAAAAAGGATTAAGTTGCTTGATTTTCAAAGATATTGAAGGGTTTGAAAGGAGAAAAAGGGGTATAGGGATGAAGGAATAGTCGGGGAGAGAGAATGGAGAAATATGGTGGTGCGCTTTTGGGGTTAAAAGGGGGCGCTGAACGCACCTAGCTGCTGGCGACGGTGCGTGCGCGCAGGCGATAGCGAAAGGGGGAGTTTAGCGCGAGGCTTGGGGCTGCAAAATTGGCAAAAAACGCTGCCTACCTGGTGCGTGCGCGTAGCCAGGAGGTGCGTGCGCGTAGCCAGAAGGTGCGTGCGCACCGGTAGGGGCTGGGGGGGCTGGTTCTCGCTTGACACGCACCAAAAGAAGGCCAAAATTCTGACCCCTGTGGTGCCCGCGCTTAGGGATGGGTGCGTGCGCACCAAGGGGGTACTGGGATGGTTCAAAAACCGTTAAATTTTGTCAAAGTTAGTGAAAATTTCTGACCCCTTTGGTGCGCGCGTGCAACCTATGGTGCGCGTGCACCAAGAAAGAATATCTCAGCCATGTATATACTCTCGTAATTGCATAATGAGATAGTTGAAAGAGCATTCGAAAAACAGTAGAAAATCAATAAAAATGCAAACATGAGAGCATAAAACCCCAACAAGCTTTTCCACCTAAACTTAACCAAACCTCGTGAAATCTTGAAATAACACCAAAATTGTTGGAAATTTTCTTCGATCCAATCTCATGGTACCTAAAATAAAGAGAACAAACAAAAATTATGAGAAATAAGAGAAATTCTCAAGGATAAAAGAAATATAGAAAATTGTAAAATCAAAAGAAAAAGGTTAGAAAACCGGGTTGCCTCCCGGGTAGCGCTTGTTTAACGTCATAGCTCGACGTCCTCCACCAATTAAGGTGGTAGTCGGAGAAGCAATGAGTGAACAAGGCCAACAAAAGCACCGTTGAAATACTTCTTGAGATGATGGCCATTGACCTTAAATGGAGAAGAAAAATCCATCATTGAGACCTCTACAACACCACTTGGAAAAACATTCTTGGCCAAATAGGGACCGCTCCATCTTGACGTGAGCTTTCCGGGAAACAACTTCATTTTTGAATTGTAGAGAAGAACCTTATCCCCAACACAAAAATCTTTCTTCTCAATAATCTTGTCATGAGTTTCCTTGGAACGAGCTTTGTACACACTAGCACAATCATAAGCATCAAACCGAAGCTCCTCTAGCTCATGAAAATCTAACCACCTTTTCTCCCCCACACTTGCCAAGTCAAAATTATCTTCTTGATTGCCCGCAAAGCACGGTGTTCAATTTCAACTGGGAGATGGAATGACTTGCCATAGACTAGGCAGTATGGAGTGGTACCTATGGGGGTCTTGAAGGCCGTTCGATAGGCCCAAAGAGCATCATCTAACTTTTCCGACCAATCCTTTCGATTCCTCGAAACTGTATTTTCAAGGATGAGCTTGATTTGACGATTAAAGACTTCCACTTGACCGTTCGATTGGGGATGATATGGGAGGCCGAATCTTTGATGGACTTCATGCTTCCTCAACATCTTTTGAAAGGCATGGTGAATAAAATGAGAACCGTTGTCGCCTATCACCGCCTTTGGTACCCTAAATCTTGGAAAGATTATCTTCTTAAACAACTTCATAATCACCTTGTGGTCGTTAGTTGCGTAGGCAATGGACTCGACCCACTTAGACACGTAATCGACCGCCACAAGATTATATTGATTTCTGAAAGATGAGGGAAACGGCCCCATAAAATCAATACCCCATACATCAAACACTTCGAACTCGAGTATGGGTTGTTGAGGCATTTCATTTCTCTTGGAGATATTCCCAACTCTTTGACATCGGTCACATGTCTTTACAAAGTGCCATGAGTCCTTAAAGAGATGTGGCCACCATAGACTGCATTGAAAGACCTTAGTGGCAGTCTTAGAGACACCCATATGGCCCCCGCTTGGATCCGAATGGCACATTTTCAAAACACTAGGCGCCTCTTAATTTGGCACACAACGTCTGAGTAAACCATCGACCCCTCACTTGTATAAGATGGGATCATCCCACACATAATGCCGTGCCACTCTTTTGAGCTTCTTTCTTTGGTTCTTAGAAAAGGAAGGAGGAAACTCTCCACATGCAAGAAAGTTCACTAAATCGGCAAACCATGGGAGCTCCATTGCTTCAACAGCATACAAGAAGTCATTAAGCATCCTATCCTCAATTGGAGAACCATCATCATGAGTTTGAGAATCTTTTAAACGAGAAAGATGGTCCGCCACAACATTTTCCGCTCCTCTTTTATCCCTAATCTCAATGTCAAAGGTTTGGAGCTCAAGAACCCACCGGATCAACCTTGTCTTAGACTCTTCCTTGGCAAAAAGATACTTGAGAGCCGCATGATCCGTGAATACAATGGTCTTGAAACCTAATAGATAACAACGGAACTTCTCAAAAGCGTGAAATATAGCCAAGAATTCCTTCTCCGTTGTAGTGTAATTCCGTTGAGCTCCATTTAGAGTCTTGGACATATAATAGATCACATGAAGTTTCTTGTCCACTCTTTGACCTAAGACACCTCCTATTGCCGAATCACTTGCATCACACATCAAATCAAATGGTAAATCCCATCTTGGAGCTTGAACAATATGAGTAGAGATTAGAGCTTTCTTCAACTTATTGAATGCCTCTAAACACTTATCATCAAATACAAACTCGGCATCTTTTTGAAGAAGATCATTGAGGGGCTTTGCAATGAGCGAGAAATCATTGATGAATCTTCTATAAAACCTGGCATACCCTAAGAAAGATCTCACTCCCTTTACATTCACCGGAGGTGGAAGCTTTTCAATGATTTCAATTTTAGCTTTATCCACCTCTATCCCCTTGTGAGAGATCTTGTGGCCAAGGACTATGCCTTCCTCTACCATGAAGTGACATTTCTCCCAATTCAAGACAAAGTTCACCTTCTCACACCTTGCAAGACATTTTTCAAGGTTTTCAAGGCATACCTCAAATGAAACACCACCTACGGAGAAGTCATCCATAAAAACTTCCATCTCCTCTTCCCACATATCTCCAAATATACTTATCATGCATTGAAATGTCGCGGGAGCATTGCAAAGGCCGAACGGTATTCTCCTATAAGCAAATGTACCATATGGACAAGTGAAGGTTGTTTTCTCTTGGTCATCCAGGTGGATAGGGATTTGGAAAAATCCCGAATAACCATCAAGAAAACAATAGAACTTGTACCTTGTTAGTCTCTCAAGAATTTGATCAATAAAAGGAAGGGGGAAATGATCTTTCTTTGTAGATGTGTTTAGACGTCTATAGTCTATACACATCCTCCTTCCCGTGACCGTCCTCGTCGGAATGAGCTCACCTTTCTCATTCTCAACGACGGTCATACCTCCCTTCTTTGGGAAAATGTGAACGGGAGAGACCCACCTAGAACTAGAAATTGGGAATATGATTCCCGCATCCAAAATTTTGGTGATCTCCTTCTTCACTACCTCTCCCATTTTGGGGTGTAACTTTTGTTGTCTCTCAATAGAGGGTAAAGCACTCTCCTCAAGAGTTATGTGATGTGTACATAAAGCGGGGCTTATACCTTTAAGGTCATCAATGGTTAACCCAAAGCACTTCGGTGCTTTCTCAAAACACCACACAACTTTTAAGCTTGATGCTGACTCAAAGAAGAGCTAAAAATCACAAGAAAAGTGGAGTTGGGTCCCAAAAATTCATACCTAAGGTGTGATGGAAGAGGTTTGAGCTCAACCATTGGAACACCTTTACCTTCCTTTGATGTTGCCACTTGCAACGCTTCTTGGATAGAAATGCTCAAACACATTTGCTCTTCAACATCCTCAAAGCTTCCATTGAACACATCTTCATACAAAGCCATCTCCTTGCTAGGAGTACCTATCTTTTCCTTATTCAACAAAACATTCTCAAGAGCATCGTTAGAAGTGAGAAATTGCTCATGCATAGAAGACACAACATGATCGAGAGAATTAATCAACATGCAATTTTCTAAAGAAGAACTTGGATTCTTCTTGCTATCATTCAAGTCAAATTCTATCACCTCATCCCCTACTTTGAGTGAAATTTTAGCACTTTTCGAGGTCAAATTCTCGGTCAAGTTCACCGTCTCTACTCCATCACAAGTCCTCCTACCACTCAAAATATCTTTGAGGAATTTTGCGTAGTTGGGCATTTGGGTGACAACTTCGGTAAATAGTAGAGAAAGGTGAAGTTGCTTAAGCATGTCAATGAATCTTCCAAATTGTTCATCTAACTTATGTCTCATGAATTTTTGTGGATAAGGAAGCTTGGGTTTCACAATTTCTTTCTCCATTCTCACCTCACTATGCTTCTCAATCTCAACCTCACTCAAAGATGCACCATCTCTCTCATCTTCTACCAAAACCTCTTTTGTGCCCTCTTTGGTCTCACTCTTCCTAGGCAAACTCTCCTCAAGAACCTTACCACTCCTTGTGACAATAGCATTGACCGATCTCTTGGGATCTAGGCCTTGGGAAGGTAAAGAAGAAGGACTAGCATGGTGTTTCAATGCATTAGAAAGTTGAGAAATTTGGTTTTCAAGCATCTTATTATGAGTCATCATTTCATTAAATTTCTTATCACTTACGGTCATGTAAGTGTTCAACAACTTTGTTTGATTTTCAATGATTTCTTCCAAATTTGTTCTATGTGAAGAAGAAGAGGATTGAACATAGGAATTATCATTTTGGGCCTTTGGAGCAAATCCGGGTCGAGGTCCTCTTTGAGCATTGTTTTGAAAATTGCCTCTACCTTGATTGTTCCAATTACCCCTATTTTGATTTTGACCATAACCTTGATTATGTTTACCACTACCTTGATTATGATTCCCATAACCTTGGTTTTGATTACCATAATTTTGGTTGTGATTTTGGCTACTATAACCTTTATTGTTATAGTTACCTCGAGAACCTTGGTTCCCTTGGTTCCTATAACCACCACCTTAGTTATAGTTGTCAAAAATGCCATGACTGTTGTAATTCCTAATCCATTGACCTCTTTGATTCTCAAACCTAGAATCATGATTATTTGACACATAGTTCACATGCTCATTCACATTTCCATCTTGATCATCACAAACATCCATACATGCATGAGGGCAACTAGAAACATCATGATCATACGACCCACAATCATCACAAAACAAGCATCCACTAGGCATATTATTAGAAGAAGGAGGAGGTTGAGAATTAGAATACACACCTTTCCCCTTAGAATTAGAATTAGAAACTTGGTAGGTAGCACTTTCCAACTTTGCCTTGATAGCGGACATCTCCATCCCCAAGTTTGTCATTTGTGAGGATAGATTGTTGATTGCATTAAGATGATCAACCGAGTACACCGAAGAGCTACTCTTGCTAGTTGACTCTTTTTCTTCATCTTGCCAATCTCTATAATACCTCACTACGTCTTCAATTATGTCAATCACTTCCTCTTTCGTTTTTTTCATGATAGGACCTCCGGCTCCTCCATCTAAACATGATTTTTCTTGAGGGCTAAGGCCTCCATAGAAGATTTAAATGATTTGATAGGTTGGAATTCCGTGATGAGGACACTCTCTTTGATACTCTTTGTATCTCTCCCATGCTTCATAGAGGCTCTCACTTGGCTTTTGCTTGAAACCTTGAATCAAAGCTCTAGCCTCCGCCGTTTTCTTTTGTGGATAGAAATGGGATAGAAATTCTTTGGTAACCTCGTCCCATGTTCTTAGAGAAATTGTCTTCACCTCCTTGTCTAGCCATTCCAAAGAACGCCTTATGGAGAAAAGGGAAAGAGCTTGACGTGGATGAATTCTTGAGAAATTCCGTTCACCTTGATAGTATTGCAATATTTTTCGAACTCCTTGAGATTATTTAGCGGGCTTTCATGCCTGGCCCCACTAAATTGTCGCCTCTCTATCAAAGTGATCATTGCCAGCCTTATTTCAAAGTCATTTGCGGGTGTTGTACGTGGAGCAATCCCATTCTCAAATCTATATGCATCGGGAATTCCCAATTCTTTCATTGCCACTCTTGGATTTTCTCCCATTCTTGCTTGTTCTTCTTGTTGTGGTTCTTCTTCACTTGAAATGTTAGGGCTCAAGATCGTCTAGCACTCCTCAACCTTGCAATAGTTCTCTGAATTTCCGGATCAAATGGCACTAGTGAATGACCACGTGCTCTATGCATAAAATCTCAAAAGAAATGGTTAGTAGCACGGCTACAAATGTAGCCTAAAAGAAATTCTTTTTGAATTTTCAATTAAAGGTGAAATAGGCTTAACAATTATAACAAAGCACCAATATCATTCCCCGGCAACTACGCCAATTTTGACAAGAGGAAAATGTAGGTCGTTATCTACCTCTTCCTAGAGCCAAACTTAATTTGTTAACACACGACCAACCTAATACAAGTATATGGTAAGTGAAAGGTCGAACCCAAAGGAATGAGTAGGAACAATGCTATAGCCTATGTCAAGCTAATTCGAAGAATATAAATGGTTGTGGTGGGTAACTAAGATGTCAAAAAGCTATACAAATCGAAGAATTCAATATGCTAAACACTAGGGATATTGGTTCCACATGCAAGCTCAATGATTATGCTAATTTATAGATCACTCAATCGATTCAACATCACAAGGGACAAACAATAGTTACAATCAAAGGAATCTAAAATCTATCTCCTATAAGCCAAGCTAGGGTTCACTATGAATAGCTAACAAGGAAAATCACAATCAAATTCAATTAATTAAAGCAATTCTCAAATCAAGGGTTCATGTCATTAAAATTTGCAATGCAATCTAGATTAATCTTTTAAGTTGATCAGTCCTAGTTTAATTAATCACATGCATAACTATGTCAACCAATTTAATTGCAACATTCAAATAAATTTAGCATCATCAACTAGCAAAAATCATCAATCAAGCATGCTTCCCCTTCTCCCTAGAAACTAATTTACTCACTAATCATGGTGAAATTAAGGAACAAAACAAATTCAATCAACTTCATATTCATTTAAAGCTTAATCAAAAGAAAATCAATCAATCAACAAATTCTAGAGCAAGGAATGTAATCTCAATCAAAATTCAAGAAACAAGAAAGAATTGCATTAAAAGTAAATCAAAGGAAAGAAATCTTGCAAACTTTCATTTAATTGAAGAAGGAATTTCAAGATCAAATTGAAATCTAAGACCAAATTCAAGTACAAACAAGTAAATCTTAAGCTTCTGTCTTTACTTTCTCTCTCTACTATTTCTGGAAAATTCTTTCTCTAGTACAAAAGTTAAGTCGTCATAAAAAAAAAGTCAAAAGCTATAAACAGAAAAATCGAGCGAAGGGAGCTGCACAAGGCCGTGCGCATGCACCGACCAGCTGCGCGCGTGCATTGCTGGGTCTGCGCGCACGCACCCCTGTGCCGCGCGAGCGCACCCCTTTGTGGTGCACGAGGCCTTGGCTCCTTCGCTTGTTTGATCAAACTCTGCGCTCCCGAGCATTCTCATCATTAGTGCACTCGAGATGATGCCCGCGAGCAAGGCAGTCCCAAAATGAGCAAATTGACTTGATTATTCACCTTCAAAACACAAATAAAACAAAGAGAGAAAGCATAAGAAAATTAAACTAAAACTAAAACTATGAATTATCAACTAAAAATATGAAAAACTCGTAAAAACTAAACGAGAACGAAAGTGAATTAAAGAAATGGAAAATCAAATGAAACTAAGAGAATTATATGAAAATGATGAATGAAAATAAAGAAAATGAATCTAAATCTTATTCTTTTGAGCTCCATAAACGACACTCGAGGTGCTCAGCATCCTTGGCAGCCTCAGCTGGGCTGCGCTAGCAACCTAGTTTGTCGAGAGCATACTTGGAGCTCTTAGGCCTCGAATTGTGTGCTCGTGCCTAAAAACAAATTCCGATTTTTTGTGTGACATTTATAATAAGTTCTAAATTAATTTTAGAATCAATTTATTGAGCAAAAATGAAAATTAAAATAAGTCTAATTAAATAAAATTCATTCAAGTGCATAACAAAAATTAAATCCAAGAACCAATCTTTAAATAAAATTTTGGTTTAACTTGGTGCAACAAAATGAAGGGCTACTTTCACTATTAATTTGAAAGTTTATGATTCCAATCAACTTAATAAATGATTAAATCAAGAAAATTCAATAAACATAAATGGAATTTAGTACTAAGTTCCAACCTCTTAAAATAATTAAAGATTGGATCCTTAGTACTTAAGAGTCTCAAAACACAAACTTTTAACACTTAAAGCAATTTATTTACAATTATGTGAAAATTTGAGCCAACCATTAAGCACCAATTACTACAATAATCATGCTCAAAAGTGGTCTAAAATTGCAGAAGCATAAAGGAAAGAACCAAATGCATAATCACAATTAATATCCCATTAAGATTCATGGTTTTAAAAATTAAAAAAATTTCGTAAAAATGAAAAATCCCTCGAAACAAGCATTTCTGTGCGGGAATTTGGCTTTTTTGCAACCCCAAAGGATCAAAATGTTTTTAGAACATCAATTCCACCCAAAATTCACTAGTCTTAGGTGAAAATTTCGGGAGCCAAAATTCTAAATAAAACGAGATTAAAACTAATAAAATCGAGCTACTAATCTAATTAGCAACAACAACCAGAAATTAAATCCGTTTCAAACACCTTGAAAATATTAGTTACCAAAATAAAAGAGCAAGGATCCGAACCGGTGTTAGGTTTCGAAAAGTTCGACTTTCCACGAAAAAAAACCCGACCCCAAGACCCGCTCATAATTAATATAACAAAAAGACATAATTAACAACATAAAGAGAAAAGACAATATTACCCATGACGCGCGCTTTGCTTGTTCGACGAGCTCTAACTTGGAAAGACTCGAGTCCCACACATGTGAAGACCTCCAACGGAAATCCACCCACAACTCGACCTGTCTGGTCTCTAACTCGGAGTTTAGCCGAGTCGAACCAAAAATAAACTAACTCAAGTTTTAATGAACTTAAAGGTTTTCTCTCTTTGGAAATGCCTTATTGAGTTCAACTCAAGTGGAATTCTCAAATCCCAAGACATGGGTATTTATAGAGAATTCCCAAAAACATTCCACTCTCCCATCAATATGGGAGAATTAGTAAAAATCAGTTTTCCATTTAATTTTTAATTCAAAAAGAAAAGAAAAATAGCAAAGTAATAAATAATAAACAAGTGGCAACAAATAGGGAGAGGGTAGGTGACGACAACAAGAGGGGGGGGACCAAAGCCTTGATCCCCAAGCTTCCCCTAACCGCCCTCACAACTCTGTCGACCCCTATAAGTTGCTGCGAACTGGCAGTCTCTGCCTTGGGCGCCAATGCAGCCTCGCTAGCACTTGGTGCCCTTTGCTAGACCTACTAAGCGCAAGCTCGGTGCGGGCTGATGCTTCGGCCCAGCATGCCTCGCATGCATGCGGGCTGCTGGGCGTGACATTGCCCATTACTGCTAGCAGCTCTAACTCGATCGCACGCTGCTAGCTTGCTAGCGGTGCTTGCCTACTGCCTATGCGAGCGCTCTAGCATTGCTTGCTAGCCTTGCGCTGGCAGTGATGCTAGCATTGGTGCGCTAGCACGCTGCACCACACACCAGCCAGTGCTGCTAGCAGCCTAGGCTTGGTGCGTCGCTGATGCTAGCCCATATGCCCCTAGCACTGGGTTTGCTCGGGCCATTCCGATGCTAGGGGTATTTTGATAACTTGTTGAATAATTGATTTTTACTGTCTCTTCATTTTATTCATTCGACTCGACTTGCAACGCTCTTTCTCGATGCTCCTAGCTCGATTTTCGACGTCTATGTTCATAATACTCGAGCGACTCATTAATTCCTTTCGGATTAATTCGTCGTGAAGGATCGCTAGTTTCTTGGGTGTAATCCGAAGGGTTTAGTCAAGATTAATCTATAATATTAATTATACGTTAATATTACTGATCGTAAGCGGCCTCTAACTAGGCGTTCTGATCACTTGACCTCATAGAATAATTAGCTTTCTAATAATTCCAAACCCTCTATCGGAATAATACACTTGTTCGAAGGACATCATTCCTATCAGAGGAAGGCATTGTCCTTGGTCACAAGATCTCCCACAAAAACGTATAGAGGTGGACTAAGAAAACATTGGAGTTATTGAAAAGCTACCACCTCCGGTTAACGTGAAAGGTGTGAGATCTTTCTTGGGACATGCCGGGTTCTATAGGAGATTTATCAAGGATTTCTCTCTAATGGCTAAGCCTGTCAATGATTTTGTTCTAAAGGATGTTGTGTTTGTATTTGATGATAGATGCTTGGAGGCTTTCAAAAAGTTGAAGAAAGCTTTGACTTCTACCCCCATTGTCCAAGCCTCGAGATGGGATTTACCTTTCAAGTTGATGTGCGATGCTAGCGACACGGCTGAGTGGAGGTTCCTATGGAGGTTGATGGAGAGGATGATGATGGTTGAGATAATGATGAAGAAAATGATGGTGGTGAGGATGATGATGATGATAATGGACAATAACAACAACAACAACAACAACAAGGAAGAAGAAGACGACAACAACAACAACAAGGGTACCAACAACACGATTAAAAACATGACTTGGCGGCCATGCGAGCTCAAATCAAAAGCATGCAACTTAGCATGCAAGGTATGTTTGCCTCCCATAAAAACCATTCCTTTCAAACTAACGCCTTGTATGATGCTAGTGTATGTAGAAGGGAGGTCACTCCTCCGGGGTTAACTATCCTTATGAGCCGGCCCAACAAGGGCCTGTGCCATCTTGGAGGGGTGGAAACCAACCTACATATCCCTTTTGGCCGGGTGTCTCGGACACCAATGAGCCAAGGCGTGATTTCCCCGACGAGTCCGGTCATTATGACTACCAGGTTTTGGGTGCGAGTGATTATAGGGGTGATCCGAACTACCCCTACATTGTTCCTTCTCACCCTTTGCCTTTAGTGCTACCCAAGCCATTTGACCAATTGTCTGCATCCCAACTAGACCTCTCTAAGGGTCATTATGGGTGGTCTCCCGGTTACACCAAAGGTGGGGATCCCCATGGCCCCCCTTCGGGCTTTTCATATGATAGTTGGAATGGGGATGATGGTGGATTGGCCCCAATGGCCAATAGTTTTCCCCCTTTGTTTGTTTGTTCTCCCCTTTTGGTCCCTCTCTTTCATTTTATTTGCATGTGAGCATTGAGGCCGATTCCCTTATCTTGCATGGGGAGGGGTGTTTGTGTCAAAAGGGAGTATTTTTGGCAAATGCGGGGAAAGGCACCAAGGACTCATGGGAACTATATAGGATTTATGTTTTGGTCTTGCTGATGGGTTTAAATGATTAATGTTTGGTAGCTTATTTTGTTGTGTTGTTGTTAATGATGTCTTGCATGATGATGATGATGATGTTTGGGAAGCATGAAAACTTAATAATGATGGTTTTCTAGTTCGTGTATATAGTTCGTATATAGTTTTATTTTGTTGATTTTGTTTCGAAGTTACTAACTTTCATTTATGTAGATATTTCTCCTTTTCTTTCTTTTTGTCTCATTTTATAGGTCCTTTGATGGAGCATTTGACGCATGGAATTTAGAGAGAATTACTTGTTGTCACACTTGTTTTTTTAACTCGGGATCTCTTGGTGAAACCTTTCTATTTTTCTTCTCTCTTTTACATTTTTTTATGTGTGCATAGTTTAAGTTTAGACTAGGCAGTGTTGAACGGTTCGAGGATGTATGCCATTAAAATTTTAGAGTGTTTGGGATCATTGGCGTTGTAGCCGAATGACCGTTTGTTTGTCGATTGGGATATTATTTGATTTGGCTTGCATCCTTCTGTTTTTCTTATCCGTTTTCCTTTTCTTTGTCTTATTCCTTTTTCTATTTATTTTTCTTTCTTTTCTATATTTCCTTTCTCTTTTTATTTTCTTCTTTTGTTTTCTCTTTTTATTTTTCCTTTTATAAAAAAAATTTTAAAAAAATAATATCAAAAAAAGAGAGATTTTCTTTTGAGGCAAAGTTTTCTTTGTATCTTGTGTTTGATTTTGCTTTGGACTAAGTACCTTACGGACTTGCATTTTTAGATATTAACCTTCCTAAATGACAATGGTTTGCACGGTTTGAGAGTATCCTTGGTTGATTCTAGGATAGCGTAAGCTAAGTTAGCAAGGTTAAGAACTTTTGAGGACGTTTTAATCCTTAGTTCACGGGAAAGTGGTAAGATGGAGTTGTTCCCTAAAGTGGATTTGAAGCCCTTTAGTTAGTATTTTCTATTTTCACATCCCTTGTGAGGTTAACTTTGTTCTAGCCTTCATCATTCTTGTTGGGTGGCTTTTTGGATCCTCAACTATGCATGTCTTAATCCTTGTGTTGTCCTTTAACTCCTAAGACCATGATCGAGCAACTTTAAGGGAGGATATGGGCACCATTTCTCATTTTTCTTTATCTTCTTTTTATTTAGTTACATATTTGATTTTCTATTTTGTATAAACCTTCTTGCTAACCTATTTAAGCCTAATATTTCCCACTCTTGTTTAAACGACGTTACAAACCTTATGGCTAATGTTTACAAACCCTCTTTGTTAGTGAAGCATTGGAATGTGAGGTTTGAGTTTTGAGTTTGTTGTATATGAACAAAAACACTTTAAATATTGGTTTTAAGTGAGACTTTTAATGCTGAGCATGATATGTGTTTGAAAGAAAGTTTCATCAGCAAGATGTGATTCAAGGAAATCAAATGATGTTTCATGATAAAAAAAGAAGAAGATGAATGAAAGAAAAAGCCGTCCATCGTTAAAAAAAGGCAAGGACACCAAATAAGTGCATATAAGTGCAAATGTAAAAAAAATAATAATAAATAAATAAACAAAACAACAAGACCGAAAAAAATATAAAATATTTTAGTAAGTTTCACTTTCTTCCCTATTTTAAGAAATAAGGACAATGCTTTGTTCAAGTTTGGGGGGAAGCATTACTTCGTTTTTGTATATATTGTGTGTTGGTGTTTAATAAGTTTGGGGGATATGACATTAATTGGTATTTTTGTTTGATATTTGGTGACTTCATGAGTTTGTTTTTTAGAGATGGCAACTCTTTTGCTTCACTTAGGAATTGCCACCAAATTTTCAAATTATTTCCCCACCTTTACCCTTAGCCATGACATTACAACCTTAGCCACCAAATTGGTCAATGACTCGGTGGAGGGAGATAGATTTCAACCCTATGAAGAGAGTATGCATTGTTGAGATGTCGGGATAACCATATAATTCCACAAAATGAATCTTTTTCCGGTTCCTTCGTGGAATCACGAGGAGCTAACTAGGGGGTGATTTGAAGCTAGTGGGGAAAACGAGAACCGTCTTAGAGGGGACTAGTGCATAGAATGAAATCACTAGTTCTCTATTCTTAGCGTACATTATGTTTCAATCAACCTTGAATATCTTGGAACGTGTTTACCCTTGTTTGTTAAGAAAGCTTGATATCTATTTGTGATTTGTCTATTTGCAAAGGTCCATTGTAAAAGCATTTATGTTCTTTTGTTTTTTTCCTTATCTTTCCTTTTTGTGCTTTGCTTGGTTTTACTTTGAGTGTTATGGGTTAATCTCTTTTAGAAACCCTTACGAGACCTCAATTGTCCTTATTGGCGAGATTGGGGTTTTAAGGGCTTGTTATAGCTAAAAACAACCATAATTTCTACGAAAGTGAGTTTTAGTGTATATTCTAATCTCTCGTTTTCTTTTCCTTATTTGAATAAGCCCCTCGTTTTCCTTGTTAAATTTTGTTTTTGCTCGAGGACGAGAAAAAGTCTAGCTTGGAGGAATTTGATGAGTGACATATATGGCACTCATAGAGTAGTCTTTTAGGGCATTTTTACCCTATTTTCATAGCTTTCCTTGCTTGGTTTGATCTTTTCTCCTTTAATTTCTTTTATCCTTCCTTACTTCGTGTCTTGCTTTTCTTTATATGGATTTTTTTTTTTGTTTACCTTTTACTTGGCACTTTTTCTCTCCTATTTTCTTTCTTTGATAACTTTGTAGGTGCTTAAGGAGTTTTCTTCGGAGTGGGATCAAGAAGACCTATAAGGACAAAGCAAACGAAGAAGTAAGGCCCTTAGATAGAGCTTAGAGAGGGCGCGCTGATTTTCAAGAAGCCGCGAGCGTTGGTTTCAATGGTCGCGGGCGCGAAAAATGTGCACTTTGTAGAGATTTTAGGTAGGAACATCCCGTAGTCTTGCCACGGGCTGACCACAGGCGCGGTAAAAAGGGAAAGACCACGGATTTTTGGAGAGACCGCGGACCCCTGAAGCAGGTTAGGAGTAGGGGATTTGCCACGCCCTAGCCGCGGGCACGGGCGATACCGACGCGGGCGCAGGCAACAGTAGCCGCGGGCAAAGCACATGCCTAAACAACCTGCGGAGTTTGTTACATTTTCCGTACCCATTTTTCCGCGACCGCGGGAATTAAAGGAAAGGGCGCAGACGACTTGATTTTCTCCTTTTTATATATATACTCTTGTATTTCCTTTAGAAGGGAACTTTTGGATGATTTTCATTTTGCTTAGTTTTTAGAGAGAGACACTAGAGAGAAGTTAGAGAGAAAGTTGAGATAAAAAGTTCTTGGATTGGATTTGTATTAAAACATTGCTTCATCTAAGCTTGGATTTCGTCTTTATTAAATGATAATTAGTGAGATTTTCTTCCTTTAATTCTTCTCTAATAGCTTGATTTTACTTTTGATTCACGTATGATTGTCAATCTTTGGTTTAAAAGTTTGATTGGTTGAATTTATACTTGTTTAAGCTTGAGATGATGATGTTTATGATTCAATTAGTTTTGTTCTTCAACCCTAATATGTCTAGTGAGTAGATTAGTTGCTAGGGAGATGGTGAAGCATGCTTGATTTATGATCATTGCTAGTTGATGATTCTTGATAGATTAAAATGTTGTAATTATATTGGTTAACATAGTTGTGCATGTGATTGATTTGATTCGGAGTGATTAACCTTGATAATCAAACTAGATTGCATTATAATTTCGAATGACATGAACCCTTGATTTGGGAATTGCTTTAATTGATTGAATTTGATTGTGATTTTCCTTGTTAGTCATTCATAGTGAACCCTTGCTTGACTTGTAGGATATAGCTCTTGAATCCTCTTGAATACAACTATTATTTTCCTTTACAACGTTTAAATCGGTTGAGTTTTCTTCACATGGCATGATTATCTAGCTTACATGTGGATCCTTAATCCCTAGTATTTATCATATTGATTTTCTACATTGTTTAGTTGATTGAAACCTTAGTTACAATACAAATTCCCATTCATTCTTCGAAGTATCTTGACTATAGGCTATAGCAATCTCCCCCTCATTCCTCGTGGTTCGACTCGGACTTGCCCCTATACTAGGAGTAGGATTGATTATCTCTTTTGTTTAATTGGAGGTGCTTTAGAATTCAACGACCTACAATACCCCACATCAGTTGCCCAGCAGGCGCGCCAGCACGCATTGCATGCTTGCGTTGCTGCTGCTGGGCTTGTGATAGGTGTAGCCCAGCACTCCGCAACCTTACGCGCAAGGCCCAGCACACATATGTTGCTGGCCTTGCTTACGATGGTGTAGGCTGGCTACTGCTTGTGCCTAGCATGTGAAGTTAATTGTGGTAGCCATGCTAGGCATACTGAGCTTGCGGCAATGGCTTCGATTAGCCATCCTAGCCTTCGATTGGCTTGGCTAATACGAGGCTAGGATTTTCCCAAGCAATTACTTATTGTTTGCTTGATTTCTCGTCTCGTCGATTCCTAAATTTGACTCGAGTAACGACGCTCGATTTCGACACTCCTAGCTCGATATTCGACGTCTTTGCTCATAATACTCTGTTAACTCATTAATTCCTTCAGATTAATTTGTCGTCTCAAATCGATTACTTGATTGGGTGTGACCCGAAGGGTTCAGTCAAGATTGAGATGTAATATTAATTTTGCATTAATATTACTGATCGGAAATGGCCTTCAGCTAGGAATTCTGATCACTTGACCTTCCTGAATGATTAGCTTTCTAAAAATTCCAAACCCACTATCAGAATAATACACTTGTTCAAAGGACACCATTCGTATCAGAAAAGACTTAAGCATTCCGATTGGTGAATAGGTGTTTATTAAAATCAACTTTGTTAATTAATTATGTCCTTTTCAACCAATCTAGCTATGTTTGCATATAAATTTCGATATTTGTTAGTTTTCTCCTTGAAAATTTATTTGCGATTGATGCGTTTTTACCCTTCATGCAAATTAATCAAGTTTCAAACATTATTTTCAAACATGGAGTCTATTTCAGATTTTATAGCCTCTAACCATTATTTGGAATTTGGATTTGTCATAGCTAATTTACAAGACACTATCCCCTTACCATCTAATATTAAATAGTATGCTTGTAAGTATTAGGTTTATTTCTAACTTAGTAGAAATATATAGGATTCAATCCAAGCCTTTGGTGAATTCTATACCTATACGGGGTAATTACATCAAACACAGATTTTCAAGGCTCTTTTAAATACCTTTGATTATGTTGATCTTACTCCAACACTTCTGAAGTTTTGTGAGAAATGAATTCTCTTTTAAGGAACTTGTAGAGTCCTTTGAGTATTCTTGACCAATCATTCTTGAAGCCCTTCTAAAGTCTTTCGAGATTCTCAATTCTAGTTTGTTGCTAATATCGATGGTTAACGAATTCATTCTCCTCCCACTTGTCTTTTGAGAAATATGCTACTTTCCAGAAAGACACCACTTAGAGTAACAAATACTATGTTCTCAATTGGGTTGTGGAAGTAATGCCCGTAGTCTTACTTGAATGCTTACAAAAATATATATATATTGTACTTGAGTAAAAGTTCGTTGTGAAACAAACAGTTAGCTCCCACTCGAGCTACCTTCGCCCTTATTGAGCCACTTAGCTCCCACTAAGCCAATGAGCTACCACTTAGACTCAGACCCTTAGACATATACTTGAAAAGACGTTAGAAACTATTTTTATCCATAACTGAATATGGCGCCCTTTCTTAGATTCGATATTTTATTTAGTGTAACATTAGTCATTCATGCAGATCTTTAAGAACATAATAGGAAGGGATGTGATCCATCATCATTCGAGTCATTTCCAAATGGCCTTGACATCTCCTTCAAGTCATATTATCCTTGTGGGGACTTTTATGAAAATAACTTTTAGATGATCACTCTTCGCTCAAGCAAACATCGCTCGATCTAATCTAGACGTTTTAATATCTTGCCAAGTTGATTTAATACATACTTCACTAAACTTTTGAGCTACCCAAGACCCAGTTTGTTCACATTTCATGAATATAGCCATATTTTTTCAAATTCTCGTGAAACATTGAAGTAATTGAATCCTCTTTAGCTTTTGGAGTCAATTGTCTATACCAAGAAAAACAGCTCATTTGTTTGTCGGTTTCAACAAGTAAAACTTGCTTGCCTTAGAGCGATTCCGAATCGATCAACTATCAAGAGCCTATCTAATAGAGACTTGACTACGTTCTTGTCGATGTGACAGTGCTAAAGATGTTCGGAACACAAATCATGTACATGACTTGAACTTTGTGAATTTATATGTCAGAGAAATGTTTGTTTATAACCAATCATCCTTGACTCATAGCTTAGACAACCATGCCATTAAAATAAAACTAACAACTATTGCTCTTTCACTTTAAATGTGAGTCTTTCCATGTATAAACAAATTGTTTGTTGATCATGGAACACAATAACATTGTTTTTCCAGCCTTAGCTTCAAAAGGTCTTTAAACAAAGCATATGACCTTACAACTGATGTAGCACCACGTGCTTCTTTCAAGCTTGTAAGCGAATCACTTAGCTTAACTTCAATGGTTTGAGGTCACTTTCAAAGTGGATTCTCAATCACTATCCGATACTTTGTGAAGATAATGAGTTACTAAGTTTAACTACGATAACGTAAACCCTTAGGTAGAATTGGAATCTTATTGCTTGTCTTTTTTCCTTGTTTTCTGTATTTCTTATCATACATCATCTCATAACCTTTAAGAACTAATCTCATAACCTTCAAGAACTATGTTTTTAAGTGTTTTATCTTTTATACATTAATTGGCATAATTAAGCATCTAATACACCGTAAAACAAAGTTCCATGTTTTCCTTTAATTCGTACTTAAATTACTACATCAATGAGTCCTACTCACTAGTGTATGAAGCGAAAAGATATGTTGGTTGTTGACTGTTGACAATTTGAGTTTTTAAACTCAATACTTTATGTTTATCAAACTACCTACTATTTTGAATACATGATATCCAACCGCCCATTCAGACTAAGTTAGAAAAGTCATTTATGAGAAGTTGTATTTTGGAATTGCGCTTTTAATCATTGATATCCATCCTCAAAGATTTTCTTCACCAATCGTTGGAAACATTATAATTCGATTTAGAATTCTATAAATATAAGTGCAAATTATAACCATTTATCAAGATAATAACATAATAAGTTTGAAATTAAAAGTATACATGCAAACTTTCAATCTTATTAACCGTTTTATCCACACATAAAAAATGCCCCTTTTAGGTGAGAATAAAACGCTTCCAAGATCACAAAAATCAGAAAGTAATTGAGTATGCTTTGTCTTGTCTTAACACTTAATATTTTAAGGTAAGCAACGTAATTGCTAATAGCTCTAAGCTATTCTTGGTTTGATAAAACGTCGCACCTAATGCTTCTATGACGTTTATCTACATTACCACGACATCTAAGGACTCCTTACCGATATCGTTGAGTTTAACCAAAATCAACTGGTATACCTAGTAATTCTTACGTTCCTAGGAAAATAGTGATGTCTCGCTTTGGCATAGCCCACCATTATTCTCATTAGTTCGGTAAATGTTATCATATAATGGAAAATTTGACTCAATTTTATAGGGATCTAGGGTTTCTATTTTGATTGATTTAAGTGAATTTAATTAATCATCGCAACATTCGCAATCCTAATCATGTATCTAACATATCAATCCTATATAAGCATAATTATAAAGAAAACATAAGTAAAAGACGCATTTGGAAACTAGCATGACCCCTTTAGTGTTCAAATCTTCCAAGGTCTTCATTACATCATCTTGGCCTCGTCTTCTCATAATCACCATCTTCGAGACATCGCCATTAATAATGCAACTACTAGTAATTACGACTAGTTCTAATCAAAATATTAAGGTACAAATATACACAACGGTTTGTAGACTTTATTTAGATTTATAAAATTACATAACGGATGGCAGTCCGTATTTACTATCCTAATCGGGCCTTACTAGTTGCCATTTTATAAAAGCTGTGATAGAATATTCATTCCATTCATCCATTCCCTATCGGGAATGGCCCATGCATTTTACAAAGTAAAACAAGCAACAATGCAAAACACGCGCAAACTAGTACTAACTTACGTGGTTAATCCAATTAACACCTAATTAAAACTAGTCAAAGTTGTTAACCAATTATGTGACTAAATGCAATAAAATTATCTCAAATAATTAATGAAGCTCCCACTAAATTCCATATCAACCATAATTAAAATTAATCCCATTAAAATTAATTAAGCCTGTTAAACAAAATTTTGCCAAAATAATTCTGCAAATACATGGAAAAATCGAGCCTTAGCCTCGTTTTAGTGAAAATGAAAAATTGCAAAACTATAAGACTAAGCCACGGCCTAGCCTCCCAAGTCAAGGGCTGGGTGCTACTAGGCTGCCTAGCCAGGATGCCTTGTTGGCGCTCAGGCTTGGTGCTTCCTAGAAACTCCAGCGCATTGCTGGTATATGCTGGCCGCACCAGGCTCAGCAGCGTAGCACTTGCTGGCCTTGGCAGCCGCACATCATGCTCGACATGTTTGTGTGCTAGCGAGCTAGGTACTTCCTAGCAGCCCCTACCCTTACGACACATAATAGCCCTCCCTGCACTTAGCTCGTAGCTAATGAGTGTCATTTATGGCACTCATTTAGCCTCTTTTAGGATGATTTTACATGACATTTGTATCTCTTTCATTTCCTTTTCTCTTTTTTTACTTGCATTTTCTTTATTTTGCTTTTTCTTTAGACGTTTTCTCATTTTCTTACTTTTCTAGTTTATTTTGCATTTTCTTCTTTACTTGCTTGTTTTTCTTTGATTATAGGAAGTTGGCGATGTTCGAGAGGCTCAATAGCATTCTTCTCAGACTTTTCAAGCAAAAGAGGTTGTCCTGGTTTCCATTTTTGAAGCACAAAAGCAAAGGAGTCCAAGAGCAAGGTCTTTAAAGATGCGCCCTCATACTGTCTCGGCATTAAAAGGTGGTGTTGAAACCACCAAGATAGCTCATAGAGACTTCCTATATCATCATGTCTTATCCGGAGCTCATGGGGTCAATCTCAGCCGCACTAGGAGGTTTCCCCTGCTCCCATGGTGTGGGCGCGCGCGAGAGAGGATCGGCCGCGCCTACTCTCTATTCCTTGATTCTGTACCCATTTTGTTGCCGTCGCGCATAGGAGTGAGAGGTCGCGCCTTTTGAGGTCTCTTTTGGACGTCTAACTAACTTCCCCTTAGTTAGTCTTACTATATATAGATTTTCCTTCATATTTAGAGAGAGAATCAATGAGAAGAAATCCTTATTTAGGTTTTGAGTAGATTTTTAAAGAGAGAAGCTCTTGATTTTGTGATATTGTTCTTAGATTTTAGAGAGAGAAACTTGGTGTTTGATGATTGTGATATTGAGATCCTTGTTCCTCTTTGATATTGATCAAATTTTTGTAAGAATCCTTTAATTTTCAATGCAATTTTATGTTTGATTTTGATATATTGTTGATTTTCTATTGTTAGCTTGAATTTGATTGTTGAAGTTTGGGTTATAATGTTGATGACGAGATTTATGATTTATTTTGTTATGCTTTTCAATTTCACCATGTTTAATGAGTAGTTCCTTTGCTAGGGAATGTGGTGAACCATGTATTAGTGATAATCTTTAGCTAATTTGGGGCTTTTGATTGATTTGTTGATGTGATTAAATTTGTTTATGAAATTTGTACATGTGCTTGGTTTGAAGAGGAGTAGCTAACCTTGATTATCATGCTAGATTGCATAATAGCTTTCAATGACACGAACAATTGATTTGGATGCTATTATTATCGATTGATCCTAATAAGCAATTTCCTTTGAAGTTATTTGTAGAGACATCTTGCTTCACTGTAGGAAATAGCTTCTTGAGTGATCTTAATTGCATATTTCGTTTTCCCTCGTATTGCATAATTGATCTAATTCCCCTAAATTAACAAGTTTATTATTGATGCATGTGGATCCTAAATTTCCTAGTGTTTTGATAATTGATCTCTATTTGAATTGTTTGATTGATTTGACCTAGATAGCTTAGACCAACCCATTCTCTTTGAGTTTTCGGAATAGCTTAGCCTTGACTTTAGTGAAACTTCTTCCCTTGGGTTCGACCTAGACTTGTCCTATACCTTGGGTTAGGTTTAGATTCATAAATTTAGTTTTTACCGGGAAATCTAGCTTCCAACGACCTAGGTTCACCCGCCGTAAAAAATGGCGCCGTTACCGGGGAAGGCATGGTTATTTGCTATTGTTAATTTAGTCTATTCCATTTATTTGAAAAATACTAAAATATTTTCTTTCTTTTAGGCTACATTTGTAGCCGTGCTAGTAATTTTTTCTTTTGAGATTATGTACACAGAGCATGTGGTCATTCTCTATTGTCATTTGAAGCATGGAAGAAAATTCAAGAGTGGCATTGAAGGAACTAGGACTTCTGGGAGCTTATAGGTATGAGAGTGGGATTGCTCTACCTACGACACCGACAAACCGATTTCGAGATAAGACCGGCAATGATAACTTTGATAGAGAGGCGTCAATATTGTGGTGTAAAGCATGAGAGCCCTCTCAACCACCTTAAAGAGTTTGAGAAATATTGCAACACAATCAAGGTGAACAGGGTCTCTCAAGAATTTATTCGCCTTAAACTTTTCCCCTTCTCTCTTATCAGACGTGCTTTAGAGTGGTTAGACAAGGAGGTGAAGCCAAATTCTTTGAGAACATGTGATGAAGTTACTAAGGAGTTTCTATCTCGTTTCTATCCACAAAAAAAGATGGCCGAAGCGAAAGCCCTCATTCAAAGTTTCAAGAAAAAGTCTAATGAGAGTCTTTATGAGGCATGGGAGAGGTATAAGGACTACCAAAGATAGTGCCCACACCATGGGATTCCTACCTATCAAATCATTCAAATATTCTATGGAGGTTTAAGCCCTCGAGGAAAATCTGGTCTTGATGCGGGAGCCGAAGGACCAATAATAAATAAGACGGAGGAGGAAGTGGTGGATGTCATTGAAGATGTAGTGAGGTATTACATGGATTGGCAAAATGATGAACGTGAAAAAACAAGCAAAAGTGGTGTTTCGGTGTATTCGGTTGATCACATCAATGCCATCAACAACTTGTCTTCACAAATCTCGGAATTAGGGAAGGAAATGACCCCTATCAAGGCCAAACTTGAGAGTGCTTCTTCTGTTGCACCGATTCCTCCCTCCCAAAATAAGGGGAGAGGTACATTTCCTAACCCAAATCCCCTTCCCTCTTCTAGAAACATGTCTAGTGGTTGTATGTATTGTGATTTGTGTGAATCATATGACTATGATGCTTCAAATTGTCCTAATGCTTCTTTTGATGGAAGTGATGATTATGTTGGTAATGAGAATGAACATGTGAACTATGTGTCTAATAATAATGTTGGACCTAGATTTGATGGTCAAAGATATAATGGGAATTTTGATAATTATAACCACAATGGGGGTTATAGAAACTAAGGTTTCCAAGGCAACTATTAACCACCAAGGTTATAGTGGTTAAAACTAAGGACAAGGATATGGGAACCATAATCAAAATTATGGTAATCATAACCAAGGTGGCAAAAATTAAGGCCAAGGGTATGGTAATCAATACCAAAATAATGGCCAAAACCAAAACCGGGGTAATTGGAGTAACCAAAACCGGGGGAATTCTCAAAATAACAACCAAAGGGGACCCCCACCCGGATTTGCTCCAAGAACCCAATGCAATGGTGAGAATTTCTATACTCAACCTTCAACTTCTAAGACCACCTTGGAAGAGATCATCGAGAACCAAACCAAAACTTTGAACACTTACATGTCGGTAAGTGATAAGAAGTTCAAAAAGATGATGACACACAATAAGATGCTTGAAACTCAAATCGCTCAATTGGCTAACACTTTGAAAGAGAGTGTGAATGCTAGCCCTTCTTCTTTACCCTCACAAGGAGTTGAACCTAAGAAACCCGTGTATTCCATTACCAAAAGGAGTGGGAAAGTGCTTGAAGAGAGAGTTTCTAGGAAGAGTGAGGAAGATGAGAAGATGAGTGATTCAAGTGAGGAAAAAGAGAGCAATGTGTCAAAGAAGGTGAGTAAGGAAGCCCAAGAGGAAAACAGGAGTGATGAAAAAGTGCAAAAGTAGGTGATCAAGCCCAAACTTCCATATCCCCAAAAGTTTTTGAGAAACAAAATTAATGAACAATTTGGGAGATTTCTTGATATGCTTAAGGAAGTTCATCTTTCAATCCCTCTTACCGAAGCCATGACCCAAATGCCTAGATATTCAATGTTCCTTAAGGAAATTTCAAGTGGTAAGAGAGAGTGCAATGAGATTGACTCGGCAGAGGTTGGGGAATGTTGTAGTGCTTTGATTCATAATGACTTACCCAAGAAAATGAATGATCTGGGTAACTTCTCTATCCCTTGCTAAATCAATGGAAAGTTTCTTCAAAATGCTCTTTGTGATCTTGGTGCTAGTGTCAGTATCATGCCTTAATCGGTCTTTAGGAAGCTTAAGCTAGGTGAGCTTCTTCTAACCAACATGAATTTGCAATTGGCCGATCGATCTATTAAGTTTCCAAAGGGAAGAATTGAGGATGTTCCCCTCAAGATAGGAAAGTTCACCATTTCAGTTGATTTTATTGTGCTAGAGATAGCAAAAGATGATAACATACCTATCATTTTAGGGAGACCATTCTTGGCTACTTCGGGAGCTTTGATTGATGTGGAAGGAGGTCTTATTACTTTGAGAGTTGGTAACAATAAGGCTAGTTTTGAGCTTAAGCCGATGCATGAATTTTTGTCTCTTGTGAATGGAATTATGTGTGTAAATTCCCTTCAATCCAATGATAATGTTTGCATGATTGTTTCTTCTACTAACAAAGTTCTTGAAGTTTTTAATGATGTGCCTTTGAGTGTTGAATGCAAGAAGGTTAGTGAAGAGAACAAGGAGCCTTTCAAGCTTAAGGATGAGGAGGTGATTGATATTCCTCCATGGTTTGAGATCTACCCTCAAGAGGAAGAGGTTGACTCCAAGAGTGTTGATGGTGAGAAGCCGTCCCCTAGAAGGAGTAAGAAGACAAAGAAGAAAAAGAGAGCTTTTAGAAAGAAGAAACTGAAGTTGAAGCAAAATAAGCTTGTTTCGGAAGTTTCATCAAGTGAGAATTCATCAAGCAACGATGTGAAGTTGCTAAAAATTGAGGAGGAGTTTGTCCCCTCTACCATTTTAAATAAGGTGGTGTTCTTTGACCCTCCATGATTTGGAGGAAGGGTCAAGCTAAGGACCTTAAGCAAGAACTTCCCGGGAGGCAACCCGGTTTTCTAACTTTTTCTTTTTATTCTATTTTTCTTAGTTTCTTTTCAATTGCTTTTCTTTCTTTCACTTGTTTTGTATTTGGGTTAATAGGTTTAATTCATCAGAATTGGACTACCTCGAGCGAGCATGAGCACAATGGGAAGGTGTTTCATGGTGTTTGTTGAGAGTATGCTCGATATTATTAAATTTCGAGTTGAATGGGTAAGGTAATTTAGGAGGTCAGTTAGGAAAAGTTATTCTAAAATTTGATGCAAGTTTGAGCTTAGTGGGTTAATTATGGTGCTCTCATTAATTTGGGATGTTGAACCCACTGGAAATGGATTTTGAAACTGATTGTTTTAGTGGGTTTAATAATACCGGGATGATAAAGATCATTAACCCATGTATGAACGCACCACGAGCATTAATCAAGCAAGAAAGAAAAAAACAGTAGGGGCGCGGGCGTGCACCCATGCTGCACTGCCGCGCATCTGGGCTAGCCGAGCTACTTTTTTCCTTCTTTCTCCTTTCTTTTCCTCATTTCCCCTTCAACCTCATGCAAGAACGCACTCCTTCTCACTCCAAACAGCAAACTTTCGAAAACCTTACCCCAAAAACAATCAGAAATTCCCCCTCAAATCATCAAAACAATTCACAATGATGATTTTTCCATGTTGAGATGGTGATTTTTGCTCCCATTAATCCAAAACCCATGAATCCCAATCCCTCTAATCCAAATGATTTTGTTTACTTGTATAGTTGTTTTTGTTATTTTAGGAGCATAGTTGATTTTTTTTGAACTTTGTTTGATTTTGTAGGTTAGTTTGATTTGATAGATTGGTTTGATTTTGTTTCATTTGTTTTGCAGTTACTAACCGTTTTCTTTGTATATAGTTCATCTTCCATTTTTCACTCTCACTCGGTTTTGCTAATTCATGCTATGCTTGTGGAGTTTCATGGAGATGGTATTTTCTTTACCACGCTTTTCTTTGCTTAGCTTAGATTCCCGGTGAGATCTTTCTTATTTTCAACCTTTTCTTTATTTTTCTTTTATTGTTTGCATAGGATAGGATTAGTTTAGGAAGAGTTGAATGGTTCAAGGACGTTTTCTTTGTAACACCAAGGGTATTTGGGGTCATTGACGATGTTGTCGAATGACCACTTGTTTGTCGATTGGTTTTTATATGATATGCATGCATCTTTGCATTTTTCTTTATCTTTTCCTTTCTTTTCCTTTTCTTCTCTTTTTTACTTTTCTTTTTCATTTCATTCTTTTCGTAAATTCAAAAATCCAAAAACAAATATGATTTTGAGGCTTTCTTTTTGTTTTCTTTTCATGGTATGCTTCTGTTATGGACATAATATCATCCGAACTTTTGCTTTTGAATGAATGGTTTCCTACGTGGTATCCATATGCACGGTATGAGAGTATCTTTGGTTGATTCTAGGATAGAGTATGCTAAGGTAGTGTCTTTAGAACTTTTGGGACCTTGAAGTCGAACTCTATTTGTTTTTGAAAATTTGCAATTGCTCCCTTTTGGTGGATTTGAAACTAATAGTGAGTTTTTGCTACAACCATGTGAGGTTTTATTTCTTCTTCCTTTCAAAATTTCTTGATTGAGCGGCGCATGGATCCTTGGATATTGTGTGCTTTATCTAGAATTTGACTCTCATCTCCCGAGATTGCGACCGATCCATTTAGGAAGGACAAGGGCATCTTTTCGGGGTGGTAATTTTCTTTTTCTAGGATAGTTTTCTATTTCTTTATTTTGGGTTTTCATTTGCCTACTTGCTAACAATTTAAGCCATAAACCTTCTTTTCACGCCATATCTTCAGATTTGAGCCTTTTGTTTCATTCTTGTTTCCATTATTGGTTTTTGTGAAGCAACTGATCATCATTGTTGGAGTACACTACCACAAAAAATGGAAAAAATAACGCATAATACACAACAGTCAAGTTGGATAGACGTTCTCTAGACTTAAATAGAACGCCTTTGGTAGAGGAACGTTGTGTATAGTGAAACATATAGAACGCCTCGCTAAGGTAACTGTTATGTTTGATTTTTTGCTTTTTTTTCTAATTAAATTGTAGCTGTACAAAATAGAACAGTATAGAATATTTTCCCTATTTCCTCCATGACCATCCTATTTCTTTGCTTTTCCTCAAACCCTCAACCGTTCATGCCACCTCTCTCTTCCCTCTCCTCAAAGAATTCCTCTTTCTCTCTCCTCCGATCCAGCCTAGAGTTCTTCCATGGATCTAACCCTATTTCCTTTTATCCACCTTCTCTAATGGCGAAAAAAACCGATCTCTCCCTCCACACAAACAGCTCGAATTTGGAGCTTTAACCATGGCGAAGCAACAACAAAGGCAAAATTCAACATTCTTACTTTGTGAACGACAACCATAGCCGGCCAGTTTTTGCATCGCATTGGCAGGCACACCGCCTTCTCCCCTCTCCGCCGTCACTCCCATCACCGCCATACTCTTCCCCGATGATGGTATTGGCTTTGAAATCTTCGAATCCGTCAAATAGTTTAATTTCTCTCTCTTCTATTTGAATTCATATGAACATCGGTTTCGATTGCAGCATTTGGATTTGGAATTGATTGTCGAATTGGATTTTACGGTTTGTAGATGTATTTTTTGTTGATTATTTTTATTTTAATTTGTGAATTTAGGATGGATTTTTATCATTTCAGCGCTAATTATCACATTTCATTCATAATTGATTAGGTTGCTGTTGATTTTTCTAGGTTTTCTATGTTTAACTGGGTTTTTTATTTTTTTTTATTTTTTTATTTTTTTTTTTGGTTTCTATGTTTAACTGGGTTGTAATTTTTATATTGGGTTTTTCTGGGTTGGAATTTACTGTATTACAGAGTAGTTTATTTCGGTTGATTGTTTGTGCATCTATTTTGCTTATTTATTCACTTTGATTATGTAGTTGTAAATAAGCATTTTTTTTTTTTTTGCTGAATTTCGATTATGTTCTGTTAATTAGCACATTATAAAATTGAAATTTGATTATGTTCTTATAAATAAGTCTATCATGTTTGATGTTCTGTAAATTAGCATGTTTGATGATCTTGGTGACATTTATTTCGTAGTTCTTCGTGATTGAATCTTAAATAATTGGGTTGTTTGATTTATGCTTAAATTTTTTTTCACAGGATGTTATTTGAAAGATGACCTTCATAAGGTAGCTCGTAGAGTATCTGATTAAACAATGATGATATCTTACGTGTATTATAGCTTAAATGTATATCAATTATCAATTAACTAGTTTTATCAAATTCTCAACCATATTAAAAGTTAATGTACTCAAATGAAATGTACTTTGTACTATCAATGTATCATATAATCATATCATATTGGAATTTATTTTCGGAATATGGATAGTTTTATTATTGTATTATCATTATCATTATCATTATTAAATAATAATAATGATAATAATTTTTTTTTAAATAAAAAAAATTAGAAAAGAGAACGCTTATCTTAGATAGGCATCTCTTTTTATACAGATAGAGAACGCCTTTCTAAATATAACATTTCTCTTTTCCTTGTTTTTTTTATATTTTACACATAGAATAGGAATCGCCTATCCAAGATAAGCGTTTAGTATTCTATTGGATATAGAACGCCTCAAATAGGCGTCATGTATACTTTATAAGGCACCCCACTTGAAGGACGCCTCTAAAGCGTTCTATATTGCCTATTTCAGGCATTCTATATTGCCTATTTTAAAGTAGTGGTATATGCTGGATAAGTTGTATGTTGATTCTTATAATGATTGCAAGTTTGTATTGTGTATATCTTGTGAATAAAAGCAAGTGCCGAGTTGAAAAAGCCGTCCATAGTTAAAAGAGGTGAAGACAATAAAGTGAAAAATGAAAAAAAAAAATGAAATGAGAAAAAGCAAAGCAACTTTAAAAAGCTTTGGCAAAAGTGATTAAAATTGAAAAATGAAAAATTCAAAAATATTTTGATGTGAGTGGCTTTCTTCCTTAGCATTGAGAACAATGCTTCATTTTAGCTTGGGGGAAGCGTTCTTACTCTTTTTGTATATATGATTGTGATTTTGGTTTTGAATAAGCTTGGTGGTGTTGGTGGTTTTGTTTGGTGATTGCTTGATTATGGCGTTGAGGATTGATCACCCTTTGCTTCACAATTTAGATATACCACCAAATTTCAAATTTTAGCCTACCCTCACCCTTCTCGCTCTTACATTACAACCCTTCTCAAGAGCTTTTGACCTTTGTGGTTGAATCATAAGTCGGTGGAGGGTGATGTGGGTCAAGCCTATAAAGCGGTATGCCTTAGTCAAGATGTCGAGTAGCCTTATATCTCTTTCTTTTTCTGGTTCCTTCAAGGAATCATTGAGATGCTTGCTAAAAGTGGATTTGAAGCTAATTAGGAGAATGCGCTAAAATGTTTTAATATTAAAGTGAATTGTGTTTCATTAGTTCTCTATGCTTTGATTTTTCTCATTTCATTTTACCTTCAAGAGTTATGGGTGAAACTCTTAGATACCATTACGAGACCTCACTCGTCCTCATTGGTGACTTTGGGGTTTAAAGGGCTTGTTGTACCTTAAAACAACCGTGATTCCTACGAAAGTGAGTTTTAGTGTATATTATTATCTCTTTCTTTCTTTTTCTTTGCTTGAATAAGTCTTTCATCCTATTTCTTCTTGCTTTGTTTTGCTCGAGGAGAAGCAAAAGTTTAGCTTGGGGGAGTTTGATGAGTGTCAATTATGGAAATCATTTAGCCTCCTTTAGGATTATTTTACATGACATTTGTATCTCTTTTATTTCCTTTTCTCTAGTTTTGCTTGCATTTTCTTTATTTTGCATTTCCTTTAGATGTTTTTTCATTTTCTTTCTTTTCTAGTTTATTTTGCATTTTCTTCTTTACTTGCTTGTTTTTCTTTGATACTAGGAAGTTGGCGATGTTCGAAAAGCTCAACAGCATTCTTCTCAGAGTTTTCAAGCCAAAGAGGTTGTCCCGATTATTCCTTTTAAAGCACAAAAGCAAAGGAGTCCAAGAGCGAGGTCTTCAAAGATGCGCTCTCATACCGTGTGGGCATGAAAAGGTTGTATTGAACCCACCAAGAGAGCTCCTAGAGACTGCTTATATCATCATGCCTCATCCGGAGCTCACGGGGTCAATCTCGGCCGCACAAGGAGGCTTCCCCTGCTCCCATGGTGCGGGCGCGCGCGAGAGAGGAACGGCAGCGCCAAGCACCTACTCGGCCGCAAGCGAGCCAAGAGCGGCCGCGTCTTCCTCTTTTCCCTATTTTCGTACCCATTTTGTTGCGGCCTCCTATGAGAGTGAGAGGCCGCGCCTTTTGAGGTCTCTGTTAGACGTCTAACTAACTTCCCCTTAGTTAGTTTTACTATATATAGATTTTTCCTCCATTTTTAGAGAGAGAATCAATGAGAAGAAATCCTTGTTTAGATTTTGATTAGAATTTTAGAGAGAGATGCTCTTGATTTTGTGATATTGTTCTTAGATTTTAGAGAGAGAAACTTGGTGTTTGATGATTGTGATATTGAGATCCTCATTTCTCTTTGTTATTGATCAAAGTTTTATAAGAATCCTTTACTTTTCAATGTTAATTTATGTTTAATTTTGATATATTGTTGAATTTCTATTGTTAGCTTGAATTTGATGGTTGGAGTTTGGATTATAATGTTGATGATGAGATTTATGATTTCTTTTGTTATGCTTTTCAATTTCACCATGTTTAGTGAGTAGTTCCTTTCCTAGGGAATGTGGTGAAACATGTATTGGTGATAATCTTTAGCTAATTTGGGGTTTTTGATTGATTTGTTGATGTGATTAAATTGGTTGATGAAATTTATGCATGTGCTTTGTTTGAAGTGGAGTAGCTAACCTTGACGATCATGCTAGATTGCATAATAGCTTTCAATGACACGAACAATTGATTTGGATGCTATTATTATCGATTGATCTTAATTCGCAATTTTCCTCTGAAGTCATTTGTAGAGACATCTAGCTTGACCCTAGGAAATAGCCTCTTGAGTGATCTTGATTGTATATTTCGTTTTCCCTTACATTGCTTAATTGATTGAATTCCCCATAATTAGCAAGTTTATTATTGATGCATGTGGATCCTAAATTTCCTAGTGTTTTGATAATTGATTTCAATTTGAATTGTTTGATTGATTTGACCTAGATAGCTTAGACCAACCCATTCTCTTTGAGTTTTCGGAATAGCTTAGCCTTGACTTTATTGAAACCGCCTTCCCTTGGGTTTGACCTAGACTTGCCCTATACCTTGGGTTGGGTTTAGATTCATAAATTTAGTTTTGACAGGGAAATCTAGCTTCTAACGACCTAGGTTCACCGCCGTCACTAGCACACACATGCATATCCTCACACGCAATACCTCGAAAGCCACATATGGGTTGTGCAAGCGGCCCGGCTAGCAGAGTTGGTGCTTCAAAGCTTTAAGCTTCGATGTCTATGATAATGCATCGAAATTTTAATTTCGATTTTTGTGTGTAACTTTAAATTAATTCTAAATAGATTTCAGAACTAATTTGAGCAATATAAAAAGTCTAATTTAATTAGATTTAATTGCAGTGAACAAATTAAAATTAATTAAAGAACCAATCTTTAAATTATTTTTGGCTCAACTTGATGCTACAAAAATTGAAGGCTATTCTCACAATTAATTTAACCAAACATAAAGTGATAATGAGATTTGACAAAATAAAAGGAGTTGGAAAAATAAAGACAATCATCCAATGAGAAAGTTTCCAAAACTAACTTGTGTAAACTTGAAAGATTAGGTCTTCCATTATGAAGAGTAATCAAATTTTAATCACAAGCTTGAATTTTTAGTTCAATATGGAATCTAGAAAGTTAAGTTCCAACAAAATAAACAATTAAAGATTGGATATTTAACATTTTAGGGCTTCAAAATTACAAATTCACTATAAACTTTCACACTTGAAGCAATTAATTGGAAAAATGTGAAATTGCAATTTTATGTGAAAAACGAACTCACCAAATTAAGCATCAAATATGACTTCATAAACATTCTTGATAAGTGTTATTATTGTATTAGATTAGTTATGTAACCATACACATAATCTATCATTAATATGTCATAATTAATCGAGGTTTAAAGATTTAAAAAAATTTATCAAAAATAAAAATTCCCTCAAAAAAATATGTTTCTGGGTTGATTTTGGCTTGTAGAGCACCCTTAAAAGGGTCAAAACCAATTTAAGCCCTGTTCTTTAGAGCTGCTCTGCCCTGATCTGCTCTGCTGAGTCCTACTCTGCTCTGCTCTAATCTGCTCTGCTCTGCTTGAATCAGCTCTGCTCTGCTCTGCTAAAATCCCCTCTGCTCTAGATTAATATCAATTAATAATATTAGTAAAACAATAATTAATAATTATAGTTAATATTTAATAATAATAATAATTAATAATTCACAGTACAAATTATTCATATTTATATTAATATTTATTAGTAATAATTTCTAACAATTTATAAATATATATTGATCATATAACACATAATATAAATTTTTTGTGGGAATAATAATACTTCATATTTAATAATAATACTACAATATCTTTTTATAATAAAAAGTAATGATATAAAAAGGAAGATATTTTGCTATATGTCATCCTTTTTTATTTAAAGAAATTAAAAAAGTAAATTGAATTAATTAATAAATAAATCTAAAAGCTACAAATAACTATATAGTCCAGTTAATGAAAAACTTCAACCAATATCTTTAATTTTTTTTTATTTGAAACACCAACCAATATGTTTATGGTCAAATCTTGCCAAGACGAATACTATCCCCAATTACCCATACAATGTTCTTAAAATGGGAAAAAAATAAAATTATACTACTTCCTCCATATAAAGTAACAGCTACAACTCCTAAAAGGAAGCACTGCCATTCAAAGTTAAAAAAAAAAAAAAAAATTTCAAAGCCTTCGATATCACCGAAGCTCTGCCTCCCAAAGTTGCCGCTGATTGACAACCAAGCACCAAGTACTCAGCCGGCGCCGCCTCGCTCCAGCTGCTCTCCTAGCCTATAGAATTTAGTCGGTAGCCCCCGACTAATAATAATAGTAATAGTAATAGTACAATGCGATAATGATAGTAATAATAGTTAAAATTAAAGAATTACTTAATATTAATTTAATAATAATAATAATAATAATAATAATAGTAACAATAATGCTAAAATCTCCTCTGCTGAAATCTACTCTGCTCTACTGAAATCTGCTCTGCTCTGCCAAGCAGCTCAAAAGAACAAGGCCTTAGAACGTCAATTCCACCAAAAATTCACCACTTTGTAGTTAGAATCAGACTTCAGATGCAAAAATTAGCAAAACCGAGCTTTTAATATGATTAAAAAGCAAAATCAGAAATTTAAATCCATTTAAATCACCTTAATTAATTATTAGTTACAATAATAAATAAGCGTGGCTCTAGTACCGCTGTTGGGTTTCTTGATGTCCGACATCACGTGGAACAAAACCCTCCAAAAGTCCGCATAAAAATTAAAGTAACTAGACATGAATATTAACAACAACCACATAATTAATTAACTAAAACAGAGAAAGACGAAAAGACGATCATACCCGTGATGTGTGCGTCGCTCTTTCTTAGAACTTGCACGGGAGATACCCAATCACTATGAGCAATTGGGTATATAATTCCCGCATCAAGAAGCTTAGCCACTTCCTTCTGCACGACCTCTTGCATGGAAGGGTTAAGCTTCCTTTGCCTTTGCCTAACGGGTTTGGCATCTCCCTCTAGATCAATTTTGTGCATGCATAAAGAAGGACTTATACCTTTGATGTCATCAATGGTATAACCTAAAGCTTTCTTATGTTTTTTCAAAACATTGATCAAGAGGGAGGTTTGCTCCTCCGTTAGGTTGGAATTAACAATTACGGGGAAAGACTCATTAGAACCAAGAAATACATACCTCAAGCCCAAAGGTAGAGGTTTCAAGTCTACCTTTGGTGCTCCCTTACCATTGGTGCTCTCCTCTCTTTCCTCAACTTGAAAGAGATCATGGGTGTGAAAAGCCTCTTCCTCCATGCTCTCATCCATGCACTCGCTCTTGCTCTCCTCTAGCAAATCCTCATAGAATTTAATGTCGTCCTTGTGAGCACCTAGCCTAGAATCATTCCACAATACGCTTTCTAGGGGATCGTTAGAAGCATGCAAATGGGAACGAGAAAATTCACTAAGCATGGTATCTAGAACATCTATTCTAAAGCATTCACCACTTGAGGAAAGTTGTTGCATGACATTATTCAAATCAAACTCAATTGAATCATTGTCAATTTTCAAAGATATTTTACCCTCCTTCACATCAATGATGGCCCTAGAAGTAGCTAGAAACGGCCTACCCAAGATAATAGGAATACTCTCATCCTCATCCATCTCTAGCACATAAAAATCCATGGGGAATGTGAACTTTCCTACCCTAAGGGGAATGTCCTCAACTATACCCATGGGAAACTTAATGGACCGATCCGCTAGTTGGAGAGTAATGTTAGTGGGGGAAAGGGTTCCTACACTAAGCTTTTGGTAGACGGAGTAGGGCATGAGGCTCACACTTGCTCCTAAATCACACAAAGCTTTGTCAAACTCAATGCCATTAATAGAACAAGGGATGGAAAAGCTACCCGGATCCTTCAACTTGGCGGGAAGTTTGTTAGAAAGGATTGCACTACAATTGGCGGTCAAGCTCACCGTTTCACACTCCCTTCTCCCACTCAATAGATCTTTCAAAAACTTAGAGTAATGGGGCATTTGTTTCATGGCATCAACCAAAAGGAAGGGAAACATGCAAGTTCTTAATCACATCCAAAAACTTCCCAAATTGAGCGTCAAGCTTAGCTCTCACGAATCTTTGGGGAAAAGGTAATCTCTCCTCTCTAGGTTGGAGATTTAGGGGCAAGGGGGTGGTTTCTTTCTCCTTTTTCACCTCAACATCCTTCTCCTTCTCAACATTAGAAGGCGCTTTGGTTCTCTCATGCCCTCTCTCTAACTCTACTTCATTTTGGGGTTCTCCCTCAACTAAGGGGTCACTCCCTACTACCTTCCTACTCCTTTTTGTCACGGCATACAAAGGTTTTGGGTTGACTCCTTGACTAGGGGTAGTAAAAGAGGAATTAGAAGCAAGTTGAGCAATTTTAGTTTCAAGCATTTTCATATGAGCATTGGCTCGCTTTTTATCCTCCTCATTTCTCTTCTTTTCCTCCTCATGCATTTTCATAATGGCATCTAGCTTAGCCATCACGGGATCATTTGGAGGGGCCTCAAGTTGAAGAGGTTGTTGAGGTGGAGGAAGTTGGGATTGATGGAAACCCGGAGGCCTATTGGTTTAGGAATAGTTAGAAACATTTTGGCCCCTATTGCCTCCGGTGCCTTGGTTGGGAACATTGCATTGTCGATTGTTTCCCATGTTACCTTGATCACCAAAATTTTGATTTTGATGGTCATGGTATCGGGAGTTGGGTTGTTGGTTTTGATAACCATACCCCCTTTGGTTAGAGTGGCCTCTTCCATTGAAATTGGAAGCGCCTCCCCCACCATGGTATTGGTTACCATAACCACCACGACTTTGGTTCTAACCACGGTTTCCACCTTGATTCCAATTCCCCATTTGATTGGAGTTTGGCCTCAAGTTCCCTACATTTTCCATTCTAGGAGCAAAATTCATAGCATTGACATCTTCCACATTATCATCATGTTCATAGGGAGGGGGTTGAACTTCACAAGCATACACACAATGGGAGGTATCATGATCATAGGTTTCACAATTTGGGCAAAACATGAATCCTTGTGGCATTTTATTATAAGAAGAGGGGGAAGGAGTAGTCATACCATTGCCTCCCATTGTTGAAGGGGAGGTATTACCATGAGGGTTGGACCTTTCTTTCTTCATTTCGTCCATTTGCTTGGCCATCTTGGAGATTTGGGAAGAAAGGTTGTTGATTGCGTTGGCTTGCTCCAATGCATAGACACCCTTGCTAGAAGTAGCCTCCCTTTCTCCTTCATACCAATCATCATAATGCTTTGCAGCCTCCTCTATGATGCATTCCACTTCATCCTCTCCTTTGTTCATGATTGGACCGCCGGCTGCGGCATCTAGGCTTGTTCTCCCTTGTGGTGAGAGACCTCCATAGAAAGTGTGGATGAGTTGATACTTTGGTATCCCATGATGTGGGCATTGACGTTGAAGCTCTTTGTACCGGTCCCATGCCGCACTTAGAGTCTCACCACTCCTTTGGCGAAAACCTTGAATTAAGGACCGAGCCTCGGCGGTCTTCCTTTGGTTATAAAATCTCCTTAAGAAAGCCGTAGTTACTTGGTCCCAAGTTGTGAGAGAATTAGGGGGCACCTCCTTCTCTAGCCATTCTAGACCTCTCCCAATTAAAGAAAATGGAAACATCTTGAGGCGGATATACTCTTGAGTCACTCCATTGGCTTTGATCGTGTCACAATACTTCTAAAATTCTTTTAAATGCTCATGAGGGCTCTCAAATTTTCCACCCGAGAATTGTTTCCTCTCTATTAAAGCAATCAAATTGGGCTTGATTTCAAAATTGTTGGCTTGAGTGGTAGGGGTTAGGATCCCACTTTGGGCTCTAAAGGCTTCGGGAGCCCCAAGACGACTAAAAGGTGTATTCTCTCCCATTTTAGAACCTTCTTCACTTTCGGACTTAGAGATTGAAAAGGGGTTGATTTTGGGACTTGATGGTGAATTAGGACTATCTAAGTCATCACTTGAGGGTGAAGATGGTGGAGTATCTTCCAATTCTCTTACTCCTTCTTTCGTTGGGATGTGAGAATTTCTACTCCTCGCTCTCGCTTCTCTTCGAAGTAAGGACAAAGATCTCTCTAGCTCCGGATCGATGGGAATCAAAGACCTTGAGCGGGTTCGTCCTCTGTTCATACAACAAAGCTAAGGAGAACGTAAGCACTGACAAGTAACAAGTAGTAGCAAATACTAACAAACAAGGAATGAGATAGTCTCAAATAAAGTAATGAAAAAGCAATGGAAGCCGTCTCCCCGGCAACGGCGCCAATTTGACAAGGGAACAAACGCGTCGTCAATTGTCTATCCCTAGATCAAATACAATTTATATAACCTAAACAAACCTAATACGAGTATAAGGCAAGCATAGGGGTCGAACCACAAGGAGACATGCATAAACACCACATTCACTACTTAAGACTTAAGCTACCTCGGGACAAGAAGTGTGAATAACTAAGAGATTAAACTACAGATTAAGAATGATTAAGGATCAATATAACTAAACACCAAGGGAAGTGGGTAGATGTATAAGCCATTTGATCATGCAATAACATGGAAGCAAAGCAATGGTAAACTAAGCATGCAAGAATATCGAAATAAAGCTCAATCTAACCGCCTTCCGGGGTTAATTGATTTCTCCTAACATAGCCTCTATGTTTCCACACTAGAACCATATATTAGAAGGTGCAATCAATGAACTATCGATAACAATGAACCTTAACTATGTCAACTTCCGTTTCTTGTTAGCAAAGATTCACCTTTAATCAACCAACAATGTGCACTTGCAAGAAGATTAAAGAATATCAAACATACAAAGACTTTAATCACCATTAACTTAACCCCAACATCATAAGCATGAATCAATTAACAACTATACCATCCCCACACCCTTGGCTAGGTGACTACTCACAAATCATATTGAAGACAATATCAATCATCAAATCAATAAGCATCAACATGATCAATAAGCAAAGAAGGAAAATCAAAATAAGTAAACAAAACTAAATACAAAAGTAAAGAAAGAGAGTAAGAGATTTCTCATTAATTGAAGATGAAGATTTACAAAGATTCAATCAAGCTCCTTCTTCAATATCCAAGTTCATCAATGGAAATCCACACTTTCTCTCTCTACTAATGGAGTTTCTCTCTCTAGATTAGGGCTAAAATGTACATACTATCCCTAAGCTAATCCTCCTCTATTACATTAAAAACGTTCTAAATAACCGCCTCCAACAAAACCGTACAAGAAGCTGGAATAAAAAGGTTGGTCCGACCGAACAGGGGGAAGGTTCGGCCGGACCACAGGGTAGGTTCGGTCGAACCCTGGGTAGGTTCGGTCGAACCCTCCTGATCTTGGTCTGGTCGAACTTGGGAGGTTCGGTCACTCCTGCAAAACTGCCATTTTCTAGCTTGAAACTGCCAAGATGGTTCGGCCGCACCTCAAAGCAGGTGCGGCCGCACCTAGGTTCGGCCACACCATTGTGGGGTTCGGCCGAACCTAGGTGCTTTTCCTTCCTTCAGCTCCTCTTGATCTTCACGCTCCCTCTCTATGGCACGCCATGCATTCCAAGGTTCGTTCAACAAGGCCAAGAACCTACAGGGCAACAAAGAAACTCTAGTAAAACCGACAAAAAGGGGAAAAAGAAAGGAACACATGAGAAAAGAAAGGAAAAAGCAAAACTAAGGTAAAAACGCTTAAAGAGGCTTAAACAAGTGCAAACGAGGGGAGAATCCTTTAGAGAAAAGGGGTGGAAAAGCGGCATAAATGCCACTCATCAATAACTTTTTATTTATTTTTCTTTACTTTTTATTTATTTTTCTTTTTATCTATAACTTTAGTCTTTTTCTTTGGTTTCTAACTTTTTTTTTATTTTTCTTGTTTTGTCATAGCTTCTTTTGTTTTGGCTCACTTTTCTTGAAGCTTGAAAGCGGAAACGAAGGAAGTTAAGGAGCAACACAAGCTCCCTTGGTAAGATTGTATGAAATATCTTGTCTTCCATTTCAAGCGGCATTTGGTGAGACCTTTCCTCTCTTTTATTTGCTCTTTCTTTGAGTGTTTAGTCTAGGTTAGCTTAGGAAGTAGTTGAATGGTTCGAGGATGTTTGCTTTTGGTTCTATGGAACTTGGGATCGTTGATGTTGTTATCGAACGATCACTTGTATGACGATTGGGATTTGAGTGAATTATATGCCTCGGATGTGAACCTTTTTGATTTCTTCCTCCTTCTTTTGTTTTGTTTTCCCCTTTTGGTGTTACAAGCATAATATGACAATTTGAAATGATTTTTGATGTGTAATTTGCTCACCCTTTTGGATTAGTTTACCTCGATGTGTCTTTGAATGTTTATCTTCCTAGTTGATGAGGGTTTGCACGGTTTGAGAATGCTTTAGGTTGAGTTAGACACATTGTAAGCTAAGGTAGCCCGGTTTAGAACTTTTAAGGGCGTTTGAACCCCTAGTTCATGGGAAAGTGGTAAGATGGTGTTGTTTTCTATGGTGGATAGGATTCCCTTGGTTAGTATTTGCTATATTTCTCATCCCGTGTGAGCGTCATTTGTTCTAGCCTTCATCATTCTTGTGAGCAGCACTTAGGATCCTTAACTATGCATGTCTTAATCTTTGTGTTAGCGTCTAGCTCCCAAGATCGTGACCATATAACTCTAGAGGAGGAAGAGGGCATTTCTTCTCATTTTTCTTTGTTTTCTTTGTGTTTTGTTACAAATTTGGTTTTCATTTTTACATTCACCCTCTTGCTAACCAATTTAAGCCTTATTTCCCCTTTCTTGACTTAGCCATATTACAAACCTATCGGCCTATGTTCTACCAACCCTTGTAGTTAGTGAAGCATTGGCTTGTGAGGTTCGAGTTTGATAATGTTGAAATTGAGCAAGAAGGTTGTGTAATTTGGTTCAAATAAGGTTTTGAAAGACTATTCATGAAAAGAGTACGCAAATAGGTTTGGCAAGAAAGTTGAAACTCATGAAAACCAAGCAAAAAAAATTAAAAATAAAAATAAAAAAAAAAGAATGATGAAAAAAAAAATTGAAGTAATGTGGTGTGGTTTGCTTTGAAAGGTTGTAAGTTTGAAGAATAGGATCGATTCTTAGGATGTTCTTGAGAGATGGCCACTCTTACGCTTCACTTAGGAATTGCCACCAAAATTTTCAAATTGTTTCCCAACCATAACCCCTAGCCATGCCATTACAACCCTACTTAAGACCCCTGGATTCTAGAGGGGCGTGGTCAAAGAACGGTGGAGGGAGATAGATTTCAGCCCTATGGAGAGAGTATGCATAGTTGAGATGTCGGGATGACCCTATGATTCCACATAAAATTTTTCTTTTTCCGATTCCCTCGAGGAACCATGAGGAGCTAGCTAGGGGATGAATTGAAGCTAGTGGAGAGAGCGCGGACCGTCTTGGTTGGGGCTAGGGCGGAGAATGAAATCATTAGTTCTCTACGCTTAGCTTAGGTTTGTCTTTCTCAACCTTGGGCATCTTGGAACGTGTTTTCCCTATTTGAATTGAGAAAGATAAGTATTCTTTGGTGCATTTATTTGCAAATGAGTCCAAATTGAGCATTTCATTACCTTGAGGCTTGATTGGTTTTGCTAAAAACCTTGTCATGTTATGTTTGTTGTGTTTGTCTTTTTGTTCCAGTTTTCCTTGCTTGAGGACAAGCAAGAGGCAAGTGCGGGGGATTTTGATGAGTGGCATTTATGCCACTCTTTTATCCTTTTTCTCTAAGGATTCTCCCCTCATTTGCACTTGTTTGGCCCTCTTTCTAAGCATTTTTACTTAGTTTTGCTTCCTCCTTTCTTTTCTCCTCTATCTTCCCTTTTCTTAGTCTTCTCGCTTTGTTTTTATTGTTATTTCCATGCATATGCTTTGTAGGAACCATCGGGATTTTCAAGAGGAGGAAGCTAAGCTCAAGGGAAGCTGAAGGAAGCATGATTCAGAAGAGGTTCGGCCAAACCTCCTAATGGTGTGGCCGAACCAAGGTGTAGCCGAACCTCCTGAAGGTGTGGCCGAACCAATGTGTGGCGGAACCTGCTCAGTGGTTCGGCTGAACATCGAGGCAGGGACAAGATGCAATTTGGCAATTTTGCAGGAGTGGTCGAACCACAGAAGTTCGACCAGACCAGGATCAGGGAGGTTCGACAGAACCTACCCATAGTTCGGCCGAACCTACCCTGTAGTCCGGCCGAACCTTCCCTTTGTTCGCTCAGACCTCTCCTTTTTTCAGCTGGCTCTGTACGGACTATATAAGTCCCATCTTAGAACGTTTTGACGGGATTTTTTTTTTTTGGATTAACTTAGTACTAATTCCATAGAACATTAGCCTAATCTAGAGAGAGAAAAATAGATTGTTATTCAAGCTTCCTTTATTGTATTCAACTTCGCTCAAGTTTTAATCTTTCTTCAATCAAGCAAGGATCCAAGTTTTAATCTTTCATTAATCCCTTCTTTAGTAATCTCTTCTCCTTTCCTTTAATATTATTTATTTGTTTTATTGTTACTTATTTTTGTCAATCTTATTAGTTTATCTAGTTATTATTGATTTCATTGATTTCAATCATGTTTTGTTTTGAGTTTCTTGAGTTTATTGCTAGTTTTTATATTATGTTTAATCTCGCTTGTCTAGGCTAAACTTTTATCTAGGGGAAGGGGGTGGAAGATATGATTTGATACTGGATGAATGATGATGGTTGGATTGAACTTATGCCATATACTGATGAAAGACATGATTTTTATTAGCTTGGGATTATTGTTGCACTCTATTTGATGTTTTCTAGTTTAAATGCATGAATGTGATTTGAACTAGATTAGGATCACCTCTATTTTAATGATTGCATGAGAATGAGTTATTAAAGTGGAGTTTTTATGGATTGTGCTTCTTTATTCTCTTGATTTGATTGTAACTAATAGGATGCATGAGAATGATCCTCATTAGTGTAGACCTCTTTCATTGATTTGCGTAGACTATTGCATGAGAATGAATTGTTTAGGTAGAACCTTGTGTTCTTTGGCATATGTTTCCTGATAATCACAATTATTCTCCTCTTTCTAATCATATTGGACACCCCCGTATCCCCCTAGCGTCATTTTCTATTGATTTTAATCATCATTTTCTTGCTTACTTGTAGTTTTACTGTTCTACTCAACAAAACCAACAAAAACAATCCCCTTTTCACTCTTGCATTAGTGATATTTGATGTTGAATTAGCGTGCTTCCCTAGTGGTTCGACCCTTTACTTGCCACTAACTAGTTTAGTGTAGGTTTAGGTATTATAAATGATTAATTTGGTTAGGGTTGTAGCATAACGACCTCTTTAACCTGTGATCAGGTTCTCTCCCTCTAAGATTTTCACAGGGAAATGAGAGACAAAAAGGGAGCGGAGAACTATGTGGTGGATTTTGTCAAAGAAGTGGTGGCATAACCAAGAGAGATGAAATGCCTCAACAAAATATTTTGGAATTTGAGCCTTTTGATGTGTGGGGGTCGACTTTATGGGGCCTTTTGTTTCCTCTTGTGGGAATTTATATATCTTGGTAGCAGTTGATTACGTGACTAAGTGAATTGAAGCCATACCTTCTCCTGCCAATGATCATAAGGTTATGCTAAAGCTTCTAAAGAAGATTATTTTTCCTCGATTTGGGGTTCCAAGAGTGCTAATTAGTGATGGAGGCTCCCATTTTGCCAAAAAGCAATTTGAAGCTCTTCTCAAGAGATATGGTGTTCATCACAAAGTTGGTATTCCGTACCATCCTCAAACTCAAGGGAAAGTGGAGGTGTCGAATCGAGAAATCAAGAATCTTCTTGAAAGGATGGTGAACAAATCAAGGAAGGAATGGTCGCTCAAACTTGATGACACACTATGGGCTCTTAGGATGGCATACAAGACTCCAATTAGTACAACCCCTTATCGGTTAGTCTATGAGAAGCCTTGTCATTTGCCGGTGGAATTAGAACATAAAGCTTGGTAGGCTATCAAAGAGCTAAACATGGATATGTTGTTGGACGGTGAAAAGAGATTGCTCAAGCTCAATGAACTTGAGGAGCTTAGATATGACGCATATGAGAACTCAAGGCTATATAAGGAGAAGACCAAGAAGTGGCACGATCAACATATAAGAAACAAGAGCTTTAAGGTTGGAGATAAGGTGTTGCTTTTCAACTCAAGGCTTTGTTTGTTTCCCGGAAAACTCAAGTCCAAATGGTTGGGGCCTTTTGTGGTTTCAAAGACTACTCCCTATGGTTCTTTTGAGTTAGATGCGGGCGGTAACAAGTTTATGGTTAATGGTCATCGATTGAAGCATTATTTCCGCAAAGAAGAAGTTAGTCTCATTGAAAGCTTGAGGCTTGATCCTTTGGATCCCAAGCTTAATCCTTTGGATCCCAAGCCTCCCCCTTGATGAATTTTTCTCATGGTCAAGCTAGTGACCTCATAAAGAATCGCTTCTCGAGAGGCAACCCGAGTTATTGACTCTTTTCATACCTATTTTCCTTCTTTTTTGTCGATTTTGTTGATAGTCTTTATCTTATGTTATTTGGCTTTTCTTTGTAGGTTCTTGAACCCTTGGGTACTACATTTGTGGTTAGGGTATTAAAGCCTTAAGATCATGATTTGTCAAGCCAAGATTGAGTTGAGAGTGGAAGAAGAATGAAAGTTGTTGACTCAAGTGAAGGGAAAAGCTGCGCCCAAGGAGAGCCCTCTCCAGGGACCCGCGGGCGGGACATATTGAGGAGAAGGCGCGGCTGGCCAAAATTCACAGATAACAATTGATGCGGTAAATGCTGAGCCGCGCCTTAGGAGAATTAGCGGCTCAAAGGCCCGCGGGCGCGCCCTTGAAGGAGAGGGCGCGGCTATCGGGGATTCAGCACGATTAAATCAGCCAAAAGAGCTGATTTCGCCCCTCATTTTCATTCATTTCACTCCCTTCAATCTCTCTCTCTCTAAAAAATCCCCAAATTCTCAACCCTAACTACCAAAAAACCCTCAAATTATACCAATTCTCACCTCAAATTTCACAAAATCTCTTCACGAAACATCAAATTCATCATTGTTTTGCAATCTCCATCATCAAGGGTCCGAAAATTTCGAGGTTCACCATTTTCATTCCTTGAAGCAATTGGAGTTCTTGTTCTTTGGGGCTAGTTGGAGTTGATTTGTGGCTTTCGTAGTTGGTATAATCTTCTCCTTTCTAGTCTTTATTGAATTTTTGAGCAAATTTAAGATGATTTCATGGTTAATTCTTGTGATTTTTCCTTGGTGATATTCCATGATTGAATTGGTGAATTTTGTTTGTTCACATTGATTTAGTCTTGGTTGATTGTTGTTGTGAGTTGATAGTTGCAAATTCTTGTGGTCATTTGTGGTTAAATTATGTTGTTTGGAGTTGAGAAGTATTTAGATTGTTTAGGATTGTGTTGTGTGATTTGTGGGTGATTTTGTTGGATTAAATTTGGAGTAGTGTGCTTTCATTGTTTGAGAAAGTGAAAATGGTGCTTGGTTTGGGTTCTAAGAAGAGGAAGAGTGGAAAAGAGCCCCAAGGTTCATCCTCCTAAACCCCTCAAAATGATGAATAACAACCACCACCACCACCTTTGCCTCCAACTAAATTCACAAACAGGAACCACAAAACCAAGTATGAGGATTGTGTTGTGTGATTTGTAGGTGATTTTGTTGGATCAAAGTTTGGAGTAGTGTGCTTTAATTGTTTGAGAAAGTGAAAATGGTTCTTGGTTTGGGTTCTAAGAAGAGGAAGAGTGGAAATGAGCCCAAGGTTCATCCTCCCAAACCCCTCAAAATGATGAACAACAACCATCACCACCTTTGCCTCCAACCAAATTCACAAACAGGAACCACAAAGCCAAATACGATGCCCTCCAAACACTACCATCAACCCACCACTACAAGATTGGGAATTGATGAAGATTGTTGATTTTTCTTCAACAATCTTAGGCTAAACTCCTTTGAAACAAAAGCCTATAACACATACCATGAGCCTACATTGGAGTTCTTAGCCTCATATGAGACCCATACCACAGGAAATAACAACATTTCCATCTCTTTCCAACATTTTAACAAGAAAGAGACCACGTCTCTCCGGCAATTCAACGAGTACCTCGAACTAAATCCCGAGGCAAATATTTTCCTCCCCGAGTATGAGCAACTTCCTGATTACAACCCCCTTATTTGGTGGAAGAGTATTTCCCGGAAAAATAAATTTGATGTTAAGTGGTCATTGGCTAGTGAGATCATGCACCCTGCTCTTAGGTTGCTTTACTGTATTCTTGGGTACATGGTTTTTAATAAACAGGATTTGGGGAAGATTACATTGGTAGAGATCCGGATTCTATGGCTTGCATCTCAGCTGAAGTACGGACATAGAGTTAATTTGGGCTATATCTTCACCCAATGCATTGAGGCTTATTGTTTCGAGAACAAAGACCGGGGAAATACATTGTGGGGCTATGGTGACTCGATTAGCGAAGTAATTGGGTCATGAAGAGAAATTGCGCTCTTGCACCATAGTTAGGAAAGGCGACGGGAGTGATATTTGGTTTGATGAAAAGCAACTCAAAACGATGTAATTCACTTCCCGCACAAGAGAGGAAGTTGTTCACCCTTGGTGGGTAAGGAAAGACTCGGGGGTCCTTCCAAATGATATGGGGGCGGATTTTGGGCGAGGTGAATGAAGTGGATGAGGAGATTTATGTTGAGGGTGAGGATGAAGATGAAGTGGAAGAACAACAACAACAACAACAGCAACAACAACATCAAGAAGGAGGAAGAAGAAGAAGAAGAAGACAACAACAACAACCCGATTTTCAGCAAGAGATGGCGGCGATGAGAGCTCAAATGGAGAGCATGCAACTTAGCATGGAAGGTATGTTCGCCTCTCACCAACATAATGTTTTTCAAACTAACTCCTTGTATGATGCTAGTGTACGTAAGGGGAAGGTCACTCCTTCGGTTAACTATCCATATACACCGGCCCAAAAAGGGCCCGTGCCATCATGGAGGGGTGACAACCAATCTACACACCCCTATTGGCCGAGCATCTTAAACCCCTATGAGCCAAGGCGTGAGTTTCCCCATGAGTCTGGTCACTATGACTACCGGGTTTTGGGTGGGAGTGATTATAGGGGTGACCCAAACTACCCCTACGTTGATCCCTCTCACCCTTCGCAATTGGTGCAACCCGAGCCATATGACCAATTGACCTAATCCCAACTTGACCTTTTTAAAGGTCATTATGGGTGGCCCCCCGGTTACACTGGAGGTTGGGATCCCTATGGCCCCCCTTGTGCTTTTCCAATGATAGGGATGATGATGATTGTGCCGGCCCTAGTGGCCAATAGTTCCCCTTTGGTATGCATGTCTCCCCCTCCCCTTTTGGTCCGTCCCTTGTGTCTTTATTTGCATGTGAAGCATCGAGGATGATGCTCTTATTTAGTGTGTGGGGGTGTTTGAGTCAAAAGGGAGTAGTTTTGGTATTTAGTGTGGGGGGTGTTTGAGTCAAAAGGGAGTAGTTTTGATAAGTGTAGGGGAAGGTACCAAGGACTCGTGGGAACATTTGAAGGATTTATGTTGGTATTGTTATTGGGTGTTGGGTTTTATAGCTTTTGGTTGTATTGTTGTTGATTGATGATAATGATGATGATGAGGATTGGATGATGATTGGGTACTTGGTTGTGACCACGGTTCAAGTTTGTATATTTTTCTCTAACCTTTCTATTTGTATAGTTTTTGTCTTTGTTTTTATCTCTATTTTTTGTAGCTTTGAAGAACATTGGAAGCAACATATTGAGTTATGGTAAATGGTTTGGTTGCTTTATTTTTCTTCAAGAAACATTTGGGTGAGACCTTTCCTTTTCTCTCTTTTATTTTCTCTTTTGCGCATAGTTATTTATATTAGGATGGAGTTGATTGTTCGAGGATGTATGCATTTGATTCTACGGAATCTGTTCATCGTTGGTATGATGCCGAACGATCTTTGTTTGTCGATTGGGAATTAAATGTCTACTTGCCTCTTATGCTTTTATTCTCCATCCTTTGTAAAAAAAATAAAAAAATAAAAAGTTTTTATTGTTTCAAGACAAACCATGAAAACTTTAGTTGTTTCATCTTAATTTTGAGCATTATAAAAGTTAACTTGTGTGATTGAATGTCTTTCTTACCTAAGTGCTAAAAGTTTGCATGCTTCGGGATTGCCATCGGTTGACTTTAGGATAGGTCCATGCTAAGGTAGCCGGTCTAGAACACGTAAAGCCCATCGAACCCAATTTCACTTTTTTGTGGTAAGAAGGTGTTGCTCTCATTAGGGGATTTAAAGCCCTAGAGGTAGTTTTTGTAACCCGATGTGAGTTTCATTGTTCAAGCCTCCAACATTTCTTTGTATGAGCGGCGTAGGATCCTTCCCAAGGCATGCTTGAATCTAGAAAATGGCGTCTAACTCCCAAGATCGCGACCGAACTAACTTAGGGATGATAGAGAACATTCTTTCATTCGGTGACTATTTTGGTTTCTAGGTTTAGCTTTAATCTTATTGTATTTTTGGTTGCATTTACCCCTTTTTCTTACCATGTTGAGCCTTTCCCCTCCTTGATTATAGAACATTAAAAGCCCATGGCCTTTTATTTTACTTTCACCCTTAGGATCGTGAAATTTAAGCCTCGAAAACTTATAGATGTTTTGATTTGAAATGTGGAGGGTAATGGTTCATAATGGAAGGTAAGATTGTGATGTTGTGAATATTTGTTCAATAAAAGCAAGTGCAAATCATAGAAAACCGTCCATAGTTATAAAAGGCAAAGACTTTGGAATAAAGTAAAGTAGAAAAAAAAATAAATAGAGAGAGAGAGAAGTAGAATGGAAAATTTGCAAAATGAAAAAGAGAATAAAGAGTTATTGAATGATGATGAAAGGAAAAGATGAAAGTTCATAATGTTTGGCAATGCGATTCAAATTTGTGGCAATATAGTTTGAAAATTGGTAGATGTTTCATTTTGAAAAAGAGGCTTGATCGCCCTTCGCTTCACGATTAGGCTAAGCACCAATTTACAAATTTTTCCACACCTTTACCCCCTAGCCAACGCTACAACCCTTTCAATGTTATTTTGACTTAGGTTGGTTGAGTCTCTAGTCGGTGGCGGGAGGGAGATTTCAAGTATAGTGAAAAGCATGCCTTGGTAAGATGTCAGGTTCCCCTATTTTATATTTTCTTGATTTTTGTTCCGGCTCCTTCGAGGAGTCATGAGATGCTACCTCTAAGGGTGGATTTGAATCTAGATGAGGGAACACGGTAAGAATGTATGGAATGCGGGGGGAGTGGCGCATGTTAGAGTTCTCTATGCTTAGCATGGTTTACCCTTCAATCAACCATTGGCATCCCCTTGCATGCTCACTTTTAGTACTTAGAAAGCTTGCCATCCACTTGTGCTTGTTGTCTCTAAAAGCTGGATTTGATCATGATTTGCATGTGGTTATTGATTCATCATCTTGTTTTCTCCTTTTTGGTTTGTCTTGAACACAATTTTGTGACAGTTGTGGGGCAAACACTTTAGAAACCCTCACGAGATCATAACTCATCCTCATTGGCGACTTTGAGGTTCAAATGGCTTGTTGCTTATGCTAAAAGCAAATTCGGCTTTTCTTTATTATCTTTAACTGTTCTAGTTTTCCTTTCTTGAGGACAAGCAAGAGGCTAGTGTAGGGGATTTTGATGAGTGGCATTTATGCCACTCTTTTATCCTTTTTCTCTAAGGATTTTTCCCCTCATTTGCACATGTTTGATCCTCTTTAAAGCGTTTTATCTTCGTTTTTGTGATGTTTTTTCCTTTCTCATGTTTCCCTTCCTTTTCTCCCTTTTCTTATGTTCTCTTAGTTTGATTTATTTGCTTTGTTATTGTTCATTTTCATCTTTAATCAAGTTCCTATTTAGTAATCTCTAATCTCTTTGTTTTTAATAATGTTTAGTTTTGTGCTATTTAAATCCTTATTTAGTTTTGTTATGATGGTTAGTTTCTCTTTCCTAGGCTAGGTTTTTAGCTAGGGGAAGGGGGTGAAAAACATGTGTTAATATTAATTATTGATGATGATTTGATTGAACTCATGTCATAAATTGATGAAAGATATGATTTTTGATAGATTGGGATTATTAGTAGCACATTATTTGATGTTTCCTAATTTAAATGCATGAGAGTGATTTGAATTAGATTAAGATCACCTTTACATTAATGATTGCATGAAAATGAATTATTTAAGTGGAGTTTCATGTATTGTGCACTCTTAATCTCTTGCCTTGATTAGTGACTAATTGCATTCATGAAAGTGATCTCAATTAGGCCAAGACTTAATTCATTGATTTGCTTAAACAATTGCATGAAAAGTGAGTTGTTTGAGTAGAATTTAGCATTCTATGGCATGTTCTTCTTGATAATCATCGTTATCTATCTTTGTTTGATCATGTTTGACACCCCCGTACCCTAGCATTGTTTATCTTTGGTTTAATCCTTTTTATCTTTCTTTCTTTATTGCTTTAGTGTCCTTAATCAAAGAAACCAACAAAAAAAATTCTCTCGTTTACTCTTGCTTTAGTGAATTTTGTGTTTAACTAGTGTGCTTCCTTTTGGGTTCGACCCTATACTTGCGACTAACTAGTTTAGTGACGGTCTAGGTTTATAAATAGTTAACTTGATTAGGGTAGTAGATTCAATGACCTACTCCACCGTGATCAGTGAAGTTCGAAATTAAGACCAATTATGATACTTAACAAAGTTTTAATTTTAGGGCGGGTGGAAAATGTCCGTCTTATATCCAAAAGGCAGGAGGCAAATGGCTACCTGATATCGCAAAGATAGGAGGCAAATGGCCGGCTGACATCCCATAGGGCAGGAGGCAAATGGCCGCCTCACATCCCGTAAGGCACGAGGCAAATGGCCGCCTGACATTCTATAGTGCAGGAGGCCAATGACCGCCTGACATTTCATAGTGCATGAGGCAAATGGCTGCCTGACATTCTATACTGCAAGAGGCAAACGGCCGCCTAACATTCTGTAAGGCAGGAGGCAAATGGCCACCTGACAGTTGGCCCTCAGGCGGCTCAAATAGCTTTTAATGAACCATTTTTCTCACCGTCTTGGGTGCTTGCAATCCAATTGTACTCTATGTCTGTTTGTCCCATTGGGAGGACTTGTACAATTTCGAAAAATAATCTATGTTAGAACTTCGGCCGATCACCAGCTGATGTCTTTAGACATCCGGCTCTCGTAGACTTGGTCGTTCTTTAGATTACCCAAGTTAGACGGTTATGAGTTGACCAATTAGGTCGTTCAATGTTTGCCATCTGTATGTGTTTGTAGAGCACTGTGTCACCTGTGGAAGTTACTCTCTGGAACGATTCCACTCGGATGGGCGTCGCCGGACGCCATACTCATGTTAGAGCAGACGGATTTATAAATTTGAATATCATCCGGCCATTGGCCTCATGTCTTTTTAAGACGTTTATTTAGCCACTAAGTTTCTAACTTAGATTATATTTGGTACATAGAATGGGTCGTCTGCACATTGTAGAGGCAGTGCTTCTCCCATCGAAATTAGGAGATATATCCATCATTTATTGGATGTAGAAAAGCCAATTCAACATACTTTTAGACCTTTTCCGGTCAATATGCTGCCCTTGTGGGAGACTTAATCCAATATTAAATGATTTAAGAAATCAAATCAGTTGAGCGGTCATTTTTAGACCGTCTAACTTTTCCTGAAGTTTATTTTAGAACTTCTCAATAGGAGTTTGAACAGTCTTCACTACTACAAAATCTGGAAAAAAGACCCTTAATAAAAGACCCGTCATCTTAATAATGGGTCTGTTTGATGTAGGAGATCTACTCTTAGAGATAACGGGTCTTTTATGTGCAATAGGTCCCACCAATTTATTTAGAGGAGAGATAAGAGACCCGTTGTGAAACCTAACGGATCTCTTTAATGCAGTCTGGTCCACTAATACTGGGATGGAAAAAACAATAGAAATCTAAGAGACCCGTTGTGAGACTGAACGGGTTTCTTACCCTATTAATTCTTTTATATTAGTAAGTAATTCGAGCCTTTATTTCCTCCACTCCCATACCTAACCCTTATCTCTTCCCTTCTCTATAATGTCGTCATAGTTATTAACGCCCCACTCTAAAACCCATATATTGAAATTCTCTTAATTATTCTATCTTCATTACCTTAATTTGTAAAATATGCTTTAATGGCCACGAAAGAAGATTCAATTGAGCATGCTTTAATAGTGACGGAAGAAGATTCAATTGAGCATGCTTTAATGGTGACGGAAGAAGATTCAATTGTTTTAGCAGTAATTAAGAGGCGAGAGAGAGAGATTGAGAGCTCTTAGAACAACTCAAGCACCTTTCAAACCGCAGATGAGGATTCTTTACAACCCAGAAACAACTCCAAGGATGGAGATGCTGGTAACATTGAAAACAGGTTTTTGATTATGTTGATTATAATCCTTTTGTTAGATCTATTGAAAGATTATGTGATTGTGTAATTTGCGCTCTAATCATTGTGATAGATCCAGAGTTTTCGAGAAAAGGTACGAAAATCTATAGGAGAAAGGTCTGAAGATTAAAAACAAGTTTTTTCACGGTGGTCGTTTTGATTTTGGATTTTTTCGTGGGTGAGGATGGTTTTAGGGGGGTTGTTGGGGTGTAGCTTTAGATTGTTTTTGGTGGTGAGGCAGTGGCGGCGGCTAAAGTATTTAGGAGGGTTGGACCGTTAAGGGTGGTTTATATGGGTGTGGAGGTAGTCTACTGGTGTTGAATTGTTTTTTTTTTTGACAATTTATTGGCTTCCTAGGTTAGAATAAAACAATGGCAGGTTGCTGGAAAAGGACAATCTCTCTTGGAGTCGAGTATATTAGACTTTACAAAGGCAACCTTGCGGATGTGGAGCAATCTCTCATGGCGGATGTGCTGCTTGAATGATGCCAGGTGTGGAGACTTCTTGCTGTATTTGCTCAGAAGTAGCCTCGCAATTATCAAGCAAAATTTTATTTTCTTTATCTGATTTTTTTTCGTTTAAATGTTAAATTAGATTATTGCTCTTCATTTAACTGAATATTGACTTGTTTATTGGCTCATAATTTAGCAAGATATATTTTAATTTCATATAACTACATAACATTTTGCATAATTGTTCCTACTATTGTTATATTATTGGGCATAATTATTCCTAATATTGTTTATATCATTGAACAGGTAAAGCTATTGATAATCATGGAAGGAATACGAAGTACAAGATACACTATTAATGTATGGTTGTATGGAGTATATACTTGTAAATTATTCAATAAGCTACCACTTGTAAATTCTAGTAATTATTTTGTAAATTTCAATAATTAATATATGTGGTTTGTTGAATTACATATTCAAAATGTATTTTCAGTTTCCGCCAATTCAATAAAGCAACGAAATTCAAATTTCAAAATACGAGAATTTTTTTTTAAAAAAAAAAGAAGAAGAAAGAGACTCGTTATGTAGCATATGGGGTTTGTTTGATACCCCACCGAAAAGACCTGTTATGTTCAATAATGGGTCTCTTATCCTTCTAAATAATTTTTCAAAGTATTAGTCTGACAAACCTGACTTCTTAATTAACGGGTCTGTTATGTTTTTTAAACAAACCCCTCCAAAGAGGTGATTTGTTTATCTGACAGACCCCTTAGCTAGAGACCCGTTGTTTGGCGGTTTGTAAAGCATTTTTCAACGGGTCTCTTTGCTACTTTTTATAGTAGTGCTTTTTAAGCCGTCGGACTTTATTGAAATTTCAATTAATAAATTAACAATTAAATATAAATAATAACAATTATAATAATAATAATAAATTATTATTATATTTTATAGCATATGAGATCATGATTATCAATCATATAACTCTTATGCCTAGGTCAGACGGTACCTTTCAATGAACGCTTTCCATCAATATATTACACGGCATTGATATGCCCCTTTCTTGATTCATGAGAATGAGCTCTTCAAATGGTGACAAGCGGCCATGAGATGCCAAATAATTTGAGCTCGAGAAATGGGTTTGCTCTCTGATTACACAGACTGCTTTTTATGTCGCTTGTACCAAAGCTCAGCCCCGGCCTTTAGAGTACTTCTTGTATGGCACGCGGCTACTCTCACAAGGTCAGTTAGCTTACTCATCCTTCATGGTCATCCGGCCATCACGTGCCGGTTTACCCCGTTGATAATATATCTATTAAAATATGATAGTATCAATCACCATTCCACGGTTCCACCTAGCTTGATGCCGCTTGCTAAAACTTGCAACCAGCTTGCTTTCCTTAGGTCGTTCAACCCACTTAACCCATGCTCATAATAGCTTCTTGGTATTAGATGACCATGGAGGAGCTTTAGCTTAATTGTAATAATGATAGACATCATTACAGTGCTTGCATGGGCTTTAATGCCGTCTGTTTTGGGTGTTTTTGTCCCTTGGGAGAGTTACAACTCGAAGACTGGTCCGGAGGGCTTCTGTACCTGCAAAATCAACGAAGACACCGTTTGGGTGGTGCTCCGCCTCCAATGCTCAAGTTAGTAACTTGAAGGAGAGTAAATAGTGCGGAATTTAAGGTGGGGATCTGCTTGGATTCCAAGCTCAGGAGTTCTCTGATGAGAGAGAAAATAGGATGTAATAAATGTTTGGTGAATTTCTGAATGTCCCCCATTTTGGGGGAATATCTCCCTATTTATAGGGTCCTTGGGAAAGGTGCCCTCCCCTAGGTCATCTGACCTAGGACAGATGGGCTGCGCCGCAATCAATGCGTTTGGGAAACTGGGCCTCTGTAAGCCGCCATTCTGAGAATGTATCTGGGAAGGCCACGTGTCAACTGGGGATAGGTCAGAGGTGACCTGCCAGCCCTTGACACGTGGCAGCCCCTCATTGGTCCACGCAGCTAGGGTAAAAAATCCCCTAATCATTTGCCCCTCACAGGTGCCACATGGCAGGCCACGTGGTGCCTGTGACACGTGTCACCCTGTGAGAGGTGAACAGTAAAAACAACTAGGGTTAACGGTCATTTTTCCGTTTACCCTGCCTATAAATAGGAGTTTACCCCCCCCCCCCTTTCTCTTCTCTCACTTCATTCATCATTTCCATTTTCTAGAGAGAAGGAGAATTTTTTAGAGAGAGGTGCTCTAACTCCGACTGTGTACTTGCCATTTCAAGATTCCCGCGTGCTCACTTAAGAACACCCGGTCACCGGCTGTAGCTGCTTTCAGATTTTTCAGAGCTTTTTTCAAAGTAAGGTAACTATCCGTTTCCTTCCTTCAGTTTTCTTTTACTTGTATACATTCTTTTTTCAAAACAAAATGGATGGACTCTTCATCCACACACACGGCACGGCCTAGGACTCTCAGCCGGTCTCCTGGTACGGCTGAGTCTAGAACCGGGGGTGCCCTTTCCAGACAATCAGATCTCCTTTGCTCATCCCCAAATCCCTCCCTCTCTGTGTCTGTGCAGGACACAATGGCCAGAGTTAAACAAACAACTATCAAGCCGAGACACCGGCGCGCTAGAAGAGTGCGCGCTGACGAGGTTTCTAGGGAGGAGGGCTATGAGAGTCCGGATGAGCCGGAGATTTCTGAAAGTGGGGCCTCCTCACAAGAAGTGAGTGAGTCAGGCGGGGAAGAGGCCGCCTCATCCTCTGAGCCAGAGGAAAGAAATGGGTCAGGCGGCGAAGAGGCTGGTGAGAGATCAGGGTCGGAAGCTTCCGGCTCTGCACAAGAGAACTTCGCGGCTGACTATCAAGTGCCGGCGAAGACTGCAGATAAGCCTGACCCCAGAAAAATAAGAATGCTGCCGGCTGACAGGGCCCTACTAAAGAGCAGCTTCAAGGTCTTTAAAGAAAAGCATCTATTTGGGAACGGGTGGTATATGAGGGTTCCACCTGCGGACGCCGTTATGGCCTGGAAGGATGATATCCCAAATGCAGACAACTACTTCGTCTACTACGAGGCGGTTATTGAAGCCGGCCTCCGATTCCCCCTCCATACTGGGATCAGGAAGATCCTCAAGGGGTATGATCTAGGGGTCTGGCAGTTAACTCCGAATTCGTGGGGGAATATACTCGGGTATATTGCCGCCTGCGAATTTCAAGATATAGAGCCTAGTTTTTTGGCCTTTGCTCATATGCACTATTTGAGCAGGGCCCCAGGCGGTCATGGGGCTTGGTATACTCTCACAACCTTGCCCCAATATCAAATAACTTTGGACAAGGTGTCCAAATGGGCTGGATGGAGGGAAAGGTTTTATTTGATTTCCTCTCCATCCCTTACACACAACCGGACACTGCGCCGGTACAATCAGGAGTCGGCACTCCTAGGCAGGAAATGCGCTCTCCCGGAGCTTTCTGCACGAGCCCACCGGCAGATCATTGATCCTGGTTTCTTTGAAACCACCACGGCGCACATGGACGACGGGACGGAGATAACTGTCCCTAAGAATTGGATCCCCCATCCGGATTTTTTCAAGGATGAGAGGTTCCTATCCGCCTGTGGGCTTAGCACAATGTTTCCCCAGGGTAGATCCCTATACTTGAAAAAGTTTGCCTTGCTTTCAATAATAATTTTTCTCTTATGTTTTTCTGTGACTGATATTCCGTCTGACTTTGCAGCCGAAGCTAAAAGGATGGTGGATCCGGAAAAGACTCCGGCTAAGCCTGCTGCCCAGCTGTGCAAAAGGAGCAGCTGATGGCTAAGAAAGCGTCCTTGGAGGCCAAGGATGCAAAGAAAGGCGGGGTAAGACCGCCTGCCCCAATGTTCATTTTAATGAATTTGCTCAAGTATTTTGCCGGCTACTAACATTTTGTTTTCCTTGCTGCAGGGCACCAACAAAGTTATTCCACGCTCCTTCACCAAGCACGTAAAAAGGACTGGTGAGGAGCTCAAGACCCCGGCTGCCAAGGTCAGGCGGACCCCTTCCCAGACAACCTCCACTGCCAAACCAGATCGTCCTACGACTGGTGGCAAGTCTCCCTCCAAAGTACAAGCTTTGAGCGAAATCTCAAAGAAGACGGAGGAGAAAATGCCGGATGCCTCAGAGGAGGCATCGAAGAGTGGCGTGCCACTCAATGCTGCAGCCGGCACTGCAGCGGCTGGGGAGGGTTCCACTCCATAGCCCAGAACTCAAGGTAAGGCTACCATTGAAATCCCTTACCCACTTGACTTTATGAGGGTTAAGACTAAGGTAGACCCATCCGGTGGCTCAGTGAGTAGCTGGGGAAGGATGAATGCTGCCTATGCCGCTTCCCTCTCACCAAGTACTTCTTTTGGTGCAGATGCTACCTCCGGGGCACCTGACTTTCCAGGCTTTGCCAAACGGATGGTGAGGACCCTCACCCGGACAGAGAAAGCCTCAGTACCTGATTTACAGGTAGTGGAATTTGACTGGATAATGGGCTAGCTGGCGGAGGTAAACTGTCTTAACTCTTAGGCTTATATTTTTGTTTCATTGTGTTAAGTGCTAACTTTCCAGGCTGGCTTACTCAGGTGATGCTGAGAGTAGACGGGCTCCGAGTGCCCTTCAGGCGGAAGCAAGAAGAGGTAAATGACGCCAAAAGAAGGGCAATCGAAAATCTCAACTCTGCTGAACATGCATATTATATGTCTGAACTTTCAATAAAAGAAGTGGAGTTGAAACAGGAGGAGCTGATTCAGACCCTGACGGCTGCTAACGAGGCTGCGAACAACCGGGCCAACGACCTTGAGCAGAAATTGAAGACTGCTGAATCTAGCCTCAAGGCGTTGGAAGGTGCTGATACTGAAAATACTCGACTCCGGGCTGATAACTCCCGGTTGGTGGTGGCGCTGGCCAACCAGAAGACTGAGCACCAGGATGAGCTTGCCAAGGAGATTGCCAAGGAGCAGGCCCGTCTGGTCCAGGAGAATGAGAAAGACACAGAAGCCCGCCTGCGGCTAGCCTGGAAACTCCTCAACCCAGAAGTGGACTTCGAATATTACAAGCTGAGGTACGATTATGCCACGGCTGTGTATGATGCTCAAATTCTGGGAGAGGAAGCACCGCCTCGCTTCAAGGTTTGGGCTGATGAGCAAGGATATGATGTCTCCAACGAGGAAGAGGAGCAGGCGGGGGGGCAGGCAGAAGGTCAAATCGAAGAGAACCAGCCTGAAGAGGCTGTGAATGCTGAAGCAGACCTTCCCCCGGCGCAAGACCAGCCGGAACCCCAGCAGCCAACGCAGCAACCAGAACAGCAAACTCCCCAAGAGTAATCAAACTCTTGGATTCAGCGGCAGTATGCCAACCAATCAAACTTTAATTTTCTTTTGAATTTCCGGCCTGCGTGCCGAGTAACTGATGTATCCTTTACCGACCACGGGGTCGGGTAACAATGGTTTCTCTTCCGGATATGTTTCCGGGTAACAATTATTTTGGCCTTTTGAGCCAATTCTATTTATGAAGTATACCGGCTCAGTCGGTTTTTCTTATACTTGCAATTTTTCGGTTTTCTCAATTTTTCACTTTTGCATATATACTCAATATTACTTGTGATTGTGAATTTGCCTATCTTATTAAAAGCATGCGGCAGGCACATATCCGGTTGTCCTTGCCCCTGGACGGCTGTGTGGTTGGTTTAATCCAAACAAAGAGAGGATTGATTGCCTTGGAAACTTCTCATACTTAAAAGAGTATGGGACGTTTGTAAGGCAATCAATCACAATGGTGATTGCCCCAACCCAAGTACACAGCCGGCCAAATAACAGGCATGCAACCTCTGCCCCAGTCGGTATCAAACCGTCTGAGTATGCTTTATAGCCATTACGCAAAAAAGGGGTTTGTCCCAAAAGTACGTAACTTGAGGAAAATTTCTCTAAGTAAAAGACTTTCGATGTTATTCCGGCTGATTCTTGTAGACAGTCGGAAAATTCTTAACCAGAAATTACTTAAGAGAAGCAATATGGACAGATAGCTATGAGTTGACTGTTTTAGCCACTCAATTGTTGCCACCCGCATGGGCTTATAGAACAAGCATGGTGGCTGTTCTCTGCGGCGATTGCACCCGGAGGGGTGTCGCCGGATGCCTATAGCCATGTTGGAATAGACGAATTTTGAGAAAATGGACGACCATCTGGCCCTTGGCCTCAGGTCTAGCTGTTAGACCGGCTGATAGCTACTAAACGGTTTTGTGCTTAGTTTTAGGATCCGGCTGTTAGCCTCTTGTCACTATGGACTTTTGATTTCATATACTAAGTATCAAACTTAGTTTTTATCTGGCCATTGGCCTCAAGTTATTCACACGTTAAATTTCTACTGTACTTTTTCAACATTAGTATAGGTAAACCCAGACGGAAATAAAAAGACAATACATGAAACAAAAGCATTTCTCATTAATACTTCTTGTTACAAAAAACTTACAATACTCAGAAGTAGTACTTTTTTAAGTTGTCTACATTCCAAGTTCTAGGCAGGCGTCTACCGTCTGGGGTTTCCAGGCGGTATGTGCCATCCCTAACTTCTTCATAGATCCGGTAGGGGCCTTCCCAATTAGGAGTTAGCTTTCCAAGCTCATTGGCCCTACCGGTTGCCTCCATTTTCCGTAACACAAAATCGTCCACTTTCAAAGGGCGTTTGTGCACTCTTTTGTTGTAGGCTCGCGTCATTCTCAGACGGTATATCTCATGTCGCAGGGCAGCATTGCCCCTGCGTTCCGGGAGGGAGTCCAATGCCAGCCGCATGGCCTCCCAATTTGCCTCTTCATCATAGAGCATCACTCTGAGTGTAGGCTCATAGTGTTCAATGGGTAAAACGGCTTCAACCCCGTATACCATGAGAAACGGGGTTTCTCCGGTTGACCCCTTAGCAGTTGTCCGGATGGCCCATAACACATGAATTAACTCTTCAGCCCATACGCCACCGGCTCTTTCAATTTTCTTTTTGATTCCGTCTGAGATGAGTTTGTTGAATGCCTCAACCTGACCATTTGCTTGAGGACGGCCGACTGAGGCAAAATAACTTGAGATGCCCTGATCTCCTAACCAAGTCTTGAGCTGAGGCGTTTCAAACTGAGGACCATTATCAAACACCATAGACATAGGTACCTGTAGGGAATATTTCAAGCATTATGATAACCCCAAACTTGAACCCCACTGTGATCATACACTAAAGTACGGTGGCGTTCCAAAGGGAAAGACAAAGAGCAAAAAGAGTCGCCAACAAGTTTTAGGAACTTGTAAACCCAAAAGACAATCCAAAAGGACCATCAACTACTCCATAAGGTCTTGAACCAAACAGGGTCCGGGGATGAAGGTACGAATCCAATCTACAAAAGAAAGGACCCGCCCTATAAAATAGGCCTCTACTTTGTTCTGCTCGTATTCATGCGCGCTTTTCGAATAACATACAAACATTATATTAATCCTACCCTGTTTATCTATGTTGGTTGAATATTAATGCACAAATAATACTATTATTGGCGATCACTTGAATTAAAATCATATTAGCCTAAACCAAATTATTAATTATCTTATTAAGCGTGATTTCAAGTACAAATTCCCTTTAAACCTGCATAAAAGGCGTGATCAAGCAATAACAATAAAAAATATATCAAGCAACATAATAATAAACAATAATAACGTTGATAATAACATGATAAGGCATAATAAAGCTTGATAATAATAGGAAGATCCTAGGCATGATACTAACAAGATTAATAACAAACCCTAGAATGTCACTAAACAATAAAGATCGAAGCTTTAAACCTAACATGGTACTAACATGATATTAGAAAGAGTAAAGGCACCCTAAACATGATACTAGAAAGCAATAATAACATCCTAACATGATACTAGGAAGCATTAAAAGCATCCTAACATGATACTAGGAATATTAAACAATAATAAGCATGCTTTCTACATTGTGAAAGAAATAGGGAGTAAGCTAATCTACTTACTTTGAAGCCTCGTACCTCTTTCTAATAACAAAATACACAAGTTAGTAAACTTCAATGAAAATAATAAAGAATAATTAAAGAATTAAAGAATTAAATTGAAATCAAGTTAAATAAAGTTTAGACTAGTTTTGGACCAAACCCTCAGAAATTATCAACCTTACACGTCTAGGGCGAAGGCAACTTCGAACTTGGCTAAGAGACTCTAAGTCTTGTGAATGCGGAATATTGTATGTAAAAACTAGTTTAGAAAAAGAAAGAAAGAAAAGAATTAAGTAATTCTTTAGAGGGAATAGAGAGAATTGATGAAAGTTGATGAAGAGTTGATTGTGAATGATAATTGCAGATGATTTTTGAAAACAGAGATTCGGACGCTATTTATAATGAAAATAATCCGGAAAAACATAGAATTTGATAAGAAATAAAACTCCACGCTGTCACCAGGAATTAACTCTGTCGCGACGCAACAATGTCTGTCGCGCGGCGACAGCCTGTATTAGCGCGTTTTTTCTTCACGCAGAATCCGATCTTTAATCAACTTGATCTACGGAATCCGTACAGAAGATAAAATACATATTTTTAAGATAACAAAACAATATTTTATTCCAAATAAAAATCTTTTAAAGATAATTAATTATCAAATCTAACAATATTAGAATTAAAAGGAACTTTCTAGAAACTTCTAGAAAACTATAAGTAATCTTAATAATTTTAGGAATAATAATTAATATTGGGCCCTCCTCTAGATCATTGGGCCGTATTTAAAATAATTAACCAGGCCCAGTTTAGTATTTTGGCCATAACTTCCTCAATATTCATCGGAATTGGGCTTATAATATATCGTTGGAAAGGTCTTTTCGAGCCCCATCAATCTACACCATTATTGGACCCTTATCATGGACCAAAATAAACTGAAATGGACGTTTTCAAATAAATAAGGTCATTTTCAAAAACAGAGAGAGAAGAATTTAATTAAAACTAAACCGCAACACTTGGCTTTCGAATCACTTTCACCTAATTCGATAATAACACAACGTGCAAGGCATTCATCACTGGGTTTGGTTTTGGGGAGACACAAATGGGTATCTACAGTACCCCAAACCGGGTGATAATATTCTTCCATATGAAAGAGATGACATCCTTTGTCTTGATATTCTTAACTGCCTCCGCCTCCACCCATTTGGTGAAATAATCCACAGCCACCAAAATATAGCGCTTTCCGCCTGGAGCAGGCGTATATGGACCCAATATTTCCATGCCCCATTTAGCAAACGGGACCGGGCTGTGGATTGTCGTTAGATTAGTAGCCGGGCGATGTATTAGCTTGCCAAACCTCTGGCATTTATCACATTTCTTCACAAATTCCTTGGCATCTGCCTCAAGGGTAGGCCAAAAATAATGCCGCCTGGCTCTGACGGCTAGGGACTTGCCGCCTATATGGGAGGCGCAAAATCCCGCATGCAGCTCTTCGAGTACCTCCTTCCCCTTTTCTGGGGTAACACATTTCAACAAGGGCTTGAGAAAACCAGCCTTGAAGAGTTCTCCGTTTCTCAACTCGAAGTTTGCTGCTCTCTTTTTCATGACGGCTGCTTCCTGAGGTGAATCAGGGAGCGTGCCGTCTGCAAGATACGCCCGGATGCCATCCATCCAAGTAGAACTTCAATCCAGAATTCCAATGGGCTCTTCATAAATACTTCGTTTTTCAAGAACTTCCCAAAAGACTGACCGAGGCGTATCATGGCAGGAGGATGATGCCAATTTTGATAGTGCATCCGCCGGGTGGTTATCTGACCGGGGCACTTGATTCAATCTGAACTCCTCAAGTGTCCCAGCCTCATCTTTGACAGCCTGAAGATATTTGATCATTGCCGGATAGGTCGCTTCATAAGTGCCCTCATACTGGCTAACAACCAACTGAGAATCAGAGTGGGCGTCAATCTTTGTTGCCCCTGCTGCCTTACACATGCGGATTCCGGCTATCAAGGCTTCATACTCCGCCTCATTATTCGAGGCCTGAAACTTGAACCGTAGTGCATTCTCATATCTATCTCCTTCTGGAGATTCACAAACTATGCCTGCACCACAGCCGTTCTTTGTAGAGCTCCCGTCTACATACACCTTCCAAACCTGATCAACATTATCCGGGAGAACCGGACGAGTCATTTCAACAATGAAGTCGGCAAACGCCTGACCTTTCACTTCTTTCCTTTGTTCGTAGGAGATTTCAAGACTTTGCATTTCAATAACCCATTTCAGCATTCTGCCGGATGACTCTAGAGTGGACATTGGCCGCTTGAGGGGCTGGTCGGTGTAGATTACCACCAGATGTGCCAGGAAGTATGGTTTCAACTTTTTGAAGGCCATATATAGAGCAAGACCAAAATTTTCTACCATGGGGTACCTGAGTTCAGCATTTTTTAACACATGGCTAATGAAATATACCGGGAATTGTGTACCGTCTCGTTCAGCAAGGAGAAAGGCACTGAGAGCATGGTCTGAGACGGCTAGGTACATGTAAAACTTTTCTCTTGGCAAAGGACTAACAAGCCTTGGCAAAGAGTGCAAGTGTTCTTTCAACTTCCGGAATGCCGCCTCAGCATCATCCCCCCATTCAAATCTAGTCTTCTTCCTGATTGCTTGGAAGAAGTAAAGGCATTTGTCACCTGACCGGCCGAGGAACCTCCCCAAGGCGGCCAGGCAACCGGTGAGTCTCTGAACTTCCTTGACAGTGCGGGGTGACTTCATGTCAATTACCGCCTGTATCTTCTCAGGGTTAGCCTCTATCCCCCTTTGATCAATCAGGAATCCGAGAAACTTCCCAGACTCAACACCAAAGACGCATTTCTTAGGATTTAACATAACCTTATGCCGCCTGAGTGTGGTGAAGGTTTCTCGGAGATCAGCAAGATGATCCGCCTGCTGCTTGGATTTGACTATCATGTCATCAATATACGCCTCTACATTCCTCCCAATTTGATTAATGAAGACTGTATTAATCATCCGTTGGAACGTAGCCGGCGCATTCTTCAAGCCAAACGGCATCACAGTATAGCAGAATAACCCCTGATCAGTGACGAAGGCCGTCTTTTCTTGATCTTTTTTCCATAGAGGTATCTGATGGAAGCCGGAGTAGGCATCCATAAAACTCATCAAGGCATGACCGGCTGTTGAATCGACCAAACTGTCAATTTTTGGAAGCGGATAGCTATCCTTTGGGCATGCCTTGTTGAGATCTGTGTAATCTATACACATCCGCCAGGTACCATTCGGCTTCTTTACAAGCACAACGTTTGCCACCCAGTCGGGGAAATTACAAGGCCGAATGAACCTGGCATCCAACAGCTTTTTTACTTCGGCAGCTGCCGCCTGACTCCTTTCCTCACCGTGGTTTCTCTTCTTTTGCCGGATGGGCTTCATTTTTGGATCCACGGCGAGTTTGTGGACAGCAAGATTCGGGCTGATGCTTGGCATCTCTTCCACTTCAAAGGCAAACACATCTTTGAACTCTTTCAGCAGGAGGTGCAAGTTTGCACCCAGAACAGCATTAGCAACCGTCCCAACCGTAACAGTTTGCTCTGGACGGCTGTCGTCCAGAACAAGATCAATACTTTCACCAGCCGGTGATTGCTATTTCTTTTCTTTCTTCACCACCACCAGCTCTGCAGCTTTTCTCTTTTTTCCGGCTGCTGGTGGAGGTGAGGGAGCATCCTTGACATTGTCAAGGTCTATTGGTTCCTTCCCTTGGCCGTCTGCGGCCACAGTATCCTTGACGGCTGAAAGGTAACACTCCCTGGCCGTCTTCTGATCCCCGTTCAGGGAACCAACAGAACCATCATCCCTCTCATACTTGATGAGCATGAGAGAAGGGATGATTACAGCCTTGGCTTCGTTGAGGGTTAGCCTGCCAAGAATGATGTTGTAGGCGGTCAACTCCTCAACGACTAAGAATCTGACGACTATATGTCGTCCTTGGCCCTTCTCACCCAGCCGGATGGGTAGGTCAATTCTTCCGGCTGGATAGACCATCCCACCCCCAAAACCAACCAAGGGGTGGGTAACCGGATGCATGCTGCTGGAGTTGTATTTCAGCTTTTGCAAGCACCGAAGACCGATGATGTCCGACGAGCTGCCGGTGTCAATAAGGATACGCCCAACTAACTGGTTGGCGACCTTGCATTCAATGACAACCGGATCGTCATGCGGGCGGCGGACGCTGCCCTTGTCCTTCTCAGTAATGAGGACATCCGGAAAAGTGGAGCTGGCAGACGCTTGCTCCTCATCATCCTTATCCATCTTTCGAAGATGGCTTTTGGTGCCCCGGATGGTAGGGCCACCACAAGAAAATCCGCCTGCTATGGTGTAGACCGGATCCCTGTCGGTTTCCGAACTACTTGCAGGCTGGGAGGCAGCCTTAGAGGACTGAATCTTGTTCTTCTTTTTAGCCCCAGCTGGGGACTTAGAAATATAGGACTTCAAATGTCCTTTGTCAGCCAGACGGTCCAACGCCCGCTGTAAACTGAAGCAGTCGTTGGTGTCATGGCCAACCTCCTCATGGAATTGACAATATTTGTTCTTGTTCCGGGATTGGACGGAACTCTTCATTGGATTCGGCTTCTCAATGGAGAGTCGGTCCTTTACCTCCATGAGGATGGAGTTACAATCCTTGTTAAACTCGTACCGGGGAACGTACGGTTTAAACTCTTTTTTCTTTTTCTGGGACGGCTGCTCAGAATCACTGACCGCCCAGACTTCTTTTCTTTTCTTGCTCTCTTCTTTTTTCTTCGCCGGCTGAGCAGACCGGCTCTCTTTTTGTTTTTCAGACTTCTTGGAGTCTGACTGGTTACCAGGCGTACAGAGGTCGATTGCTTGTATATAGCTTTCCGCCTCCCTCAGGGCCGCCTGTAGCGTGAAAGCCCCTTTTCTGACAAGGTCAAACTTAAAAGTCGACCCGTCTCTCAGACCCTTGAAAAAGTCTGTAAATGCTACCTCGTCAGACAGCCCCTGGATCTGAATTCTGACCAGGTTGAACCGCCTGACATATGAGCGTAGCCCTTCTCTCTCTCCCTACTTAATGGTGCTCAAGTCTAAACTTGTCTTTTTAGCAGGGATGTTCATTGAGAAGTTGGTGGCAAACAAGAAGGCTAGCTTCTTGAAGCAATCAACAGATCCGGCTGGCAAGTTGCCAAACCATTGCTGGGCAATGCCCTTCAATGTAGCCGGAAAGCAGCGGCACCAGGTGGCATCATCCCAACCTTGTAAACACATTAGGTTGGTGTATGCCATCAGGTGATCTTCAGGGTTGGTGGTGCCATCATAAGCCCCAACCAAAATGTTTTTAACCTTGGCCGGCTGAGCCGCCTCGGTTATATTGGCTGCAAAGGCAGACGGCTGTTCGCCTAGCCTCATCAGCCGGAGCTGCCAGTCCAGTGGCTGGGCATTAGTATATGCCGCCTGACCTCCGAATGGGGGTGGCTGCATGAACTGGAGGCCATATTGCCCATACTGCGCCTGGGGTGCGTATGGCATAGACCCTATCATCTGCTGAGGTTCGGTGTTGACGGATTTACCGCCTGTCCGACTCTCATGCAAGGACATAGAGTTCCTTGCGGAAGCTTGCTTGATGCTGTCTGGAAAGCTTGAGGTAGAAGCTGACTCAGACTGCTGCTGCCTCCTTCGATTGATGACTTCTCTAGCATCAAAGGTAGAGGCTTTTCTAGCCTCCGGCTGGGGTCGCCGGGGCATCAGAATCTTAGACCAATCAAGTGTTGCGGCTGCCTTCTCCTTTGGATGGGGAGTTGGCTGCCTGTCCTTGACCGGCTTCTTCTTCTTCCCATCATTGGGAGTCTTTTTAGCCGGCTGACTCTTGGAAGAGCCTGCCTTGTTGTTGATCATCTTTTTTATTTCACCCTTGAAGGAGTTCATGAATTTCATGAGCTCGTTCCGGGTGACTGGCGCTTCTCCTCTGGTCTTCCGGGTTTCCCCGTCTGACCTCCCAGGGGGCCGGCTGCTAAGGCATGCCTGATCCAGATTTCGTTCCAGCTGATCTCTGGAACGGATGGATTTAGAGATGAGAGAACCATCCCTAGAGATATAAGTCTCAACATCATTGTCTTCTTCTTCATCCTCCTCCTCTGTGAATACCTCTGGCTGAGGCTGAGGTGGAGCCTGAGGGATTTCAAACCCTACTGGTTGTAGGTCTTCCGGGTTACCCGTCTGAGTACCCGGACATAGAGAGGTAGAATTGAGAATTGGTACAGAATTTTGAACCATCTTGAGGTACTCTCCCCACAGACGGCGCCAAATGTTTTAAGTGTTTTTGTCCCTTGGGAGAATTACAACTCGAAGACTGGTCCGGAGGGCTTCTGTACCTGCAAAATCAACGAAGACACCGTTTGGGTGGTGCTCCGCCTCCAACGCTCAAGTTAGTAACTTGAAGGAGAGTAAAAAGTGCGGAATTTAAGGTGGAGATCTGGTTGGATTCCAAGCTCAGGAGTTCTCTGATGAGAGAGAAAATAGGATGTAATAAATGTTTGGCGAATTTCTGAATGTCCCCCATTTTGGGGGAATATCTCCCTATTTATAGGGTCCTTGGGAAAGGTGCCCTCCCCTAGGTCATCTGACCTACGACAGATGGGTTGCGCCGCAATCAATGTGTTTGGGAAATTGGGCCTCTGAAAGCCGCCATTCTGAGAATGTATCTGGGAAGGCCACGTGTCAACTGGGGATAGGTCAGAGGTGACCTGCCAGCCCTTGACACGTGGCAGCCCCTCATTGGTCCACGCAGCTAGGGTAAAAAATCCCCTAATCACCGTCTGTCTGGTGTCATAGCAGCTTGAGGCCAAGAACTCAAGTGGTAATATAATAATACCATAGTAATCATAATAATTCTTCATTCTAGAAGCCATGCGGTGTTGTGGGCCGCCTATTCTTGTGCTCATATTTACATGGTGAGCTTTCAAGATGTCACCCGGCACAAGTTCCGTCTCGATTGTTGCTTTCAAACTATCATTGGCCCGCGATGAGGAGCTCGGCATTCAGCCGTTTGGGTGAATGTAAGCCAACATTTTCGAAACTTCATATTGACAGACGGCCATGGGAGGCCAAGTAACTAAGCTCTGGTAATCAAGTTGCTTCCAAAGTACATAGACGGCATGATAATGCCAAGCAACCGCTGATCAAGCAACGAGAGCTGTTTAGACGGAATAATAAGATACACATGAGGTGTTTTTAGCTTATTCAATGAAGCTCCTTTACACGGTGATTAGTTATGATACCGCCTTACCTAGCTCATCTCACGCAAGGTAAGAAGGCTTAGGTTCCACGGTAATTTGGCCAAATTGTATGCCATACTTACTCCTTCGACTCGGCATTAGAGCCGCTTATATATAGAGTTGGAGCTTGCCGCTTCTTATTCTTACATACGGTTGCCGCCTCACTCACTATATTGCACAAAATATAGATGTCATTATTGCCGTTTTGTTTTCTCAAATGGAGCTTTGCCATATGCTAGTTGGTTAGGAAAGGACCTGACATTTTTTTTTCCAACTTCTCTTTTAGGCTAGCTGTACATATGGCAATTTATGCAAGGAATTGTTGAACAGCCTCGAAATACTCCCCTCGAAGCAGCTGACCGTGAGCTTTGTCAAAAGGAGCTTTGTCACATACTTTCAAAGTGCCGTATGGCTAGTAATCTTTTAATATGCTACATATGTATATTATATACTAAGTGCTGCATGCTTTTCTTTTACCACCAAAATGATCATGCTTTTTTTTTTTTTTTTTTTTTTTTGAACAATATAGTAGTAATCATAATAATGATTTCTAATTTTGCATGGTAGTCCAACCTAACTTCACAGGAATGAGCTGCTTCAAGGGTCATACGGTATTGAATACCGTCTAAAGTAACTCACATTAGTGAGGTTCTTCAATGGTGATACAACCTTTATTGAAGACCGACTCACTACCTTGCTCACCCTCAAATTTTTGAGCGAAAAGACGACCATAGACAGCCCCTATATTCAAAGTGCTGGAATGCTGTGTGCAACTACTCTCACAAAGTAAGTTAGCTCGCTCATCCATCATGGTCATCCGGCGATCAAGTGCCGGCTGACCCATTGATAACGATAGCATGGCCAATTTGATACCGCTTGATCTGATACTATCACTTATGCAAAGCATTTTATTGATAATCATGATGACATCGTCAAAAATATTTGTAGCTAGGTTCACGTCATATTCCTATGCCTCGTGCCGCCTATGCTTACGTGTTATAATAGACTCTTTTGCTATTGGAAGACAATGAGTACCAAGCAGCCCCTTGAAATGAACCCATGGACTCGGCATTAGAACCGCTTGTGTAGGGCTTGGCTTAGATATCGTCTGACCGTTGTACCCCGGCCCAAGGAATCTCTTGAATGATTGCCGGTTGGGATAATGATGATGCTCCACTTGTTTTGGTCAAGATCTGACAACCCGAACCCGAGATCCAAAAGCCCGAGTGATGAGTATCATTTATGGCACTCTTAGGCTAGGTTTTCTTGGTAGTTTTATGCTCGTTTTTAGTCTTTTATGTCGTGTTTTTACATAATAATTCTTGTTTTGCGTGTTTATGTGTAAGTTTAGAAAAATGTGTGCTTTTGATGGTTTTCTTACTATTTTATTCATTTCTCAGTTATTTCTCTCGCTTCTTCGTTTCTTTGACTTGTTTTGTAGGTGTGTTGAGTTTTCCGGGGTTTGATTATCGAGGAGGAAGCTCGAGCTCATTCAAAGAAGTTGATGGAGCTAAGTTCGGGAATCCGAGCATGCAATTCAAGCTAGCTCCACAAGCACAAGCACCATGGAAGCAATGCTTTGGCTCGAAGTGTTCAATTTCTTGGAGAATAAAGAGCTGCCCTTCTCGCGGGCATAGCCTCGAGTGCACTGATTATAGGGATGCTCGGGAGCGCGGAGATCAATCGAGCAAGTAAAGGAGGCAAGCCACGAGCACCACAGCAGGGGTGCGCGCACGCAGGTCTCACTGTGCGTGCACGCAAACCCTGTTGTGCGCACGTGCGGCCTGGGTGGTGCGCACACACCAGGAGCCCCGATTCTCTTTGCTCGATTTTCTATTTATAGCTTTTGACTTTTCCTTTTTCGGGGAGACGACTTATTTTGTACTAGACACTTATTTTCCAGAAATAGAAGAGAGAGAAGCTTAGGATGCTTGATTGTACTTGAATTTGATCTTTGATTTCAACTTGATCTTGGATTTCTTCTTCAAATCAATGAAAATTTATGAGATTTCTTTCCCTTAAATTTACTTTTATTACAATTTCCTTTTATTCTTGAATGTTTGATTTGAATTTTAATCTTTGTTTAAGAAATTGTTGAATGATTGATTTTCTTCTTGATTAAGCTTGAAATGAATATGTTTACGATTCAATTTGTTTTGTTTTTCAATTTCACCATGATTAGTGAGTAGATTAGGTTCTAGGGAGAAGGGGAAGCATGCTTGATTGATGAGTTTTTCTAGTTAATGATCCTTGATTGATTGAATTGTTGCAATTAAATTGGTTGACATAGTTGTGCTTATGATTAATTACACTAGGAGTGATCAACCTACAAGATTAATCTAGATTGCATTGCAAATTTCAATGACATGAACCCTTGATTTGAGAATTGCTTTAATTGATTGAATTTGATTGTGATTTTCCTAGTTAGCCATTCATAGTGATCCCTAGCTTGGCTTATAGGAGATAGCTTTTGGATTCTTTTGGTTGCAACTATTGTTTGTCCTTTGTAATATTAGAATTGATTGAGTGATCCATCAATTAGCATAATCATTGAGCTTGCATGTGGAACCTATATCCCTAGTGTTTAGTATGTTGAATTTCTTGATATATCTAGCTTTCTCAATACCTTAGCTACCAACCATATCTTTCTACAATCTTCGAAGTAGCTTGACCTAGGCTATAGCTTACACCTACTCATTCCTTTGGGTTCGATCCTTGACTTACCATATAATCGTATTAGGTTGGTCGAGTGTTTATAAATTTCGTTTGGCTCTAGGGGAGTGTAGAAAACGACGCACTTTTCCCTACGTCACCGAGCCTAAGATCCGTGAGGCTCCTATCGTCAAGATGAGAACCTGCACAGAGAGCAGAGATTAGCTAACCCCCGGGTGAATCCGGGAATAACCACTCCGATGATAAAGTTAGAAAGTGTTTAAGAGAGAAGAGAGAGAAAGGGAGAGAAAGAGAGTAATAAATGCCCCCTTTTTAAATGGTTAATCTTTCCTATTTATAATGATTTCTCCTGCCAGATGGCTGCATGCCATACAAACCACCTTTGTGCCAAGTGTCGATTAATCAATGCCACGTGCTCAGTTTTACGAGGAGCCGATATGCATGACATTACATATCTGTACCGGTTTCAGTATTTTTCTCCAAAAGATTCGTATACGTATTACCTGTATTAGCAAAGTTATCGGCACTGTAGTAGTTGTCGGTATCCTCCCATACAACTAGCCCCCCAAGTGAGGATGTTAGTTGCTCTAATGTTATCACATCTATTCGAAGCTTGTGAAAATAGGACTGTCTGTTTCTTGCACTCTGTCTAGCATTGTTGATGTTGTTTGATGCCGTGCATACTTTTCTTTGTTGAAGTGTGATTGTGGGTATGTGGAGCTGTGTACCTGGTATGGGAGTGAAAACTCCGTTTTGTCCCCCAAGTGACCTTGTTTGCCGACTGCAGACAAGGTCTACTTAATATAAGAGAGTGGGAGCGAAAAACTCCGTTTCCCCCCCCCCCCAAGTGACCTTGTATGCCAACTGCAGACAAGGTCTACTTAATACAAAAGAGTGAAAGCGAAAAACTCCGTTTTCACCCCCAAGTGACCTTGTATGCCGACTGCAGACAAGGTCTACTTAATACAAGAGAGTGGGAGCGAAAAACTCCTTTTTTCCCCCCCAAGTGACCTTGTATGCCGATTGTAGAAAGGTCTACTGAATACAAGAGATTGGTAGCGAAAAACTCCGTTTCCCCCCCCCCAAGTGACCTTGTTTGCCGACTACAGACAAGGTCTACTAAATATAAGAGAGTGGGAGCGAAAAAACTATGTTTCCCCCCCACCCCAAGTGACCTTGTATGCCAACTGCAGACAAGGTCTACTTAATACAAAAGAGTGGTAGCGAAAAACTCCGTTTTCACCCCCAAGTGACCTTGTATGCCGACTGCAGACAAGGTCTACTTAATACAAGAGAGTGGGAGCGAAAAACTCCTTTTTTCCCCCCCCAAGTGACCTTGTATGCTGACTGCAGACAAGGTCTACTTAATACAAGGTAGTGGGAGCGAAAAACTCCGTTCCCCCCCCCCCAAGTGACCTTTTATGCCGACTGCAGACAAGGTCTACTTGCTGATTGCCGATTGCGAATTGGAAAGTGAACCGTTCGAGTTATGACCGCTCAAATTAATGAGCGGGAAACTCGTAATTTATCTTAACACATGTCATCAATCTAACGTTTGTAATTTTGAAATCGCAAAACTACCCTAGCCGTTGGATTTCTGACAGGGTTGTCACATCAAACATCACGTTTTTAAAACCTCTGTCATTCTTCCCTTTTTTCATTCTTACCCTTTTTGCAAAATACTAACTTCTGAACCAATTTGTGAGAGATTTTCAGTACACGTGCAGCGCTCACCGTTCTTCGAAAGTAGTTACTTGCCTTGCCATCGTTGGATTTTGAAGTATAATCGATTTTTCATCGTTCTTCACTGTGTGCGAATAGTTTACCGTATTTACAAACCCTTAGTCTTTAATTTGCATGTTTTCGATTTTCTTTCGATTTTAGCCTTTAGGTTGATATGTTAGATGTCTGGTAGTAATATTGAGGAAGAACAACCTACCCTTAGCACTATTAGGTGCCGCCTTATAAGACAATCATTTGGGAAAGACATCAGCCAAAAGAAAGGAACTGCTTCCTCTATTTCTAATAATATTGACGATCCATTTCAGCCGTTATCTGCGGAGGAACAGAGAGACGCTTTTTATCGTCATAAGATATTGGCGGACTATGAGAGAGCAGTTCGTCCCACTAACCCTAACATTCCCGACAACATTGAAGTTCTTGATATTGAACCGGTTAGTGTTCGGTATCATTTGCGAAGCTTCGCTGATAAACCCGACATTGATAAGTACGGTTCTAACGTAGGTAATATTCAAGTCAATATTGCCTGCAATGCCAAGGGTAATACAGACTATTTATTAGCCTCAAGCCGCCACCGACATGGCCGAGCCAAGCACAAGGGCTGAGCCTAGTAAGAGGCTTAGGCAGGCGCAGGTTGTCAGTTCTGACAGTTCCGAGTCTGAGAGAGACTCTAAATCTCCTGTACACGACTCTACCGTTAGGTTGGTGTTAAATGACGAGGACGACGCTGGGGAAGAGGTTAACCAAGACGAAAATGCCGAGAGCAAGGGAAGGGCGAAAATGGTTGATCTTATGGCTCAACTTACTCATGAGGAATGTTTGGATGAGGAATATAACTCTAAGATAGACGACGCTGACTATCAACATCCTCTCAACCTTCCTGCTAACAGTAAAGTTGCTGAAGCTAAAATCAGTTTCAGTTGGCTGTCATTGGCAGAAGAAAAAGAATATTGCCGGCAAGCCAAAAGATTCTACAGGTTACCGGATGGTTATGAACTTAAGCTCCCTCTTTCATCTTCTACTGTTCTTGACTGGGCACACGGTCATGTTGCCATTTATGCCAAACATTTTGAATTCGGCCTCCGTTTTCCTCTCCACCCCTTTATTGCCAAGGTTTTTAGGGCTTGGAATGTCTGCCTTGCCCAGCTTACTCCTTCTACCATCCATGCCGTTGTCGCTTTTGTTTGGGTTTTGTTGTATAAAAACTTTCCCCTAACACTGAATTTATTTCGAAGGCTGTTATCCCTTAAACGTGACGGACAATCTGAAGGATGGTGGTCATTGTATACAGCGTCACATAAATTTACAGTCAACCCAAAGCTTTCAAGTTGCAAGGGTTGGCAAGACAAGTTCTTTTTTATGAGTGTTCCTGAACAGTTCCCTATCAGGAGAACCTTTTATCGGCCCCACTCCCGTTTTGGACATATCGCTGATAGAGAAGTCGGGGTACAAGAGCTCATAGCTTTTGATTATTTTTACCCTGAAAAAGTTAATATCGAGGGTGGAAAAAGCCAAATTGTTCCTAAAGTATGGCTTCCAAATGTGAAGTACATTCTAGCCAATGCTTCGTTATCTTATGTTGGTGTATGCTGGAATGACAACTATGATACTTTCTTCATTTTTTAAACTTTTGCCTTTTTATATTACGGCTATAATCCAAGTTCATTTAATGTTACTTCCTAATATGCATATGTGCGTATTTATTGTTGTCTGACCTTAGTCAATTACTTATATTATTGTTATATATTTTTTATAAAATTACTGACGTGTTGCCGTTAAATGCAAGCCCTATCAAGCTAGACAAGAAAGCTTTGGGACTGTCTTCTGACGGCAAGAGGGTCATTTCACGCTGCCCTTCATCACCCAGGCCTGCCTTTGATACCTTAGTGACATTCTGTTCTCATACCCCTACTCGGAATCCTAAAAGATAAGCTGAAGACATGGCGGACGAGAACACAAGAAGGACTAGGCGCTTGATATCACTTGTCAATCGGCGCGGCGGAGCATTAGCCACTGGTACATCCAGAAAGGATGACGACCAGCCAACAAAGCGGCCTAGGTAAAGTTCTGAGGCTCAAAAACCTCCATCTCTTCCTCATCATGCCGAGCCTGTAGGAGACGATAGCAATATCGCAACGGCGAAGAACGTCGTTCCAAGCGGCATGGTAGTGGAGGACATTACTGACTCTCCGCCTCAAACCCAAGTCGCTGTCGAGATTCCCCCTGAACCTCGATCGGCCAGAAGGGAGGATCCCAGAAGAGGTCATCAAGAGGGTCGCTGCCCCAGAGGGCCGTTCTCAAGATCGGTGGCGGCCTGAGATGGATGTGCTCCGAAATGAGTCCATATTTACTGATGACCAGCTGCGTGGTGGGAATCTGGGGTATCGGCTTCTGCGAAATGTGGCCACCCCCGTTAACAAACCATCTGGCCTAATCCGCCCCGTTGCTGCCCAGCACATGCATGGCCTCATGAAGGTATTTTACTTAAATGTTGCTCTATTATACACAAGTTTTCGTCTTTGAGTACTTTTTCCCCTATATATACAGATTTTCTTTTCGTTTACTCACATCCGCTTTCTTCTGCCTTTATCCGTTATTATTTATACATATATTGTGGCTTATTTTTGCTTACTTATTTACTTTCGATGTCTAGGTCGTTGCCTCTGGGACAGAGCTGGTTGAGATGTACAGATATTACCAGGAGCAGCATCACCTGGAATCTTCAAACTGGAAATCTCTAGAATCGGCTCTGAAAAATGCCGAGGAGGCCCTTAACGACATTAAAACAATAAAGGTCAAGGATGATGAGGAGCTTAAGACGCTACGAGAGAAGGTTGGCAAGGTTACCAACTTTGAAGCTGAGTAAAAGTCCTCAAAACCCAACTATCTGAGAAGAGCAAGGCCGCTGATCAGCTTCCCAATGTGCAAAATGATCTTTCTAATGCTAAAAACACCATCAGCACTTTTGAAGCTAAGATTTAAAAAATAGAGGCTGATAAGCCAGGTGTTTGCCTAAGGGTCGTCAACCGATATCTTTACTGTGTTGAATTTATTGTAAAATTCAGTTTGATGGCTGCTAGACTGCTACTCAGAGATGCGTTGCACACGTTGCCGGTTGGACTAAAGCCGTCTGGGCTAAGGTCGAGGCTGCTTTTTTGAAGAGGGCTCATGAAAAGCCTTCCGGCTTTGAGCAACAGTAGTTTGCGGATGAAGACATCCTAAACACTGCGCCAGCTGAGACCGACAGCGTCGTTGATGCTAGCATTCTGAAATCTCCAACATTAGAAGAGGAGAGAGCTTCTATAGCCTGAAGGGGCGGGCAGTCATTACTGACATCTTCATGCGGCTCTTGCGTGATTGGGCCTTATCTGCTTTGAACTGTTTATTTCTTAGTTTTTGAAAAAACTTGTAATTTTTAACAATGTTGTATTATCGGCATATACCCTTTTTTGTGGTGATGCCTGTCGATTGTAATTTGAACATTTTACTTTCATCAGATATCTGTATTAAAACTCGCTACTTTGCATATGCATATATGTGATATCTGTGTTAAAACTCGCTACTTTGCATATGCATATATGTTTGATTATCTTTTATCGCTTATTATATTTATAAATGCTTGAGCTTTAAAATCATAAGCTACCTTCCGCTACCGTTAAAAAAGAGTTAGATAGAAATCATTAAATTAGCACGTACTATTAGCCCTTTTGACACTTTTTCAAATTGACACTTTTTCAAATTTTAGAGAATTGGGCTAAAAATGACTCAAAACAACTCAATTTTAAGTATTTATTGGGCGGGGCGCTATCGGCATACTACTTCCCGGCCCCGCAGTGTATATATGCGCTTTAGCGATTATAGCCACTGTTATGACTCATTTATTCAAACGAAAGAACAACATTGTTGCTGTTTCAGGGTATAACATTAGTCATTCACTCCACCTTATACTTACGGTGAGTTGAGTACCGTTCTTCGCGATCACAGTTACGGCTATGCCTCTAATCGACATATACCAGTACTTAATTTTGCTGGTATTATATCTTGAACCAGCAACCTCACGAGTTAGTGAATACAATTGATCAGATTGTAAGAGAATTAACATCGTGGAAGCGGTTTTAAGTTGTTCGTCCCATTTAACGTTGCTCTGTTAAATGGAGGATGCCTTATATATTTGCAACAGAGGATGTCGGTCTTTTATTCATCTAAAGTCGAATACAAATTTACACGCAGGAATTAGATATGCACGTAGCTAGAGGAAACATACATCATTCGTTCATACATAGTACTTTTTAGGAACCGCTGCATTCCAGACATTCTTCAGTGGTTTTCCATCTGTCGTTTCCAATTAATATGACCCTTGCATTATTGTGTCCCTGATCCGATATGGACCTTCCCAGACAGCCAACAACTTTCCATCGACATTTCCCTTTCCTGTTGATGTCGTCCTACGTAGGACCCAATCTCCTATGCACAAAGAACGATGGTTGACCCTTTTATTATAAGCCCTTGACATTCTCTCTTTGTAAGCTGCCGATTTAACTACAGCCTTCACTCGCAGCTCCGGCAGGAAATCTAGTTGTTGCCTTAGGAGCAAATCATTCTGTTCCTCACAGTAATGTTGAATTCTGAATGTCGGCAATCCAACCTCTGTCGCTACCACGGCTTTTGTTCCGAGCAACAAATTGAAAGGGCATTCACCTGTTGCTTCCCTGATTGTTGTCCTATTTGCCCACAGTATTTCTGGTATCAAATCAGCCCATAATCCCTTTGCATCCTCTATCTTCTTTTTAATGCCGTTATGATCTGCTTGTTAGCTGCTTCCGCCTGGCCATTGGACTGCGAATGACATACTGCGACATACGCAAATTTGACCTTATACATAGCCAAAAGATCTTTCACCGGCTTGCAATCAAATTGAGACCCATGGTCAAAAACCATTGCCATCGGCAGCCCAAACCTTGTGAAAATAATCTTCCAAATAAACTTCTTGACCTCGGCAGCGGATATCTTTGTCACTAGTTCAACCTCTATCCATTTTGAGAAGTAGTCAATGCCAACCAGGAGAACTTCCTTCCACCTGTTGCTGATGGAAACGGCCCTACTATATCCATTCCCTATTGGGCAAAAGGAACTGGATTTAGTATAGGCGTTAAGTCATTTGGAGGAAGGTTGATATTGGAGCAAACTTTTGGCATTTTTCACATTTTTTAACATATCGGGAGGCATCATTATTCATTGTTAGCCGGTAACACCCCCTTCTCATTGCCTCTCTAGACAAGGCCCGGGCACCAAGATGGTTTGCACAGGTTCCTTCATGTATTTCTTCAATCAACCTCTTAGACTCATTAGCCATTATACATCTTTGTAACAGTAGTGAAAATCCCCGCTTATATAACTGCCCCTGGTACATAACGAACCATGCACTGTCCCTTCGCAGCTTTCGGGATTCCGCCTTGTCAACCGGAAAAGCTCCGTATAGGAGGTATCCCAATATCTTATCATACCACTGGTTATCATTTTCAACACACAGAACTTGCTCCGAAACTTCATCTATACTTCTTTCCCTCAGAATTTCAACCATTACTATTCTCTTAAGGTCCTTGAAGCTTGAGCTTGCCAATCTTGCCAAGGCATCGGCCTGCACATTTTGCTCCCTTGGTACCAGCTGCACCTCGAAATGTTGTAGCTGTGCCGTTAGCTGATTTATTTTCTCAACATATTTTACCATGGCGGGCTCTTGTGCCTCATAATCTTTGCTAAACTAATTTGACACCAGCTGTGAATCCGTTTTTAGGATCAAGCGCTTCGCCTCCGCCGCTATTGACAACTGAATCCCCGCTATGGCCGCTTCATATTCAGCTTCATTGTTTGTAGCTTTGAACTTGAATTTTAAGGAGTATTCAAAAATCCCACCATCTGGCGCTGTTATCACAATACCAGCCCCGGACCCAATTGATGTGGCAGAGCCATCTACCGATACCTGCCATGTTCCTAAATCCTCTTCTTCATCATTTTAAGAAGTTTCCACAATGAAATCTGATAGGGCTTGTGCGTTAATTGATACTTTGGGCTTATAATGTAACTCATACTCTGACAACTCAATCGCCCATTTCAGCAGTCGGCCTGATGTATCCATCTTCTACAACGCTTTCTCAAGCGGGTGATTAGTTAATATCTCTATCAGATGTGCATCAAAATAGGGTCGCAACTTTCTGGCTGCGATCACCACCGCAAATGCCATTTTTTCTATCACTGGATATCTACGTTCAGCCGCATTTAAGACATGACTGACGAAATAAATTGGCTTTTGTTGCTTTCTTCTTTCTACCAACAACACTGCAGCCAAAGTCTATGGCGAGGCCGAGATGTATAGTTGCAGCAGTTCACCTTGTTCCGGCCTTGCCACTATCGGAAAGGACCTCAAGTGGTTTCTTACCACCTCCAGAGCATCAGCTTGGTCCTTTCCCCATTCAAAAGTCTTATTCTGCTGTAAGACCATAAAAAACGGGAGCGCCTTATCGGCTGATTTGCTGATAAACCGAGTCAGCCCCGCCATTCTGCCCGTAAGCCTTTGTATATCCCGGATGGTTTTTGGCTGTTTCATCCCGAGTATTTCTTTTACCTTGTCAGGGTTTGCATCAATGCCTCGTTCACTCACCATGAATCCCAAAAACTTTTGAACTCTAAATACACACTTTTCTTGGTTCAGTTTCATCTGAACTGTCGTAAAGTGGCAAAGGTTTCCTTTAGGTCATCTATGTAATCCTCTTTCAGCCTGCTTTTTACAATGGTGTCATCCATGTACACCTCTACATTTACCCTTTCTGCTTTTCAAAAATCTTATCAGCCAGGTAAGTCGCTCCTGCGTTCTTTAATCCAAACGGCATAGCCTTGTAACAATACAACCCGGCATCCGTTATGAATGTCGTTTTTGGCCTGTCCGACTCATGAAGGCTGACTTGGTGATATCCCGAGAATGCATCTAGAAAGCTAAGCATTGCATGGCAAGATGTGGAGTCTACCAGCCTATCAATCCGAGGTAGGGGATAGCAATCCTTGGGGCAAGCCTTGTTTAAATCTGTAAAGTCTACACACATCCGCCTCTTCCCCGTCGACTTTCTCACCATAACGACATTAGCCAACCATTCCGGGTATGTATATGGCTCTATGAACCCTACCGCTAAAAGCTTGTTAATTCAATTTTCTCGTCAAGAAATTGCGTTTCTTTTGCCTTTATCGGCCCGAACTTCCTATCCACATTCAACTTATGTTCCGTTACCTCAGGATGTATCCCAAGCATTTCATCTGCCGAGAAAGTGAACACCTCTACACTTTCCCACAACAAACTAATCAGATGACATCTCATATCAACATCCATATCTGCTCCAACCTTTACCGTTCGGCTTGGATCACCTGGTTGAAGTTCAATTTGCACCATTTCTCCTCCTGGTGACGGCCTTGTATCAAAGTTCTCCATTGACAAATCCCGCACTGTCGGCTCTCTATCCCTTTTAAGGTTATTTGAAATCGGGCCCTTTTGTAATTGATTTTTTAAGGCTGTCAAATAACACGACTTTGCCATCACCTGCCCTCCATGCACCTTCTCCACATCCCCCAAATTTGACACATAGGCGATGGTTAGATGATAAGTTGACACCACTGCCTGTATATCATGTATTACGGCCTTCTAAGAATAGCATTATATGCCGACTGCACATCTATCACCAAGAATTCTGCCATGACATCCCTGGCGGCCGTGCCGTCTCCAAATATAACCAGTAGAACTATGCTTCCCTCCGACCTCACTTTTGAACCATTAAACCCAATTACCGGATAGGGCACCGGCGTCAAGTATTGTCTGCCTATCATCATTTCGTTAAATGCTTGCATAAATAGAACATTAGCTGAACTACCCTCATCCACCAAGACCCGCTTGATGTCGGCTCCGTTAATTGCTGTTATCAGCACCAAGGGATCATCGTGTAGGAAGACAATTCCCCTTGCATCTTCTTTCGTGAATACCACATTGGGTATCTCTACTGGCCGAGGGCGACTGTCAGCATCTAGAGCATTCACTATGTGTCAGTGCTCTGATAGATGTTTCCGTGCCCCACTTATCGTTCCTCCGTGAATTGGTCCACCAGTTATCACATCAATTTTCTTTCCAATCCACAAGGGTGGTTGCCCGCTATCCCCTTTTCGACTTATTTGCCCTTGCCGCCTCTCAGGCCTTCCTTCTATCTGCTGACTCTCCGGCTGGCGATACGGTGGTGGTTGACTTCCCCCCGCATGTAGTCGGTATTGAGTTAAATGACCCTTTCTTATCATCTCTTCAATGTTATCCTTCAATTATGTGGACTCTTCAGTATAATGCCCAACATCTCGGTGGAACATGTAGTATTTCTTAGCATCTCTTCCTTTTGCTTTCATGGGCATAGGTCTTACCCATCCCTCTATGTTCTGGTTAACAGAGTATATGGTAGCCCTGGGCGTATTTAGTGGTGTATACGAACTGTACTGCATTGGCGCCTTGGCGCCTCTGACCTCCTGCCGACTTCCTCCTCCCCTTACTGGGGCCGAATTCCTCGGCCTTCCACCTCCTGAGGATCCCCCTCATATGAGGGTTGTGCCCTGTCGGCTGAGCTAACTCGGCTACTTGTTTTCATTAATTCTTCACTCTTTATATAATCATGGGCTTTGTTAAAAGCCGCTGCCAGTGTCGGCAAATTTTTCCTTGTTAGATACCGTTTGAACTCAGAGTCGTTTAGGCCGTTTATTAAAGCAATAAATGTTATCTCCTATTGTAACTTTGGAATTGTATTGGCTTCATTATTGAACCATCTAATGTAGTCCCTTAGAGACTCATCCGCTTTTTGCCATATGGCCATCAATTCTCCTGAGGTTCTCTACCGAACACTATTGCTAATGTACTGCCCCACAAACATCTCTGTCAGCCGTTCGAAACTATCCATCGTACCATTTTCCAGGTTATTGAACCAATCGGCTGCCGCTCCAGTTAGAGTAGTCGGAAAGACCTTGCACCAAACCGCATCTGAGTTGGTGTACAAAATCATATGTCCTTCATAGGACGTTATGAATCGACTGGGGTCACCTCTTCCATCATATCTGCATATTGGCATCTTTATCTTTTCCATTGGCTGATCCAAAATTTCTTGTGTGAACGGTGATGTCCTTAACTGGGCAATCGTCCGAATCACCCCCTGCCTTTCATCGGTGACCTTCTATGCCGCTGATTTTTGGCACTGACGGTTCGACTGGAGGATTGTACCTCTGTCTCATGAAAGGTTGCTTGTGTCACTTGCGATGACATTTCTCTGCGGGGCTGCCTTGGTGAATTTATTGCACGATTGAATTGACTTTCCAAATTCACAACAAGCACCCCTCCTTCCCCCCTAGCAGTTCCAGCCTCTACTTCTTTTCTTTCCTTGCTCATAACTAACATTACCCTCGCCGCTATTTCCAAATCTTCTGGGGTGAACTCGGCCATGGGATCTGCCACTGTTCCAATATATCGTTCTGGAATTACCGGCATATTGAACTGATTCTCTTCCAGAGTGTGGGTTTCATCCACTATTCTACCTCTGGCTGCACTCCAACTCTAGGATTTATTATCCTACTCGTCCCATTGTTACTTCCAAGTGTCTCTTTGTTACCGGCCATGATTTCTCTATGTGAGGTCCTTAGGCGATAGAAGTAATCACTACCCCTTCCTTCTAGCGCCAAATTGTTTCAGTCAAGATACGACAACCCGAACTTGAGATCCAAAAGCCCGAACTTGAGATCCGTGAAGCTCCTATCATCCAGATGAGAACCTACACAGAGAGAAGAGATTAGCTAACCCCGGGGTGAATCTGAAGATAACCACTCCGATGATAAAGTTAGAAAGTGTTTAAGAGAGAAGAGAAGATGGTATGAAGAGAGAGAAATTTATAGAGAGAGAGAGAGAAAGTAATAAATGCCTCCTTTTTAATTGGTTAATCTTTCCTATTTATAATGAGTTCTCTTGCCAGATGGCTGCATGTCATGCAAACCACTTTTGTGCCAAGTGTCGATTAATCAATGTCACGTGCTTAGTTTTACGATGAGCCGATATGCATGACATTACATATCGGTACCGGTTTTAGTATTTTTCTCCAAATGATTCGTATCCGTATTACCTGTGTTAACAAAGTTATTGGCACTGTAGTAGTTGTCGGTATCCTTCCACACACCACTTTCATGAAAGAGTGGCTTTTGATCTCACACATAAATGCTCATATACATGCGGCTTTTCATACATCTATATATATGAATATTCTTTAGTGACGATCACAAGCTTTTCATATATCTATATAAATGCTCATATAGCCGCCTATCTCCACTCATACATGTGAGCTTCTTCAATATGATATGGTATTAAATACCGCCTGAGCCGACTGTAGAGCCGCTTGTGTATGCTAATGCAAGAAAAAGCTAGCCCGTCTAGGTAGCTCAACAGCTGGTCCTAGAAGCTAAATGTCACCCATATGCTCGTTCAAGTAGTGTTAGACGGCAAAGGGGGGTTGCCGTTTACTATACATGAAAGGCTGGTGATCTTGGCCTTTGGTGTACCGACCTCGTAAGCTTCAAATGAGCCTTTTGTACTTGACGATTGCTGCCTAACACAAGCTGCACGAGTTATGTATCATTGTGATATTACTCTGTCAAATATTAAGCTCTATTCATTTCATTGCATTTTGCCTTGATGCTCAACCCGGTTGCCGACTTGCCGTATGTATCGGTAACACGTAGCACTGGGTGTATTGAGCAATCTTGAATGAGAGTGTCGCATGGCACTCATAGGCGGCTTTGATGATGTACGACCATGGAGCTTGCTTTCAATGTGTTGTGAACATATAAGCTGCTCATGGAAGGCCATATTGAAACGTTCGTCACTTAGCTCATTATATACTTTATGTTTATATATATAAATATTTATTTATATATATATACTTATTCAACAAGAGCATAAGTGCCGCCTAACAACTTAGTATAAAGTAGTTCTCATATAAGTTAGTGTTGGCTAGCTCATTAGACAAAGCAAGCCACTTGGCATGCATTGATGCCGTTTGTGTTTGCACGCATATGGCAAGCAACTTATAAATAAATAAATGCAAATTGTCAATTGTTTGTATTTGAATAATGTACTGCCTTTATAAATATATACAGTTTTATCACTGCCCGGCTTAGGAGGATCAAACGACCTTTTTTTTTTATTTATTTATTTTTTTCGTCCGAACTTCCTTAGTGACAATAATAAAATGTATGACTTAGTCTGACAGGTCACACAATTTTCTTTACCGTCTGACTCTTGATATTCGGCTTCATGACGCCTGTAATACTTGACATTTGGCCTCATGATGCCTGTATGTTGTACTTGACATTTTACCGTTTAATTCTTTTGCACTTGTCTAATGAGTTAATGCCGACTGTGTCTCATACAACTTGGATTATTTTTGTTTGACCAAGTATAGTTTTCTTTCAAGAAGTGAGGCTCTCCCTCTTGAGACGGTGATCCACTCTGTCTAGTGCCATTACAGATGTGTCTCGCCATAGACAGCGCCAAATGTTTTGGGGGGTTTTTTGTACGTACCCGAGTGGAGGGTGTGTACGTCCCGCGGGAGACAGATCCGCGATGCAACACTCAAACAGCCTGATTGTTTTGGGGTTTTTTGTACGTACTCGAGTGGAGGGCGTGTACGTCCCGCGGGAGACAGATCCGCAATGCAACACTTGAACGGCTTGGTCACCTGCAAAACAACGAAACTCCTGTGTGCAGGAGGTTCACCTCCGACGATCAAGTTAGTGACCGGAAGAAGGTATTTTAGAGAGAGAAAGTAGAGAGAAGGGAGAGTAATTTTTGGGGTCATTGCCCCTTGGAGGATATATTGATTGTATTCAAACTGATGTAAATGAGGATCTTTTACCAAAATGGCTAATTTTTTTTACAAAAATATTTACCAAAAACGGCTAATTATGAATTTTAATTCCAAAACTAGCTAATTTATTGACTTTAAAGGAAATAAAGGAAATTATTTATTTCTTATTTTTCTTTGAACCAATTTGGTTCACTTTATGGGTATTTTTTTTCAAAAAAATAAATTGGGTTTTTTTTTTATTATTTTGGTTTTTTTTTTGGAAAATTTTAATGTCATGGTTTAAAATATCCCATTATTTTGAAAAATAACATTCAACGTAATATATTTGCAACAATTCTCAAGAGACTCTACTTTATTTAGTGATGCAACCGTGCAAGCATCAACATTTTGTAAAAGTTACACAAAATTTTTTTAAAAAAAAAAAAAAAAAAAAAGTCGATCACTCAAAAAATTGATCAAATTTTCCAATTAACACACAAAAAAATTTCCAATTAACACACAAAAAAAAAAAAAAAAAAAAACAATTGAGAACATATTCATTGTCTATCATTATATATCACATAAATATACGTAAGTTTTATTTATTACACACATTAAGCTAAAAATATTCAAATTAGCAGATATTAACAGAGAGTATACAATTGACTGGCATGAAAAAGATGAACAATACCTTAAAAACGGTTATCGTTGTATAAATTTGCGGTAGTGTTGATAGAACAATACTACTTGAAATTCCAAATTTTTGTGATACGATCTAGAAGAAAATTAGTTTTTTTGTTTTTTTTTTAATCAAAACAACTCTGTATATTTGTATATGGCTTAAACATTCCAACTTAAAAAAAAATCCTATATCAAAAATTTTTTTTTTTTAAAAAAAAAAAAAAAAAAAAAAGTGAAGCAAACCGATTCTAAGGAAAATAAGAAATAGCTAATTTCCTTCCAAGTCAATTATTTAGCTAGTTTTAGAATTAAAATTTACAATTAGTCGTTTTGGTAAATACTTTTATCAAATTAGCCGTTTTGTTAAAAGATCCTATAAATGATCAGTATTTATAGTGCATTGGGACATGTGCCCTTTAGGTTATTTAACCTAAGTAGATTGGCTTTCAACCGTTTTACGGTTTCTAGGGTTATGGGCTTAAAACCCATTTTAACCCTTCTATCATTGAGTGACAGGTGCCATGCTTTAATTGGCTCATTGAGCGCTGAGCTTATGGACATGTGTCGCTGTGGCATTGGTCCACATATCAGGGTATTTTTACCCTAAATAGGGTCAACTCAACGGGTTTTGAATATTTTTTTTTCTTTAATTTATTTTTTACTAATTTCTAATTTTTTTTTAACTAATTTTGTATCAATAATATATTTTAAAATTTGATATATATTAACTATTTATCTTAAAATTCATTGAACAACCCGGACATTGCACAGGGCACAAAACTAATATTATTATAAAAGCATTAGATCATACAGTTTCATGTCGTTTAGTCCATCGAATTGAAAATATATACGAATATATAAAAGAAATTGGAAAGCATATATAGATATAAATTGTAGTCTATGCCTTCAAGGCTTCAAGGACACTTTGGTTTTCCCTTGGAATTCTTCTTGTCTCTGTAGCAAGGGCACTCATCCTTATTCCCAGATGTCCCGGAAGGTACACAATGGCAATCCTCACAGCATATTCCACAATATTTCATGCATCTATCATTATAACCCGCTTTAGAGCATCTCACACTGCATTTCGAGTTGCAAAAATCTAAATTGAAAAAAAAAAAAAAAAAAAAAAAAAAAAAAAAAAAAAATCACATTAGAAATCACTTTGTACAACTATATGAAGCATGCTTTAAGCAACTGAGATATTGTAGATGACATGTTCATAATTTCATCATCAAACACGAAAACAATATATACTCGTATGTAGCTAACATGTTTATCATTCTTGCCACTTAATAGAAATCACATACTTGGTCAGTTGGAGGATATATGTTAGTTCTATTAAAGTTTGTTGACTGTGAAATAAAAAAATTAAAGTAAAAAAAACTTATTCATCATTAAATTCTATACATAGTAACAAATATGACACATTTCTCATGTTAGTCAATGCATAAATTTAAATACAAATATATCAAATTATTAATAAGTAAAATCTATTAAAACCTAATATATTAAAAATAATTATTAACTGAATTTCAATAAGATATCATCTGATTATGTTTTTATTTATCTACAGTATAATAGTTCACGAAATTTAATTAAACTAGAGTTTTTAAAAAGTATCAAAAGTAAAAACTTGTTAAATAATTTGAAACGGAAAAATATTAATTAAAGCATATATAGAGCGTTTTATACGTGTTATGAGGACTGAGGAGCTATGGGTAGCTTAAGAAGATAAGGAAGGTAATTCATACATTTGTTTTCAGATATGAGCTAAAAGCCTCATTAAATTTCACAAAATTAATTGTCCCTCCTACCCTAACGAAAGATTCCCTTAATTTTTGGAAGCAATTTTGGAAGTGTTTTGATGGTGAAGTTGTTCTTCGAGTATAAGTGAATAAGAATATTTGGTAATGGATACATGTAAACTTTTTTAATTTTTTTCTTTTTTTTTTTTTTTTGAGAGAATATGTAATCAATTTTAAATTGAGGTAAGAAAAAATAGAGCCCTTTATGTTTCAAGGGAGTACAATTAAATAAAAAAATATATTACACTTCCTCCGTTTTCCTAAGTCTAATTAACTTTTTGTTTTATCCATTTTTTAAAATTCTACACACTCTCTTTTTAATGACAACTTATTATTTATTTTTATTGTCTACAACCCTATTTTGTGGGACCCAATGTTATTTGATAAATCTTCTAGACCGTGTCTCTCTCATCTTTAATACTAAAGTACCCACATGTATAATCCCTATTAAAGGATTTATATCTTCGAGTCACGTGCAATTACTAGATAATATAATGAATCAAATTATGGAGCTAGTAAAGCCAATTGAACAGGTCGTATAAGGTCACACAAAATGCCTAAATTGATTATAAGAGGAAAAGGTCGATGATGGGCCTTCTCCCTCTAGGTGGTCGGCTATATGGAGGAGATTACGTGGATCGGGGTTTCCAATCTAGTCTAATTATAATAAGATTATAAATAAACTAGGTGCCTAAGGTTTTTATAAGACAATTTTACTGTTAATCAAACCCGAGTTAGCAAACACAAAACCCAACCCCCTAAAATTCTCTCTCTGTCCCCTACTTGGGCTGGTGTGTGTTTCTTGGTGGTGGTGTTTCGTGGTTGTGTCTATTGTTCGCAAAGGTGGTGATCGTGGTATTTCCTCTTTATCCGACCAATATAGCATTGGTGAACGGCTTAATCGAATCTCGTGGACTAAGTACAGGAGTAACGCTTGTGATCCTATTCTCTCCCTAATTGTCAATCAATTTTGCTACGTGGAAATCAAGCTTCAAAGGTATAATTATGTGATTCTTTTGTGTTATGCATGTTGGTGCGTATGAAATGTGATTCATGAAATTCCACTTAGAATACCTAAATCCCTACAATTTTTACTTTTCCTTGATTTATGTAGTTACATTAACTGGGGAACACTCCGCAAAACCGAGGTAGTACTATGTAGACCTTCTAGGGGGCGTTTGATTTAAACAATGGTATGAGTTTGAAATGAGGAATGAAACCTGGGTGGTATGGGGTTGGAACTTAATACTTGATTTCATGTGTTTGATTTTTATCTAAGAATGAAAGTTTTCTTTTAATTTTAAACCTAAAGGTATCGGTATGAGTCATACCCACCTCCCCCCTTGGGTTTCAAAAACCCATACCTTGGGGGTTTGAGATATGAGTTTGAAAAATGAAATTTCTAAAAACAAACACAAGGTATGGGTTTTGGTCCTTACAAACCCATACCTTATACCTAATATGCTTGAACCAAACACCCCCTTATTGACTTCGCAAAACCGAGGTAGTATTATGTAGACTTTTTATTCAACTAGGGATAAATAATAAGATCTATATTATATAAGCCAAGAGGGAAGGTTGTGATGCTCACCTTAAAACATTAGTACTCCTCATAGCTTATTACACTATAATATTGAATAAAAAAGGGTAAAAAAAATTAAAAAATAAACCCGTCATCTTCCATTACAGATAAGTAACTTTGTATATCAAATATTCCGTAATTTAATAAATTTTAATATTTTTTTTAATCAATCCTCCAATCAAATGAATGAGTAGTTTCTTTGTTTATCAATCTTTTTAATTAGCTAAAAATCAATAATTAACTAATTAATTCCTAAATTTTTTTTTTTATAAATATAATTGTTTAACTCATTTGAGGTTAAATATAATTGTTTAAATTAAAATCAATACTTTACTTACACTACCTCACATTTTCTTTGTGTCATTCTTCTATAAACAATGTGTGTGACTGTTTAAATTATTATTCATATCAACTATACTATTATCAAATAAATTATTTACGGTGAATTTTTAAGTATTTGTTGTTATTGATTTGTGTACTATTATGGATTTAGGGTTGATTTGTATACTAATTATAGACTTAAATATTGTTATTTTAGAGTTTTATATTATTATTAATAATCCCATAGTGGTGGTAATAAGGACTGTATGTGCTGTAACTCCACCGACACAAATGTACTCGATGAAGACGAAGATGATGGTATCCCATTTTATAAGCTTACCTTTTGGAAATATATATATATATAGCTTACCTTCTGGAAAAATATATATATATATATATATATATATATATATATATATATATATATATATATATATATATATATATATATATATATATATATATACACTCTTTTTTTACATTCCTATTTGTAAAATTATACGGGAATTAAGGAAGTTTGGATAAAACAAAGAACAATAAAACAAAGTACAATGAGAATTACAAGATATTAATTGATGTCTTTGAGTAAAACAAAGATAGAATAATATTTAATGTTGCATATGTCATCAATTCTTTGAGAAAAAAGGACCAATAATATTTTTTGGTTGAAAAAAAAAGGACCAATCATATTCATCTAAACTGATGCACATGGATTCTGAAAATAAGAGTGAGTAAAGAAGAGTGAGAATTAGAAAATAAGAGTGAGAAAATAGAAAAAACATTCATTACAAAACAGAAAAATAGGGATAATTTGGAATATTTGGTAAAAATTTACTTATTAAAAAAAGAAAGCAGAAATGTAATTTTGAAATACCCAAAAAGAAAAGTAGAAATTTATAAAAGGGACGGGAGGTGTATAGTTTTTGAGAAGTTTTCAAGTGATCGAGAACTATGATGGAGAAAGAGGAGAGAGACATTTTTTTAACATCATAGTAACTTCTATTGACTTTAATTTACTATAAAAGCATTGCGCGAAATTACAATATTACATTATTAAGTATTTGACTTAATAAATACTTGTATATTTTTTCTTAAATTCAACAATTATTTTTGGAAAATTAGAAATTACTAGTTATTGGCACAGGCGATGCTCCAGATATAAACTTATAAATTTGTGATTATAATGTTAGTATTCAGCAATAATGTAACTGAATAAAATATTATAATAATAAATTAAACTTAAGATTAATGGGTATTAGTTTTTTATTCATTTTACTTTACATACTAACATAATAACTTATGTTTATTACTTTGTATAATTGCTTGATTGATATTGAATCTAGAAATTAGTATTCAAGGAATAAACAACCATTAGTGTGTGATTAATGTCTTATAAATTAAATTGTTAATTATTGTGCAATTACTTAGGAGTGGAATTTTATGGGACAATTAAATATGAAAGTTACACATATGAAGAGTTTTAGGATGATAAGTGATTACACATATGATGACGCATGGTGCTCACGTGGGGCCAAATCATATTGAAGGAACAATGACACATGACGGTAGAATGTTGTCCCATTGAGTTTTAATAATATTATAGATTACAATAATTCTATTTAATTTGCACCAAAAAAAAATTAGTTCTATTTAAAAATGCGTTCGCACAATAAATAAGTTAGAAATAAAACCATGCCCACACTTATGATCATTTGTTAAACACAATTTTATTTTTATTTTTTCATTTTAAAGTTGTTAAACACAATTATAATTACAAGTAATACATTTATTTAAAAGCGGAGGGTGTGTTAGACTGCTAGTTAATGTAAATGGAATAAGACCAAGGTCTTGATAAGGATTTCTCATTGCATCGTTTGATTTACAACTAATTCCATCTTCAATTTAATTTATTCAATAATTTTTAGGTCCGGGCAATACCCTAAGTTACTCCATTAACTCTAGATTATAAAGATTCCTATCTATGTTTAATTTTGGTAAGATGACATATAATATGGTGATAGTTTAGTGGCTAACACTTTAGTTTTTAAACTTAAGGTTGTGGGTTCAATCTTGTACAAACCATATTTTTAAGCACGTGAAATAAAATACTCGATTGATTGGGTTCAATCTTGTACAACCTAATAAAGTTTGTTTTTGAAAAAAAAAAAAAAAAAAAACTACCTAATAAATAGAAATATTGTACGAAATTGTCTAGTAAGAGGCAAATCGTTGTAAATTGTTACCTCTAAGTCTCTAACCGGATTTTCACCGTTGACCTACTTTTTCGATGTTGATCGACCTCAAAACAACTCCAAAACCAACATATAACTTGCTTGACACTGTCTCCACCACACCAAAACTACCCTCAAACCCAAAATCATCACCACCGCTTACCCCAAAAATACTATCTCAAAGCCCAAAACTAACCCCACTAACTCAAAATATCCCTCAACCGACCACTGCAAAAAATAGCCGTACGACCTTGAAAACCAACCCTCGCGGTGGTTTCAGGGGTGTTTTGTGTTGGGTTAAAGACGGAAAATTAGGTTGACAGTGGAAATATGACAAGAGATAGTATTTTACAATTTTTACCTTTTATTATGTAATTTCTTACAATTCTTTTAAGTAGGTAGTTTCTCACAAATATGATTTTTTTTAGATAGTTTCTGGCAAAAAATCTTTAATTTAAAAGTATTACGTACATAGTTTGATGAATATTATCTGTAAATACATTTTAAAATATTGAAACTCATAATTCAAATGAAGAACTTATACAACTTTATGAGGCAAGAATCTGTTGGACATTTTATACAATATTTTAAATTTAGATCCTGTTCTCTTCACCTTTAAAAAATAATATTAATTAAAAATAATTTCAGTTCAGTAAAAATAAATTCAGTTCAATAAAATTAATTTCAGTTCAGTAAATATAATTTCAGTTCAGTAAAATTCAATTTTTTTAAAGAAGAATTATAATAGAAAATCAGTAAAAATAATTTCAGTTTAGCAAAAATAATTTCATTTTAGTAAAATTAATTTAAGTTCAATAAAAGTAATTTAAGTTCAGCAAATATAATTTTGTTTCTAGTAAAAAAAATTTCAGTTCAGCAATAATTAGGTGAAGAAAACGGGACCTTAGTCGTATATTAGGATGTCTCAAAAAATGGAAAAGACATTACTTTTCAACTTTAAAGAGTTCCATTACATCTCAGGGGTAGTTTGGGGTATGAGGAAGAGAATTCCTTTGTCCTAACTGCCCTAAATTATATAGGTGCATAAATTCAAATTGGGTTGACCTATGATGGGTTGTTGTCCGGTAGCACCTTTTATAGTTTTATGTTACCCACCAAATAACATAAATCAAGATTAGACTCTATATACTTCATCATTGTTTGGGGTCACAAAGAGTTGGCACGATAGATGTAACTAACTATTATTTTTAGACATCATACCTAATACAAACTAACCGTATTTACGTGTATCAGCATTTAAAAATATGATCAATGATCATACTCGATACAAGGAGTTTTAAGCACGCAGAAATTCATCTTCTACATATATATATTTTAACAAAAATATAAAAATAACAAATAAAAATTAGAAAAAGATTACGGCATGCAGGACTACGTCAATATATAAACATTTAAATGAATAGGTTTTAGCTATAGTGTGTTACCAGAGCCTGCTATTGTAGTATCCACCAATGTGACGGCAACAGTGAGAATCAGCAGAGATGCTATAACAATCTTCATTTTTTTTTAATACACAATTAATTTTGTAAAGCTTTGTGATTTGTTGGGAGAAACATATCGTGTGGAAGTGTAATTTATATACAAGTAAGAAATACTTAGCAAGGAGAAACGTAAGGGTCAGTCTCAAGCATCGGATGAATTTTTGTGAAACAGCAAATCCACAGCCTGTCTTTTGGCTTGTTTTTGGTATGATGACCCTACATTTATCGTTTTGGTTAGCAGCGTGTGGTAAATATTACTCCTATCGTACAAGGAAATACCATTATTGTTCTACTATTTATGTCTTGATTTTGACTAATTTCTAACTTGTAACTTAATGAAAAGAGCTAAATAACCTAACTAATCAAACATTTATAATTCTAGAATACAAAGTTTGATTCATGTATGAGTATGTTTATGTACACAACAATATTCACAATATTTCACAACGAGAGTTTGATTCTCATCACTCACCCAGTCGCCCTTATGGTTGTCTAAACACACACAAACACACACACATACGGAAAAAAAAAAAATGAAGGTTAAGGTCGGAAATTTGGATATAGTTTTAACAACCTCACCACCATAAATATGTGAAAGGTAACTGGTCTTTGCGGCAAGTGATTATGAACGAAAACATTATTGATGAATAGTTTATCTCAAGTAAAAGTAATGCAACTAATGTGGCTTAACTTTAAGCTTTCGGATATAATTCTCGTTTGATGCCAATTAAATAAGCAAGTAATTTAACATTTTCCATCCTTGATATTCTCGAAGGTTCGAAGTATACTATGTTTATATTGTTGCTCCATTATTAGTTGATACATTTATATTATCTGATTTATCTTACGTACTACCATAACTATAAGGAAAAATTGCTAATAATAATAAAACTTTTGTCCCATTCTTTTTGAATAATACAACCTTTTGATTATTTTATAATAATACAACCTTTAGAGGGTGTTCATTTTAAACTAGATTAATCGAAATTTCGGTGAGTTTTGAGGTGAGAGAAGGGTAGGGGATATTACACCCTTCCTCATCCCTACCACCAAAAACTCATCCCTCCCTTTTCCAAACCTCAAAGTCCACCGAAAACTTGATTTTATCTTGTTTAAAATGAACACCCTCTAAAGGTTTTATGACAAAATAATCCAAAGATTGTATTATTATAAAAGAATGGATCAAAAATTGTATTATTTTTAGCAATTTTTCCCCATAAGAAAATTGTAATCACAAAACTAAGTCTAACTAAATTTTTTTAAATACTGTTTAAAGTCGAATAGTATCAGCCAGAAAGAGTCTAGCAAAATATTATAAAATAAAGTGGAGTAATGTTTGTCTATTGTCCAACAGGAGAAATCTTCCAGAATTGAATGGTGATATGGAAAAAGTTTCATGTAACACTACCGTAATCCTTCTTTTGAAGAGTTAATTTATATATTTTTTTTTTGTTTTTTTTTTTTTTTGGAAGAGTTAAATTAAGGACACTTTGTACTGTTCCCATCTATTTTTCATTGATTTTACTCGTTCATTATCCTTCTTTTGGTATATATATTAATAGTTAATCATTATGTGAACTGAAAGGTTTTAACTTTTAAGCATTATTATCATCTCATTAATTTTATAACTTTAGTGGTTTTTTTTATTTTTGTTTTTGTAATTATTTTTTTTTTCATATTTAATGAACAAAAAATGTTACATAGTACAAGTTAAAATCAAAGGTGTTTCGGGGTTTTTCTGGTCCCTCGGGAGAGTTACGTCACTAAGACTGGATCCTAGCTATCTGTACTTGCAAAACAAAGGAAACACCGGGTGGTTGGATTTCTGCCTTCGACGATCTAGTTAGAACTAATCGAAAAATGTAAAAAGGTGCAGAAAAAGTAAAAGTAGATTTTCTCGGATTCCGAGATCAAGTGTTTTCTCTAATGTGAGAGAATTAAATGTTTTAAATAAATGAACGTTCCCCAAAAATGGGGGAAAACTCTCTATCTATAGGGTCATTAGAAAATATACCCTCTCTTAGGTCACTCTGACCTACATTTGGTGGGCGGCGCCATTTTACGGTTTTCTCGGGAATTGGGCCATGAAGGTTGCCATTCTCATTGCTAACTAGGAATGCCACGTGTCAACTGGTGAGTGGTCCTTATTGGACCTATCTTGGGATGACACGTGTCCCACTCTTATTGGGCCACGTAGCAAGGGTATTTTTACCCAAAACGTTTGCCCCTCATAGAGGTGAAGTAGCGGGCCAAGTTGCGCCTGTGATACGCGTCACTCTGGAAGTGGTGAACAGTTTTTAATTGTTCTTAGGAAATCTCTGAGATGCCCCCGTCTTTACCCCTTTATAAATAGCCATTTTACCCCCTCTCTCCACATCTTTGACATTTGCAAAAATATAGGGAGAGAAAGAGAGATTTTTAGAGAGAGAGACTCTGATCACCGCCTGTAGAAGCTTTCGTGAAAACTTTCGTCTGCCACTTTTCGTTAACACAGCCGGTCAACGCTTGAGACTTATTTCGACGAGCTACATAACGATATATATATATATATATATATATATATATATATATATATATATATATACACACACACAAACGGTAAAAGTTTTAAAGAGCTGAGAAGGGGAGAGACAGTTACCTTTATATATATATAGCTTTCAATAAATGGATTCACCATCAGCACACACCACAGCCTAGGTCAATAACTAGCCAGTCTCCCGGTATTGCTGAGTCTAGGACTGGGGGTGTTGTCTCTGGGTGTTTGGATCTGCCTTGCTTATCCCCGAATCTGACTGTCTTTGTGTCTATGCAGGACACAATGGCGAGGGTTATATAGACGGCTACAAAGTCAAGACGCAGAAGGCGCACTTAGGAAGTGCCAGCGAATGAGATTACGTCGGATGAAGAGTATGAGGCGCCAGGTGAGCATGAGGCAGAATCCCCACAAGGCACTCCTTCCACTCCCAGCGATGGGATTTTAAACGAATCAGACCATGGAGATGGTGGAGAGGCGGTCTCCATATCTGGCTCTCAAAGTGAGTCTAAACGAAGCGGTAAAGAGGCAGCCCGTCGATCAGGCTTAGAAGAGTCAACCTCATTTCAGGTGGATGCAAATTATGAGGCCTAGGAGAAGGTATATGGGTAGTCTATGAGTAACCCAACTAAAACGCAAATGTCCGCTAGGGATAGAGTTACCTTGGAAGCTAGCTTCCTTGCGTTTAGTGATAAGTGCCCAATAGGGGCCAGATGGGAAATACTTGTGCTGCCTGCGGAGGCAACTATTGTCTGGGAAGATGACATTGATCCGCCGACAATTATTCCAGCTGTTATGAGGCGGTGTTCAAAGCTGGCCTCTGCTTTGATAGAAATGGTGTCCTTCGAACAAGTGTATTATTCCGGTAGAGGGTTCAGAATTATTAGAAAGCTAATTATTCAGTGAGGTCAAGTGATCGGAATGCCTAGTTGGAGGCCGCTTCCGATCAGTAATATTAATCCATAATTAATATTACAACCTAATCTTGACTGAACCCTTCGGGTCACACCCAAGCAACTAATGATCTGACACAAAGAATTAATTCGGAAGGAATTAATGAGTCGCTCGAGTATTAAATATTTAGACGTCGGAAATCGAACTAGGAGCGTCGAAACTGAGCGTCACAAGTCGAGTCGAATTAATAAAAACGAGACGATAAAATCAAACTACGTAATCGACAATTACCAAAATTCCCTTAGCATCAGAATACCCCGAGCAATCCGAGTGCTAGAGGAAACTGGTGCTAGCATGTGCACCGGACCTAGGTAATGGTGCTAGGTGCACATGGCTAGCATGCACCAGCCGCGCACAAGGCAGCAGCAACCCGCATGTGCATGCGTGGCTTGCTGCGCATGTGTGGGCTTGGTGCGAGGCTAGCACTGTCAGCACGCAAATGCTAGCATGGCACCCATATAGCAGCAGCATCTATGGCGCGCCAGCATGCTAGCAGGACACGCACATAGCCGCACCAGCTATGGCGCGCTAAGATGCTAGTAAGGCACGTACATAGCAGCAGCAGCTATGGCGGGCCAAGCAAGCTAGCAACGCACATAGCAGCGCTGCTATGGCAGCGCCAGCTGGCGCGAACTGGTTGGCGCATGTGGCTTGCTTGGACCGGTTTTGGGGAAGCTTGGGGAGGAAGGCAATGGTCCCCTTGTTGGGTTTCGATGAGTCGGACTCACCGCGGAAAATAAAACCAGAGCTCAAGGAAAAACTCACAATTAATATAACTAAAGTAATAAATAGCAACATTAAGAAAAGACTAAATTACCCTTGAAGCGTGCTTGCACGACCACCAGAGCTCTTACTTGAGAAAGCCAATTCTCACAAAGGGCGATGACCTCCAACGGTATCTACCCACAACACGACCCGACCATTCTACTACTTGGAGGTTAGCCAAGTCCGACCAAAAAGACTACCCGAGTAATGAATGAGCTTATAGGCTTCCTCTCAAGTGGAGATGCCTAATTGAGCTCTTACTCAAGTGAGTTTCCCAAAATCCCAAGGGGAATAATTATAGGGAAACTCAAGAGAGAAATCCACTCTCCCATCAATGTAGGAGAGTTGGTAAAATGAATTTTCCTTCTTTATTTTTAAATCAAAATAAAAGAAAATAGCCAACAACTAATTAATCAAGCGGCATTCTAAGAGGAGAGGTTAGGTAAGGACCACAAGGGAAGGGGAGAACCAATACTTAATCCCCAAGGCTCCTAAGAAGACCGGCCCTCTCACTCTTAGCTCGAATGAGCACGCGCCACATGGCAGCCCAAACCGTGGCACCCAAGCAACCTTGCTGGCGCTTGGTGCGTGCGGCTAGGCCTGCTGCTGGGTGCACGCTACGTGTGGCAGGCCTGCTGCCTTGGCCTAGCAGCGAGCATGCTTGTGCGCTAGCCCAACAAGCTTGTTGTTAGGCGTGCCACGCCATGTTGCACCACTCTCCTGCTGGCATGCACGCCAGCACGCACATAAGCTGCTAGCAGCTGCCCGCACATGCTAGCACGACTTGCTAGCCATGTTCTAGCAGCCATGCTAGCAATGGTTCGCTAGCATGCCGCAGCACCAACTAGCCACCCTAGGCTCGGTTTGGTGCACATACTACCCACCTTGCTATACCAAGTGCCCCTAGCACTCGGTATAATCGGGGCATTCCAACGCTAGGGGTATTTTGGTAAATTGTTGATTAATTATTGATTTTACCGTATCGTCTTTTATTAATTTGACTCGACTTGGGATGCTCAGTCTCGACGCTCCTAGCTCAATTTCCGACGTCTAAATTCATATTACTCAAGCGACTTATTAATTCCTTTAGGATTAATTCTTCGTGTCGGATCTTTAGTTTCTTGGGTGCGACTCGAAGGGTTCAGTCAAGATAAAGCTGTAGTATTAATTATACATTAGTATTACTGATCGGAAGCGGCCTCCACCTAGGCATTTCGATCACTTGACCTTACTGAATAATTAGCTGTCTAATAACTCCGAACCCTTTATCGGAATAATACACTTGTTCGAAGGACACCGTTCCTTTCAATATGCCACTTGTCCTTCCGGACAAGTGCGCTTTTACTGTATAGCCTTTTTCCTATGTCACTTAATGTCTCTTCATGAACTATAAGGTAAGATTATTCGTTATCCTTATTACGTCCAGAAGTGCTTCTCGAAATCCGAGTTTGACTGTCAATAAACAGATAATTTCTAAAATCCATCCAAGCACGGCCATGCATTTTCACAGTCTCGCTCTTCGAGAGGCCTTGTAAACAACAAAGACATGTTCCCTATTGTTAGTAAGGGGACATTCCCAGTCTTGTAATGTCAGCTTCTCTTACTAAGAGGACCTAGCGGTCTGAGTGTTGCCGTTATAATCTCCATGTACGGCAGACGTTTCACTAACATCAAAACGGACTAATACTCAGACAAGAGAACTCACAATACTCATGGTCGAGGAAAGAGGTTCTGATAGCCATAATGAGAAGTATACTTATGACGATCTTTAAATCTCTTAAAGTATTCTTATAGGTCCATCCAGTATGGTTCTAAACCAATACCTGTGCAAATGATTTATGAAAATCATGTCCTTGTAGTCTAAGAAACGGTGCTATAAATCAAACTACACACTAATCTCAAACGGTCATTAATCGTCCATCATTTAAATGACCTTGATTAGGGATAATTTTCGATTATAATATTCAATGTTCACTTAATAGGTGTTTCTTTATCCAATACTGGCCTTGATACCCTATTTTGAATATTCTCATAATCAAATGGACTCAATATTTAATTCTAAACCACAATTAAATAGAAACGAAGTGATAAAATTGCATGAAATTAAATTACTCCAAAACCTGAATGGTTCATCTTAGTGTCTTATATTAAAATGTTCAAAATTAATTAAAACACTAAATAGGGAAATCAAAGCCAATCTCCAACGTGCTTGATTCCCATTGCCTCAACATGCTTGTTGTGCTTCACTTGAGGCAAAGGTTTAGTAAGTGGATCGGCTACATTGACATCCGTTCCAACTTTACAAATTCTGATTTCCATTCTCTTATCATGTGAAATCGCCGCTTGACGTGTTTGACCTTCTGATGTTCCCTTGGCTCTCTAGCCTGAGCAATAGCTCCATTGTTGTCACAATAGAAGGCTATTGGACCCTTGATAGAGGGTACAACATCAAGTTCACCAACGAACTTACGAATCCAAACCGCCTCCTTAGCCGCTTCAGCAGCTGCCAAGTATTTGGCTTCAGTTGTAGGATTTGCAATTGCGCTCTACTTGGCACTCTTCCAACTAAAAGCTCCTCCATTTAGACAGAACACATATCCAGACTGTGATTTGAAATCTTCTATGTCTATTTGAAAGCTTGCGTCGGTACAACCTTCAACAACAAATTTTTCTGAGCCACCCTATACCGGGAATTTATCCTTTCCTTTTCAGGTACTTTAGGATATTCTTGGCCGCAGTCCAATGCACCTCTCCTGTGTCAGATGGGTATCGGCGCGTAACACTAAAGGCATACGATACATCTGGCCTAGTACATATCATGGCATACAGGATCGATCCAATTAGCAAAGCACATGGGATCTCATTCATCCTTTCTCGCTCATTAGGTGTCTTTGGACACTGCTTCTTGCTCAAGGTTATGCCATGTGACATGGGTAAGTGGCCTCTCTTGGCCCCTTCCATCCTGAATTGTGCTAGTACCTTATCGATGTAAGTACTTTGGCTTAATCCAATCATCCTCTTTGATCTATCCCTTTAGATCTTGATACCCAATATATACTGTGCCTCTCCTAAATTTTTCATTGAAAAACATTTTCCAAGCCAGGTCTTTACAGACTCTAACATCGGAATGCTATTTCCAGTGAGCAATATGTCATCGACATATAAGACTAGGAAGGCGATGTCACTCCCACTGACCTTCTTGTAAACACAAGATTCATCTGGATTCTTGATAAAACCAAACTTACTGATGGCTTTATCGAATCGCAGATTCCAACTTCTGCTAGCTTGCTTTATCCCATAAATGGACTTTTTAAGCTTACACACTTTCCCAGCATTGTTTTGGTCAACAAAACCTTCAGGCTGTGTCATATACACAGTTTCTTCCAAAATTCCATTGAGGAAGGCGGTTTTGACGTCCATCTGCCATATTTTATAGTTGTAATATGCAGCAATCACTAGGAGGATCCAAACAGATTTAAGCATTGCCACTGGAGAAAAGGTTTCATCGTAATCAATACCATGAATTTTCCTGTAACCTTTTGCTACTAGTCTAGCTTTGTAAATGAATAGATTTCCATCTTTGTTGGTTTTCAATTTGAAAATCCACTTACATCCGATAGGTGTATAACCCTCGAGTAAGTCAACCAAGTCCCAGACTTGATTTTCAAACATGGAATCCATTTCAGATCTCATGGCCTCTTGCCATTTAGCAAAGTCGGTGCTCGCCATCGATTGCTTGTAGGTTGCCGGTTCGTCTCCATCCATTACCAGCATGTCATGATTCTCAGTTAATACAACACCAAGATACCTATCAGGTTAAGACCTCGGCCTCTGTGACCTACGCTGGGTAACGGACTGAGCATTTGCATTGTCGGTTTGACTTTGCACATTTTGACCAGCATCAACTGGTGCTGTTTGAGCACTTTGACTATCAATCTGATTTTGTTGCTCGTCCTCTCGAACTTCATTGAGTTTGATTTTCCTCCCACTTGTCATTTTATAAAGATGTTCCTTCTCCAAAAAGACACCATCACAAGCAACAAACACTTTGTTGTCGGATTTATTGTAGAAGTAATTCCCTTTGGTTTCTTTTGGGTAGCCCACAAAGAATACCTTGTAAGATTTGGGGTGAAGTTTGTTAGAAATTAATTTCTTAACATATGCTTCGCATCCCCATATCTTTAGAAAAGACAACTTAGGAGGTTTCTTCATCCATAGCTCGTATAGAGTCTTTTCTACAGCTTTTGATGGAGCACGATTCAGTGTTAGTGCCGCAGTTAGAAGTGCATGTACCCAGAAAGAGATCTAAAGATCAGTAAGACCCATTGTTGATCGTACTATGTCCAGCAAGGTTCGATTTCTCCTTTCGGATACTCCGTTCTATTGTGGAGTTCCTAGAGGTGTCAATTCTGAAAGTATACCCTTTTCTTTCAGGTGATCATCGAATTCTTGGCTCAAGTATTCACCACCTCGATCCGATTGAAGGGCTTTAATTTTCTTGCCAAGCTGATTTTCAACTTCACTCTGAAATTCTTTGAAATTTTCAAACGATTCAGATTTGTGCGACATAAGGTAGACATAGCCATATATACTATAGTCGTCTGTGAAGGTGATAAAATATTGATGGCCGTTTCTTTTGGTGGAGCTCATTATCCACATACATCGGTGTGTATTTGGCCCAATAAGTCACCTACCCTTTCTCCCAATAAACATCCTTCGCAATTCTCAAACGATTGTAAATCAAATGAGTCAAGAACACCTTCTGGTACAAGATTTTTGATGTGTTTGATGTTAATGTGGCCAAGAAGACAATGCCACAAGTACGTCTGATTTGACTCAATGGTCTTAGCTTTCTTTGTGGTATTATTAACATTATAAACTTAATTGTCTAACGAAAGCACATAAAGACCATTTTTAGAATGTGCAATACCATATAAAAACATTATCGAGATAAAACAAACATTCATTGTCCTTTACTCAGAATTCAAAACCTTTGGCATCCAACGTCGAAATTGAAATAATGTTTTTGGTAATGTTAGGAATATAATAAAATTTTTCAAGTTCCAAAACTAGCCTCGAGGGCAAAGACAAACTGAGAGTTCCTATGGAAACGGCCGCAATTATGGCTCCATTGCCGACCCGGAGTTCAACCTCTCCCTTCGCTAGCTTCCTAGTGTTCCTTAGTCCCTAAGAATTGGAACAAAGGTGTGAGCCACATCTGGTATCTAATACCCATGATGCTGAGCTAGTGAAGTTTAAGTCTATAACGAATATACCTGATCTAGAAGCAACGGTTCCGTTCTTCTTATCTTCCTTGAATTTGAGGCAATCTCTCTTCCAATGTCCCTTCTTCTTGTAATAAAAGCATTTGGAATCAGATTTAGAGGATGCTACCTTCTTCTCCTTGTTATCCTTGGTAGCTTTTGGCTTTGGCGGAAATGTCTTCTTACCCTTCCCCTTGAAGCCTTTCTTCTTCTTGTCTGAGTGTTTGAACGGCTTGCCCTTTTTGATCATGCGCATATCATGCTTCCCCTCATCCTTGAGCGTTTGCTCGGCTTGCTTCAACATACCATGAAGCTCGGTGAGGGTTTTCTTCATGTTGTGCATGTTATAGTTCATCTTAAACTGATCATACCCTTTGTGCAGCGAGTGGAGAATAATGTCAATTGCCATCTCGGTTGAATACCCCGCGTCAATCCTTTCCATGTTCTCCTTTCTTGAGCATACTCTCAAGGATCTACCTGTGGGTTTCAAACCTTTCAGTTTGGGCCTGCTCTTGGAACATGTTCTGTAGCTCAGAAATGATCTCAAAAGCTGTCTCCTTCTCAAAGAAAGTCTTTTGAAGGTTGAGAGACATTGTGACCAACATGATGCATTTGACATCCCGATTGGCAGTTTGCTATCGGTTTAGGGCAGCCCGAGTCACCTCCTCATTGGGAGTCTCGGGCATATCCTCATCAAGGACATATTCCTTTTGCTCTTGCACGAGAACTATACGCAAGTTCCTTTGCCAATCAAGAAAATTTTGCCCACTCAACTTCTCCTTGTCGAGAATTGAGCAGAACGAGAATTGGTTGTTTGAGTTATTTGCAGACATGGTTCTACAATTAAAAGAATTTAAAATGAAAAACCATTCATAAAACTTAAATAAGATTGAAATCATGCATATTAATCAAACTTATTTAAACGTCTTATTCACACATAAAATTGTCCCCATTTGGTGAGAATAAGTTGATTCCAAGATCCAAAGAATCAATGAGTATTTAAGCATACTTTGGCTTGTCTTAACACTTAATATTCTAAGTAAGCAACTCTTTGCTAATGGCTCAAAGCCACTCTTGGTTAGATAAATCGTCGCATCTAATGCTCTCTCAACAACTTATCCACTTTGCCTTGACATGTTAGGACTCCATCACTCATATCGTTGAGTACAACCAAAACCAACATGCATACCTAGTATGCCTTACGTATCTTAGGAAAAATAGTGATGCCTCGCTTTGGCGTAGCCCATAACTACTCTCAATAGGTCGGTAAGTGTTGTTTTGAAATGGCAAATTTAACTCAATATTTTAAGTGAACTTAATTAATCACTCTTTGGGTTTCTATGTTGGTTGATTTAAGTGAACTTAATTAATCATCGCAACATTCAAAATCCTAAACATGCATCTAAAATATAATTCATATATATAATCATAAATATATATCAAAAACATAGAAAAATGATGCATTTGACAACTAGTATGACCCCTTGAGTCTTCAAGGATCTTCATTTGCAACTTCATGGCTTCATTTTCCAAGAACCTCCGTCTTCAAGACATGACCAAAATGATGCAAATACTAGTATCTACGATTAGGACTAATCTAAATATTAAAGTACAAAAATACTCAACGGTTCACAGATCGTATTTAGATTTACAAAAATACATGACGGAACGCAGTCCGTATTTTCTATGCTAATCGGGCTCCACTAGTTGCCATTTTTATAAAACTTGTGGGAGAATATAAATTCCATTCATCCATTCACTATTTGTGAATGGCCCGTGCATTTTACAATGATAAACAAGTAACAATGCACAAACACGCATAAACTAGTTAGGTGGTTAATCCAATTAACACGCCTAATTAAAACTAATCAAAGTTGTTTAACCGATTATGTAATTTAGCGCAATTAAAATTGAAGCTTTTACTAAATTCCGCATCCATCTTAATTAATCCAATTAATTAAGCCGGTAAACCCAAATTTTGTGCCAAAATAAAATTTTACAAGTGCTGCTCATAATCGAGGCCTAGCCTCAAAAATTTTAATTAAAATTAATAATCATAATTAAAATAAATAAAACGGCCAAAAAACGCAAAATAAACATATCCTTAAAAACGGGGCATGAGTGTCAAGTGTGGGGTTATGCGCATCGTGCCGCAAGTTAGCAGCATACCTCACATGCACAACCACCAGCCACAGCAAGTAGTGCACACACAGAGCCCGCACCAAGCAGTAGCATGCGCGCACAGCCGCAACATGCTGCTGCTGCTTTGTGGCGCACCAGCTGAGTATGGCGCGCACCAAGAACACCCTTCCGTTGGCAGCCACATGTGGGCTGCTAAGCAACCCAACTGACCTAGGGTGGTGTGGCCTTGGTTTGCGTGCCATACTCTCGGGATTAATTCCAAATTTTTGCGTAACTTAATTAATTAATTCCAAATTAATTTTAGAATTAATTTAATGAGAAAAATGAAAATTATAACAATTCCAACTTAGATAAATTCATCCAAGTGCACAAAACCAAAATTATTTCCAAGAACTATTCTTTAATAAAATTGGTTCAACTTGATGCAATAAAATGAATAAGGCTATTCTCACTATTAATTTAATTAATTTAAATTAATCATGAGATTTGACAAAAATAAGGGGGAGTTGGAATTATGAACATAAAATTTCAAATAAAGATTCTAACTTTAACTTGTGAATCCTAGAAAACTTATATCTTCCAATATGAAGATAAATGAAATTTCTATCACCAGATTGAAACTTAATGATTCCAATCAACTTAAGAAATGATTAAATAAAAAAGTTCAACAAAATCATAGAATTTAGTAACTCAAAGTTCCAACCACTTAAAACAATTAAAGATTGGATCTTTAGTACATAGAAGCCACAAATAATAAATTTTTCACACTTAATGCAATGGATTTGCAATAATGTGAAAATTTAACCAATCTTTCAAGCACTAATTACTACAAAGTAACCATGCTTAAAGAGGTAAAAAAATGTAGAAACATTAAGGAAAGAGCCAAATACAAAATCACTATAAATATGCCATTAAGATTCAAAATTAAAAGCTTTAAAATTTTTCGTTAAAAATGAAAAACCCTTGAAAAAAGGAAATTCTGGTCAGATTTAGGCTTCACAGGCCTAAAAGGATTAAAAAGTTTCCAGAATTCTATTTCCACCCAAAATTCACTATTTTTAGGCGAAAATGTGTGTATGAGGCCAAAAATAAGATTAAAAAGAGATTAAAATTAATAAAACCGAGCTACTAATCTAATTAGTAACATAAACCAGAAAAATAAAATCATAAAAACACCTTGAAAATTTTTAGTCACAAAAATAATTGAGCAAGGCTCCGATACCGCTGTTGGGTTTCGATGAGTTCGACTCACCGGGAAAATAAAGACATAAATAACATGATTAAGAAAAGACTAAATTACCCTTGAAGCGTGCTTCGCTGGACCACCGGAGGTCTTACTTGAGAAAGCCAAGTCTCACAAAGGGCGATGACCTCCAACGGTATCCACCCAAAACGCGACCCGACAGGTCTACTACTTGGAGGTTAGCCAAGTCCGACCAAAAAGACTGCCCGAGTAATTAATGAGCTTATAGGTTTTCTCTCAAGTGGAGATGCCTAATTGAGCTCTTACTCAAGTGAGTTTCCTAAAATCCTAAGGTGAATATTTATATGGAAACTCAAGAGAGAAATCCACTCTCCCATCAATGTGGGAGAGTTGGTAAAATCAATTTTCCCTTTTTATTTTTAAATCAAAAATAAAAGAATATAGCCAACAACTAATTAATCAACAAGTGGCATTCTAAGAGGCGAGGTTAGGTAAGGACCACAAGGGAAGGGGGGGACCAATACTTGATCCCCAAGGCTCCCAAGAAAACTGGCCCTCTCACTCTTAGCTCCAATGAGCGCGCGCCACGTGGCAGCCCAAGCCGTGGCGCCCAAGAAGCCTTGCTGGCGCTTGGTGCGTGCGGCTAGGCCCGCTGCTGGACGCACGCTACGTGCGGCAGGCCTGCTGCCTTGGCCTAGCAGCGAGCATGCTTGTGGGCTAGCCCAGCAAGCTTGCTTGCTGCTTCCTGCTGGGCGTGGCGCACCATGCCGCACCAGTCTCATACTGGCCTGCGTGCCAGTATGCACATACACTGCTAGCAGCTGCCCGCACATGCTAGCACGGCTTGCTAGCTATGTGCTAGCAGCCACGCTAGCAATGGTGCGCTAGCATGCCGCAGCACCAACCAGCCACCCTAGGCTCGGTTTAGTGTGCATGATAGCCACCTTGCTATACAAAGTGACCCTAGCGCTCGGTATGCTCGGGGCATTCCGACGCTAGGGGTATTTTGGTAAATTGTTGATTAATTATTGATTTTACCATCTCGTCTTTTATTAATTCGACTCGACTTGCGACGCTCTGTCTCAACGCTCCAAGCTCGATTTCTGACGTCTAAATTCATATTACTCGAGCGACTCATCAATTACTTCCGGATTAATTCCTTGTGTTGGATCGTTAGTTGCTTGGGTGTGACCCGAAGGGGTCAGTCAAGATTAAGCTGTAATATTAATAGTACTGATCAGAAGCGGCCACCACCTAGGCATTCCGATCACTTGACCTTGCTGACTAATTAGCTTTCTAATAACTCCGAACCCTTTAACGGAATAATACACTTGATTGAAGGAAACCATTCTTTTCATGACCCCTCCCCTTGTGGTCCTCACCTAACGTCTCTTGTGTAATAGCCACTTGTTGATCAATTAGTTGTTTGCTATTTTCTTTTATTTTTGATTCAAAAATAAAAAGGGAAAATTGATTTTACCAACTCTCCCACATTGATGGGAGAGTGGAATTCTCTCATGACATTCTCTATAAATACCCACCTTGGGACTTTGAGAAAGTCACTTGAGTGGGAACTCAATAAGGCATCTCCACTTGAGAGAAAACCTTTAAGTTCATATAATACTCGAGTAGTGTTTTGGTCTGACTTGGCTAAACTCCAAGTAAGAGACCGGTTGGGGTTGAGCTGTGGGTGGATACCGTAGGAGGTCATGGCGCTTGCAAGACCTGGCTTTGAAGTAAGAGCTCCGAGTGAGAACGAAGCACACAGCAAGGGTAAGATCGTCTTTTCTCTCTTTCTTGTTATTTATGTCGTTTTAGTTATATTCATTGTGAGCGAGTCTTGGGGTTGGGTTTTGTTCCGCGGTGAGTTGGACTCATCGAAACCCAACACGCTTCCCCTTTCACAATGGAATTAAGGTCATTCTTAGGGGTTATGAGGTAGGCGTATGGCAACTCACTCCAAATTCGTGGGTCAACATCGTGTGCTATATTGCCGCGTGCGAGATGCAGCACATAACACCAAGCTTTAAGGCGTTTGCCCATATGCACTACATGACCCGAGCCCCAAGTGGCAAGGGGGGCGTGGTATACCTTAACCACACAAGGAATAGATGATGACGCTTGATAAGGCGTCCAAAAGGTCTAAGTGGAAAGATAAGTTTTACTTGGTCTCTTCTCTGTCTCTAAAACACAACAGCTTCCTCCGCTAGTACAACAAGGAGCCGAATCTTTTGTGGAAGAAATGGATCCTCCGTCGCATTCATGAGAGAGCTTGGGCAGAAATAATGGAGCCGGAGTTCTTTAAAACAACTAATTTACAACGCCCCTAGACGATGGAACAAAAATAATAGTACCCAAGAATTGGGTACCCCATCAGGACTGGCTCAAGGATGAGGCAATCCTCTCCGCATGTGGTCTCAGTACCATGTTTGAGGGACGTACGCTGACAATTTAACAGACGTTGCCTAGCCGCTTCTATTATTATTTTTTTATTATGGATTTAATCAACCGGTTTCCTTTTGTAGAAGGCGCTCTAAAAATGGTGGATGCGGCTTAAAATGTCTGCCAAGCCTGTAGCCCAAATCAGGAAGGAGCAGCTTAAGAAGAAGAAGGCGGTTCTGGCGGCAAAAAATGATGGAGTAAACTCCATTTGTCCTTTGTCACTTGTTTAAAGTTAAATTATTTTTAGACAATTTTTACCGGTTGTGACCCTTGTGTTTCATTTTCAGAGTAGCAGCAAGGTCGTTCCTCGATCCATCTAAAAAATGCTCAAGCGGAAGGCTCATAAGCTGAGGAAAACTCCTTCCAAGGCGAGGAATGGTCAGCCAACATAGTCGACAACTTCTGTGCTGCTTGTCCAAGAAAGACATACAACCGGAAGTAAAGGTCCGGTAGGTTTGAAGGCTCAAAGAGAAAGCTCCGAGTTGGCTGGCAGAGAGCTAGACGCCTTCAAGGTGTCGAAGAGTGGCGTGCCACTTAATTATGCATCCGGTTCTGCAGTAGGTATAGGTGGAGAGACCCTTCCACCTGAAACTCAAGGTATGGTTGACTACTTTAAACTCCTGTGGCCGCTTGACTATATGCTAGTCTAATCTTAAGCCACCAAATCGAGAGATTCGTTTAGCAGCCGGCACAATATTGGTGCCGCTTATGCTACTATCTCACCACATTCTTCTTCTGGTGTAGATGCCTCCCCAAGATGGCCAGACTTTCAGCAGTACTCCAAGCGGATGTTGAGGACCTTCACCTAGTCAGAGAAAGATCAGTTGCCCGGGCTGCAACAGGTCAACTTTGGCCGTATCCTTGCCCTACTGGCTGAGGTAACTTAGCTTTCTTTCAAATGCTTAATTTTAACAATATGTCATTTAACCCATCTTTTACCCGGTTGTGTTCTACAGGCGATGTAGAGGGTGGACGAGCTCAAGACCCCATTTAAAAAGAAGCAAGAGGACGTAAGAGACGCTTGTGCCAGGGCAACCTATATCGTAAACTTAGCTCAATATAGAAACACTTTAAACGAAATTAAGTCTAAAGCCTGAGAGATGAAGTAAGAGGAGTTAATTAAGGAGCTCACGACTGCTATAGAGACGGCTAACAACGAAGCCAATGACCTTGAGCTTGAGCTTAAAAATGCCAAATCAGATCTGAACACCTTAGAGGCAGTTGACAAAGAAATAACACAGCTACGAGCATACGTAAGCCAACTCAACAATGAGATGGTCCAACTGCGTAGTGATCACTAAGATGAGATCTCCAAGAAACGAGACCGGCTGGTTGCGGAGAACGAGAAAAATTGCGAAGAACGCATGAAAATGGCCTGGAATCTCATTCATTTGGACACTGCCTGGGATTACTTCCAAGTGAGGTATCAGTATGCCACTAAGGTATAAGACGCCCAGACTTTAGGCATGGCATCACCGCCTCCATTCAAGGAGTGGGCCAACCTTGCCTCGGATGATGAAGAGGAAAAGGAGGAAGAGGAGCTCGAAGAGGAGCACATCAGGTGTAACACCCCAAATCTCACACTACGGAAATACCAGTATAATACGTATAATTATACCGTAGAGATAGACTTGCACATATTACCGTCGCGTGATTACGCAAGGCTACTCAAACTTACTAAATAAAACCAATACTTTGCAGCGGAAAGCTTTAATACTCTTTATTTATTAATAAAACAATAAATAGTAACCATTGTCATGAGTACTCATAATAAAAACAAGGACCAACATTCCTAATCTAGATGAAGACATTCCCGGACGCCATATGCTCACGTAAAGACTCCACCTGATATTAGTCAACACTGCTTACCATTAAGGTAAATAGGGCGAAGCAAAACAAATAAGAAAGTACGGGTAAGCAAAATATGATAAGTACGATGAGTGCAAGATAATGTAAACTCAATTTATTTGCAAACATGCTTTTAAATCAAATTCCAATAAATAATTCACTGAATTCCAAAACTCATAATTCAAATCAATTCTCAATATATTCAAAGCAATTCTAATAACTCAATACTCAATAATAATGATTAATAAAATCAATTATTTCAAAAACTCATTCCTCTCTAAGTGTTCACATTCCCAAAGCTAGTCTATTACTATTTCAAGGCTATTCCTGTAGAAAGACTAGGTCATACAAAGTCCATAGTCTTCAATAAATCCGCATAGTGGGATCAATATAATAAAAATGCTTGTAAAGCTTTTAAAATAATTAATAAACCTCTTTAACTCAATAATTCTAATAAATAACTCAAACTCCTTTTTTAATTAGGAAAAATTTCCACCATTAATCCCAATTTTGGCTCGTTCGCCAATAATAATCCCTACTTTCGATTATTCACCATCATTCTCAACTTTGTATGGGATTAATTTCTATTGCACCCATCTTACATGAAACCAGATTAGAAGGTTACCTAAAGGGAGTTGAGTTGTTTTCCTCCCTTAATAATGCCACGCCAGCTCTCCTTCCCAATTACTCTCTTTAATCTCTCTAATACTCTCTCCCCTTCAATTACTTCTTCATTTACTGCTACAGAGTATCAAAAAAAGTTGAAATTGACGCCATTATTGAAGCTTCAACTAGAATCGTACTTTGCCTTGACGTCACCATCAACAATTTCTGACAAGGAGAAGCAACACGTGATCTTTGGTAAGTGACAAACTTCCATTTTAGGTATTTTAACCCTAAATTTTGCTGAAATTGCACTTAAAGTTTGCAACTTAATCTCAAACCCTAATGAATTAAACTCGGGATTGATGAATTTGGGTATGGATATGCAATTTATTTGTTAATGATGGATGGGAATTGTTGTGGGTTTATATTATTTTGTGTTTTGTTGTTGTTGGTTTTTGTTGTGTTATTTCGAACCCTAAATGCTTGGATTTAGTGTATTCCTGATTATAATTTAGTTGCTGTTAAATTAGGTATGGCTCCTACAAAAATAACCTTGAAAATGTTGCATGTAGGTGTGTTTAAACGTCTTGACAATGGTGAATTGTGTTATAGCAGTGGTAAAGGTAGATTCTTTAATGTAGAACCTAATGAACTGTGTGCTTTCTATCTGTTGGAGTTGGTTATGAAGGGTAAAAAATATAAGGATAAAATTTAGGGGTTTATGTACTTAGTTCCAGGGCTATGTTTGAAAGGTGGGTTGAGGAGAGTTTATGATGATGACAGTATGAGGGAGATGATAGCTGTGTCAATTAGTCATAGGGCTGTAGAGGTGTATGTTGTACACGGTGAAAATTACCCAATGCCCTTCCCAAAAGAACTTAAGCCTACTTTATCAAAACAACCCAAAAGTGTGAGACCCAAAAAACTTCATATAAAGAGGGGACCACTAGTGAGATCTAGTCCAAGGAACAAAAGTCCTTGACAACTCATTAAAGGCCAAAGAAGATGCTCCTACTCCATGTGTTGCCATTCCACCCACCAGTACTTTATCCAACCAAAGTACTTTTAGAGTTGAATATGTTATAAACCGTAATTCCAAATTGGCTAAAACACATCACACATCCTATCCCATTCTTGTAGCTTCACAAACTAATACTGACCCTGTGAAGAATTATGAGTGGGAAGATTCAAGACCTGATAGCCCTGTTCTTATAAATGAGTTTATCCTAACTGATAGTTCTGAGAGTGACAAAGATGACCCACTTTAGAACCCACCAGAATTAGACAAAGGGAAAGGGGCAGATTTAGGGAAAGGGGCAAATTCAAACAAAGGGAAAGGGGCTGATTCAGACATAGGGAAAGGGGTGAGTGGTTTTTTTGGTGATGTCTATTTAGATGTTGAAAGTGATGATGGAGAGGATAGAGTTGTGGAAGAGGTAGGTAATGGTGAGGGTCTAGTTCTAGAAGCTGAAGCAGGGGAAGAGGTAGAAGGGTTGGAGGATTAAAGGTAGAAGAGAGGGAGGACATCTTGGATGAAGAGTTGCAGTATCAATTAGAGAGTAAGGATGAGGAGTACATTTTAGCTAGGCAAAGGGTTAAAGATACCACAGCTAATTTAATTGATAATGCAAGAAAAATCCAAAAAGAAGCAATTCAATCTTTGAACACAGCGGAGGAAGAAGAAGAAAGGGCAGCCGGTGATAGGGTAGAAGTTGATGAGGGGACATGCACTCATGTTGTTGAGGGTTCTGGTCCACAGAGTGATTATGAACAAAGTGATGAGGGGTTAAATACTCCACCTGACAGTGATGAAGAGGATTTGGAATTAAGAAGGAAAAGGAAGTCAAGCAAATTAGTGTCTACTACACACACTTCTTTTGGGAGTTTTAATTAGAAAGTGGGCCAGAGATTTGCAAACAAGGCTGAATTTAGGAATGCAGTAGCTAGATATTGGATTTTGCAGGGAAGGGATGTATATTTCAAAGTGAGTGACAGTCAAAGGCAGCAAATATTATGTGTGAGTTGCATTAAAACTTCCCCATTTTATTTGTATGCTTCATGGGACAGTAGGAGAGAAGGTATAGTTGTTAAGACTATGAAGGGTGAGCATACTTGCCAGAGGAATATGAAGAGGAATAGGCAGCTTAAGACAAGATGGGTAGCTTCCCAGTTCCTTGAGGTATTTAAGACAAGGCCTCATTGGCCTGCAAAGAAATTCAAGAATGTGTTAGAAAATCATTTAAAATGTTGGTGAGTAGAGACTTTTCTTATAAAGTCAAGTACAAGGCTCATGGGATGTTGCATGGTTCTATGCATGACCATTACAACAATCTTGGAGGTTACATGGATGCATTGTAGAGTAGCAGCACTAGTATTAAGTTGGAGTTTATTACTGACATTGAGAAACATCCTCTAACATTTAAGAGGCTGTTCATCTGCTTTGAAGGGTTGAAAATTGGGTGGTTGGAGGGATGTAGGAAGGTACTGGTAGTAGATGCTTGTTTCCTCAAGACATTTCTTGGAGGTCAGCTTATGTCAGCTGTGGGAAGAGACAACAATGATTAGATGTTCCTAGTTTGTTGGGCAATTATTGAAGGTGAAAATAATGACTCTTAAAAGTGGTTCTTCAAGCAAATGCAATCCAGTTTAGATCTCAAGGATGCGGAAGGCATGGCAATCATTTCAAATGAGCATCAGATTTTAACCCATACACTTTCATTACGTTTTATTCATTTACCTATTTATGGAAATGCATTTAAACTGTATAACTTTTATTAATGTATAGAGCATCTTGCATGGAGTTTCAACTGTGTTGCCAAATCTTTGCACACTAGCATAAGACATACAAGGGAGATGAATTGAAGTTGCTTTTTTGGAGGGTTGCTAAATCTTATAGCATGGCTGACTATGATGAGAACCTTGAAAAACTAAGAAAGGTGAACATGAATGCTGCAAATGATTTCAAAGCCTACAACCACAAAGTATTTTGTAGGGCTTTCCTTAACCCTAACATCAAGACAGATGTCATTACAAGTAACATTGCTGAGACTTTCAATAGCTACATCATAAAAGCCAGAACAAAGCATTTGCTTTACTGCCTAGAGGATATCAGATCAGCTTTGATGTAGAGGCTGGTGGTGAAGAGGCAATGCTGAAAGCAACAACAATGTTATGTCCAAGAATTCAAGCTAAGCTAGACACTGAGAAGCAAAAGGCAGCTGAATGTAATGTCATGCCTTCATCTAAAACACTATTCAATGTGAGCTATTACTTGGACCAACTAGTGGTCAATTTGGAAACCGGAAGCTGCACCTGTAGGAAATGGGACATGCTTGGTATCCCATGTTACTATGCAGCTGCATCTATTTATTTCATAGGCAAAGAAGCTGAGCATTATGTTGATCAGTGCTACCACAAGGCCACCTACCTTAAAGCTTATGCAGGTATGTTATACTAAACTAGCTGAAAACTCTTCAGTTTATTACTTAGTCTAATTTAGTGTATTAATTTTTTACTTAGTCAAATATAGCTTCTCTTATACTGTTGGGGAGTTTTTAATTGTATCATTATCTGGTTTAGGATCTATTCCCCCATGTGAAGGGGAAAGGCATTGGCCTAAGGTCTCCATGCCAATTGACCTACCTCCAATTTGGACCTAGGAGACATAGGAAAAATAGGATCAAGGATGCTTTTGAAAACCCCAAAAAGGCAAGAACCATTACAAAGAATGGGGTTGAAATGATCTGCTCCCTATGCCACACAAAGGGACAAACAAAAGAAAGTGTCCTGAGAAAGACACTAGGTAAGCCCCTCCTGTTGCTGCTAAGAGACCTAGAGGGAGGCCTAGGAAGGAGTGTGTTGTTATAGAAGCTACAACATCTACTCCGGCTGCACCATCTACTAGCCACCATTCAATGACTGTACAACCTACTTAACTAGGTAGAGGGAGAAGGATGATTCACATGGGCAGGGGCTCAAGAGGTGGTAGGGTAGGCTCTACTTCTAGTAAGGGATGTGGGAATGTAGATGGTGGAAGGGGAAGAGGTTCTGGTAGGGGAAATGGTGCTACAAGGGGAGCTGGTGCTACAAGAGGTGCTGCAAGGTGAAGGGGCAAAGATAGAGGCAGGAACCAGCTTCCTGTTGGTGTAGGTGTCTTATTTGCACCTGATGGGTCAGCAATAACTTTAGTAAGTTCATGACATTTGCAAATTGTTTCTTTGTTTCAATACCAAACACTAAAGCCCAACTTCTGATTCCTTATGCTTTGGCCTGTTTGCAGATATCAAGTCAGTAGAGAGCACCAAGATCAAGCCCAACTGGAGAAGCTGCAAGATAAGGGCATAGATCAGCTATGGCTTGGTTCTAGATGAGTCAATGAAGCCAGAACTCAACCCTGCATTAGCCTACTTTGTAATGGATGGATGTCTCACTAAGTCCAAGTTTTAAAACTCTATTTTAATCAATATTTTGGGTGACATTGTTGTATTGTCTCATATTTTGCAAACAATTTTTATGTGTAATGTATTTTGTAAACAATGACTATCACTTTGTAATATTTTGCAAACACTAAGTACTTATATATTATGAATTGCAAATGATCTTCACAACATGATTATTTATTCATTACTTCAACATCATACATTAGATTGATTAGGTGGCTAGTTGTAGACACCCAAATGTGTCTCCCAAAAAAAAAAACAAACCCAGTGATGAATATCTTTCACGTCAATGATTATCGAACGAAGTGAAAGTGTGAAAAGTCTTGTGATTCGGTCGTTTTAATAAAATCTTTCTTTCTGTTTTTGAAAACATTTCTTTTCTTAAACTATTTATGGAAAATGTCCAGTCCAGTTTAGTATGGTCCATGACAAGGGTCCAATAATGGTGTAGTTGTATGGGGCTTGAAAAGACTTTTCCAACGATATATTATAAGCCCAATTCAAATAAATAATGAGTAAGTTATGGCCAAAATACTAAACTGGGCCCAAACTGGATTTTACCTACGACCTAATGATCATGTGGAAATTCAAAAGGTTTAATCCATTCCCAAAATAATTAGGATTAATTAGAAGCTTCTATAAGTTTCTAAAAGATCTTAATTATCCTTTTTTGAAAAGATAAGATCAAAGAATTCGAAATTGAATAAAACTTCTCTTTTTGAGAGTCCTTGTTCTGTGCGAAATGGAAGATGGTCAAATATTATTTTCGTTCCTTATAATTTTTATCCAAATATTATGTGGTTGGATAGATCTTGAAATTATCTTTCCAATGATATATTATAATATTAATTCCAAACTATAACGAAAAAGATATGAAATGAATACGAAACTCTATCCAAAACTGACACCCTTCCACTATTTTCGCCATATCTTTTATTTTGCAAAAGATTTTAATCTGATTCCAATTGGGTTGGAAAGTAAATTTCAATATCTTTCCCACAACATATTATATGATTTATTTGGACTTTTGGATCAAAAAGATATGATAAAAACGAAAACCGCAAAAAATTGTCCTAGCGCCAAACGACAGCCTTATCGCCAAACGATAGAGTTTGTCGCCATGCGTGATTTTTTGTCATTTCGCGACAGACTCTGTCGCACGCAAAAGCTTTGCGACAGGAGCTCATTCTATTTCGATTCGAATTCTAACTCTTGTCTATCGATTTCGGACTATTTTATCTATAAATAGGGGTCGTATTTCCCTTTTTTTATTCATTCACAATCATCTAATTCTATTCTTTCCCTCTCTTTAAGCTAGAAGCTTATTCTTTTTCCCTTTTGCTAAACCTCCCCTTTTACAAAATTCCGCATTCACAAGTTCTAGACACACCTAGCCAAGTCTGAAATTACCTTCGCCCTCGACGTGAAAGGTTGATAATTTCTGAGGGTTTGGTCCCAAATCTCTATTTCAATTATTTAATTTAATTGTTTTATATTTTCCTTGAAGTTACTAACGTGTGTATTTTGTTATTAGAAAGAGATACGAGACATCCAAGTAAGTAATTTAATTACTTTGTTATTCTTTTGATATAGAAAGCATGCTTTAATTATTTTAATTCCTAGTATCATGTTAGGATGTCTTTATGATTCCTAGTATCATGTTAGGGTATTAACTAAGATTTCTAATATTATGTATGTTCCTAGTATCATGTTTAGGTTACCTCTTATTCTTTCTAATATCATGTTAGTATCATCATAGGCCTATAGATTTGATCTTTAATGTTTAGTGACATGATAGGATTTGTTATTAATCTTGTTAGTATCATGCCTAGGATCTTGCTAATATTATTACGCTTTGATGAGAATATTGTTATGATGATGATGATTGTTGTCAATATTATTATGTTGCTTGATATATATATTATTGTTTTTGCTTGATCACGCCTTTTATGCATGTTTAAAGGAAATTTGTACTTTGTAATCACGCTTAATAAGATAATTAATAACCTTGTTTAGGCTAATATGATTATAATTCAAGTGATCGCCAATAATAGTTTTGTATGTGCATTAATATTCAACCGGTATAGATTAAACATGTTTAGGGTTAATCTATTGATTGTATGTCAGTCAAAAAGCGCACATGAATATGAGAAGAATAAAGTAGAGGCCTTTTTTTAGGGCAGGTTCAATCTCTTTTATGTCGGATTTGTACCTTCATCTCCGAATATCCAGTCATGGTTCCAGACCACTATGGAGTTAGCGATCTCATGGATCGTGAAGGGGTGTAACCTTCACCCTGTGAACAGTTTACAAGTTCCTAAAGCTTGTTGGCGACTCTTTTACTCTAGCTTTCTTCCCTTTGGACACCACTATACTTAAGTGTATGATTACAGTGGGGCTCAAATGTGGGATGCTTGAAATATTCCCTACAGTTTTTTGGCGACTTCACTGGGGAGGATTTCTATTTTAATTCCTAAAATTTATTTTGGCAATAATTTAGAATGAGTGGATGAGACTCGAAACGTTCAAAATATTCTGTGCGTAATTTTGATTGACATTATTGACATATGCATAAAAAAGGTCCGCATTGGAAATACCATCCGTAATGCGTCAAAAACATAGGATTTTTTACATGTAGGATATTTGGGAAATATCTTTCACAACTAGGATCGAAAAAACGCTACGAAAGATCAGAAAATTCAAAGAACAGAAAGTTGTTGAGGCATGTAGGAACCGGCGCCGAGAAAACAGAGCCAGCGCCATGCGATGTCTTTGTCGCTACGCGACAGCAATGTCATTTGGAGACAGAGCTATCTTTTGGCGACAGGCTCTGTTGTCTCGTGCCATGTTCTTCCAATATTGAGCCAGAAATCTACCTTCTTTGTTTCGACCGATTCTAAAACTGTTCGCTCGGTTCTACTTCTTGATTGAGTTTTTCTCACTTTTCTGAACCCATATGTGTTCTACATATGGTCATAACCCTCTGGGAATTCACGCTCCATCTACCCAATCGAACGCTCATGGCAACTAAGGGTACATTCGAGTTTGTTGAATTCACCAAACCGTGGAAGAGAGTTTAACTCGCGGGGTCCCATCCACACGCGCCAACCCTTCCAAAGGTAAGGCTTCCGCGCGGTGCATCCGGACTCATAACCATGGACCCTCTTTGACTAACCCTTATCATTGAAATTTTGGATAACTAGAGCCATGGTTAGGTTGCAAACTCATTGCATGATATTGTGCTTACTTGACTACTTGTGCATTCTTTGCTTGTGCATATTTATATGTGATTAAACTAACCGTTTGGTTTGACTCGTAATTATAAATATGCTTAAATAAACTGACCAAGGAATAAAAGACTTTGCTTAATTAATTGATTAATTAATTTGAGCTAATAAATATGTCTAAAATTGAGTCATAGTTCCTTTGAGTCAACCCGGATTTTTATTCTCGTATACTTCACAAACGTCAACTTGTTTTGATCATAGACGAAGTTCTAGAAAGAATTACGAGTAGCACAACCTATGGATCTGTAGCCCCGAGGTTCACCTTTAATTTGGCGTTGGTTTCGTCCAGTTCGGAGTCACAGATAAAAAGTTATAACTAAAATACTACAGCCTGTCCAGTTTAGTACACATACGTGAAGTCTTAACTTAGTCTTTGTTTGAGTCTAGTCACATAGTCTAGTCGCACGGTCATGACACGAGTCTTGAACATATCACTTACACTCACAAGTATTCACACACTTTATACACCATGACCATGTCTTAGGTTCATGCATGAGTAAAACTTTCCGTTATTTGAGTTGGGGGTCCACTTTATTCCTAATTCTTCCACATCTCTCCACCTACATCGTCTTTCCATTCTCCACATGCTTGATCCATACATATCATTCCCTTCATTCTTCCGTACTCTTTCCTATCTATGTATGATGAATCGATTTCAAGTCAAATAATTAATAATAAACATCCATGACTTCCCTTTCCACAGTACTTGGTCAAGGAGAGAAGAGCATTTAATCAAAGACAACACTTTCATCCAAGTCTCACTTTTTGATAAACCGATTCGTCAAAAGAGAAAGGCTAAGGGGATAATGGCAACTCAAGAAGAAGTCAATCAACTTAGGTAAGACTTAGCCAATGTAATGAAATGATGAAGACTATGGCTCTTCAAGTCAATGACCCTGCGAGACAACAATAGATGCAACGAATGGAGGAAAGTTTGAACAAGCTCTCCAATGACTACAAGTTCCAGGGCATTAGCTCACAAGGGGTCTCAGTGAACAAGGAGCTTCTTCCGTAGAAGTTCAATGCCTATGACATCCCTAGGTACAAACCTACTGACAATCCTTATTTCCACTTAAGAGATTTTGAAACCATAATGAACATTAAGGGGATTGATAGGAAAGTCTTTCACTGTTTGTTTTCTTTATCTCTTGAAACCGTTTCCCAACAATGGTTCTTTTCTCTCGATAAAGAGAAGATCTCTACTTGGGATGGAATAGTGAACGCTTTCATTGATAGATACAAATGTAACATTCAAGTTGAAATTGACCATGGACAACTTGAGATGCTAAAGCAAAAAGAAGACGAAGGGTTCACTTCTTTCTTTAACGAGTGGAGGGAGACTTCTGCTAGCATGGTTGAGGTTCCTACTAAAAAGGAGTCCGTAAGGATGTTCATCAAGAATCTCCAAGAGAAGTATTCAAAGCATTTGAAATACCGACACAACTTGAATACTTTCAAAGCTGTTTATGACGTAGGCATTGAAATCGAAGATGACCTTTTGAAAGTTGATAATTTGAAAGGAAAGAAGAACGACCATCCTTTTTCTTCCTCTCCCATTAATGAAATACATGCTACGAACACTTGTAAACAATGAAACCAAAGGTCGAAAAGAGTATTAACTCCACTTGGTATGAGTTATGAGACAACCTTCGAAAAGCTACACCACAAAGGACTAGTTATGCCCAAAGGATCCATCAAAGACCCAGTTCCAGAAGCCAGGCCACCTAAGTTGGATCCTATAAACACTGCAAATATCACAAAGGAAAGGGTTACGACACCGAGGAATGTTGGAAACTCAACGAAGGTATACAAGACTTGATCGATAACAATAATATTTCCGAGATTCTAGCCATCGCAGAAGATCAAATATCCTTCGATCCTTCGCTCCTTATCACACATGTAGCAGAGCCCATGATCGAGACAGTCTATATAACCTCTATTGATGAAATGACCATGATTGAGAAAGATGAAGGGGTTTTCTTAGATGATACAAAGGAAAATTTGTCCAGTCTAAGAGAAGACGTTCGAAAACTACAAGATGTCATTGTCATGCTCTTGAACATGGTAGAAGGACTAGCAACTCGGGTAATGGTTATCGACAAAATTCTCACCAAGGATTTAAAGAAGAACTCAATGCTTCTAAGCCATGGGAAAAATGGACCATTGAAGAATATACACCAATAGGAATGACTTATAATGAAGCTTTTGACTATTTTCACGGTCGAAACCTTATGCATCCCATTGGTCCAATCCAAGACCCATCACCAGAAAAACGGCTTCCCAGCTGGGATCCAAACTCTTATTGCAAATATCATAGAGGCCATGGTCAAACCACCGAAGAGTGCTTCACCCTCAAAGACCGAATTCAAGATCTTGCTTATTCAAATTACCTTCGTGTTCCTCCGAGCAACAAGAAGGTCAAAATCTATAACAATAGTGGCAAGAGCAGGAAGAACGACAACCCTTCTTCTATTTCTTCCTATCAGAATGGAAGTTGCATCGGTAAAAAGATTTTAAAGACCAAAGAACAAGAAAGGAAGTTCACCCCAATTGGAATGAGCTATAATATTGCCTTTGATCGACTCCTTGCTAAGGGACTCATCACACCAATTGGACCTATGCAAGATACTCCTCCTAAAAGGAGAACACTTGAATGGAATCCAGATTCCTATTCCAAGTACCATCAAAGCAACGGTCATACTACAAATCAGTGTTATAAGTTTCAAAATCTCATTCAAGACCTCATCGATGCAAATAAGCATCTATTCCCACCAGCTGGCAAGAAGACCTAGTGATGAAGCACAAGACACGAGGCAAGCTTCAACGACAAGATTTCGTGTTCTCTTTTTTCCTTTCTTTTCTAATTCCTCCTTTCCCCAATAAGTCTAGCATAGAAACCTTTTATTTTCCATAGATTTTATTTTGTAGGATTTTTCTTTTTTCCTTTTAATAAAATGAGCATTTATTTCCTTGCATATGATCAATGCATTGCATTCATAAAAAAAAATAAAATAAAAAAAAAAAAAATCCATGCCGAACTAAGCACAAGGTATACCAATGATTTGAGGCATCTCTTGTAGCCATGTCATATCACTTTTACTTTTCAAATACATAATCTTTTCTTGACAAACCACTTTGAGCCTCATCTAACAATAGACCTTTCTTTCTTCAACCCACATCTACCTAACCTTGGGATGGGATGGTGTGCAACTTATGCAATTTCAAAAGCTTAAGTGAATTCAAAAGATTAAAATATCAAGAAGGCAATAACGATATAAAAGTGTACGAAAGGGCAAGTGTTCTAATGTCATTGATATGAACATGTCTCTGATATGAACACGTCTCAGATTGCGTCTCTTATCGAGTGCTCGACACTATGCCTGAGAAACATGAATGCTAAGTGAGTGATAGACCGCATGATCGGGATTGCCCAGACTTATCAAAAAAGGTTCAAAATAAAAAAATGATAAAGCAAAAAAGAGAGCAAAAAATAATAAACGAAAAAGAGTTCAAAAGTGAGAAAACTCAAGCGTAATAATACAAAGATTCAAAAGCAAGGTTGCACACCTAGGGGGCTTATCTAGGGTCTTGATCTTTTATCCCCTTCTTCTTCAAACCTTTAGCCTAACCACGTTACAACCCTTAAAAGACCTCTTTGAGGTATACACACACTTGTGCGAGGTTCGGCTAGAGCTACGTTTGGCCTAATTCCTAACGGATACGTAGGCAACCTCACATTGAGGTGCGGCCGTAATAAAAAATGCATTCATAGTTACATTCATAATTGATCATATCAAGAGATCTCCGATGCTCATCCCTATCCATTTAGAGGTAGACTTGGGGGCTTGATCCCTACATTATTAGCTTACCTAGCCTATGAGTCACCGTCATTTGACTCTTCTCGAAATAATATTTTTCCACACACCTTAGCCTTTGCAGCCTAACTTAGTGTCACTTTCACGCACTGCACAGACACATAGACCAAATAGCACTTCCTTTAGGAACCCTTTGTCATGAAATCATAATATCATAATCATCATTGTGTCACAAAGTATGAAATGCGTAGCCTCCGTACCTAAATTACCTAAATACTTTCATCAAAAATCAACAATTGAGATAGCCTAGGTTGTTATAATCTTCACACCCTAGGATACAACGTCGATGCATACACTTGACTAAGCTCATTCAACATACCATCCAACACTTCACTTCTTCCTTTTTGTGTCTTTCTTTTTCGGGAGAAAGTCGGTACCCTCCACAAAAAAATGACGGAATTTTTTTTTGCTTTTTTGCATTTTTCGAGTCGCAAAATCACATTATAATGCACACACGAGTCATGTACGTTGAGTCATGTCACCTCGAATTGAGTCTAACACGTGTCAAAACATATTAAGTCACACAAGAGTCACACACGTGACAAAACACATTGAGTCAACCTCAAGTCAGTCAATCACCTTAGGTCAACCGTAAGAAAAACACTAGCAAAGTCTTTTGGCAATCTTTTGAGTTTTACAGGATACAATCATTTAGCAAAGCTCCTGTTCACAGTCAATTGAACGATCTCAACAAACATTCAAGTACCAAAGCTCCTTTGTTCAGAGACGCGTTGATATTTCTTTCAAAGCTCTTTTTCTCAGAGACGCGTGGGCATCCTATAAAAGCTCTTTTGTTCAGAGACGCGTGGAAATATCAAAAGCTCTTTGTTTAGAGACGCGTGGACATTTATTTCAAAGCTCTTTTTCTCAGAGACGCGTAGTCATCCTATCGAAGCTCCATTGTTCAGAGACGAGTGAACATTCCTAAAAATGGAAAAAGCTCTTTTGTTCAGAGACAAGTGAACATCAACAGCAGCGAAACTGAAGATGACTACAAGCTGTCACCTTCGACGATGTTCCCGAGGTACTGTGGAAGATTGTCACAAACAATCGAGGATAACTACAAGCAGCGATCTTCGACGATGCTTTCGTGAGGTAATGTGGAAGTCGTCATATAAATGCAGCAACAAAATCGGTTACTCCAGAGACGTGTGCTCGACGGTGCAAGATACGCGTTTCTTAACTCTTTTATCAGTTTAACTAACGCTAGTTTCCTGGTATCGGCGTTACAAGAATGATTTAGGATCACAGAACGTTCTTAATCATCCTCCATCCTTATTGCTACTTTTAATTTTGTTTTCGAAATATGCGTTTATCCAAACTAAGTCAAAGTGGGGGCTTCTATAGAAACCCAAATGTCTTCCCAAAAAGAAAACAAACCCAGTGATGAATATCTTTCACATCAATGATTATCGAACGAAGTGAAAGTCTGAAAAGTCTTGGCTTTCGCGTCACCCGGTGCTTGTTCAAGGTTGTGGTGAGGCTCCTTTTTATTTCACAAAGGGCTCTGCCCTCCTGACCGGAGTGCCGTTCACTCGACTTCTTAAGCGGGAAGTACTTGTTCCCTTCACCAACCAAGCTTGCCTCCGGCTATGTGTCCAAAGGCCACCCCTCGCCCGCCCGCCACCAACTAGCGAAAGCGAACGACGCGACGGGGGTAACCAAATATAGGAGCTGCCAGTCCCTTATTTTCCTTAAAAAACAGACGTCGGGCCTTCTTCGGTAAGGGAACGATTGGATTCAGTGAACGCTCCCTAAACCATGCAGTCGTTTTAATAAAATCTTTCTTTCTGTTTTTGAAAAAATTTCTCTTCTTACTCTTTTTATGAAAAACGTCTAGTACAGTTTTGTTTAGTCCATGATAAGGGTCCAATAATGGTGTAGTTGTATGGGGCTTGAAAAGACCTTTCCAACGATATATTATAATCCCAATTCCGATGAATAATGAGGAAGTTATTGCTAAAATACTTAACAGGGCCCAAACCGGATTTTACCTACGGCCTAATGATCATATGGAGGGTCCAAAGGTTTAATCCCATTCCTAAACTAATTAGGATAAATTAGAAGCTTCTATAAGTTTCTAAAAGATCTTTATTATCATTTTTTGAAAAGATAAGATTAAAGAATTCAAAATTGAATAAAACGTCTCTTTTTGAGAGTCCTTATTTTGTGCGAAATGGAAGATGGTCTTATATTATTGTAGTGCCTCATAATTTTTATCCAAATCTTATATGGTTGGATAGATCTTGAAATTATCTTTCCAATGATATATTATTATATTAATTCCAAGCTATAACGAAAAAGATAAGAAATGAATACGAAACTCTATCCAAAACTGACACCCTTCCACTATTTTCGCCATATATTTTATTCTACAAACGATTTTAATCTGATTCTAATTGGGTTGGAAAGTAGACTTCAAGATCTTTCCAACAAAATATTATATGATTTATTTGGACTTCTAGATAAAAAATATATGATAAAACAAAATCCGCAAAAACCTGTCCAAGCGCCAAACGACAGAGTCTGTCGCCATGCGTGCTTTTTGTCGTTTCGCGACAGACTCTGTCGCGCGTGGCATCTTTGCGACAGGAGCCAATTCTATTCCAATTCGAATTCTAACTCTTTTTTATCGATTCCGGACTATATTCTCTATAAATAGGGGTCGTATTTCCCGGTTTTTATTCATTCACAATCATCTAATTCTACTCTTTCCCTCTCTTTAAGCTAGAAGCTTATTCTTTCTCCCTTTTTCTAAACCTCTTCTTTTACAAAATTCCGCATTCACAAGTTCTAGGCACACCTAGCCAAGTTGGAAGTTGCTTGTGCCCTCGACGTGAAAGGTTGATAACTTCTAAGGGTTTGGTCCCAAATCTCTATTTCAATTATTTAATTTAATTGTTTTATATTTTCCTTGAAGTTACTAACTTGTGTATTTTGTTTTAGAAAGAGATACAAGACATCAAAGTAAGTAATTTAATTACTTTGTTATTCTTTTGATATAGTAAGCATGCTTTAATTATTTTAATTCCTAGTAGCATGTTAGGATGTCTTTATGACTCCTAGTATCAAGTTTAGGGTATTAACTAAGATTTCTAATATCATGTATGTTCCTAGTATCATCTTTAGGTTGCCTCTTTTTCTTTCTAATATCATGTTAGTATCATGATAGGCCTAAAGACTTGATCTTTAATTTTCAGTGACATGATAGGATTTGTTATTAATCTTGTTAGTATCATGCCTAGGATCTTGCTAATATTATTATGCTTTGATGAGAATATTGTTATGATGATGATGATTGTTGTCTATATTATTATGTTGCTTGATATATATATTATTGTTGTTATTTGATCACGCCTTTTATGCATATTTAAAGGGAATTTGTACTTATAATCACGCTTGATAAGATAATTAATAATCTTGTTTAGGCTAATATGATTATAATTCAAGTGATCGCCAATAATAGTTTTGTTTGTGCATTAATTTTCAACCAACATAGATTAAACAGGTTTAGGGTTTATCTATTGATTGTATGTTATTCAGAAAGCTCACATGAATATGAGAAGAATAAAGTAGAGCCTTTTTTTTAGGGCAGGTTCAATCTCTTTTAGGTTAGATTTGTACCTTCATCCCCGAATATCCAGTCATGGTTCCAGACCACTATGGAGTTAGCTATCTCATGGATCGTCAAGGGGTGTAACCTTCACCCTGTGAATGGTTTACAAGTTCCTAAAGCTTGTTGGCGACTCTTTTACTCTAGCTACCTTCCCTTTGGACACCACCATAATTTAGTGTATGATTACAGTGGGGCTCAAGTGTGGGATGCTTGAGATATTCCCTACACTAGTAAACAACATCTACCTAGCCTTAACCCCTAAATCAAGCAACCTAAACAACCATCATCAATACAATATCAATATTAATCTTTCAAATAAACTAGAAACATTACAAAAAAAAAACCACGACACAAAGAGTGCAAGTGAGAAATTATTTTCATTTCTTGCAGCCTTCATTAGTTTAATTCGAGTTTGGGAGAGCTTCATTTTTGTATCATTCAACTCCTCTATCTTCATGTCCAATTTATTCTCCATAACCTTCAATTTGTCTTTCATGAAATCAACGTGCATTTCCTTCTCAGCAAGAGAAGTGTCTTTTTCAAAGAGCTTAAATCGCGAATCGACATCCACTCCATTGCTTACATTAACCCACTGGAAAAACCCACAATCACCAACCTGCACATATAAAACCCCCAATTCAATTTAAATTAAAAACCCTAATTCCTATAATTTAACACAACAATTTTAATTGATTGATAAATTTAACTCACAGGCCAATTTGGGCAACCAAAGAACTTCATCCCCACATTATCACCACTTTTCACCATTCGCACCACCACAATAGCCCCACATCTACACTTTAGTCGTGAAGTCAGCAACCCAACACCCCTTGAAGAAGAAGACCCACTTGACATTGCGCAAAAATGGTGAAAATCGTTAAGGTTTAAAGAGAAAAAGGGAGTAAGAATGGAAAAATGGGTCTTTGTTTAGGAGAGAGAGGATATGATGCTGAGGCGGCCTTTCAAAAATTGAAAGAGCATTTACACTCCTTACCAAGGCTTGTTAGCCCTCTGCCCCAGAGGACGCTTTACATGTACTTAGCCGTCTCATATCATGCCCTAAGTGCCGTTCTCCGTGCTGAGAGAGACGGCATTCAGCTCCCGGTCTATTTCATTAGCCATGTGCTCAGGAATGCTGAACTGCGGTACCCCATGGTTGAAATTTTATTTGGCCTCACTCTTTACATGGCTGTCAAGATGCTGAAACCTTACTTCTTGGCACATCCGGTTGTAATCTACACAGACAACCTCTCAAGCGGCCAATGACAACCCTAGAGTCATCCGGCAGAATGCTCAAGTGGGCTATTGAAATGCGAAGTCTTGAAACCCCCTACGAACCAAGAAAGGCAGTGAAGGGTCAGGCGTTTTACGACTTCATTGTCGAAATGACAAGGCCGGTTGATCAAGGTTTCTCCGAACAACCTTGATCAGGTTTGGAAAGTGTATGAAGACGGGAGCTCTACTATGAACGGCTGTGGAGCAGGCGTAATCTGTTAGTTTCCTGAGGGAGACAAATATGAGTACGCACTACGGTTCATGTTCTAACCCTCAAACAATGACGCAGAACATGAAGCCCTGCCAGTCGGCATCCGCATGTGCGCATGCGGTAGGGGCGACAAAAATAGACGCCTGCTCTGACTCTTAGTTGGTCGTTAGCAAATACCATGGTGACTATGAAGCCACCCATCCGGCTATGGTCAAATACCTTCAGGCGATCAAAGGTGAGGTTGGGACACTTGAAAAATTCCGTCTAAGTCAAGTGCCCAGGTCTGAAAACAATCAGGCGGAAGCTCTGTCAAAATTGGCATCCTCCGCCTCTTGTGATACGCCTCGGTCAGTATTCTGGGAAGTTATGAAAAACGTAGTATATCTGATGAAGAGCCCATTCGAGTACTTGACCGAACCTCCACCTGGATGGATGGCATCCGGGCATATTTGACTGACGGTACGCTCCCTGATTCACCCCAGGAAGCAGCCGTACTAAAGAAACGTGATGCAAACTTCGAGATGAGAAACGACGAGCTCTTCAAGGGGGTTTCCTAAGACCTTTGTTGAAGTGTGTTACCCTAGAAAAGGGGAAAGAAGTACTCAAAGAGTTGCACTCGGGATATTGCGCCTCTCACATAGGCGGCAGATCCCTGGCTGTTAGGACCAGGGGGCAAGGTTATTTCTGGCCTACTCTTGAGTCAGACGCCATGGAAATGGTCAAAAAGTGTGACAAGAGCCAAAGATTTGGCAAGCTTATCCATCAGCCGGCAACCGACCTGACAGCAATCCATAGCCCAGTCCCTTTTTCTAAGTAGGGCACAAACATTTTAGGTCCTTATACACCTGCCGTAGGCGGAAAGCGCTATATTCTGGTGGCTGTAGATTATTTCACCAAGTGTGTTGAGGCAGAGGTGGTCCAGGGCATCAAAAGAAAGGATGTCATCTCTTTCATTTGGAACAACATAATCACCCGGTAAGGAGTACCTATGTCTATGGTGTTCGATAATGGGAGATCAAGGGATCTCACATTGTTTTGCATAAGTCGGCCGACCCCAAGTAAACAGCCAAGTTGAAGCCTTCAACAAGCTCATCTCAGACGGCATCAAGAAGAAAATTGAAAGAGCCGGTGGTTTATGGGATGAGGAGGTAATTCATGTCCTATGGGCCATCCGGACAACTGAAAAAGGGGCGACTGGTGAAACCCCATTTCTCATGGTATACGGTGCTGAAGCCGTCTTGCCCATTGAGCATTATGAGCCGACTCTACGAGTCATCATATAAGATGAAGAGGCAAACTGGGAGGCCATGCGGCTAGCATTGGACTCTCTCCCGGAACGCAGGGGCAATGCCGCCCTGCGTCATGAGATTTACCGTATGAGAATGACCCATGCCTATAACAAACGAGTACATAAACGCCCCTTGAAAGTTTGGGACTTTGTGTTACGAAAAATGTAGGCAACCGGTAAGGCCAATGAGCATGGAAAGCTAACTCCTAATTGGGAAGGCCCCTACTGGATCTATGAAGAAGTAAGAGACGGCACCAATCGCCTGGAAACTTCAGAAGGGGGCTTCCTAGAACTTGGAATATAGATAACTTGAAAAAGTACTAATTCTGAGATTTGTACACTTTTGTAAATAAAAAGCTTATCAATGAGAAGGTTGCTTTTTGTTTTCAAACCTGTTATTTAATATATACATGCGTAGTGTTAAAGTACCGCCTATGCAATGCACAGACGGTCAACTGACAATGATAAAATTAAACTTAGTTAATAACTTAGCGGCTAAATCAATGTTCAAAAAATGAGGCCAATGGCCGGATAATGCTTATTTTATAAATTTGTCTGCTCCAACATGAGTAAGGCATCCGGCGACGCCTATCCGGGTGGAATTGTCGCGGAGAGTATCTCCCATCCGGTTAACCAAGTGCTCTATTAACTCATGTAGACGGCAAAAATTGAACGACCTAATTGGTCAACTCATAGCCGTCTAACACGAATAATCTAAATAACGACCAAGTCTATAAAAGCCGGATGTTTAAGGACACCAACCGGTGATTGACCAAAGTTCTAACTTACATTATTTTTCAAAAATTGTACAAGTTCACCCAATGTGGCTGACGTGGGGAAAAGACTAGGTTTTTGACTAATCCTCCCCAAGCCAAACAAAATTTATAATCACTTAACAAACCTAAATACAAGTATAGAGGTAAGTCAAGCGTCGAACCCAAAGGAACGGTAATGTTTAAGCGCTTTCAATTTGGGCGCCTAAGCTAGGTCGAAGACAAGGGTAGAGAGGTTACACTAACAACTAACAAATAAAACATTAGGAATAGGGATCAACGAGTAGTCATGACAATTGCAAAGACTTGGGACAAAATTCCAATCAATGGTTGCGAAGACGAATGGTAAGAGCACTAAAAAGAGCTCAATAAGCTATCTCCTAGAGGTCTAGCTACCGCCAACTACGAGAGACTCTAACTAGGAAAGTCACCAACCGAACTCAATCGACAATTGTGAGCTACAAATTAATGGTCCGTATCAATGTAGACTAATAATGCAATTTAGCATAATTTTCAAGGCCTAATCGAATTACACACATGCACAATTTCCATTAATCACTTTAATCTCAATAATTAATCAACACAATCCCCAAAATAAGCACAATCAATCAATCATACAAGTTTCACCGAATCCCTAGCTAAACAACTACTCTTATATCATCATCTAATCAACTAACAACTAAGGAAATCAAGAATCAACAAAATATCAAGAACAACTACACTAATTAAGCATTAAACATCAACATCAATCGAAACAAACATGAATATTAAACAAAGTAATAAAATGAGATAGAGTTAGAAATGCTCATTGATAATAGAGATGATCTGCAACACAATTGTCACCATTGAATCTTCAATCTCTCAATCACCATTGAAATTCCTCACTTTCTCTCTCTAAATGTACTCTTAAAAAAACCCTAAAACTAGGGAGAGAAGCTCTCAACTAAGCTAAAACTATGATCAAATATTATCTCTAATTGTTTCTCCTTCTGTTTTCAAAATTCGGGTGAAAAGTAGATAAATATATGGAGGTACGAAGCAAAATCGAACAAAAAAAGAAACCCGGAGCGGCGCGCCCGCACGGGTTGGTGGAGCGCCCGCGCAGCATGGCTGCGCGCCTGCGCCCATGGGTTGCGCGCCCGCGCTCCTCTGGGTTTCTTCGGTTCTTCTCGAGGCTTCGTGCGTTCACTAAGGGACTTTGAGCGAGTGCACCAAGGATGGCAGATCAAAAGGAGCTTGACGGTGGGTTCAACATCACTCCTTCATGAGAGCGCGGCTTGAGAGCGCAAGAGCAAGAACTTGGAGAATCCACTTCCTTGCATCTTGAGCTTTCCTATTGCCATGAGCTTACTCCAAAAGCATCTTCCACCTTAGTAATCCATCCATATCAAGACCCGAACCTCGTAAAATACCTACTACCACAAAAGAGAACAAATAAAGGAGAATAGACTAGAAAAACCTTCAAAATGCACAAAACCACAAAATAAGAGAGAAAAGGTAAAACAAAGAGGAAATGATGGAGGGTGGATTCTAGGTCGTTGAAACTAAAATTCCTCCAATCAAACTAAATTTGTAAGCAAACCTACACCTAGTAAAAAGGCAAGTTCGGGTCGAACCACTGGGAATGGGGGGAAGTTTGCTACGGCCAAAGTCAAGCTATTTTGAAATGTAAGAGGTAGCGTAGGTTAACTAAATTCAACTAATCAACAAAGTAAATCAATATATCAAGACACTAGGAATTTAGGATCCACATATTCTTGCAATGGACACACACTAATCGGGTTGGAGATTGATTAATTCGAGTATTGCGAGGGAAGATAGATAATGCAATCAAAAGAGCTCAACAAGTTATCTCCTAGAGGTCTAGCTAGCGCCTGCTACGAAAGACTCTAACTAGGAACGTCACTAACCAAGCTCAACTGACAAACGTGAGCTACAAATCAATTGTCCGTATCAATGTAGGCACACAATGCAATCTAGTATGAAAATTAAAGTTTTCTACTCTTTAACTAATCACACACATGCACAAAATCAATCAATCAACCAACTGAATCACAATGCTAAATCAATCAATAACTCCCAATTAGCTATGATCCATCACTCAAACATGCTTCACCACCTCCCTAGCAAGTAAACTACTCACAATCTATGGAAGAAATCAAGATAAAAACTAAGCTAATCAACAAATTAATGATCATCATTTCAATCAAACAAATTCAATCAACTAATCAACAAACTTGAACAATCAACAAACAATTGAAATCAAAAGCTAAAGATTGCATTAAAGTAAAAGAAATCCTTACAAACTTTGGTGAAATCAAAGGAAAATGTGCTTAGAATAATCAATCATCAACCATGAGTTTCTCTCTCTAAAAATCTAAGAACAAGTGTTTCTCTCTCTAAAAATCTCTACTCTAAAAACACTAATTAATTCTCTCTCTAAAAATGAATTCTCTAATGAAAAATCTCCCGCTAAAAATAGAAGAAAAATCTATATATAGTAAAACTTACAAAGAGAAATTAGTTAGATTGTCCAAAATAGACCCGTACAGGCGCGGCCTTCTTCAAGAGGATGCACGGCCGCGCAAAAGAGGGTACAGAACAGGGGGAGCAACAGGCGCGGCCGCGCCACCTGGCCACGCGGCCGCGCCTGGGTATAGGGCAGCTTCCTTCCCCTTCAACTTGACGCTCCTCGTGCAATTCACTTGATGCTCTTGATCAACACGGAACATGGCAGAATCTAAACACCTTGACGAAGGGTTCAACACCAAAATTGGTGCCCCCACGGCATGAATGCACGGCCTAAGGTTACTTGAAACTTGCACATCTCCGTACTTGGGCTTCAAATGGATGACACTAAGCATCCTAATCCATGCAAAACTCGGGAAGAAACCTTGGGAATCCTTGGACAACGATCTTAACCTGAAAATGAAAGAAAACAAACAAATAAAAGGGAAAAAGACAAAATAAACCAAGAAATGCATGAAAACGGAAAATCAGCAAAGGAAAATGCAAACTAAGGAAATAGAGAGAAAAACTAAGGAAAAAGGAAAGAAAAGAGCTACAAAAGCAATCTAAAATCACCCTAAAAGAGAACAAATGAGTTCCATAAATGACAATCATCAGTATAAAACTAAGCATTTATTCAATAAGAAAGCTATTAAAAGAAGGGAAAAACAACCTAAATGCTCATCAAATGGGTGCCATTTATGACACCCATCAAATACCCCCAAGCTTATCTTTTGCTCGTCCTCTAGAAAAACAAAACCAAGGGAAAGAAAATGACGAGCTTATACAAAAAAACAAAAGAAAAGACGAGATGAGAATATACACTAACTCACTCTCGTAGGAATCACGATCAATTTTAGCAACTAAAGACAAGCCATTTAAACCCCTAAATCGCCCTAGAGGACGAGTAATGCTCTCGTAAGGGTTTCCTAAGAGATTGACCCATAACTCTCACAAACCAAACAAACAAAGCAAAGCATGAAAAAGAAGCAAAAAGAAGATAAAAGAAAAGAAAACAAATGTTCATGAATGGACTTTTTGCAAATGTACAAGCATAAATGAATGCAAATTTTTCTAAACAAGTAAGGGAGTGCACGTTTCAAGATATCCATGGTTAGTAGAAACATATGACATGCTAAGCACAGAAAACTTATCAAGACACAAGTCACTTTCATCTCAAAACATTTTTAGCACATTCTCCCAATTAGCTTCAAATCTACTTATAGCAAGCATCTCAATGGTTCCTCAAAGGAACCGGAAAAAGAAAGAGATTTGAGGCTACTAGACGTCTCAACTATTGTATCCCGCTCTATAAGCTTGACCTACATCTCCCTCCACCGACTTGTGACTCAACCACAAAGGTCAAAAGGTCTTGGAAAGGGTTGTAATGTAAGGGCAAGAAGGGTAAGGGTGGGATAAAATTTGAAATTTGGTGGTATACCTAAATCATGAAGCAAAAATTGGCCAAATCTCAACACCAAAACCAAGTAATCACCAAACAAAAACACAACACCCCCAAGCTTATTCAAAGCCAAGAATCACAAACATATATACAAAAAGCGTAAGAACGCTTCCTCCCAAGCTTGAACAAAGCATTGTCCTTGATGCTTAAAATAGGGAGAAAGACACTTACATCAAAATATTTTTTGTATTATTTACTTTTCACTTTTTTCAATTTTTGCCAAAGCTTTTGAATGTGCTTTGCTTTTTCTCATTTTTCTCATTTTTCTCTTTATTTCATTGTCCGCGCCTCTTTTAACTATGGATAGTGTTTTGGGTAATTTTACCCATGCCACGTGGGCCAATCAAGACCTGACACGTGTCATACTCTGGTTGGTCCGAATTGGACCAATCTGCATTTGGCACGTTTCCCTCCTAGAACTTGGGTGAAAAAAGCGGCCTTCAAGGGCCCAAATCCCAAGAAAGCCGTAATGCGGCGCAGCCCAGCAGAGCTAGGTCAAAGAGACCTAACCAGGGGCACGTTTCCCAATGACCCTATAAATAGGGAGATTCCCCCATTTTTCGGGACAAGGAATTAATTATTACAGCGTACCCTACATTCTCTTACATTAGAGAAACACCTGATCTCGGAATCCGAGAGGATCTCACATCATTTTCCGCACCTTCTCCCACTCATATTTAATTACTAACTTGATCGTCGGAGGCGGAACTCCAAACATCCGGAGTCTCCGTTGTTTTGCAGGTACATGCGCAGTCGGATCAGTCCTAGAGCTGTAACTCTCCCGAGGGACAAAAACACCCAAAACAGACGGCTTTTTCAACTTTGCATTTGCTTTTTTTTATTCACAAAATTTTACAACACAAACTTGCTTTCATTATAAGAACCAAACAATCCATTTCATCCACCAAAACTCCAACATAAGAGACTAAATGCTTCACAAAAACCAAAGACAAGAAAAAGAATGAAACAAAAGGCTCAAGATCTAAAGATGTGGCTTGAAAAGAAGGGTATATGGCTCAAATGGTTAGCAAATAGGCAAATCAAAACCCAAAACAAAGAAATATAAAACTATCCTAGAAAAGTAAAAATCACCACCCCAGAAAGATGCCTTTATCCTTCCTAAATGGCTCGATCGCGATCTCGGGAGATGAAAGTCAAATTCTAGATAAAGCATACAATAGTCAAGGATCCATGCGCCACTTAATCAAGAAATGTTGAAAGAAAGAAGAAATAAAACCTCACATGGTTGTAGCAATAACTCACTATTAGTTTCAAATTCACCAAAGGGGAGCAATTGCAAATTTTCAAAAACAATAGAATCCGGCTTCAAGGTCCCAAAAGTTCTAAATGACTACCTTAGCATACTCTATCCTAGAGTCAACCAAAGATACTGTCAAACCGTGCACACCGTTACCATTTAATAAGAAAAGAATTCAACTATACAAGTCCAAAAGTATTATGTCTAAAGCAAGAACAAAACAAAACACAATGCAAATTTTCCTTGATAAAAACAAAAATCTTTTTGGAGTTTTTCAAAATAAAAGAACATGGAAATGCATATACAAATGTGCATAGCATATATGAATCAAAATCCCATCAAACATGTTAGTAGAGTACCCTCCCCCAAGCTTGAATGAGGCAATACACTCAAATCATAAATCAAATAATCCACGGGAGGGGAAAAGAAAGAAATCAAACCAACAATACCAACATATGCCTAACAAATCATCAACCATTAAAGAAAGAGTAAGGAAAGATATTACCAGATTTAGGTGGGTGTAACTACCCGCAAATGACCCAATTTAACCTTTCAAAGCTAAGTTCATCTAGAATTGAGTCTTGCTTTTCATATGCTAGCAAAATAGGAGTCAAGTTTCCTTGATTCTAGATCCAAACCAATGCACCAAAGCATATCAAGTCATGTACCTAGAAAAAGGCACACAAACAATAAACAGTAACTCCCTCAATATCCTCAAAGCCTAAAGTCTCAAAACCATGCATGAATGGATGCAAGTTCATTTCAAACTCATCTCTCTCCCATGAAGCATTCTTAATGAACTCACTCAAAAGGCTATGGGTTTTCATTTGACAGTCAAAGAACACATTGGTCATAACCTCAAATGAACCCAAATAATCATGGATAGAAGTATCACAATCATGCACAAGAGACTCATCAAGATGGGAATGAGGGTTAGGGTTTTCAAAATTAACACTCTCTTCACTCTCAACTCCTTCACCATCACTCAAATGCTCACCTATGGGACCCTCACACTCTCTTGGTTTCTCAAAATCATCATCATCATCCTCAATACACATATTGGATTTGAAATTTTCACACACAAGCATCAAAGATGACAATTGGCTATCAAGCTCTCCACGTCTTCTTCTTCTCTCCTCAAGACACTCCTCACTCTTTTTTATCATCTCTAATTGACTTCTCATAGAATGAAGAATCAAATCCTTATTAGGCCAAAGATTATTACTAAGCTCAATATGCCTAATTTGAGTTTCAAAAATAGCAACAAGAGATTCAAAAGGTGTAGAAGGTTGAGGCTCAACAAGAGAAGAAGAAGTACAACCAAGATCGGAAGAATTAACATTAAGATCATGAGCATATACATCACATTGGGGAGTGGGGGCACAATCAAGCATATAAGATTCATTATTGAGGGAACGAAGCACATCACAAGAAGACATGGTAAATGATGATGAGAATTGAAACACACCATTAGCATCAACTTGAGTATGTACCTCATCATCATGAGCAAAAGAGGAAATAGAGTTGAAATCATTTGTTCTAGGTTCCCTAATGGGATCATGTGACAAATCATGGCAATTCATGCTAATATTGGAAGAATCAACACATTCCACATCAACATTAGAATCATGATTACCCTATTATAGACATCCCAAGCAAACCAAGCATAGAAATCCCAAGCATCATCAATTGACAATTCTCTAAATTCACCATTATGCATGCTTTCAACTTCATCCCTAGTTTGCTCATTCAAACCAAAATAAAAAATCTCACAAGCCTCCTAAGGACTACAATAATTATAGTTCAAAAACCCTATAAGTCTATGGAAATTATTCACATAAAGGCTCATTATCATGTTGAGGAAATGAGAGACAGGCCATTTTTTTTACAAAACAAACAAAAATCAAGTAAAAGAAAAGTATATACAAAGACCTAGACTCAACAATCAAAAGTACTCAAACATAGACACTGTTCCCCAGCAACGGCGCCATTTTGACGCGGGGAAAAGACTAAGGCGTTGACTAATCCTTCCTAAGCCAAATAAAATTTATAATCACTTAACAAACCTAAATACAAGTATAAAGGTAAGTCAAGGGTCGAACCCAAAGGAACGGTAATGTTCAAGAGCTTTCAATTTGGGCTCCTAAGCTAGGTCAAAGACAAGGGTAGAGAGGTTACACTAACAACTAAAAAACAAAGAAACCAAACAAATAAAACACTAGGAATAGGGGTCAATGAGTAATTATGACAATTGCAACAACTTGGGACAAACATGCCAATCAATGGTTGCGAAGACTAATGGTAACAGTAATCAAAAGAGTTCAACAAGCTATCTCCTAGAGGTCTAGCTAGCGCCAACTACGAGAGACTCTAACTAGGAACGTCACTAACCGAACTTAATCGACAATTGTGAGCTACAAATCAATGGTCTGTATCAATGTAGACTCACAATGCAATCTAGCATAATTCTCAAGGTCTAATCGAATTACACACATGCGCAATTTCCATAAATCACTTTAATCTCAACAATTAATCAACACAATCCCTAAATTAACCACAATCAATCAATCATACAAGTTTTACTGAATCCCTAGCCAAACAACTACTCTAACATCATAATCTAATCAACTAACAACTAAGGAAATCAATAATCATCAAAATATCAAGAACAACTACACTAATCAGGCATCAAACATCAAAATCAATCTAAACGAACTTAAATATTAAAGAAAGCAATAAAATGAGATAGAGTTAGAAATTCTCATTGATAATAGAGAAGATCTTCAACACAATTGTCAGCATTGAATCTTCAATCTCTCAATTACCATTGAAATTCCTCACTTTCCTCTCTAAATCTACTCCTAAACTAACCCTAAAACTAGAGAGAGAAGCTCTTAACTAAGCTAAAATTATGATCAAAGATTATCTCTAATTACTTCTCCTTTACTTTTCGAAAATCGGGTTACAAGTAGATATATATATAGGAGGCGCAAAGCGAAACCGAGCAAAAACAAGAACCCCAAGCGGCGCGCCCACACGGGCTGGTGGCGCGCCCGCGCCTGTGGGTTCACTGTGGGACTTCGAGCGAGCGCACCAAGGATGGCAGATCCAAAGGAGCTTGACGGTGGGTTCAACACCACTCCTTCGTGAGACCATGGCTTGTGAGCGCAAGAGCTAGATCTTGAAGAATCCACTTCCTTGCATCTTGAGCTTTGCTATTGCCATGAGCTTACTTTAAAAGCATCTTCCACCTTAGTAATCCATACATATCAAGACTTGAAGCTCGTACAATACCTATAACCATAAAAAGAGAACAAAAAAAGGAGAAAAGACTAGGAAAACCATCAAAATGTACAAAACCACAAAATAAGAGAGAAAAGGTAAAACAAAGAGGAAAAGCATAAAACTAAGCATTTATTCAATAAGAAAGATATTAAAAGAAGGAAAAAGCAACCTAAATGCTTATCAAATGCGTGCCATTTATGATACACATCAGTGGTAGACGGACAAAGTACAATGGATTACAGGTACCCCAGACGGTTCTTGAGCCGTCTTGGGGCCATTTGTCAGGCGGCCATTTGTCCGCCTCATACCTTCTGAAGTGTCAGGCGGAGGAGAAGAAGTGTAGTATAACTACTTCTCCGCCTGGGCTGACGGCTACCTGCTTGAATCTGTGGACGGTTGTGTACTTGGTTTAGGGCAATCACTACTGTGATTAATTGACTTAGGAACATCTCATACTCTTTAAAGTACCAAAAGTTCCCAAGTCAATCAATCAGAGAGGTACTGAAACCAACCACACAGCCGCCAGGGGTAAGCGCAACTAGCTTATTGAATGCCGCATGCTATTAAAAGAGTTAGGCAAAAATTGAAGCAAATTGAACAAACCGACCCAGTCGGCAAACTTCAAAACCAGCCAAAATGCCGGGTGATATTGTCAGCTGGATATACATCCGGAGAAAAAACAAAGATAAAGATTGTTAACCTGACTCCTAAGTCGGATAATACAGAAATACACGGCTCACAGGCTAAAGAAAATAAAAAACAGCATACTGCCGCAGAATACTACAAGGATGGCTGAATTACGGCTGCTGAACCTGCTCTGGCTGGTCTTGGCTGGCAGTGAGGTCGGCTTCATTTTGCTCAGGGAGGACTCCAGTTGGGACCTGATCAGCTTGGTCCTCCCCCTCCTCTTCTTCTCCATCCGAAACCTCAAAGCCTTGATCCAAGGCCCACTCTTTAAAGGGAGGTGGGGCCTGCTCCTTTAAGACTTCGGCATCATACACCGTTGTGGCGTAATCGTACCTTAGTTTGAAATACTTGAAGTCCACAGCCGGGTGGAGAATTTTCCAGGCAAGCTTCAGACGGGTTTCAGTGTCCCACTCGTTCTCTGCCACCAGCTGGCTTTGCTCTTTGGAGAGGTCTTCTTGATGATTGTTCCTTATTTGAATAATCTCAAGCCTAAGCTGGCTGGCATCTTCCCTCAGCTGAGCTTTCTCCTGGTTGGAGGCCTTGGCGTTGGCGCCGTCAGCTGAAGCCGTCAGACTCTTTACCAACTCCTCCTATTTCAACTCCACTACTTTAATTTCTATATCACATATTATTTTATTGTCTTCAGCAGAGTTGAGAGCTCTAGTGGCCCTATGATTAGCATCGTTTACCTCATCTTGTTTCTGCCTAAAGGGGGCCCTTAGCCCGTCTACCCTTACCATTGCCTAAAGGGATGCAGACGGCAAGTTAACCACTTGAATGTAAAAAGAAAAGAATGAAGTTTAAATTGAACTATGAGTTACCTCAGCCAGCAAGCCCAGGATCCGGTCAAAGTCCACTACCTGCAGATCATGCACTGAGCTTTTCTCTGATCGAGTCAGAGACCTAACCATCCTTTTGGAAAACGCCTGGACATCAGGCCGCTCTAAGATAGCATCTGCACTAAAAGAAGTACTTGGTGAGAAAGCAGCAAAGGCAGTATCCATTTTCTGCAGGCTGCTGATCGAAACTCTAGAGGGGCTGACTCGAGTCTTGACTCGCATGTATTCAAGAAGCCTAGGGAGTTCAATACGAGTCTTACCTTGGGTCTTAGGCTGAGAAGACTCTCCCCCTTCAGCCGTTGCGGCACCGACTGCAACATTGGGTGGCTCGCCACCCTTCGATGCCGTAGAGGCATCCAACAGTTTCCCAAAAGCGCGCTCCGAGCTCTCGCTTAGAGCCTTTAATACAACCGGGCTTTTACCCCCGGTTGTAGGATGATTTGGGTTGGCTAAAGGGTTTGATTGTCAAGAATTCTTCTTCAATGTCTTAGTCGGGTTCTTTGTCAAGTCATCCCCCGGCTGTGTGAACAACTTGGTAATGGAGCGTGGAATGGATCTATTCCCACTCTGCAAATGAAGAAAAAGGGTTACAGCCGATGAATAATTAAGTTAAAACAAAAGGTTAGGAAGCACGACAGGCGGCATTACCCCGCTCTTCTTAGATTCCTTGGCCTCCAAGGCGGCCTTCTTCTCCAGCAGTTGCTCCTTTCTCAACAGGGCAGCAGGCTTAGCAGGCGTCTTTTTTGGGTCCACCATGTTCAGCGCTTCTTCTGCAAAAAAGCAAGAAAAAAGTTGGTTAAATAAACCAATAAAACGGTTAGTGCATCAATAGAGACGGCAGAATTTTCGGATGTATAGTGAATCTACCCTGTGGGAACATGGTGCTAAGACTGCAGGCGGAAAGGAAGGCCTCATCCTTCAAAAAATCCGGATGGGGTATCTAGTTCTTCGGAACAATTATATGGGTCCCATCCTCAAGGAGCTCAATCGTAGTTTCAAAAAATCCGGGCTCCATTATTTGCTCGTAAGCCCTAGAAGGAATACGAGGAAGGGCGCACGTCTTTCCAAGTAAAGCCGGGTCTTTATTGTACCGGCGTAAGAACCGGTTGTGTCCCAACTTGGGCGAGGAGATCAAGTAAAACTTCTCTTTTAAGCCGGTCCACTTGGACGGTTTGTCCAAGGTCATCATATATTGCGGATGGGTGGTCAATGTGTACCATGCGCCATACCCGCCTGGCGCCCGGCTCATATAGTGCATATGAGCAAAGGCTGCAAAACTTTGCTCGATATTTTGAAACTCACAAGCGGCGATGTAACTTAATATATTTATCCATGATTTTGGGGTGACTTGCCAGACGCCTAACTCGTACCACTTCAAAATCTTTTTAATCCCCCTGTGGATAGGGAAACGAAGACCGGCTCTAATCACTGCCTCATAGCAGCCGAAACAATTATCGGCGTTTTCGATGTTATCTTTCCAGGCAATCGTTGCCTGATGAGTGTCATTTATGGCACTCATTTGATGAGTATTTAGGTTGTTTTTACCTTCTTTTCATAGCTTTCTTTCTTAATAAATGCTTAATTTTATGCTTTTTCCCTTTATTTCAGTTTTCTCTCTTGTTTTGTGTTTTTATGGTTTTTCTTGTGTTTTCTTCTTTATTTCTCTTCTTTTCGTGGTTGTAGGTATTGTACGAGGTTCGAGTCTCAATATTGATGATTTTCCAAGTTGGAAGATGCTTGTGGAGTAAGCTCAAAGCATTGAGAAAGCTCAAGATGCAAGGAAGTTGATGCTCCAAGCTCTAGCTCTTGCGCTCTCAAGCCGTGTTTCCTTGAAGAATTGGTGTCGAACCCACCAAAAGTGCTCAAACTTACTTCCTACACCATCATGCATCATTCGGAGCTCGCGGGGTCATTATGGAGCGCACGAGCGGCAAAGAAAGTCGGAAGAAACCCAGATGAGAGCGGGCGCGCAGCCCAGCCGCGCGGGCACGCAACCTAGCAGCGCGGGCGCTCTTCCCCTGCTTTCAGGCTTCGATCGATCTCTTTTCCGTGCCTCTAAAAATACCTTTCTTAAATCGATTTTTGTAAGAAAGTTTCGGAAGACATAATTTTGATAATAATTTTAGCTTAGTTGAGAGTTTCTCTCTCTAGTTTTAGGGATTAGTTTAGGAGTAGATTTTAGAGAGAGAAATTGAGGAATTTCAATGGTGATGTGAGAGATTGATGATACAAGGGTGACAATTGTGTTGAAGATCTTCTCTATTATAAATGAGCATTTCTAACTCTATCTCATCTTATTGTTTTGTTTAGATTCATGTTTGTTTAGTTTGATTTTGATGTTTGATCTTCGTTAGTGTAATTATTCTTCATATTTTGTTGATTCCTGATTTCTTTAGTTGATTGTTGATAGATAATGATTCTTGAGTAGTTGTTTGGCCAGGAAGTGGGTGAAACTTGTATGATTGATTGATTGTGATTAATTTGGGAATTGTGTTGATTGATTGTTGAGATTAAACTGATTAATGGAAGTTTGCATGTGTGTAATTCGATTAGGCCTTGAGTATTATGCTAGATTGCATTGTAATTGCTAATGACACGAACAATTGATTTAGGAATTGCAATTATCGATTGGTTTGGATTGTGATTCTCTTACTTTGTTATTCGTAGAGACATCTAGCTCAACGATTAGGAGATAGCTCTTTGATTCCAATTGATTGCTCTTATCATTAGTCTTCACAACCATTGATTGGCATGTTTGTCCCAAGTGGTTGCAGTTGTCATGATTACTTGTTGATCCCCATTCCTAGTGTTTAATTTTTTGGTTGTTTGTTTATTAGTTGTTAGTGTTACCTATTTACCCTTGTCTTCGACCTTAAATTGAAAGCACTTGAACATTACCCTTCCTTTGGGTTCCACCCTTGACTTACCTCTATACTTGTATTTAGGTTTGTTAAGTGTTTATAAATTTAGTTTAACTTAGGGAGGATTAGTCAACGACCTAGTCTTTTCCCCTCGTCATTGCCTTCACAGGCGGGACCTCTATTCGCCAGCCTTCCCCTATGAGATGTGCATCTATGAACGCTCGAAAGCTACCTTTCAAGGTAGAAATGTCTTTTGGAAACATGCCTATTTCTAAAGGATCCGGCAAGGCTGGCCCCCTAGGCGGCTGCTGATAGTCAGCCGCAACATCCCTTCGATCAGAGCCCGACCCTTCTGATTTGGATCGTTCAGCGGCCTCTCCACCGCCTGACTCCTCTTCATCCGAGCCTTGGGAAGAGGAAGTATCCTCGTCGACTGACTCCCTCAAGATTGTGTCACTTGGGGTAGAAGGGGTTCCACTCGGAGAAGAACTTGCTTGCTCCTCCAATCCCTCGTACTCCTCATCCGGAGTAACTTCATTGGCGGGCACTTCCCGAGCACCCCGCCTCCTAGGCTTGGTAGCCATCTGCTTGACTCTAGCCATTGTGTCCTGCATAGACATAGAGACGGAGGGATTCGGGGATGAGCAAAACAGGTCCAAATGTCCCGAAAGGGTACCCCCGGTTCTAGACTCAACCGTACCATAAGACCGACTGAATGACCTAGGTAGTGCCGTGTGTGTCGATGGAGTGTCCATTTCTATTTTGGAAGTCATGTACACAAACGGAAAAAGTATAAAAAGTTGGAAGAGGGTAGAGGCGGTTACCTTTATCTTAAACTCTGAAAATCAGAAAACAACCTCAGACGGTGACCGGATGTGTTCTTCTAGAACGCATACGGAAGCTTTAAATACTCGCTACAGGCGGGGTAGGGTCTCTCTCTCTAGAAATCCCTTTTTCTCTCTCTAAGAAGTAAAAGCAAGTCAAAAAAGTGAGGGGAAAAAGGGGGAGTAAATCTCTATTTATAAAGGGGTAAAACGGGGGGCATCCCCGTTATACCCCAGAAGGTGAACAGTCTTTTTACTGTTCACCACTCCCAGAAAGACGCGTGTCATAGGCGCGACGTGGCCTGCCACGTGACCCTTGTGAAGGGCAAATGTTTAGGGTAAAAATACCCTAGACACGTGGTCAAATCAGAGAGGGATACGTGTCAAGCCTGGATATTCAACCAAGCACGCACCACTTACTTTCTCACTCAAGAAAAACCGAAACCTTAGCCCTTTGTTCATCAAATTTTCATCTTCAAATCATCAAAAATCCATCACAAATCATCAAATTCTTTATATAAATTTATCCTTAACTAAAATTCATACTACTTTCTTCAAGTATCAATCTCCAATCTCTCTCCTCCATTGAAGACCAAATTTGGGGTGTATTACTTGGTGGGAATTAGTGGCTAGTTCATGTTCAAACTTGCTTCTTATATGGTATAATCATCTTTTTAAACCTTTATTTACATTGTTATATCATATTGTTGCAAGATTTTGATTGTTTATGATTGTTAATAGTAGTAGTATGTATTTGGATGAACTTAGTGATTGAATGTGAAATTTGAGTTGGTTATTTGTGTTGCTGATGATTTATTTTTCTTACATTTTGTTGTTTTATGTTTGTGTAGCAATTTTGGTTCATTTGGTGGTGATTGTGAGAAAGTTGGAAACTTGTATTTTTGGTAGTAAGGTGTTACTTGTGTGATTGATGTCATTGATCTAGGAGTTGTGATTTTGGTATTTGGAAGTGTTTTGTGGTGTTATTGTGGTGATTGTGGAGTTGATTAATTGGATTTTGAATTGGTTAATTTGGAGGAAACGCAATGTCAAACCTTATTCAAGCCCTTTCCTCTAAAAAGCGTAAGACCACCATCACCATTGAAGAACCCCCTTCAAACCCATCTACTTCTCAACCACACAAACCTGCTCCTCTACCCAAAATAAAAATTCGAGATCCAATACATAAAGATCGTTATGCCAAACTCAAAAAGAACCGTTCCTTCAAGCCCTTTCGTCACTACTTTCAATCGGCTATGATCAAATTAGGGATTGATGAGGATTTAAGGGAGTTGTTCAGCAATCTTCGCATGAGCACCTTCGTGAACTTACTGTACTTACTTTGAGCCAACTTTTGTGTTTTTGGCTACGGTAAAGTGTGAGGCGGTAGAAGGTGGCAACTACTGGGTCCATTTTCAGCTATTCAACATTCACCATGATCTTTCTTTTGCCGAGTTCAATGCGGTGCTTGATCTTAATCCGGAGGCGGATGTTTTGGACCCTGAGTTCTTCTTCGATGAATATGACCAAAATTCTTGGTGGGACAATATTTCGAGGGATGGCGACTTTGTTACTCGGTATGCCGCGATAAGCAAAGTTTTCCAACCGTGTCTTCGAGTTCTTCATAGGCTTTTAGGATATTCGATAATCCCAAAGCAAGAATTGGGTAAGCTGAGTCAATTAGAGTTGTGGATTCTGTGGTTGGTTACTAGGGAGGAGTACCGAGGTCGCTTGAACTTAGGGTTCATGTTTTTGAGATATTGCAAGGGGTTGCAATCTAGGGATTCCGGAGAGATCCCTTGTGGTAGCATAGTTACGAGGCTCGTGACCAACCTTCACCTTGGCCACTATTTGCCCTCTTGTACTCCAGTGGGTAGTCCGAGCACCCTCTACCTCGACATTGCACAATTGAAGCAAGTGCATTTTTTGGCTAAGAATGATGATGATGAGGTGTTCGATTGGCTTAGGGAGAACAAGCATTGGTGTTATCTCTCTAACACATCCTTGACTTCTATCCACCGTGAGGATGTGCCTAATGTATGTCATGTGCCCCTAAGTAACCGCGTCCCCCATGATAATGATGAGGAAATAGGAGAAGAAAAAAATGAAGAGGAGGAAGAAGTGGCTCAACAACAACAACAACATCAACAACAACATCAAGAGCAGCAACAATACTCATTTGCTAACCCTGATATGGATGCTCTAAGTGCAAAAATGAAGGGGATGCAAATTCGTTTGGAAGGCATGTACGATCAAGATTTTGAAACAATATATAATCAAATGAAAGGCATTTCGGAGATGCAACAAGGTATGTTTCTCCAACAACACCAATTGTATGATGCAAGTGTTAACCGTGGGGAGATCTCCCACACGGTTAACTACCCATATTTTCCACCCCAAGTTGGTCCTATTCCAAAGTGTGGGTGTCCTTATTGGCAAGGACCTCTGGGTTCCAACACCGAGACTTGCTCATTCTCCGATGAACATGGTAACTATAATTACCGTGTTCCCGGTGGGAGCTGTTTTGGGTAAAATTACCCTGTCCACGTGGACCAATAAGAGAGGACCACGTGTCAAGCCTAGGCAGGCCCATTTGCGCCAATTGCCAGCTGACATGTGTCAACCTCATATGCTTCCTGAATTGCGGCCTTCAAGGCCCAATTCCCAAGAACGCCGCAAAACGGCGCAGCCCACCAAATCTAGGTCAAATGACCTAGAAGGGCCACGTACACCAATGACCCTATAAATAGGGAGATATTCCTCAAATTTGGGGGACATTCAATCATTTATTACACCTACCCTGCATTTTCTCACATCAGAGAAACACCTGATCTCATTTTCTTTTCCGCACTTTCTCCTATCCCTATTCAAGTACTAACTTGACCGTCGGAAGCAGAACTCCAAACACCCGGAGTCTCCGTTGTTTTGGAGGTACAGGCATAGTCGGATCAGTCCTCGAGCTGTAACTCTCCCGAGGGAGAAAAACACCAAAAATATGTGGCCCTATCTGTGGGGAGAGTACCTCAAGGATGGTTCAAGAGTCTGTACCGCCTCCTGACCCCAAGGCTATCCAGGGGGAGGTCTTTACAGATGATGAGGAGGATGATCCTGAGGTTGAAATGTACATAGCCAAAGATGGCTCTCTCATCACTAAGCGCATCCATCCCAGAGAGACACTGGAACGCGGTGAAAGCCAAGCGAGTACAAGTAGGTCCCTTGGTCAGCCGGAAGGGGAAACCCAGTCGGCAAGAGGTCAGGCCCCAGTCACCAAACACGAGCTCATGAAATTCATGACGAGTTTCAAGGGTGAGATCAAGGATCTGCTCGAAAAGAAAACAGCTAGCTCTAGCAAGGGTTAGCCGGCCAAGAAGTCTCCTCAAGCTGCGAAGAAGAAGCCAGTAAGGGACAGGCAACCAACTCCGCATCCAAAGGATAAGGCAGCCGCAACCCTTGACTGGTCCAAGATCCTTCTGCCCCAAAAGGGTCCAAGAAAGCCCAACCGGGAGCAACAACCGGCGGGTAACAAAAATTCTACCCCTGACGCTCGACAAATCATCGAGCGCAGGAGAAGTCAGCGGCTATTTGAGTCAGCCTCTACTTCGAGCTTTCCAGACAGCTTCAAAAACACATCTGTAAGGAATATTTAATCCTTGCATGAGAGCCATACAGGCGGTAATACCGTCCATTCTGGCCCTCAGATGATTGAAAACGCATCGTATGTACCCCCTATGGTCTACGGTCCGTATTCTTCTCACTTCATGCAGCCGACCCTCTTTGGGGGTCAGGCGGCATATAATGTCCAGCCTTTGGACTGGCAGCTCAGACTTCTGCCTTCACCTAAGAGATAACCGAGGTGGCACAGCCGACCAAGGTTAAGAATGTGTTGGTTGGTGCTTATGATGGTACCACCAACCTGGAGGACCACCTCATGGCCTACTCCAATCTCATGCACATGCAGGGGTTGGAGGATGCTATGTGGTGCCAATGCTTCCCGGCTACATTGAAGGGAATTACCCAACAATGGTTTGGCAACCTGCCAGCCGGATATATCGACGGCTTCAGGAAGCTTGCCTTCCTGTTTGCCTCCAACTTCTCAATGAACATCCCTACCAAGAAAACAAGTTTTGACTTGAGCACCATCCGACAGGGAGATAGAGAAGGGCTTCGCTCCTATGACAGGCGGTTCAACCTGGTGAGAATTCAAATCCAGGGGCTGTCTGACGAGGTAGCCTATAAAGACTTCTTCAAGGGTCTGAAGGACGGGTCAACCTTTTAGTTCAACCTTGTCCGAAACAGGGTCTTCACCCTCCAAGAGGCGTTGATAGAGGCAGAGAGCTTTATTCAAGCCACTGACCTCTGCTCATCCAGCAACCAGTCGGACTCTAAGAAGTCCGACAGGCAAAAGGAGAGTCGGTCTGCTCAGCTAGCTTAGAAAGCTGCGGAGAGCAAAAAGAGAAAAGAAGTCTGGGCGGTTGAGGAACCTGATCAGCCATCCAAAAAGAAGAAGAAGGAATTCAAACCGTATGTCTCGCGGTATGAATTTAGTAAAGACTACTACACCATCTTTACAGAGGTGAAGGACCGGCTGACCATTGAGAAGCCGAATCCTAGGAAGTGTTCCGTTCAGTCTGGGAACAAGAATAAATTCTGCCACTTCCATTAGGAGGTGGGCCATGACACCAACGACTGCTATAGCCTTAAGCGCACGTTGGACCGTCTGGCTGACAAGGGCTTGCTAAAGTCCTATATCTTGAAGTCTAAAGCGGCTTCTAAGACGAATCCGGGGCAGTCGTCAAAAACTGTCTAGCCTACTAGTAATTCGGATACCGACAATGATCCGGTCTACACTATAGTAGGCGGATTCGCAATTGGTGGCCCAACCATCAAGGGCACCAAGGATCACCTGAAGAGGATGATTCACTCGGTTGATGATGGACAAGCATCCTCAAGTGGATTATTCCCAGACGTACTCATCACTGAGAAGGATCGGGGCAAAGTTCGCCAACCGCATGACGACCTAGTCGTCATTGAATGCAAGGTCTCCAACTAGCTGGTTGGTCGGATCCTCATAGACACGGGTAGCTCCTCTGATCTCATCAGCTACAAGTGTCTGTCCCGGCTTAATTACAAGCGGGACAGTCTACGCCATATCTACCACCCATTAGTTGGCTTTGGGGGAGAAGTCGTGCACCCAGTCGGACAAATTGACATCCCCATCCGGCTGGGGGAGTAGGGACAAGGGCGGCACATGGTCGTCCGGTTCCTGGTGGTTAAAGAGCTGACCACGCACAACATCATTCTTGGCCGTCTCACTCTGAACGAGTGCAAGGCCGTTATAATCCCAGCCCTCATGCTCCTCAAGTATAAAAGGGATGATGACACTGTTGGCTCCCTCAATGGGGATCAGAAGACAACAAGAGAGTGCTATCTCTCAGACGTTAAGCCTACTGCTGCTGCAGCCGGTCAGCTGAAGGAGCCAATAGACCTTGACGATGTCAAGAACCCTGATTCACCCCTCCAGCAGCCGCAAAGAAAAGAAAAACTGAAAAGCAGGTGGAGGTGAAAAAGGAGAAGAAATAGCAATCACTGGCCGGGGAGCGGTTAGACAATCTCCGTCCCCAGCAGGCTGGTGAACACATCGATATTCCTCTAGACGACAGCCGTCTAGAATGTACTATTAAGGTTAAGGCTACTGCCTTTGAAAGGCTTGGTGCAGACTTGCACCATCTGCTGAAGGAATTTAAAGACATCTTTGCCTTTGAAGTGGAGGAGATACCAGGCATCAGCCCAGATCTCGCTGTCAACAAACTCGCCGTGGATCCAAAAAAGAAGCCCATCCGGCAATAGAAAAGAAATCACGGTTAGGAAAGAAGTCAGGCGGCTGCTGCCGATGTTAAAAAGCTGTTAGACTTTGGGTTCATTCAGCCATGTAACTTTCCTGACTGGGTTGCGAACGTGGTGCTTGTAATGAAGCCGAATGGTACCTGGTGTATGTGTGTTGATTACACAGACCTCAACAAGGCATGTCCAAAGGACAGTTACCCGCTTCCAAAGATCGACATGTTTTATGGATGCCTACTCCGGCTTCCATCAGATACCCCTGTGGAAAAAAGATCAAGAGAAGACGGCCTTCGTCATTGATCAGGGGTTATTCTGTTATACGGTGATGCCGTTTGGCTTGAAGAATGCGCTAGCTACTTTCCAACGGATGATTAATATAGTCTTCATTAATCAGATTGGAAGGAATATAGAGGCGTACATTGATGACATGATAATCAAATCCAAGCTACAGACGGATCACCTTGTTGATCTCCGAGAAACCTTCACCACACTCAGGCGACATAAGGTCATGTTAAATCCCAAAAAGTGTGTTTTTGATGTTGAGCCTGGAAAGTTTCTCGGATTCCTGATTGACCAGAGGGGGATAGAGGCTAACCCCGAGAAGATACAGGCGGTGATTGACATGAAGTCACCCCGCTCTGTCAAGGAAGTTCAAAGGCTTACCGGTTGTCTGGCTGCGCTTGGGAGATTCCTCAGCCGCTCAGGTGACAAATGCCTTTACTTCTTCCAAGCAATCAGGAAGAAGACTAGATTTCAATGGGGAGATGATGCTGAGGCGGCCTTTTAAAAATTGAAAGAACACTTACACTCCTTGCCAAGGCTTATTATCCCTTTGCCAAAGGAGATGCTCTATATGTACTTAGCCGTCTCCGATCATTCCCTTAGTGTTGTTCTCCTTGCTGAGAGAGACGGCAATCAGCTCCCGGTCTATTTCATTAGCCATGTGCTCAGAAATGCTGAACTCTGGTACCCCATGATTGATAAATTTGGCCTTGCTCTTTACATGGCTACCAAGAAGTTAAAACCGTATTTCTTGGCACATCCGGTGGTTATTTACACAGATCAACCCCTCAACTGGCCAATGACAACCTTGGACTCATCCGGCAGAATGCTCAAATGGGCTATTGAAATGCAAAGTCTTGAAATCGCTTACGAACCAAAGAAGGCAGTGAAGGGTCAGGCGTTTGCCGACTTCATTGTCGAAATAACAAGGCTAGTTGCTTCGGATAACCTTGATCAGGTTTGGAAAGTGCATGTAGACGGGAGCTCTACTATGAACGGTTGTGGTGCAGGCATAATCTGTGAATCCCCGGAAGGGGAAAAATATGAGTATGCACTACGGTTCAAGTTCCAGGCCTCAAACAATGAGGCGGAATATGAAGCCTTGCTAGCCGGTATCCGCATGTGTAAGGCGGCAGAGGCAACAACAATTGACGCCTGCTCTGATTCTCAGTTGACCATTAGCCAATACCATGGTGAATATGAAGCCACCCATCTGGCTGTGATCAAATATTTACAAGCGGTCAAGGCTGAAGTTGAGACACTTGAACAATTTCATTTAAGTCAAGTGCCCCGGTCTGAAAACAACCAGGCGGATGCTCTGTTTAAGTTGGCATCCTCCGCCTCCTACGATACTCCTCGGTCAGTCTTTTGAGAAGTAATGGAAAATCGAAGCATATCTGATGACGAGCCCATTGGAATTCGGAACCGTAGTTCTACTTAGATGGATGGCATCCGAGCATATCTCGCAGACGGCATGCTCCGTGATTAACCTCAGGAGGCAGCCGTGCTGAAGAAGCGTGTAGCAAACTTCGAGATAAGAGAAGGAGAGCTCTTCAAAGCGGGTTTCTGAAGCCCTTACTGAAGTGTGTTACCCCGGAAAAGGGGGGAGAAGTTCTCGAAGAGTTGAATGCGGGATACTGCGCCTCTCACTCAGGCGGCAGATCCCTAGCTGTCAAGGCCAGGCAGCATTACTTCTGGCCCACTCTTGAGTCAAATGCCATGGAATTTGTAAAAAAAGTGTGACAAGTGTCAAAGATTTGGCAAGCTAATCCATCGCCCGGCTAATGATCTGACGGCAATCCACAACCCAATCCCGTTTGCTAAATGGGCCTTGGACATTCTAGGTCTGTATACGCCTGCACCAGGCGGAAAACGCTATATTCTTGTTGCTGTGGACTATTTCACCAAGTGGGTGGAAGTAGAGGCGGTCAAAGGCATCAAGACAAAAGATGTCATTTCCTTCATCTGGAAGAACATTATCACCCGGTTCAGGGTACCTATGTCTATGGTATTTGATAATGGACCTCAATTTGAGACGCCTGAGCTACAAACTTGGTTGGAAGATCAGGGGATCGCACATTGTTTTGCATCGGTCGGTCGACCCCAAGCAAACGGCCAAGTTGAAGCCTTCAATAAACTCATCTCAGACGGTATTAAGAAGAAAATTGAAAGAGTGCACAAATGGCCCTTGAAAGTTGGGGACTTTGTGTTACGTAAAATGGAGGCAGTCGGTAGGGCCAATGAGCATGGAAAGCTAACTCCTAATTGGGAAGGTCCCTACCGGATTTATGAAGAAATAAGAAACGGAACCTATCGCCTGCAAACTCTAGACGGCAGGCGGCTGCTTAGAACTTGGAATGTAGATAACTTGAAAAAGTACTACTTTTGAGGCCTGTAAATTTTTGTAAATAAAAAGCCCATCAATGAAAAAGTTGCTCTTTGTTTTCAAGAATTTAATTGCTTTGTATATATACATGCGCAATCCAAGTTACTGTCTACTGAAAACACAGACGGACAACAAATCGAATAAGTTAGGTTAAAACTTAGCGGCTAACACTATATTTAAGTCGGATTTCCGTCTGAGCAGTAAACAGGCGGACCTTTAAATGTGAAATTAAACCAAGTCAAAAGACATGGTGGCATAAATTAAAATTAAAACTGAGGCCAATGGCCGAATGCAATATTGTTGTTATAAATTCGACTGCTCCTATTTGAGTATGGCGTCCGGCGACGCCCCTCCGGGTGTTATCGTCGCAGAGGGCATTCTATCATTTGCTCTACGAGCATACGCAGACGGCAAAAATTGAACGACCAAATTGGTCAACTCATAGTTGTCTGACCAAAATAGTCTAAAAGAATGATCAAGCTTAAAACCGGATGTCAAGAGACATCAGCCGATAAATTGCTGAAGTTGTACCGGCTACCCCATTAGGGCAGGCGATTAAGGTACAATGGATTGAAGGTGTCCCAAACGGCCTTTAAGCTGTCTTAGATCCATTAGATAAGCGGATAATATGTCCCTTGTTCCATTGATGGCCAAGCGGTAACCACCCGTCTAGCTAGCAACGAAGTTGTGGACTACCCCACTAGGGAAGGCGATTAAGGTACAATGGATTAAAGGTGTCCCACACGACCTTTAAGCCGTCTGAGATCCATCAGACAGGTAGTCAATATGTTCCCTGTTCCATTGATGGCTAGACGGTAATCACCCGTCTGACTAACAAAGAGTCATAAGCGAATACCCAGATTCGGTAAAACGGCTGCTGATTGACGGCTGTGCACTTGGTTTGGGGCAATCACTACTATGATTGATTGACTCAGGAACATTCCATACTCTTTAAAGTATCAAACATTCCAAAGTCAATCAATCCTACAAGTACCGAAACCAATTACATAGCCGCTAGAGGCAAGAATAGCCGGCGTGTAGTCTAAATTATCGCATGCTTCAAAAAGATAGGCGAAAATAGGCAAAAAATTTCAAACAAAAAGTAAAGTAAGCACATTCATCAAACCGACTCAGTCGGAGTTCTTCATTCAAACCGGTAAAAATCGGATAATAATGTTAACCGGATTTTCATCAGGAACACAGAAAGGAAGGAAAAATTGTCACCCGACTCCTTAGTCGGTAAAAAGATACATCAAATACTCGGCTCGCAGGTCGGAAAGAGGAAGAGAATGGCATACTGCCGCTGAAATAAAGGGAGGAAGTTGAATTATTGCTGCTGGGTCAGCTCCGACTGGTCCTGACCGGTTGGGAGGCTTGCTGCAATCTGATCACCTGGAGCCTGTACTTGATCATCACTAATTTTGTCCTGGCCTACAGCCGGCTCCTCCTCCCCCTCGTCATCGGAGACCTCCTAACCTTGCTAAAGGGCCCAAGCCTTGAAGGGAGGTAGGGCCTCCTTGTTGAGCTGATGTGCGTCGTACACCTCAGTGGCATAGTTGTATCGAAGTTTTAGCACATCAAACTTAATTTTGGGGTGGAGCAGACGCCACGGGATACGCAGTCGGGCCTCCGTATCAGCTCGTTCTCAGCAACCAGTCTTTTCTGTTCTTGGGCAATCTCGTCCTTGTGCTGGTTCCTAAGTGTGACAAGGTCAACCCCCAAGCGGCTGACGTCTGCCCTCAGCTGGGCGTTCTCCGTATCAGCTGCCTTCAAGGCCTTGAGGTTTGACTGAGCAGTGTTTAGTTCCTCTTCGAGCTTGGCCACTCGCTCATTTGCGGCGTCATTAGCAGCCGTCAGATTCCTTATCAAATCCTCCTTTTTCAACTCTGCTGCTTTAATTTCAACATCATATTGTATTTTACTATATTCAGCAAAGTTGAGTGCTTGAACGGCCCTCTGTTTAGCGTCATTTACCTCTTCTCCCTTCCTCTTGAAAGGGACCCTTAGCCCGTCTACCCTCAGCATTGTCTGAAAAGATGGATACAGGTGGTAAGCAGAGTAAGCTTAAAACTTAAAAATTTAAATAAAAAGTAAGGGATTACCTCAGCCAGCAGGCCCTGGATATAGTCGAAATCCACGACATGGACATCAAGCATAGAGAGCTTCTCTGACCGGGTGAGAGTCCTCACCATCCTCTTAGCAAACTCCTGCATGTCAGGCGGAGCTGAGGGAGCATCTGCACCAAAAGAATTACTTGGTGAGAAACCAGCATAGACGGCACCCGACTCATGCCGGCTGCTCGTCGAGTCTTCAGGCGGATTGACCCGAGTCTTAACTCGCATATAGTCAACCGACCAAGGGAGTTCTATCCTTGTCTTACCTTGGACGCGAAGCTAAGGGGTTTCCCCTTCAGCCGCTACACAGCCGTCTGTAGTAGTGGGTGGCATGCCACCCTTCGATGCCGTTGAGGCATCCGGCTGTTTTCCAGCAGATCACCCTGAGCTTTCACTCAAAGCTTTCATTGCAGCCGGGCTTTTGCCCTCGGTTGTAGGACGATCTGGGTTGTCTGAAGAGGAAGTAGAAGGGTTCTTTCTCCCCGTCTTAGACGGAGTTTTGGCCTGCTCTTCCCTCGGCCGTTTAAACAATTTTGTAATTGAGCGGGGGATAGACTTGCTTCTACCCTGCAAACAAAACAATAGAAATATCAACAGAATTACAACCGAAAATCCATAAATTGAATGTGAGATATACAGCCAGGTACTTCATAAGTTGGACAAAGGGGGTGCAGCCGGTGGCTTACCCCTCCCTTCTTGGCTTCCTTAGCTTCCAAGGCCGCCTTCTTCTCCAGAAGCTGCTCCTTCCTCAAAAGAGCTGCCGACATAGTAGGGCTCATCTCAGGAGGAACCATATTCCTTGCGTCGTCTGCAGTAAGAAAGGAAACGGTTGGTCAAAAAGAGTAACAAAACACAAACAAGGTATTAGTACAGACGGCAAATCGTCTGGTGTGTTATAAGTCTACCCTGCTTAAACATGGGGCTAAGCCCACAGGCGGAGAGGAACGCCTCGTTCTTAAAGAAGTACGAATTGGGTATCCAGTTCCTAGGAACAATTATTTGAGTCCCATCCTCCAAGGGCCTAGTTGTTGTCTTAAAAAAGCCTAGCTCCATGATCTGCTCGTAAGCCCTAGAAGACATCCGGGGCAAGGCACACTTCTTTCCGAGCAGCGCCGGATCTTGATTGTACCGGCGAAAGAAACGGTTGTGCCCCAGAGTTGGAGAGCATATCAAGTAAAATCTGTCCTTCCACCCGGACCATTTGGACGGCTTTTCCAAGGTTATTAAGTATTTCGGGTATGTGGTTAGAGTGCACCACGCACCATACCCGCCTGGGGCTCGGCTCATATAATGCATATGAGAAAACGTAGCAAAACTAGGCTCTATGTTTTGATACTCGCAGGCGGCAATATAGCCCAGAATGTTAATCCACGAGTTTGGGGTAAGCTACCAGACTCCCAAGTCATACCCCTTCAAAATTCTTTTAATCCCTTTGTGAAGGGGAAGCGGAGGCCAGCTCTAATCACCGCCCCATAACAACCGAAATAGTCTTCGGCATTCTCAATATCGTCCCCCCAGACAATCCTTGCCTCAGGCGGAGGAACCTCTATTCTCCATCCCTCTCCTACCGGGTGCGCATCAGCAAAAGCCCTAAAGCTGCTTTGCATGACAGCTAAGTCCCTAGGAAGCATTTTAGTTTTCAAGGGATTTGGCTGATTAGGCCCTTTAGCCGGCTGCTGATACTCAGCCGCTACATCTTCCTGGTCAAAGCCCGACGCTTCTAAGCTGGACCTCTCGGCGGCTTCCTCAACGCCTGACCCCTCTCCATCAAACCCTAGGGAAGAGGCATCGTCCTCGTCGTTTGCCCCTTCCAATATTGTGTCACTAGGGGTTGAAGGGGTGCCACCCGGAGAAGAACCCGCCTACTCTTGCTCTTCCTCCGAACTTTCATATTCCTCATATTCTTCATCTGAAATAACTTCATCAGCGGGCATTCTTCTAGTGTGCCGCCTGCTCGGCTTGACAGCCATTTGTTTCACTCTGGCCATGTTGTCCTGCATAGACACAGAGACGGAGGTGTTCGGGAATGAGAAAAGCAGGTCCGAATTTCCAGAAATGGAAAACCCGGTTCTAGATTTAGCCGTACCAGAAGACCGGCTGAATGACCTAGGCGGTGCCGTGTGGGTCGATGGAGAGTCCATTTTATCTTTGAAGCCTAACTACACAAGCGGAAATGTATAAAAAGCTTGAAAGGAGTATAGGCGGTTACCTTTAACTTAGCTCTGAATATCTGAAAACAACTACAAGCGGTGACCGGATGTGTTCTTTGAAATGCAGTCGGAAAAACGCAAAATCACAGCAAAACAGATGTAGAGTTTCTTTATCTAAAAAGCTCTCTCTTTCTCTCTCTAAAAAGTCAAAGGCTCTGATGTGAAATGGGGAGAGAGAGAGGGTAAAACCTTCTATTTATCTCCGTAAACCCTAGAAGGTGAATAGTTTTTACTATTCACCGTTTACTGAATGCCGCGTCTCACAGGTGCCACATGGCCAGCCACGTGCCACCTGTGAAGGGCAAATGTTTTTGGTAAAATTACCCTGTCCACATGGACCAATCAGAGAGGACCACGTGTCTAGCCTAGGCTGGCCCATTTGGGCCAATTGCCAGCTAACACGTGTTAACCTCAGATGCTTCCTGAATTGCGCCTTCAAGGCCCAATTCCCAAGAAAGCCGCAAAACGGCGCAGCCCACCAAATCTAAGTCAAATGACCTAGAAGGGCCACGTTCACCAATGACCCTATAAATAGGGAGATATTCCTCAAATTTGGGGGATATTCAATCATTTGTTACACCTACCCTGCATTCTCTCACATCAGACAAATACCTGATCTCGAAATCCGAGAAGATCTCATTTTCTTTTCCGCACTTTCTCCTATCCCTATTCAAGTACTAACTTGACCGTCGGAGGCGGAACTCCAAACACCCGGAGTCTCCGTTGTTTTGCAGGTACAGACATAGTCAGATTAGTCCTTGAGCTGTAACTCTCCCGAGGGACAAAAACACCTGAAACAGGAGCGATTACAAAGGTGATCCTAACTACCCCTATGTTCACCCCGATCATCCACTACCGCTCGCTTTGCCCGAGCAATATACTCCCCTTGCCCCTTGGCAACAAGACAACTTCAAGGGGCACAATGGTTGGCCACCCAGTTACACCGGGGGATGGGATCCTTATGGTCCCCCATCCGGGTTTTCCTATGACGAGGACGACAATGATAATGCCGGGCCGAGTGGTAGTTAGTTCCCCTATTCTATGCATTTTTCCTCCATCCCTTATTTTATGTGTTGTTTGCCTTGTATTGATGGGATGTTGAGATGTATTCATGTTTTGCTTGGGGGAACTTTATTTTCTTAGGGGTTTGCATTGTCTCGGTGGCCAATATTGTTGTTGGGGATTGCCTTGTTTACCTTTTGCCTCGATGATTGATAATTGCATGCCTTGTTCTCTTCTTGGTGGTGTTTGATTGTTGTATGAGATTTTCATGTCTATTCTCTCTTTCTTGATAATGTTGTTGTTGTATTTATTTCTATGATGATGATGCATGTTGCTTGCTCCCGTGAATCAAAAGCCCTAATATCCAAAACCCCCTTGAATCGAAATCCCTTCAATCCAAATCTTGTAGTTTAGGCGATTAGTTGCTAAGTTTAGTGTATAGTTCCTCTAGTTTTCTTTGCATATTCTCATTTTCTTTTTGGTAGTTTAACTTGATTTTTGCTTTGTTGTTTCTTTTTGTTTAGTTTTGCTTTCTATCATTTTGTTTTGAAGTTACTAATCGTTTTCTTTGTTTATAGTTCTATTTTCTTTTGTTCTTCTCATTTAGCTTCGTTGATGATGCTATTGATTTTTGGAGATCAATGAAGGTGGTTGATCTTTTGCCTTATTTTTATTAGCATTGCTTAGAAGCCCGGTGAGATCCTTCTTATTTTCTTTCTTTTATTTCTTTACTTTTCTTGGATGCATGACTAGGATTAGATTTAGGAGAAGTTTAACGGTTCGAGGATGAATGATTGTAACACCATAGAGTGTTTGGGGTCATTGACGTTGTTGTTGAATGACCACTTGTTTGTCGATTGGGAATTACTTGTTATACTTGCATCATTGTTCCTTTCTTTATTTTCCTACTATTCTTTTATCTTTGTTTTCCTATTTTCTTTACTTTTCTTTTCCTTTCTTTTTCTTTCTTTTGTTTTGTTTTCTTTTTGTTTTTGGTTCGGATAAAGTTTTTAAGGCTTTACTTTTCTTTTTGTTTTTCTTCTGGTTTGGACTATATACCAACGGACTTCATTTTTGATGTGAGGTTGATTCTAGGTCGTTGAACTAAATTCCTCCAATCAAAACTAAATTTGTAACCAAACCTACACCTAGTAATAGGGCAGGTTCAGGTCGAACCACTAGGAATTGGGGGAAGTTAGCTATTGCCAAAGTCAAGCTATTTCGAAGCGTAAAAGAAAATGTAGGCTATCTAAGTTCAACTAAACAAACTAAGCTAACACAAAGTAAATCAATATATCAAACACTAGGGATTTAGGATCAACATATTCTTGCAATGGACACATACCAATCGGGTTAGAGATTGATTAATTCAAGTATTGCGAGGGAAAATAGACAATGCAATCAAAAGAGCTCGACAAGCTTTCTCCTAGAGGCCTAACGAGCGCCAACTACGGAAGACTCTACTAGGAACGTCACAAACCAAGCTCGATCGATAAATGTGAGCTACAAATCAATGGTCCGTATCAATGTAGGCACACAATGCAATCTAGTATGACAATTAAAGTTAGCTACTCTATAACTAATCACACACATGCACAAAATCAATCAACCAATTTAATCACAATGCTAAATCAATCAAAACCTCCTAATTAGCTATGACACATCACTCAAACATGCTTCACCACATCCCTAGCAAGTGAACTACTCACAATCCGTGAAAGAAATCAAAATCAAAACTAAGCTAATCAACAAATTCATCATCATCATTACAATCAAACCAAATTCAATCAACTAATCAACAAATTTGAACAATCAACAAACAAGTGAAATCAAAAGCTAAAGATTGCATTAAAATAACAGAAATCCTTACAAACTTTGGTGAAATCAAAAGAAAATGTGCTTAAAATCATCAAACATCAATCATCAACCATGAATTTCTCTCTCTAAAAATCTAAGAACAAGTGTTTCTCTCCCTAAACTTCTCTCTAAAAACACAAATCCTCATTCTCTCTCTTCTTTTCCCAAAAAAAAAAATAATTCTTCTTCTAAAAATAGAAGAAAAATCTATATATAGTAAAACTAACAGTGAGAAATTAGTTAGATCATCCAAAATAGACCCGTACAAGCTCGACCTTCTTCAAGAGGATGCGCGGCCGCGCAAAAATGGGTAGAGAACAGGGGGAGCAACAGGCGCGGCCGCGCCAAGGCCACGCGCCCGCGCCACCAGGCCGCGCTCCCATGCCATAGCCGTGCGCGCCCGCGCCTGGGAACACGGCAGCCTCCTTCCCCTTCATCTTGATGCTCCTCGTGCGCTCCACTTGGTGTGCTTGATGAACACGGAGCATGGCAAATTTAAAAGCACCTCGACGGTGGGTTCAACACCAGAATTGGTGCCCCCACGGCTTGGAATCACAGCCTAAGGTTACTTGGAACTTTCACATCTCCATACTTGGGCTTCAAATGGAGAACACTAGGCATCATAATCAATGCAAGACTCAACAAGAAGTCTCGGGAATCCTTGGACAACGATCTTAACCTGAAAATCAAAGAAAACAAGCAAATAAAAGGGAAAAAGACAAGAACAACCAAGAAATGCATGAAAAAGGAAAAATCAACTAAGGAAAGTGCAAACTAAAGATATAAGGAGCAAAACTAAGGAAAAAGGAAATAAAAGAGCTATAAAAGCAATCTAAAATCACCCTAAAAGAGAACAAATGAGTGCCATAAATGACACTCATCAAATTCCCCCAAGCTAAACTTTTGCTCGTCCTCGAGCAAAACTATTCCCGTTGATTGTTTCAAAATGCCTTTTGTGATCTTGGTGCTACTTTTAGCATCATGCCTTACTCCGTTTTCAAGAAACTTAAGTTAGGAGAGCTCTTTCCAACCAACATGACCCTTCAATTGGCCGACCGTTCTATTAAGTTCCTAATGGGTAGAATTGAGGATGTGCCCCTCAAGATAGGAGAGTTCACTATTCCCGTTGATTTCATCGTGCTAGAGATTGCGGAGGATGACAACATTCCTATCATTCTAGGGAGGCCATTTGTAGTAACTTCGGGTGCTTTGATAGATGTGAAAGGTGGCATGATTACTTTGTGTGTTGGTAAAAATAAGGCAAGTTTTAAGCTCAAGTCGATGCATGAGTCTCTATCCTATGTGCAAGGAATTGTGTGCATAAACTCATTGCTTTTGAATGCTAATGATTCCATGTTTGTGGCTTCTACTAACGATATGCTTGTAGCTTGTGATGATGTTCCTAAAAGTATTGAAAGCAAGGTTGTTAGTAAAGAAAACAAGGATTCCTCGAAGCTTGAAGATGAGTTTAAAATGCCTTCTTGGTTTGAGCTTTCTTAGAAGGATGATGAGAATAGTTTTTCAAGTGGTGAACATGAGGATCTCAAAGATCACAAGAAGAAGATATCAAGGAAGAAGAAGAGAGTTTCCAAGAGATATAAGAGGAAGTTGAAGTTTAAAAAGTTTGATCCGATTTTTATGATTTAAGATGACATGGTTCATGATGTGATTTTTCACAAGCTCTGCAATGATCTTACCCTCTCCACCACTTTGGATAAGGTGGTGTTCTTTGACCCTCCATGATTAGGACCTTAAGCAAGCGCTTTCCGGGAGGCAACCCGGTTTTCTAACTCTGTTCTTTTGACTTCTTTTATTTTTTCTTAATTTTCTTTCTTTTTCTTTTCTTTTCTTTCACTTGTTTTCTATTTGGATTGATAGGTTAAATTCATTGGATTTGAATTATTTTGAGCGAGCATGAGCAATGGAAAGGGTTCGTGTTTTTGAGGAGAGTATATTCGATTTTATCAAATTTTAAGGTAAAAGGGTAAGGGAATGTAGTGAGAGGTAAGTTAGGGAAAGTTGTGCTAAAGTTTGAAGTAAATTTGAACTTGGTGGGTTTATTGTGGTGCTCTCATTATTTTGAATCTGCTATACTTGGTGGGTTCAATAATCCCGGGATGATATTGGACAATGAGCCCATAGTAGAACGCACTGAGAAAAAATTTCAAGAAGAAGGCCAAGCAAGTGCGGGCGCACCAGGTATAGGCGCGGCCGCGCGCGAATCTGGTGCAGGCGTGCAGACAGGTCGAGCGGCCGCGCACCTGTCAGCCGAGCCCCTTAATTTCTTTCTTTCTCCTTTATTTCCCTCATTTCCCCTTCACCCTCAACCCAAATGGGCCACTCACCAACTGACACGTGTCAGCCTTAGATCTCAACTGGAATTGCGGCCTTCAAGGCCCAATTCCCGATAAAGCCGCAAACCGGCGCAACCCACAAAATCTAGGTCAGAGTGACCTAAGAGAGGGCACATTTTCCAACGACCCTATAAATAGGGAGATATCCCCAATTTTAGGGGACATTCAATCATTTATTACACTACCCTACATTTTCTCACATCAGAGAAAACACCTGATCTCAGAATCCGAGAAGATCTCTCTTTACTTTCCGCACCTTTTCATATTCTCCAACACGTTCTAACTTGATCGTCGGAGGCGAAGTTCCAACCACCCGGAGTCTCTGTTATTTTGCAAGTACAGGCGTCACCAGACCAATCTTCGAGCTGTAACTCTCCCGAAGGAAAAAAACACCCAAAACACTTTCTAACTTGGAAAATACACTATTTAAAACTGGCGTTAGGTTAAGCCAATTACGAATAGTACATTATTAGTAACTAACATTAGTCAGTTACGAATAATTTTCACTAATTGTAACGGTGGAATTCACACCAACAATGCCAGTTACAAAAAGTCACTTTTGCAAGTTACAAATAGCATTTTTTCTACTAGTGATGGGTAAAGTAAAGGGTGTATTGCTCTTGAAGGGAGGAAGAAGTCTCTTCTTCACCTCTCTCAGTAGAGGCGGCTTCTCCCTAAGACTCCTCCTCATCTGCCTCAGACGGCCTTCCTTCATTTTTAGAGCCGCCTGAGGGGACATCCATCTGTGATGACCCTTGCTTAGATCCAGATGACCCATCATCGGAGTTGTTATCTGACTCGTCTAAAATAGAGTCATTTGGCGTACTTGGGGTGCAAGGTGGGTAGTGAGAGATTTTGTTCCTGGGCACCCTAATAGGACTATCGTCCTCCTTTTCACTGGACGCCTGAGCCGTCCTTTTAGTTTTAACCATAATTTCCTGCACAAACACAAATACGGTCGGATTCGGGGACGAATGCAAAATGGGGCAGGCGGCACCCCTTGTCCTAGATCTAACTGTCCCAAGTGACCGGCTGACAGTTATCCTAGGCCGTGTCGTGTGTGTTTGTGAAACCATTTATGTAAAGAAGGGAAAAGCAAACACAGGCGGAAAGAAAAAATTTTAAGAGAGAGAAAGATCAGACGGTCACCTTGTGTGAAGGTACTGTTGGAGACTATTCGAGCCGGTTGTAGCAGGCAAACTAAAAACAAACGGCAGATGATAAATTCTCTTATAAAAGTTAAAGATTCTCTCAGATTCTCTCAAGATGTTTTTCATGAATATGCGAAAAATAAGGGGCAAAACTATATTTATAGAGGGTAAATTCTAGGGCAATCCCGTGATTTTCCAAGATGGGTGAACAATAAAACTGATATACCAATGCATGAGTGACAAGTGTCACAAATGCCATGTTGCATGCCACATCACATCTGTGTAGGGCAAATGTTTTGGGTAAAATTACCCAAGCCATGTGGTCCTATCAGAAGGTCCATGTCACCCTACAAAAGGTCCAAATGGATCAATTGCCTTATGACACGTGTCCCTCCATACATTTGGGAAAAAAAGGCTGCCTTCATTGTCCAAATCGCGAGAAAGTCGTAATACGGCGCAGCCCACCAAACGTAGAAGGCATCCACGAATTGACCTCTAAAGAAGATAAAATAAAAGTTTTGAGAAATCTTTGGGGAGTTTTTGTTCTCTAATTTTTTTTTTCTACGCTCTTCGTTTCTTTTTCTTCTCTTTTTTTTTTACTTTCAATTTTTATTGCCCTTGCCTATTTTAACTATGAGCGGATCTTTCTTTATTGAACATGTGGCTTATTATGCCACTTATTACACATGATATAAGTAGAACCAATTCCGTAATTAAGTTTCATTTCTGGGAGGAGAGGAGGCACATCAAGGGCACAAGGGACTGCAAATCGATTTAAACATATCCTATTTCGGAAAAATTAGACAATATCCTATGCTAGATGTGATATTGCGCATACATCGGCTTTAACTCCATATACTTTAATGCAATCAAGATTAATAAACCTCTAAATGACCCCCACTCTTGCATACACCCTTTTAAAAGAACTTATGCTCATCACTGAAGAGTCAAGCAAGCAAAACATATAAGCATCGTCATTTGAGTCTCATCCTTAGACAATTTTTTGTTTCATTTTTTTTAGAAAAAAATTCAAGCAAGAATATTTACAAATCTAATTTAATCATTAAAAAAAAACATATTCACACAACTAATTAGAGAGAGAGAGAGAGAGAGAGAGAGAGAGAGAGAGAGAAAGAGAGAGAGAACTAGTATTCACATGATCTATAATTCGTAAGACAAGAAAGAAAAAGAGAGGAAAGATTTACCTCATAGGAGAAAGCACAAACTCCATAAACAATCCTATATATTGCACCTTTCTTATCCATAAATCCCCAATATTTTTCTCATCTTTAAAAGGTTATAAAGGGAAGATAATCCCAGCACAAACCAAGATCCAAACCTAAGCACCAACCTATATACAAAAGAGAAACACTAAAAATGAAATAAAAGTGAAAAAATCAAACAAAAATACTCGGGTTGCCTCCCAGGAGCGCTTCTTTAATGTCACTAGCTTGGCACAAATTCGAAAAGTATCCTCAAGGTGGGATAAAGTTCAAAACCATTTTGTTGCCACTGTTTTCATCATTACAAATTGCCTTCATGGGAAAAACCAAATCGGTTTCTTGACTAACACAAAAGACAAGTTCATTCAGAATTTCCTTTGATTTCATCTTCTTCTTCCTTTTTCTATTTTCCTTTCCTTTCCTCTTCTTCTTGGAAGCTTTGGTGTCACACCCTTCATCCTTTTGAGTGTTGAACTCACCTTCTTCAAGCAATGTCTTGAGGCAAGCAAGCATGGAAATCACTTTATCAAACCTCTCTAAACCTTGCTTTGACTCATGAACATCAACAAAAGAGTTCATGGCACAAATAAATTTTAAATCATACAAATCATTCTCATTAAGAGCATCTAAAGTCATGTAATCTTTCATGGGGGAAGGACATCCTCTCTTAGGATAAATAGTAAGACAAAATTCATCATCACCTACATTTAATGTAAGTTTTCCTTCCCTTACATCCATAATTTTACCACCAGCCAAGAGAGGTCGACCTAGGATGATAGGGGTGGGGGAATCTTCTGTCATTTCTAGAACAATAAAATCAACAGGAATAATGAAATTGCCCACCTTAAGTTGGACATCCTCAACCTTACCCTTAGGGAATTTGGTGGATCGATAATAAAGTTGAAGAGTAACATCGATGGGTACCAACCACCTACGTCAAGCTTCTCATAAATTGAAAGAGGCATCAAACTCACACTAGCTCCTAGATCACATAGGGCATTTTCAAAGAAAATGTTCTTAATAGAGCAAGTAATGGAGAAACGTCTGGGGTCTTTAGTTTAGTGAGTGAGTGGTTCTTTATGATTCTACTACAATTTTTTGTTAAGCTCACCGTGGTGGACTCACTCATGACAACCATTTCATCCTCACTTGAGTTAGACACCTCACATTGTTTCTCTTCCTTAACCTCCTCTCTCTCACTCTCTAATTACAGACTCATGGGTGGAGTATCATCTATAGTAGTCCAACATCTAATCATAATTGCGTTACAATGTTCTTTAGGATTAATGGCTTGACTAGGCAAAGAGGTGCTAGAATTTCTACTTTTAAGGACATTAATTAATTGAGTTAACTGAGTTTTTAGAATCTTATAGTGGGCTTGCACTTGCTTGATACTCATTTTTAAGTCATTGGTTTTCTTGGTTTGCATATTAACAAATTTGTCCATTATGATCTCTAGACTCAAGTTAAGTGGGGGAGATTGAATTTAGAGTAGTGGTTGAGGGATAGGAGCAAGGGTTGGTCTATTTCCTTCATTAAAACCGGGTGGATTATTATTGGAAGAATATTGACCTCTTTGATGGTACCTATTGTCATTTTGATGATTTGCTTGGTTATTTTACACATAGTTACCATTACCTTGATTCTATAATTTCCTTACTTATTATTTTTAACATTCCTTTGGCCACTGTATTGACCTTGAGCATTTACTTGAGTTTGGCCCTCTTTCTTGTTGGGTTTCAATGAGTCTGACTTACCGCGGAAATAAAACCCGAGCCCAAGAACAAGCTCACAATTAATATAACAAAAAGCATAAATAACCAGAACAGAGAAAAGACTAAATTAACCTTGTAGCATGCTTCGCTCAACCGGAAAGAGCACTTACTTGAGAAAAGCCGAGCCACACAAATGGCAAGGACCTCCAACGAAGTCCACTAACAACTCGACCCGACCGGTCTACTGCTTGGAGGTTAGCCAAGTCCGACCAAAATGACTACCCGAGTAATTAATGAGCTTATAGGTTTTCTCTCAAGTGGAGACGCCTAATTGAGCTCTTACTCAAGTGAGTTTTCCCATATCCTAAATTGGGTATTTATAGGGAAACTCAAGTGAGAAATCCACTCTCCCATCAATGTGGGAGAGTTGGTAAAATCAATTTTCTCCTTCTATTTTTAAATCAAAAACAAAATAACATAGCGAATAATTAATTAATCAACAAGTGGCATACTAAGAGGAGGGGTTAGGTAAGGACCACAAGGGAAAGGGGGGGCAAACTTGATCCCCAAGGCTTTCAAGAAAACCGGCCAAGAGCTCCCACTTTCCCTAATAGCATGCTGCCACGTGGCAGGCCAAGCCAAGCAGCCCAACTGGCGCTTGGTGTGCAGCTGGCGTGCTGCTAACGTGGCTGGGCGCAGCATCATGCGCGCCACGCCCCTGCTTGCTGCTGCATGCTAGCGCGTCATGCGTGCTGGCCTGCTGCTAGCTACTGCTGGCTGGCGCATCATGCGTGCTGGCCTGCTGCTAGCATGTTGCGACATGGCTGCTGGCTAGCGCGCCATGTGCGCATTGCTGCTAGCTGGCTACGGCTGCCACGCACATTCTAGCATGGCTTGCTAGCCATGTGCTGGCAATTTTGCTAGCCATGGTGCGCTAGCATGCACAAGCCAGCCTAGGCTCGGCTTAGTGCGCTTGCTACCCACCGTATCTATAACAAATGTCCCTAGCACTCGATTTTCTCGGGGAATTCCGATAGGGGTATTTCGGTAAATTGTTGATTAATTAGTGATTTTTCTGTCTCGTCTTTAATGAATTCGACTCGACTTTCAACGTTCGGTTTCGACGCTCCTAGCTCGATTTCCGAAGTCTATATATTAATTACTCGAGCGACTCATTAATTCCTTCTGAATTAATTCATCTTGTCGGATCGTTAGTTGCTTAGGTGTGACTCGAAGGGTTCAGTTAAGATTAAGTTGTAATTTTAATTATGCATTAATATTACTGATCGGAAGCGGCCTCCACCTAGGCATTCCGATCACTTGAACTTACTGAATAAATAGCTTTTCAATAGCTCAAAGGACACCATTCCTATCAATCTCCCACTTGTGCTTCCGGACAAGTGCGCTTTTAGTGTAAAGCCTTTTCCCTATGTCACTTAATATCTCGTCATGAACTATAAGATAAGATTATTCTTCATCCTTATTACATCCAGAAGTGTTTCTCGAAATCCAAATTTGACTGTCAATAAACAGATGATTTCTAAAATCCATCCGAGCACGGCCATGCATTTTCATAGTCTCGCTCTTCGAGAGGACTTGTAAACAACAAAGACATGTTCCCTATTATTAGTAGGGGTACATTCCCAGTTTTGTAATGGAAGCTTCTCTTACTAAGAGGACCTAGCCGTCTGAGTGTTGCTGTTATAATCTCCATGTACGGAAGACGTTTGACTAACATCAAAACGGACTAGTACACAAACAAGAGAACTTAGAATACTCATGGTCAAGGAAAAGAGGTTCCGATAGTCATAATGAGAAGTATACTTATGACGATTTTTAAGTCTCCTAAAGTATTCTCATAGGTCGATCCAGTATGGTTCTAAACCAATACCTGTGCAAATGATTTATGACAATCATGTCCTTGTAGCACAAGAAACGGTGCTATAAATCAAACTACACACTAATCTCAAGCAGTCATTAATCGTCCATCTTTTAAATGACCTCGATTGGGGATAATTCTCGATTATAATATTCAATGTTCACTTAATAGGTGTTTCTTTATCCAAGACTGGTCTTGATACCCTATTTTGAATAATCTCATAATCAAATGGACTTATTATTTAATCCTAAACCACAATTAAATACAATACGGTGTGATAAAATTGCATGAAATTAAATTACTCCAAATCCTGAATGGTTCATCTTAGTGTCTTACTTTAAAATGTTCAAAATTAATTAAAAACCTAAACAGGGAAATAAAAGCCAATCTCCAACATGCCTGATTCCCATTGCCTCAATGTGCTTGTTGTGCTTCACTTAAGGCAGAGGTTTAGTAAGTGGATCGGCTACATTGTCATCCGTTCCAACTTTACAAATTTTGATTTCACCCTCTAATTTCCATTCTCTTATCATGTGAAATCACCACTTAACATGTTTGACCTTCTGATGTTCCCTTGGCTCTCTGGCCTGAGAAATAGCTCCATTGTTGTCACAATAGAGGGCTATTGGACCCTTGATAGAGGGTATAACATCAAGTTCACCAACAAACTTACGAATCCAATCTGCCTCCTTAGCCGCTTCAGCGACTGCCAAGTATTTGGCTTCAGTTTTAAAATCTGCAGTTGTGCTCTACTTGGCACTCTTCCAACTAAACGCTCCTTTATTTAGACAGAACACACATCCAGACTATGATTTGATATCGTCTCTATCTGTTTGGAAGCTTACGTCGGTATAACCTTCAACAACTAATTCTTTTGAGCCACCATATACCAGGAATTTATCCTTATTCCTTTTTAGGTAATTAAGGATATTCTTGGTCGCAGTCCAATGCGCCTCTCCTGGATCTGATTGGTATCGACTCGTAGCACTCAAGACATACGATACATCTGGCCTAGTACATATCATGCCATACATGATCAATCCAATTAGCGAAGCATATGGAATCTCATTCATCCTTTCTCTCTCATTAGGTGTCTTTGGACACTACTTCTCTCTCAAGGTTATGCCTTGTGACATGGGCAAGTGACCTCTCTAGGCCTCTTCCATCCTGAATCGTGCCAGTACGTTATCAATATAAGTACTCTAGCTCAATCCAATCATCCTTTTTAATCTATCCCTATAGATCTTGATGTCCAATATGTACAGAGCCTCTCCCAAGTCTTTCATTGAAAAACATTTTCCAAGCCAGGCCTTTACAGACTCTAACATCGAAATGCTGTTTTCAATGAGCAATATGTCATCGACATATAATACTAGGAAGGTAATGTCACTCCCACTGACCTTCTTTTAAACACAAGATTCATCTGGATTCTTGATAAAACCAAACTTACTGATAGCTTCATCTAATCGCAGATTCCAACTTCTACTAGCTTGCTTTAGCCCATAGATGGACTTTTTAAGCTTACACACTTTCCCAACATTATTTTGGTCGACAAAACTTTCAGGCTTTGTCATGTAAACAGTTTCTTCCGAAATTCCATTGAGGAAGGCGATTTTGACGTCCATCTTCCATATTTCATAGTTGTAATATGCAACAATCACTAAGAGGATCCGAACAGATTTAAGCATTGCGACCGAAGAAAAGGTTTCATCGTAATCAATACCATGAATTTGCCTATAACCTTTTGCTACCAATCCAGCTTTGTAAATGAATACATTTCCATCTTTGTCGGTTTTCAATTTGAAAATCCACATACATCCGATAGGTGTGTAACCCTCGGGTAAGTCAACCAAGTCCCAGACTTGATTTTCAAACATGGAATCCATTTCAGATCTCATGGCCTCTTGCCATTTAGCAGAGTCGGTGCTCGCCATCGCTTGCTTGTAGGTTGCCGATTCGTCTCCATCCATTACAAAGATGTCCTGATTCTCGGTTAATATAATACCAAGATACCTATCATATTTAGACCTCGGCCTCTACGACCTACGCAGGGCAACGGACTAAGCATTTGCATTGTCGGTTTTACTTTGCACATTTTGACCAACGTCAATAGCTGCTTTTTGAGCACTTTGACTGGCAATCTGATTTTGTTGCTCGTCCTCTCGAACTTCATCGAGTTAAATTTTCCTCCCACTTGTCATTTTGGAAAGGTGTTCCTTCTCCAAAAAAACACCATCGCGAGCAACAAACACTTTGTTCTCGGATTAATTATAGAAGTAATACCCTTTGGTTTCTTTTGGGTAGCCCACAAAGTAGACCTTGTCAGATTTGGGGTGAAGTTTGTCCATAGCTCGTATGGAGTCTTTTTTACAGCTTTTGATGAGCACGGTTCAGTGTTAGTGCCGCAGTTAGAAGTGCGTGTCCCCAGAAAGCGATAAGAAGTTCACTAAGACCCGTTGTTAATCGCACCGTGTCCAACAAAGGTCGATTTCTCCTTTCGGATACTCCGTTCCATTGTGGAGTTCTTGGAGGTGTTAATTCTGAAAGTATACCCTTTTCTTTCAGATGGTCATCCAATTCTTGGCTCAAGTATTCACCACCTCGATCTGATCGAAGGGCTTTGATTTTCTTGCCAAGATGATTTTCAACTTCACTCTGAAATTCTTTGAACTTTTCAAATGATTCAGATTTATGCGACATGAGGTAGACATAGCCATCTATACTACAGTCGTCTATTAAGGTGATAAAATATCGATGGTCGTTTCTTATGGTGGATCTCATTGGTCCACATACATCGGTGTGTATTAGGCCCAATAAGTCACCTGCCTTTTCTCCCAATTTGGAGAATGGCTGCTTAATCATCTTGCCTAATAAACATCCTTCGCAATTCTCAAACGATTGTAAATCGAATGAGTCAAGAACACCTTCCTGTATTGGTTTCTTGATGCGTTTGATGTTAATGTGGCCAAGACGACAATGCCACAAGTACGTTTGATTTGACTTAATGGTCTTAGTTTTCTTAGCGGTATTATTTACATTATAACTTGTTTGTCTAATGAAAGCACATAAAGACCATTTTCAGAATGTGCAATAACATATAAAACATTATCGAGATAAAACGAACATTCATTGTCCTTTACTCGAAACTCAAAACCTTTGGCGTCCAACGCCGAAATTGAAATAATGTTTTTGGTAATGTTAGGAACATAAAAACAGTATTAAAGTTCCAAAACTAGCCCCGAGGGCAAGGACAAGCTGAGAGTTCCTACAGATACGACTCCAATTAATTCTAGCTCCATTGCCGACCTAGAGTTCAACCTCTCCCTTCGCTAGCTTCCTAGTGTTCCTTAGTCCTTGAGAATTGGAACAAAGGTGTGAGACACATCCGGCATCTAATACCCATGATGTTTAGCTAGTGAAGTTTAAGTCTATAACGAATATACCTAATCCAGAAGCAACGGTTCCGTTCTTCTTATGTTCCATGAATTTGAGGTAATCTCTTTTCCAATGTCCCTTCTTCTTGCAATGGAAGCATTCGGAATCAGAGTTAGAAGATGCTACCTTCTTCTCCTTGTTATCCTTTGTAGCCTTTGACTTAGGCGGAAAGGTCTTTTTCTTTCCCTTCCCCTTAAAGCCTTTCTTCTTCTTGCCTAAGTTTTTGACGACTTGCCCTTTTTTATCATGAGCATATCATGCTTCCCCTCATCCTTGAGCGTTTTCTCGGCTTGCTTCAACATACCATGAAGCTCGGTGAGGGTTTTCTCCATGTTGTGCATGTTATAGTTCATCTTGAACTGATCATAGCCTTTGTGCAGCGAATGGAGAATGATGTCAATTGCCATCTCGGTTGAATACCCCACGTCAAGCCTTCCCATGTTCTCAAATAATCCTATCATTTTGAGTACATGTGGGCTGACTGGCTCTCTTATCTTGAGCTTGCTCTTAAGGATGTGCTTGTGGGTTTCAAACCTTTTAGTTCAGGCCTACTCTTAGAACATGTTTTGCAGCTCAGAAATGATCTCAAAAGCTGTCTCCTTCTCAAAGAAAGTCTTTTGAAGGTCGGGAGACATTGTGGCCAACATGATGCATTTGACATCCCGATTGGCGATTTAACATCGGTTTAGGGCAGCTTGAGTCACCTTCTCATTGGGAGTCTTGGGCACTTCCTCATCAAGGAAATATTCCTTTTGCTCTTTCATGAGAAATATACACAAGTTCCTTTGCCAATCAAGAAAATTTGGCCCACACAACTTCTCCTTGTCGAGAATTGAGCGCAACGAGAATTAGTTGTTTGAGTTATTTGCAGACATTGTTCTATAATTGAAAGAATTTGAAATGAAAAACCATTCATAATACTTAAATAACATTGAAATCATGCATATTAATCAAACTTATTTAAACGTCTTATTCACAAATTAAATTGTCCCCATTTGGTGAGAATAAGTCGATTCCAAGATCCAAAGAAAGAATGAGTAGTTAAGCATGCTTTGGCTTGTCTTAACACTCAATATTCTAAGTAAGCAACTCTTTGCTAATGGTTCCAAGCCACTCTTGGTTAGATAAATCATCGCATCTAATGCTCTCTCAACGACTTATCCACTTTGCCACGACATGTTAGGACTCCATCACTCATATCGTTGAGTATAACCAAACCAACTTGCATACCCGGTATGCCTTATGTATCCTAGCGAGTAATAGTGATGCCTCGCTTTAGCGTAGCCCATAACTAATCTCAATAGGTCGATAAGTGTTGTTTTGGAATGATAATTTTACTCAATATTTTAGGGACCTAGGGTTTCCATGTTGGTTAATTTAAGTGAACTTAATTAATAATCGCAACATTCAAAATCCTAGACATGCATCTAACATATAATTCATATATATAATCATAAATATATATCAAAAACATAAATAATGATGCATTTGGCAACTAGCATGACCCCTTGAGTCTTCAAGTCTTCAAGGGTCGCCTTTTGCAACTTCATGGCTTCGTCTTCCAAGAACCTCCGTCTTCAAGACATAACCAAAATAATGCAAATACTAGTATCTACGATTAGGACTAATCTTAATATTAAGGTACAAAAATACTTAACGGTTCGCAGACCGTATTTAGATTTACAAAAATACGAGACAGAACGCAGTCCATATTTTCTATTCTTATCGGGCCCCACTAGTTTCCATTTTTATAAAACCTGCAGGAGAATATACATTCCATTCATCCATTCACTATTTGTGAATGCCCCATGCATTTTACAACGATAAACATGTAACAATGCACAAACATGCGTAAACTAGTAACTAATTTAGGTTGTTAATCCGATTAACGCGACTAATTAAAACTAGTCAAAGTTGTTTCGATTATGTAATTTAGCGCAATTAAAATTGAAGCTCCCACTACATTCCGCATCCATCTTAATTAAGCCGATAAACCCAAAATTTTTCCAAAAAAAATATTTTGCCAATGTTGCTCAAAACCAAGGCCTAGCCTCCAAAATTTAATTAAAATAATTAAAATAAATAAAATGGCCTTAACCGCAAATTAGCATTGCCTTAAAACCCGGGGCTAAAGTGCCAAGTGTGGGGTTGTGCACGTCGTGCAGCAAGCACTTAGTACACCCCACATGCACTCCCCGCAACAACACCAAACACACACACATGCTCAATGCCTACAGCAGCAGCACCCCAGCCACGCCTCGCACCCATGCGCGCGCAGCACCATGCTGTGCTAGCAACAGCTACTATGCTGGGCTGCGGCTTGTTGGCCGGCCATGGTGCGCCATGCTGCTGGTCAGCAGGCAGCAGCCACGCGTTATGGTGCGCACCAAGTGCACCAGCCCTTAGCAGCCTAGCTGGCCAAGGGTAGTGTGCTTTGGTTTGCGTGCCACACTCTCAGGATTAAATCCGAATTTTGCGTGACTTTAATTAATTAATTCCAAATTAATTTTAGAATTAATTTAATGAGCAAAATGAAAAATTATAACAAGTCCAACTTAAATAAAATTCATCAAAGTGCACACAACTAAAATTATTCCCAAGAACTATTCTTTAATAAAGTTAGTTCAATTTGGTGCAATGAAATAAATTAGGGCAATACTCACTATTAATTTGATTAATTTAAATTAATCACGAGACTTGACAAAATAAAAGGGGAGTTGGAATTATGAACATAAAATTTAAATAAAGATTCCAACTTTAACTTGTGAATCCTTGAAAAATTATATCTTCCAATATGAAGATAAATGAAATTTCCATCACAAGATTCAAACTTTATGATTCCAATTAACTTAATACATGATTAAATCAAAATTTCAACCAAAAATTCATGGAATTTAGTAACTCAAAGTTCCAAACACTTAAAATAATTAAAGATTGGATCTTTAGTACTTAGAAGCCTCAAAAAATAAATTTTCACACTTAATGCTATGGATTTTCAATTATGTGAAAATTTAACCAATTTTTCAAGCACTAATTACTACATAGTAACCATGCTAAAAAAGGTCAAAAAAAAAATGCAGAAAAATTAGGAAAGAACCATATACATAATCACCATAATAATGCCATTAAGATTAAAAATTAAAAGATTTTAAATTTTTCGTCAAAACGAAAAACCCTCGAAAAAAGGCATTTCTGGTCAGATTTTGGCCTTTTTTACAGTCTATAAAGGGTAAAAACATTTCCAGAACGTTGTTTCCACCCAAAATTCACTATTTTTGGGCGAAATTCTGGGTTTGTGGCCAATAATCAGCTATAAACGGGTTTAATTTTTAATAAAACCGAGCTACTAATCTAATTAGTAACATAAACCAGAAAAATAAATCATTAAAAAAACATTGAAAATTATTTGTTATAAAAATTAATGAGCAAGGCTTCGATACCGCTGTTGGGTTGCGATGAGTCCGACTCACCGCGGAAATAAAACCCGAGCCCAAGAACAAGCTCACAATTAATATAACAAAATGCATAAATAACAAGAACAGTTAAAAGACTAAATTACCCTTGTAGCGTGCTTCGCTCAACCAGAAAGAGCTCTTACTTGAGAAAAGTCGAGCCTCACAAATGGCAAAGACCTCCAACGAAGTCCACCCACAACTCGACCCGACCGGTCTACTACTTGGAGGTTAGCCAAGTCCGACCAAAATGACTACCCGAGTAATTAATGAGCTTATAGGTTTTCTCTCAAGTGGAGATGCCTAATTGAGCTCTTACTCAAGTGAGTTTTCCCATGTCCCAAGTTGGGTATTTATAGGGAAACTCAAGTGAGAAATCCACTCACCCATCAATGTGGGAGAGTTGGTAAAATCTATTTTCTCCTTTTATTTTTAAATCAAAAACAAAAGAAAATAGCCAACAACTAATTAATCAATAAGTGGCATAATAAGAGGGTTGTTAGGTAAAGACCACAAGGGTAAGGGGAGGGACCAAACTTGATCTCCAAAGCTTTCATGAAAATCGGCCAAGAGCTTCCACTTGCCCCAATAGCATGCTGCAACGTGGCAAGCTAAGCCAAGGCACCCAAGCAGCCCAGCTGGCGCTTGGTGTGCGGTTGGCCTGTTGCTAGCGTGGCTGGGCGCAGCACCATGCGCGCCATGTTTTTGCTAGCTGCTGCGTGCTGGCCTGCTACTAGCATGTTGCGGCATGGCTGCTGGCTAGCTCGCCATGCGCGCATTGCTGCTAGCTGGCTACGGCAGCCACGCACATGCTAGCATAGCTTGCTAGCCATGGTGCGCTAGCACGTACCAGCCAGCTTAGGCTCGGCTTGGTGCGCTTGCTAGCCACCTTGGTTATACCAAATGCCCCTAGCACTCGGTTTGCTCGGGGCGTTCCGATGCTAGGGGTATTTCGATAAATTATTGATTAATTAGCGATTTTTCCATCTCGTCTTTAATTAATTCGACCCGACTTGCGACGCTCGATTTTGATGCTCTTAGTTCGATTTCCGACGTCTAGATATCAATTACTCGAGCGACTCATTAATTCCTTCCGACTTAATTCGTCGTGTCGGATCGTTAATTGCTTGGGTGTGACCCGAAGGGTTCAATCAAGATGAAGCTGTAATATTAATTATGCATTAATATTACTGATCGAAACCGGCCTCCACTTAGGCATTCCGATCACTTGAACTTACTGAATAAATAGCTTTTCAATAGCTCCGAACCCTCTATCGGAATAATACACTTGTTTGAAGGACATCATTCCTATCATTTCTAACCAAATTTTAGGTGATGTTTCCATCCCTCATTATAAGTGTTGGAATAAGGGTCATATCTATTATTTTTTTGACCATTATTGAATTCATTAACTTGTTCCATGGAAGGGGCAAATAATACTCGGAAGTCACATGATCATCACCTCAACATGTATCCTAAGACATCATTTGTGTTGACACAGTATCATTAAATTAATTAGATGCATGTGAATTTTGATATGGGGGAAGTGGAAAGGGAAGATGATTGCAATTGATCAAACTTAGAAGACCTAATTTTGAATTAATCAGATTAATAGCATTTACCTCATACCTTCCTCCCTTCTTGGGAATGTTTCTTTCGTCGGGGCTCCAATCGGTGTAGTTTAGAACTACATCTTCAATGGTCTTGAGCGCTTCTGTTGGCGGCTTGTTCATGATTGGTCCTCCTAATGCCCCATCTAACAATATGCAATCTACTCTCTAAAGACCCTTATAAAACCCATGGAGCAGAAGCCAACCCTCCATGCCATGGTGTGGGCATTGTTGTTGGTAGTTCTTGAATCTGTCCCAAGCATCATAAACAGATTTGTCAGGATCTTGTTGGAAGTTTAATATTTTTGACCTCAACTCCCCGTTTTCCTTAAAGGAATGAACCTCCCAAGGAACGCCAAAGTTACCTCATTCCATGTGTTTAATGAGTTTGGAGGTAACCTATCAAGCCAATCACTTGCCTTTCCCGTAAGAGAAAACTTGAACATGCTCTACAAACTATACTTTAGGGTCACCCCATTTGCCTTCACGGTGCTACAATACCGTGTGAATTGCTTGAGATACACAATGGGATCCTCGTGTTTTGCCCGGAGAATTAGTGACCCTCTATCAAGGTAATAAGGGTGGGCCTTATCTCAAAATTGTTTGTTTCGATAGTGGGAGTAGCAATCCCGCTTGCTTTTTGATAAGGTGGGGGAACACCAAACTCTCTCAAGGTTTTATTTGGAAGAGCCATTTGAAATTGATGGAGAGGTGAAGAAGTTGGAGAATTAGCCTTTGGTGATTCTAGTAGAATGGTGTCTCCACTAGACTCACTAGAACTAGAATGATCGGAATCAACCACCACTTGTGGCTCACTTGAAGTAGCACCACTATCTCTCGCTCTTTTTTGTCTTTGGTTTTCCTTACAACCTTTTCGAGCTCAAGATTCAACGGCACAAGAGGTAGTTCTCTATTGCTGCGTTTGGGTATAAAACAAAGAGAAATAGGAGATTAGTAGGTTAGTCAAAGAAAATAAATAAAAATAAAGCTATACAAATGAACTAGTCTCACATATTTCATAAGTAACTCAATGCTCAACGCCATTCCCCACCAAGACGCCATTTTGGTAAAGGATAAATCAGTCGTTGGACAATCACCATAAAATAAACACTAATTCTACCTAAACTAACCTAAGACAAGTCTAAGGCGAGTTAAGGATCGTATCCATAGGGAATGGGTATGAATACACCAAGAATATAAAGCGGTTGTAAGCTAGTTCGATCACAAGTTTGGGTTTTTAATTAATTAACTACTATGGAGAAAAACACTAGGGGTAAATGGGAATCGACACCAACAAACCAATAGATTAAAATAATAGGCAAACATAAACACAAATTGGGTGATAGAAAGGGCACTCAACATTATCTTCTTTCGAAGCCACAACATGTACTAAGCATTCCTACACCAAACTCAACTAACATGATAGGCCAACCAAGTCTTAATGATGGGAAGTATACTACTATCTTATGTTTGTCTTTCGATCGTTTCGAGAAAGCATTAAGGCACAATAATTGGGGATTTCTCACCTAATTATCACGACTAAGACTACTACATCATCCAAACAAGGAACCGTAATCAAGTGGAATTTAGCATAATCATACAAGAAAAGGATCACAACTAGACATCATCTTTCAATGCAAGCACAAAGGTGAATACATGACCAATAAGTGGCCATCCAATTACACATACAATCCTTTAACAATCAATCATCAATCCAAAATAAACATGCAAGCACAAATATTAATCAACCCATGGCTTAGTTGGGTCTTTACCCAACCCCTAGCTAAGTAACTACTCATAAATCATGGATAAGACTAACATTTTAACATTGAACATATAAGAAAATTAACAAGGAATAAAGAAAATTAAGATCCAGAAAACCATATAAAAAAGAAAAATTAAGAAGAGAAGAGAGGAAGAAGTTACTACTTGAAGCTTCAAAGGTGAGGAGAAATATTGAAATTGAGAGGATAAAGCTTGAAATTATCTTCTATAATGCTTGAGTTTGAGAGATTCTAAGCTAAAATAACTAATTAATTAAAGATCTACGTTGTTAACTAAAAGAATGGGCCTAATAAGACTAAGGAAGAAGATCTTCCTCCAAATGAAGCCAAAGGGGAATTATATAACCCGCAAGTAAAAGGACGGAGAAAACAAGAATTAGGGTCGGTTACAAGTCGACATAGACGTGTAGACCTGTAAAAATGAGTGCAGTAGCTACTGCCTGTCCTTCCATGGAAGTGTAGAATTTGGCACGAACAAGCAAGGATGTGCACGGACGTGCCACTTTTTGGCACAAACGTGTAGCATTTTCAGACAAAAAGCTTCGTTTTGAAAGGCCATAACTTTTTCATTTCTTAGTGAAAAATGACATGTGACCAGTCGTTGGATAGCTCTTTAGATGAAATTTAACCTCCAATTCGAATCACTTCAAAATGTGGAGTAGAAAAAAAGTTATGGCCATTTGAAGTTGATCTTAGTACAAAAATCCTTCAAAAACCCTTTCAAATGCTCTTATATTTAACACTTTTCCTTGATTCTTTCATTCTTCCTTCATTGATTCATTCTTCCATAGCTCCCATCTTTCCTCTTCTTGCCTCCAACTTCTTTGCTTCTTTATCCAAAAGCTTCAAAGTGCCATCTTTGTACCTAAATAAGCACCAAAACACTAGCAACCCTGTGAAGCATAGGACACACAAGAAATGCATCAAAATAGAGTAATTATTGAATTAAAACATTGATTCCTCACAATTATAAGGCTTAAAACCACTCTAAAATCATACAAAATTACAAGCTATCAATAATATCTTTTTCTTTTTTTTTTACTATTAAGAATATTGTGCGAACATTTATACCCTTAAATGATTTGTTTACATATTTTCTTTCATAAATTCTACAATAACTACAGTATTGACAAAGGGAAAAACCGAAAGAGCTCCTTGAATATGCTAGCTATGGCGCAATGTTCGCGCATTAGGCACCCTAGTAATGAAAAAAAGGAACACTAGTAGAAAAAACTAAATGGGAAGCCTCAAATGGCAAGCGGTTTTTAAAATCCGCTTCGAAAAACCCACCTAAAAAAAAAAGACCTCAAATATGTAATGGCAAGCGGTTCAAGCCAAAACCGCTTGCCATTCCTAAAAAACCCTAAAACAAAATACGGGCCTCATTCCTCCTCTCCTTCATTCTTTCACGCCTCTCTCTCATCCTCATATTCTCTTCTCTCTTTTCTCTCTCCTCTCATCCCCTCCCTCCTTCACGATTCTCCATTCTCATCTCCTCTTTCTCACTCTCCTCTATCTCTTTCTCATACTCTTCATTTCTCTATTAGTTTCTCACTTTTTTTTGGGATCTCTTTCTCACTCTCTGTCTCCCTCCTATCCTCTCTCGGATCTCAAGTAAAATCGAGTAAAAACAAGTAAAATTTCGAGCAAATTCAAACCAAAAACCCCAATTCTAGGAGGCGGTGGTTCAGGCGTGTGGTTTTCAAGTTTTTTGGGTCAAATTCGACCATGAAAACTCTAGATCTAGAGTTTTCATGGTCGAATTTGACCTTTAAAACCATAGTTTCAAGCGAAAATCGACGTTTTCATGGCCCCAAGTCTTGTTTGGGTGGAGGTCGTGGTAGGTTAGTTGTTTTTTTTTTGTTTTTTTTTTAAGGTCGTGGTGGGTTATATGGTGCTTGGTGGTGGTGGTGGTGGTGATATGGGATAAAGGCGGTTGTGGCGGGTGGGTTATGGGTTTTGTTTGGGTGTGTTTAGCCGTTTAGGTGATAGATCTGGGTTAGGGTGGGTGGGTTAGGGAGGCTAGAGGTGTGGGGTGGTGGGTGGGTTCGGGTTAGGTGGGTAGGGGTTCTGGTTGATGGGTACGCGTATGTTGGTGGGTGGGTTAGGTGGGTGAAGGTGAATCTGGTGGCAAGGTACGGGTTAAAGAAGCAAGAGGTAGTGGCTGGTGGTGTGGGGTGGTGGTTGTAGTAACAGGTGTTTGTTTATTAATTTATTTTTTTGTTAATTTATTTATTTTTGTTTAAAAACAGAAATTTGTAAAATTACAGGATTGATTAATGAAAATAATGTTGTTAATACATATGTTTTGTTTGTGGATCAATTTAACTGAAAAAAACCAAAAAAAAAAGAAAAAAAGCATAATGGGAAGCGGTTTGGCGCCAAAACCGCTTCCCATTCTCTACAAATGGCAAGCGGTTCTGAACCGCTTGCCATTTAAAAGGCTAATGGCAAGCCCCCCAATAGCATGCGGTTCAAAACCGCTTGCCATTAGGGGGTTTGAACCGCTTGCCATTTAGTATTTTCTACTAGTGGGAAAGGGGTAAAATAAACCAAAAACATACTTCGTATCAAATAAAGAGTAAGACTTTACTTTGCTCTAAAAAAAAGTAAGACTAGCTTTTAAGTGGATTCTCAAGGAAATAATGTTCCAGATGAGCTCCGGTACCGTAAATTCTTGAGGGTTGGTAAAGGTTTACCGTCCAATTAAGCACCTACACAGTCAGCACAAATTAGCTAACCTTGGGGATTATCTGGGGATAACCGCTCTGATGCTAAAATTAGTAATCTAATGAGAAGAATAAATGAGAGGGTAAGAAAATATTTCTAGAAAGAGAGATATTGTACCTTTGTAATGAAAATGTGCCTTGGTATTTATAGGGAGATAACCAAACAGGTGCCACCTATCTGAATAGGTGGAAAACCGACCTTGTAGGCAACAGGTGCCCACGTGGTCTGGAGCAACCCTCCACGTGGCCGAGAGGAGGGTCGTTAAGGTAACTAAGCCGATATGCGAATCAATAGATGATTAGAAACTAAAGTTTTTTTAACAACTAATTATTACCGATGTAGGCACCTATAGACACCTACTTGTGGCCTCTTGTCCCGAAAGGAAGTGCGATGATGTTACAAAAACCCGTTCTTCATGCTAGATCAAAGTTGAAGTGTTTATGGACTACAAAATGCATTATGAAGTAAGTTAAAATCCATATTTGAGACCAAGCTATCTTAGAGCCTTTTTCGATTACTAATTAGGCGTAAAACGTGCTCATAAATGTTTAAACTTGATTAATAACGGACCTAAATGCGGCAAATTCTATGATTCAATTGAATGGATCTTATATTGTTGAAAACCGATCCAAACAGATAAAACAACCATCATAATTCCGTGAATTGCCTATACATATGGATAGCCCTTTCAAAGAGCTTTCCAACGGTATATTATAAGCCCAATTCCGAGCTAAAACGAAGAAGTTATGATTAAATCACTAAATCGGGCCCTAAAACCAACACCCTTGCACTCGAACGGCCATATCTCTTGATCCATAATAGATTTTGACCTTATTTTAATGGAATTATAAAGTAGACATTCAGAGCTTTCCAATGATATCTCACACGCCTTAATCCGACTTTGCAATCAAAAGTTATGGATGTTTTAAAAACGCAGTATCGTATAAGGCAAACCGCACCGCGCGCAACTGTGCCCGCGCCAGCCGAGCGCAAGTCAAAGAGTTGCGCTGGGCGTACCAGCGCGACTTAGAGAGTTACACACGCCACCTGACGGCACCGCTCTAAAACCCTAAACCTAGATTCTTACGCCTATAAATAGGGGTCTTCTTCCAAACCTAAAGGGGACCGAAAAATTAGAATTCTAACCCTAACATTCTCAAAACCCTAATCTCTCAAGTTCTCTTACTATCATACCACTTTTCTTCTCTCTTCCCAAATACTTTCCAACCCTAATTGAATCCATTGAAGTCCTTGGAGGTACGAAGAAGAAAGAAAGTCCATAAACGCATTAAACGGAGATTGCCTCACACGAAAATCCCGAGAAACCTTACTTGGGATGATTGCCTCACACGAAAAAATAAATAAATAAATAATAAATAAAAGAGAGAAATAGAAATAAAGAAAGAAGAAAAAAAAAAGTATGATACAAGAAAAATAAATCTAAAAACAAAAAGAGAGAAGATAATTAATGATAAAACCGAGAAAATGATTTAATTATTTCTTGAATTTTACATCTGGAGGCCATCATTCTTTTTAAGCAAATAGTAATATATTATCCTTTAAAGATGAGCAATATGAGAATGATAATTAAAAAAAAAACGATATAGATCTCTATTGTAATTTAAATGATCAACAAATACCATAGTATATTTGATCATTTTAAGGAGTGTGTTTGGGTCGATTAATATTTCTAAAATTTGATGAGCATGTTCAATCCAACTTTCTTGTCTTTCTCTTCTACCTTTTTCGAAAACAATTCATTCACAGTAAAATCCTTAGATGATTACCTTATTGAAGTCAACACAAATCATTACATTCCATTAATGATTGTTCGTGAATTTTTTGACATTCTTCATCAACAAACTTGCTTAAAGTGAATTCTTATTACAAGGATTAAGAAAAAAAATTAAAAAAAATAAATAAATAAAAAACCATTTTGACTTTTGATCGTTGTTTGAATGCTTGGCAGAAAAGGTTTAATTGAACGCGCTCAATTTCTCGTGATACACATTACTAGATCATCTTCCACAATCGCGTACTAGTCCAATCATGGGTGACAAAACAGCATTGGAGAAACTTAGAGAGGAACTCCAAAACCTAAAGCCCCTACGAGAAGAAGCCCAAATGAAGGCTCATAAAAAAAAGCAGAAAAGGCTAAAATAAAAGCAGAGAAAGAAAAAGAAAACATTCTAGAAGAAAAAGCAAGAGCCGAAAGAGTAGAGTTCTTGGAGAAACATGTCCTTCGAGCTAGCTTAGGGAATAAATACTTCAAATATGAGCTTGCACTACAACCTAGTGGCAAGACTCTCCCAGAAAAGTTCTTGACTACGGATTTACCAACTTTTAAGGTTACAGATCTCACTTAATGAGCTTTATTGGAATTATGGCATTGAAAGGGGTTGAGCATAGCTTATATGCATGTAATTTTCCTCTTTCATTGGACCCAACTGCTAGATCATGGTTTTTTAACCTCGATGTAAAAGAAAATTCCACTTGGAGTGACGTTGTAAAAGCGTTAACCCAATATGGAGATAACATCGAGCTCACAACTACCTTGCGTGATCTTAAATTGCTTAAGCAAGAGGAAGAAGAAGGCTTTATTAAATTCTTTTCCAGGTTGTGATCAAAGGTTGATCTTCTTTCACAAAGACCTCCGGATCATGAACTTGTCCCAAAGTTCATAGAAAATATGTCTCCACCATACAAGTGCCATTTACAATACCTTGATTTAGACACATTTCAAAAGGTCTATACTGTGGGAACATTAATTGAAAGGGACTTGATAAATGAAACCATGAATCATATAGATGGACTAGATTTTTAGAGAGGATTTCACCTACGGTGGAAACGGACAAAGCTCAAAGACACAATCTCAAGATGTTATCAAAAATTCATGATGTAGTAGCCTAGGTCTTGTTTTGTTTCTTTCCTTTTATGATAGACTAAGAGATTCATGCTGTCGAATCTACTTATTTTGTACTCTCATTAATTAATGAATAAAAAAAATTATATTTTCAAGTACGTCTATCTCGTTCTCTTTCCAATCTATTTATTGTTATTAGCTCAAATTAAATGAAACATATACATACAAACAGGCAATATCAAAAAGGCATACATACTTAACACTTTAAGAATCTTGACGAGCTTTGCCTTACTAGATTTATCAAATGAAAAGAGGCCCATGTTTGGCCCACAAAGAAAGGATGTGATGATTACACAAACACAGGAGGCAACTTGAAACTCCACAAAGATAAACCCATGTTCTTAACCTTAGAGCAAATCCATCTTTTGGCAGCCCTTTTGAGCCTCGTCAATTGAGCCTTAGTTATTCAACCTACACTATTCCATACCTTGGGATGGGAATGGTGCAAAGAGATACCAATAGGAAATTAGGGGAACGAAACATAAGAGGGGGACATAAAGTTAGTCTAAACCCAAAGACCCAATAAAAAAGAAAGAAAAAATCGTTCTAAATCCAAAACAAAACTTGTCAAAAACAAAAAAACAAAAAAAAAAGAAAGAAAGAAAGAAAAGAGAGAGAGAGAGAGGACAAGGAAAAAGCACCTAATGTAGAAGTTGCCACACAAAGCGGAAAGGTTTTAATTTGAGAAGCAACAAAAGTAAGGGATTTTGGGAGTATAATTGAGCCTGTCCATTCTTCATAACCCCAAGCCTAGCCACGTTACAACCTTGGAAAGGTCCTCCTTGAGGTAGACCATAACCATGTACCAAAATCATCATTCCATGAAAATATGGCCAACCTTAGGCCTTTGCACATATGGACCTAGTATTGAGTAGTCATACCCATACATAAAATGCATAAAGTGTTGAGTAATGATTACAGAATCATATAAAAAAAATCAAATAATTTTGATGATTTGACAGCCATCGTCTTGATTACATCATGTTAGTAAAGCAATCGAATCAAACTAAATTTGATGTTTTCCATATCTGTTGCCAAGAAAAAGGAGACGAATATCACTTTAAAAAACAATCATCTTATTTTCTTTTCATAATAGGGTTATTTATTACCAAGGTGATTCAAGTTCTATATATGTTACCTTGAAAGAAAACGAGTTAATACAGTAAATTGATTTGATATATTGACAGCCTCGACGTCAACTTTAGATGTCTTTTACAACCCTTGAGCATTGGTATTCTCACTTATCATGAGCTACTAATATGTCCACCTGCGTGGGATTTCTTCATCCTCTCTAAGCGAGGAACATTGATTAAACATGATCGCTACATGAAAAAATGATCGTTATCGCTATTACACGTATACCTCACTGCCAAGTCATCACAATGATTCAACTATTAAGTCAATAATCCCTGCTTTTGAAAAGATGTCTAGTTCTCTTTCTTTATTCTTCTACAGGAAAGTTGGATTCCCCTTCCCTTTTATGCAAATCCGTCTTTTTTGTTCATTTTTTTTTTGGGAAGTTAAGTGGGGATGATCACTCACACTTGGCAACTAAAATACTTGAAAAATAGTATAATTTTTTCAAACTTGGAGCTAAAAAAGACTGGACATCCCCACTTCCCTCTATTTACAGATTTGAACACGCTATTTATGCTACGAAATCAATTTCATGAAAAGCTTATTACAAATCATCTTAATAACTTTAAATGAGAAAGGGAAGAATACCACTTCCTATTATTTGACCAAGATAATTAATTATGTTACTTAATCAAACAATTCATGATAAACATATCAATATTCCACAGATTAAAAATACAAATCTTGAGGCTTCAAATAAACATGAGAAATATCCTCTAGCAGGTGTATACATGAATTGCAAAACCCACCTAAGGTTATACTTGGGGGCTACAAAAATATAGGTCTCACCTCAACTTTCGTTTCGAAATAAGACCATATTTTGGGAAAGTGATTAGAACGATTTTATAAATTGTTCTAACACTCCACAAAACCTAAGTTTGATAACATTCATTTTCAAACTACGGTGCTTATTTAATTGAAAGAACTTCACTTTCAATTAGAAAAATATGACAATGATGACAAACACTAAAAAAAAAAACATACAAAATTAGATATACAAAATAAGTTGCAAATTACAACTTACCTTCATGAATCCTGCACAAAAAAGTCACACTCAATTACAAGCTAGACTTTTTTTTCCATTTTGGGTTCAGTTTTGAAATTAATATGATAATGTATTTTGCCTACTAGAAGAGTTGCTTCATTTTATTTTCAAAATAAACTTTCATAAAATTTAATGGACACCCTCAAAATTTTGAATTCTAGTCCGAAATAACATAGTCTTCAAAATTTCCTTTCTGAATTTTTGTTTCATTTTCTCAAATAAATAAATTTTCAGATTTTCAATAACCATTGGATAATACATGTATATGCATAAAAATTTCCAAAAGGAACGAACTAAGATTCGACTTCTTCTTGACTCGAACTTGTTCTTGCCTAGTCATCCTGCGAATATTGGCTTGGGGATGTTAAACGAACCACCTACAAGACCAAAATCAAAGATAAGAACGATGAAATATTTAATGTTCTAAATCAACTTTGAGAATAAAATCACCGCAATGATCTTTACAAACTTTGAGACATTAGGTAAGATTACAAAACCTTAAATACAATTGTTTTTGGTTTGTAAACAAGCAAAGAACTAACTTGCTTTCTTTAACATGTTTAGGGCAGGCAGTCATCACCAACTTCGTTATGCGGGTCGTCTTTGTCTTTATCTTTGTTATCTGAATGAACACTGTCTGTATTTATTTTTATTGTGCAAGACTTGACTGTAATTTTTACTACCGTACAGTGTTTGCACAATCAGTCTGAACCTTGCCTTTTTTGGGTGATGCCTGTCGGTTTATCGAAAACTCTTGTTTTTACTTTTCACTTTATTTTTCATTTTAATATCATTTTGCATTTTTAAAACGCTATCACTGCTACCATCCTCCCCAGTTTTATAGATAATTAATATTTATATGTAAAACATTAAGCACCGGGATATTTTTTACAAAACTGTATTTTGTCGGTATTATGCTTGCAACCTTTTGCATGCCGAGAAAAGATAGTGGATCAGACCATCATTTCAACTCGTCTTTAGGCGCATTCGTATCCAACCTCCCTCCTCACTTGAATGAGTGAGACAGCTAGCTAGGCTGGTCGCATGTCATATCGAAAGTGGGGGGTGGTTCTGTATTTCAGATTATCGGCCGCTAATTGCTTTTATTAACGGCTTCAACCAAATTGAAAACAAGTTACAAAGTATACAACCAACCATAACTTACGAAACATTTGACCTTAAGTAATTTCGATATTAAACATGTACATAATCAAAATATTTCTAAAAATTACTTAAACATAATATTTCTTTAGGACGCTGGCATACTAGACATTCTTTAATGGCGCTCCTTCAATGGTCATAAGCCGATACGATTCCTGCCGGAGGGTTTCATATATCTGGTAGGGTCCATCCCAGTTTATAGTGAACTTTCCATCTGCATTCCCCTTGCTTGTTGTTGTCTTCCTCCGCAACACCAAATCACCGTCTTCGAGAGGCCGGTAGTGAACGCGTTTACTATATGCTTGGCTCATTATATTTTTTGTATGCTGCAGACTTTATTACGGCTTTTAACCTTATCTCGGGCAAAAAATCCAATTGTTGTCTATGCAATAGGTCATTTTGCTCTTCACTGTAATGTTGAATGCGGAATGTAGGAAGGCCAACTTCAGCAAGAATAACCGCCTCTTCACCAAAATCAAGGTTAAAAGGTGACTCCCCTGTAGTTTCTTTTATTGTCGTTCTATTTACCTACAATATTTCGGGTACCTAATCGGCCCACAAGCCTTTTGCATCTTCTATTTTCTTTTTTAAAGCTTTCAAAATCTGCTTGTTGGCGGCTTCTGCTTGACCGTTGGATTGTGGGTGACACACTGCTGCATAGGCAAATTTCACTTTTTATATGATAAGGAAATTTTTAATAGGGCTACAGTCAAACTGGGAACCGTGATCAAAGACCATCACTAACGGCAGTCCAAAACGAGTGAATATGTTTTTCCAAATGAATTTCTTCACCTCGTTTGTCGTTATCTTTGCCATAGGTTCGGCCTCTATCAACTCAGTGAAGTAATCTATACCTACTATTAAGAATTTGCGCCCCTGTAGTGGCCGATGTGAAAGGTCCGACAATATCCATTCCCCATTGCGCAAAAGGAATTAGATTGAGAATAGGTGTCAATTTGTTTGGTGGCTGGTTTATTGCCGACCCAAACGTCTGGCTCTTATCACACTTCTTGGCATAGTCAAGTGTATTTGCATTAATTGTCAGCCAGTAATATCCCCTTTTCATTGCTTCTAAGGACATTGACCGTCCACCTGCATGATTTCCGCAATCACCCTCGTGAATTTCTTCCACAAGCCTGGCAGACTCGTATGCCTTTATACACCTCGCAATGGTAGTGAGAAGCCTCGTTTGTACAGCATGCCGCGAATCATGATGAACCAAATGATATCCTACTTGACTTTTTGCGCTTTCATCTTATCGGTAAGAAGAGCGTTTGATGCGTGCCATTTATGGAACTCTTAGGCTAGGTTTTCTTCTTATTTTTATACTCGTTTTTAGTCTTTAATGTCATGTTTTTAGGGAATAATGCTTGATTTACGTGTTTGTGTGTTAGTTTAGAGAAATGCGTGCTTTTAATGGTTTTCTTATTATTTTATTCATTTCTCGGCTATTTCTCTCTCATATATTAGGTTAGGTTGAGAGCTTCTCTCTCTAGTTTTTAGGGATAATTTAGGAGTAGTTTTAGAGAAAGAAAGTGAGGGATTTTAATGGTGGTTTAAGAGATTGAAGATCCAATGGTGACAATTGTATTGAAGATCTTCTTAATCAATCAATAAGCATTTCTCACACTATCTCATCCTTATTACTTTGTTCAATTTCATGTTTGTTTAGTTTAATCTTGATGTTTGATTCTTGATAGTGTAATTGTTCTAGATATTTTGTTGATTCTTGATTTCCTTAGTTGTTTGTTGATAGATAATGATTCTTAAGTAGTTGTTTGGCTAGGAATTGGGTGAAACTTGTATAATTTGGGAATTGTGTTGATTTATTGTTAAGATTAAAGTGATTAATGAAGGTTTGCATGTGTGTAATTCGATTAGGCCTTGAGAATTATGCTAGATTGCATTGTAATTGCTAATGACACGACCTATTGATTTAGGAATTGCAATTATCGATTGGTTTGGATTGTGATTCTCTTAGTTTGTTATTCATAGTGAACCCTAGCTTAACGATTAGGATATAGCTCTTTGATTCCAATTGATAGCTCTTATCATTAGTCTTCACAACCTTTGATTGGCATGATCTTCCAAGTTGTTGCAATTATCATGATTAAGTGTTGATCCCCATTCCTAGTGTTTTATTTGTTTGATTGTTAGTTTGTTAGTTGTTACTATTCCTTCTTCACCTTCGATTTCGACCTAGTTTAGGCGCATGATTGAGAGTGCTTGAACATTACCGTTCCTTTGGGTTCGACCCTTGATTTACTTCTATACTCGTATTTAGGTTTCCTAAGTGTTTATAAATTTAGTTTGACTTAGGGAGGATTAGTAAACGACCTAGTTTTCCTCTAGTCAAAATGGCGCCGTTGCCGAGGACGATGTCTATGTTTGAGTGTTTTTGATTGCTTGAGTCTAGGTCTTTGTATATACTCTTCTTTTATTTGATTTTTGCTTGTTTTGAAAAAAAAATGGCATGTTTTTCTTTTCCTTAATATGATGGTGAGTCTTTTAATGTCTACTTCCATAGACTTATATGGTTTTTGAACTATAATTGTTGTAGTCTTTGTGAGGCTTGTTAGATTTGTTATTTTGGTTTGAATGAGCAAACTAGGAATGAAGTTGAAAGCATGCATAATGGTGAATTTAGAGCATTGTCAATTGATGATGCTTGGGATTTCTATGTTTGGTTTGCTAGGGATGTCTATAATAGGGATAATCATGATTCTAATGTTGATGTGCAATGTGTTGAATCTTCTAATGTTAGCATGATTTCCCATGATTTGTTACATGATCCCTTCAGTGAACCTAGAACACATGATTTCAACTCTATTTCCCCTTTTGTTCGTGATGATGAAGTGCATGCTCAAGTTGATGCTAATGGTGTGTTTCATTATTCTTCTTTATTTACCATGCCTTCTTGTGATGTGCTTCGTTCATTTAATGATGAATCTCATGTGTTTGATTGTGCCCCCACTCCCTAATGTGATGTATATGCTCATGATTTTCATGTTGATTCTTCCAATCATGGTTGTACATCTTTTTCTCTTGTTGAACCTCAACCTTCTTTACCTTTTGAATCTCTTGTTGATATATTTGAGTCTCAAATTAGGCACATTGAGCTTGATAATGATCTTGGGCCTAGTAAGGAGATGATTCTTACATCTATGAGAGGTCAATTAGAGATAATGAAAAAGAATGAGGAGCGTATTGAGGAGGAAAGAAGGAGATGTGATGAGTTAGAAAGCCATTTGTCATCCTTGATGCTTGTATGTGAAAAACACCAATCTAATGTGTGTGTTGAGGATGATGATGATGATTTTGAGTAACCAAGAGAGGGTGAGGATCCCTTTGGTGAGTATTTGAGTGATGGTGAAGGAGTTGAGAATGAAGAAAGTGTTGATTTTGAAAACCCCAACCCTCCTTCCCATCTTGATGAGTCTTTTATGCATGAGTGTGACTCTTCCATCCATGAGTATTTGGACTTGTTTGAGGTTATGGCCAATAAGTTTTTTTTTAGTCAAAGGAAAACCCATAGTCTTTTGGATGAGTTCATTGAGAATGCTTCTTTGGAGAGAGATGATTTTTGAAATGAATTTGCATCCATTCATGCATGGTTTCGAGACTTTAGGTTTTAAGGAAGTTGAGGGAGTTGTTGTTCATGAATGTAGTGGAAGAGATTATGTAGTTCCTCTTGGAAGCTGGATATTTGAGGGAGATGGTGATCATGAGTGTTCTTCATTTGAGGATTCTATGATTGATTTTCATGCTCTTATTGGTGATTTGTGGCATGGTGGTGAGAAAGAGCTCATTTGCGAGACCATTGCTCCTATCCCCTCCTCTCATATCCCTTTTTCAAGAAATTGCAACCATATCCCCTACACTCCGATGTCTCTCCTTTCCTTTGTCAATAAGCCTATTGGGGACCCTCTTGTCTATGATGATTTATATGTGCCTCATTCGTCCCCTGTTGAAGAAAAGGGTGATGTTGCCACCCAAAAATATTATGAGGAGAGTTTGCCTTCTTCTTCTTTTTCTTCTTCTTCTTTTTCCTTTTCTTATTTTGTTGAATTTTCTTTTGATTCTTCTTCTTTCTCTTGGCATCTCTCTCCTCATAGGTGTGCACTAAGCTTGTTGCATGCCTTCTTTTTGTCATGTGCACACTTACTTTCTTATAAAATGTGTAGTAGTGCATTTGACAAACTCTTGCGTGCGTTGAATTATTATTTTCTAGAGCGGTCAAGCTTGGACCTTAAGCAAGCCTTTCTCGGGAAGTAACCCGTGTTTTATTGCTTTCATTTTCTTTTCTTTTTAGAATAGATTTTCTCTCATGGAAATGTTTGTGTGCCTTTTGCTAGGTACATGACTTGATATACTTTGGTGCATTGGTTTGAATCAAGAATCAAGGAAGATTGACTCCTATTTTGCTAGCATATGGAAAGCAAGACTCAATTCTAGATGAACTTGGCTTTGAAAGGTTGAATTGGGTCATTTGTGGGTATTTACACCCACCTAAATCCGGTAATATCTTTCCTTGTTCTTTCTCTAATGGTTGGTGACTTGTTGAACATGTGTTGGTTTGTTGGATTGATCTCTTTGTTTTCCCCTCCCGTGGATTATTTAATTTATGTTTGAGCATATTGTCTCATTCAAGCTTGGGGGAGGGTATTCTATCATGTTTGGTGGGATTTTGATTCATATATGCCATGCACATTTGTATATGCATTTCCATGTTCTTTATTTTGAAAAATCCCAAAAAGATTTTTGTTTCTATCAAGGCAAATTTGCAATTTGTTTTATTTTGTTCTTGCTTTGGACATAATACTTTTGGACTAGTATAGCTGAATGTTTTTCTTCTTAAATGGTAACGGTGTGCACGGTTTGAGAGTATGCTTGGTTGATTCTAGGATAAAGCATGCTAAGGTAGTTGGTTAGAACTAGTGGGACCATGAAACCGAATTCTACTTGTTTGTAGCGTGTTGGTAGTTGCTTCCTATAGTCGAAATGACACCAATAGTGAGTTTTTGCTACATCCATGTGAGGTTCATTATTTTTCAAGCCTTCAACATATATTTGCATGAGCGGCATGGATCATTGACTATTGTGGACCTAATCTAGAATCTTGAATCATAATTCTCAAACTCGAGACCGAACCATCTAGGGAGGACATAGGCATCTTTTCAGGGCGATAATTTTTCTTTTCTAGGATAGTTTTCTTATTTTTGGTTTTTGGGTTTACATTTGCCTACTTGCCAACCATTTGAGCCTTTTCCCTTCTTTTCAAGCCACATCTTTAGAATTTTGAGCCTTTGTTTCATTTTTGTTCCATTTTTGGTTTTTGTGAAGTAAATGATCATTTTATTGGAGTATGTGGTATATGAGTTTTGATATTGGTTCATATTTGTAAGCAAGTTTATGTTTTTTATATTTGTGTGAATAACGGCAAATGAATAAATGAAAAAAAAAGGCAAGGACAAAGCAAATGCAAAGTTTAAAAAGTCGTCCAAAGTTAAAAAAGGCGAGGACAAAGCACTAATAAAAAATAAAAATAAATAAAAAAAAAGGAAAAAAAAAAGAGGTGAAAAATGAAAAAATGCAAAAATATTTTGATGTGAGTATCCTTCTCCCTATTTAGAGCATTGAGGACAATGCTCCATTTAAGCTCGGGGGGAAGCGTTCTCACACTTTTTGAGGATCTGTTTGTGATTTTAGCTTTGAATAAGCTTGGGGGTGTTGGTGCTTTTGTTTGTTGCGTACTTGATTATGGTGTTGAGGATTGATCACCCTTTGCTTCACTAATTAGGAAAACCACCAAATTCTAAATTTTAAGCCTACCCCTAACCTTTTGCCCTTACGTTACAACCTTTGGGAAAGTCCTTTCGACCTAGTGGTTGAGTCATATACCGAGGGAGGGCATTATGAGTTAAAGCCTAAGGAAAAGGGATGCAAGGTCAAGATGTCGAGAACCCTCAAATTCTATTCTTTTCCGGTTCCTTCGAGGAACCATAGAGACGCTTACTAGGGGAAGATATGAGACTAGTAGGGAGAACGCGGTAAGACCGTTTGGGATGAAAGTGGATTGCGAAAACTAGTTCCTATGCTTAGCATATTTATATTTCAATCAACCTCGGGTATCTTGGAACGTGCACTCCCTTACTTGTTTAGAAAGATTTGCATTCATTTGTGCTTGTACATTTGGAAAAGTCCTTTCATGAACATGTGTTTGCTTTTCTTTTCTTTTGATTTCCTTCTCATGCTTTACTTTGTTTGTATTATTATGAGAGTTATAGGTTAATCTCTTAGGAAACCTTTACGAGAGCATCACTCGTCCTCTAGGGCGTCTAGGGGTTTAAATGGCTTGTCATTAGTTGCTAAAATTGACCGTGATTCTTAAGAAAGTGAGTTAGTGTATATTCCCATCCTCTATCTTTCTTGTTTCTTTCTTTGCTTGAATAATTTCATCATTTTTCCTTTGGGTTGCATTTTGTTTTGCTCAAGGTCGAGCAAAAGTTTAGCTTGGGGGAATTTGATGCGTGCCATTTGTGGCACTCTTAGGATAGGTTTTCTTCTTATTTTTATACTCGTTTTTAGTCTTTTATGTCGTGTTTTTAGGGAATAAATCTTGATATGCGTGTTTGTGTGTTAGTTTAGAGAAATACGTGCTTTTAATGGTTTTCTTATTATTTTATTCATTTCTCGGCTATTTCTCTCGCTTCTCCGTTTCTTTGACTTGTTTTGTAGGTGTGTCGAGTTTCCCGGGATTTAATTATCAAGGAGGAAGCTCGAGCGCATTCAAGGAGGTTGATGGAGCTAAGTTCGGGAATCTAAACATGCAATTCAAGCTAGCTCCGCAAGCACAAGGACCTTGGAAGCAATGCTTTGGCTTGGAATGTTCAAGTGTTTGGAAGATAAAGGAGTTGCCCTTCTCATGAGCATCGCCTCAAGTGCACCAATGATAGGGATGCTCGAGAGCGCAGAGATTGATCGAGCAAGCGAAGGAAGCAAGGCCTCGAGCACCAAGCAAGGGTGCGCGCGCGCGGCATAGTGGTGCGTGCGCGCAGACCCAGCTGTGCGCGCGCTCGGAGTGTTGCGTGCGCGCAGATCAAGCTGTGCGCGCGCGCGGCCTGGGTGGTGCGTGCGCACAGATTTCTGTGGCCTGCTGTGCGTGCGCACGGTTTGCCCTGTTTCCCCTCGCTCGTTTTATTATAAATTAGCCTTGTCATTTCTATTTTAGAAGACGATTTTTTATATTAGTTTTAGGTGACTTTCTCTCTCATATCTTAGGTTAGGTTGAGAGCTTCTCTCTCTAGTTTTTAAGGATAATTTAGGAGTAGTTTTAGAGAGAGAAAGTGAGGGATTTCAATGGTGGTTTAAGAGATTGAAGATCCAATGGTGACAATTGTATTGAAGATCTTCTTAATCAATCAATAAGCATTTCTCACACTATCTCATTCTTATTACTTTGTTCAATTTCATGTTTGTTTGGTTTAATCTTGATGTTTGATTCTTCATAGTGTAATTGTTCTAGATATTTTGTTGATTCTTGATTTCCTTAGTTGTTTGTTGATAGATAATGATTCTTAAGTAGTTGTTTGGCTAGGAATTGGGTGAAACTTGTATGATTGATTGATTGTGATTAATTTGGGAATTGTGTTGATTTATTGTTAAGATTAAAGTGATTAATGAAGGTTTGCATGTGTGTAATTCGATTAGGCCTTGAGAATTATGCTAGATTGCATTGTAATTGCTAATGACACGACCTATTGATTTAGGAATTGCAATTATCGATTGGTTTGGATTGTGATTCTCTTAGTTTGTTATTCATAGTGAACCCTAGCTTAACGATTAGGATATAGCTCTTTGATTCCAATTGATAGCTCTTATCATTAGTCTTCACAACCTTTGATTGGCATGATCTTCCAAGTTGTTGCAATTATCATGATTACGTGTTGATCCCCATTCCTAGTGTTTTATTTGTTTGATTGTTAGTTTATTAGTTGTTACTATTCCTTCTTCACCTTCGACTTCGACCTAGTTTAGGCGCATGATTGAGAGTGCTTGAACAGTACCGTTCCTTTGGGTTCGACCCTTGACTTACTTCTATACTCGTATTTAGGTTTCTTAAGTGTTTATAAATTTAGTTTGACTTGGGGAGGATTAGTAAACGACCTAGTTTTCCTCTAGTCAAAATGGCGCCGTTGCCGGGGACGGTGTCTATTTTTGAGTGTTTTTGATTGCTTGAGTCTAGGTCTTTGTATATACTCTTCTTTTATTTGATTTTTGCTTGTTTTGAAAAAAAAAATGGCATGTTTTTCTTTTCCTTAATATGATGGTGAGTCTTTTAATGTCTACTTCCATAGACTTATAGGGTTTTTGAACTATAATTGTTGTAGTCTTTGGGAGGCTTATGAGATTTGTTATTTTGGTTTGAATGAGCAAACTAGGAATGAAGTTGAAAGCATGCATAATGGTGAATTTAGAGCAGTGTCAATTGATGATGCTTGGGATTTCTATGTTTGGTTTGCTAGGGATGTCTATAATAGGGATAATCATGATTCTAATGTTGATGTGCAATGTGTTGAATCTTCTATTGTTAGCATGATTTCCCATGATTTGTTACATGATCCCTTCAGTGAACCTAGAACACATGATTTCAACTCTATTTCCCCTTTTGTTCGTGATGATGAAGTGCATGCTCAAGTTGATGCTAATGGTGTGTTTCAATATTCTTCTTTATTTACCATGCCTTCTTGTGATGTGCTTCGTTCATTTAATGATGAATCTCATGTGTTTGATTGTGCCCCCACTCCCTAGTAAACGACCTAGTTTTCCTCTAGTCAGCGTCGTACAAATTATAGGCCAATATATCATCGTACCATTTGCGGCCTCCCTCAACAAGTGAACCTCCTTTGGAGCCTCTTAATCAATGCTCTTACGGTCCAAAATTTCAACCATCATTGTGCGCTCTAAGTCGTTGAAGCTTTAACTTGCTAGCTTTGCCAAGGCGTCTGCCTGTGCGTTTTGAGCATGCGGAACCAAATTGATTTCAAAGTAATCCAATTTGGCCGTTATGGCTTTTAGTTTGGCCAGGTAAACAATCATTGTTTGCTCTTGAGCCTCATACTCACCGCTGAATTGGCTTGCGACTAGCTGTGAATCTGTTGACAATTCTATTCGCTTTGCTTCGGCGGTTATACACAACTGCACTCGTGCCAGAGCTGCTTCATATTCGGCTTCGTTATTCGAGGCCTTGAATTTGAACTTGATAGCATACTCGAATACATCTCCCTGTAGAGAGATCATAATTATACCGGCCCCCGAACTTGTCGACACTGCGGAGCCGTCAACCGAGACTTTCCACAGCCCAACGTCCTCTTCTTCTTCAGTGTAAGATGTTTCTACAATGAAATCTGATAAAGCCTGAGCCTTTATCGATACTCTCGGCTTATAGACCATTGCGTATTCCGACAGCTCTATCGCCCATTTAAGCAAGCGCCCAGAGGTTTCCATCTTCTGAAGAAATTTCTCTAACAGCTGATTCGTTCGAATTTCAATTGTGTGTGTATCAAAATATGGTCGTAACTTTCGCGCCGCTATGACCACCACATACACTTTTTTTTCTATCAGGGGATATCGTCTTTCTGTGGCGTTCAAAACGTGACTCACAAAGTAAATAGGCAATTGCACCTTCTTCCGTTCTACTAATAGCACTACCGCTACCGCCTTTGGTGATGCGGAGATATACAATTGTAGGTTCTCCCCTTACTCGGGCCTAGCTATTGTTGGTAAGGATCTTAGATGACTCTTCACCACTTCCAGCGCTTTTGCCTGTTCCTTTCCCCGCATAAATGTCTTATTTTGCCGTAGCACCACAAAGAATGGTAAGGCCTTATCAACAGACTTGCTAATAAACCTTGTCAATGCCTCCATATTGATTTCGGTTGTGGCAAACTAAGGGTGGCCTCAATTTTATCTGGATTCGCATCTATTCTTCTTTCGCTAACCGTGAAACCCAAAAAATTTCCTGATCGGACTCTAAAGACGCACTTCTCTGGATTTAACTTCATCCGGTAGTGTCGAAGAGTCACAAAGGTTTCCCTTAGATCCGCAACGTGGTCTATGGCCAGTCGGCTTTTTACGATAGAGTCATTAACATATACTTCCACGTTTCTTCCCTTTTGATTTGCAAAAACCTTGTCCACCGGTTTTTGATATGTTGCTCTTGCATTTCGTAGTCCAAACGACATTTCTTTATAGCAGTATACTCCTGCATCAGAGATGAAGGCCGCTTTGGTTCCATCGGGCTCATATAGACTGACTTGATGATATCCCGAGAAAGCATCCATGAAGCTCAGTAAAGCGTGGCCGGAAGTTTAATCGACCAACCTATCTATCCTTGGTAGTGGGTAGCGATCTTTTGGGTAAGATTTATTCAAGTCTGTAAAGTTAACGCACATCCTCCATTTTCCTTACAGTTTTTTCACCATAACTACGTTCGCTAACCATTCAACTTTCGTAGGAATCACGGTCAATTTTAGCAACTAAAGACAAGCCATTTAAACCCCTATATCACCCTAGAGGACAAGTGATGCTCTCGTAAGGGTTTCCTAAGAGATTAACCCATAACTCTCACAAACCAAACTAACAAGGCAAAGCATGAAAAAGAAGCAAAAAGAAAAGAAAAGGAAAGAAAACAAATGTTCATGAATGGACTTTTTGCAAATGTACAAGCATAAATGAATGCAAATCTTTCTAAACAAGTAAGGGAGTGCACGTTCTAAGATATCTAAGGTTGATTGAAACATAAGACGTGCTAAGCATAGAAAACTAAAGAAACGCAATTCACCTTCATCTCAAAACATTTTTAACACATTCTCCTAATTAGCTTCAAATCTACCTTTAGTGAGCATCTCAATGGTTCCACGAAGGAACCAGAAAAGAAAGAAGTTTGAGGCTACTCGACATCTCGACTATTGCATACCGCTTTATAAGCTTGACTCACATCTCCCTCCATCGACTTATGACTCAACCAAAAAGGTCAAAAGGTCTTGAAAATGGTTATAATGTAAGGGAGAATAGGCTAAAGGTAGGCTAAAATTTAAAATTTGGTGGTATACCTAAATTGTGAAGCAAAGATTGGCCAAATCTCAACACCATAATCAAGCAATCACCAAACAAAAACACCAACACCCCCAAGCTTATTCAAAGCTAAAATCACAAACATATATACAAAAAGCGTAAGAACGCTTCTCCCCAAGCTTAAACAAAGCATTGTCCTCAATGCTTAAAATAGGAAGAAAGAGACTTACATCAAAATATTTTTGAACTTTTTCATTTTTTTTCACTTTTTTATCACTTTTGCCAAAGCATTTGAATTTGCTTTGCTTTTCTCTTTTTTTTCATTTTTCTATTTTTCACATTATTTCATTGTCCTCGCCTTTTTTAACTATGGACGGCTTTTTCAACTTTGTATTTGCTTTTTATTCACAAAATATTTACAACACAAACTTGCATTCATTAAAAGAACCAAACAATCATTCTCATCCACCAAAACTCCAACAATAGAGACCAAATGCTTCACAAAAACCAATGATGGGAACAAGAATAAAACAAAAGGCTCAAAAGCTAAAGATGTGGCTTGAAAAGAAGTTTTATGGCTCAAATGGTTAGCAAGTAGGAAAATGAAAACCCAAAATAAAGAAAAGAAAACTATCCAAGAAAAAGAAAAATCACCACCCAGAAAAGATGCCTTAGTCCTTCCTAAATGGCTCGGTTGCGATCTCGGGAGATGAAAGACAAATTCTAGATAAAGTACACAATAGCCAAGGATCCATGTGCCGCTCATGCAAGATATGTAGAAGGCTTGAAAAGAATTAAACCTCACATGGTTGTAGCAATAACTCACTATTAGTTTCAAATTCACCAAAAGGGAGCAATTGCAAATTTTCAAAAACAAATAGAATCCGGCTCCAAGGTCCCAAAAGTTTTAAAGACACTACCTTAGCATACTCTATCCTAGAATCAACCAAACATACTCTCAAACCGTTCACACCGTTACCATTTAAGAAAAAAAGCATTCAACTATACAAATCCAAAAGTATTATGTCCAAATCAAGAATAAAACAAAACACAATGCAAATTTGCCTTGAAAGAAACAAAAATCTTTTTGGAGTTTTTCAAAATAAAAGAACATGGAAATGCTTATACAAATGTGCATGGCATATATGAATCAACATCCCACCAATCATGATAGAATACCCTCCCCCAAGCTTGAATGAGACAACATGCTTTAACATAAATCAAATAATCCACGGGAGGGGAAAACAAAGAGATCAATCCAACAAACCAACACATGTCCAACAAGTCATCAACCATTAGAGAAAGAGCAAGGAAAGATATTACTGGATTTAGGTGGGTGTAAATACCCGCAAATGACCCAATTTAACCTTTAAAAGCCAAGTTCATCTAGAATTGAATCTTGTTTTCCATATGCTAGCAATTGTGGAGTTTACTTCCTCGATTCTTGATCAAAACCAATGCGCCAATGTATATCAAATCATGTACCTAGTAAAAGGGACACAAACATTTCAATGAGAGAAAATCTATTCTAAAAAGAAAAGAAAATGAAAGCAATAAAATACGGGTTACTTCCCGAGAAAGGCTTGATTAAGGTCCAAGCTTGATCGCTCTAGAAAATAATATTGCAACGATCGTAAGAGCTTGTCAAATGCACTACTACACATTTCATAAGAAAGAAGGTAGGCAAATGACGGGAAGAGGATGTGCAACAAGATTAGTGCACACCCATGAGGAGAGAGATGCCAAAAGAAAGAAGAAGAATCAAAGGAAAATTCAACAAAATAAGAAAAGGAAGAAGAAGAAAAAGAAAAATAAGGCAAACTCTCCTCAAGATATTTTTGGGTGGCAAAATCACCCTTTTCCTCAATAGAAAACGAATGAGGGACATGAAGATCATCATAGACAAGAGGGTCCCCAATAGGCTTATGGACAAAAGAAGGGAGGGATAAAGGAGTGTAGGGGATATGGTTAAATTTCCTTGAAAAAGGGACATGAGAAAAGGGAATAAGGGTAATGGTCTCACAAATGAACTTTCTCTCACCACCATGCCTCAAATCACCAATAAGAGCATGGAAATCAATCATAGAATCCTCAAAAGAAGAACACTCATGATCTCCATCTCCCTCAAACATCCAACTTGCAAGAGGAACTACATAATTCCCTCCATCACAACAATGAACAACAACTCCCTCAACATCCTTAAAGTCCAAAGTCTCAAAACCATGCATGAAAGGATGCAAATTCATTTCAAACTCATCTCTCTCCCATGAAGCATCCTCAATGAACTCATTCAAAAGGTTATGAGTTTTCTTTTAACTCTCAAAGAACTTATTGGACATAACCTCAAAGGAGTCTAAATACTCATGGATAGAAGAATCACAATCATGCATAAGAGACTTATCAAAATGGGAAGGAGGGTTGGGATTTTCGAAATTAACACTTTCTTCATTCTCAACTCCTTCACCATCACTCAAATCCTCACCAAAGGGATCCTCACACTCTCTTGGTTCCTCAAAATCATCATCATCATCCTCAACACACACATTGGATTTATAATTTTCACAAACATGCATCAAAGATGACAATTGGCTTTCTAGCTCTCCTTTTCTTTTCAATTCTTCATTAAGAATTTCCTCACGTTCTCTAATCATCATTAATTGGCTCCTTAAAATTTCAATCATTTGTCTCTCCAAGGGCCTAAGTTTAGGATTCATCTCCAACTCCCTCAAAGATTCATCAATTTGGATATAAGGGATTAGAGACTCATCACAAGAATTTAGAAAATGAAAAGGTGAAGAGGTTTGAGGATCAAGAGTAAAAGAAGAATCACTACCAAGGGTAGGATCATCAACATTAAAATCATGAGCATATTCATCACAATGGGGAGTGGGGGCACAATCAAACATATGAAATTCATCATTGAGGGAACGAAGCACATCACAAGAAGGCATGGTAAATAATGAAGAAAATTGAAACACACCATTAGCATCAACTTGAGCATGCACCTCATCATCATGAACAAAAGGGGAAAAAGAATTGAAAACATTTGTTCTAGGTTCACTAATGGGTTCATGTGACAAATCATGGGAAATCATGCTAACATTAGAAGAATCAAGACACTGCACATCAACATTAGAATCATGATTGCCCCTATTATAGACATCCCAAGCAAAACAAATATAGAAAACCCAAGCATCATCAATTGACAATGCTCTAAATGCACCATAATGCATGCATTCAACTTCATCCCTATTTTGCTCATTCAAACCAAAATAACAAATCTCACAAGCCTCCCAAAGATCACAACAATTATAATCCAAAAATCCCTCAACTCTATTGAAATATTCACAAAAATGCTCATTGTCATATTGAGGAAATGAGAGACATGCCATTTTTTTTTCTTTTTTTTTTTTTTACAAAACAAACAAAAATCAAATAAAAGAAAAGTATATACAAAGACCTAGACTCAAGCAATCAAAAACACTCAAACATAGACACCGTTCCCCGGCAACGGCGCCATTTTGACAAGGGGAAAAGACTAGGTCGTTGACTAATCCTCCCTAAGTCAAACTAAATTTATAAACACTTAACAAACCTAAATACAAGTATAGAGGCAAGTCAAGGTTCGAACCCAAGGGAACGGTTATGTTCAAATGCTTTCAATTTGGGCGCTTAAGCTAGGTCGAAGATAAGGGTAAAGAGGTAACACTAACAACTAATAAACAAACAACCAAACAAATTAAACACTAGGAATGGGGATCAACAATTAATCATGACAATTGCAATAACTTAGGACAAACATGCCAATCAATGGTTGTGAAGACTAATGATAAGAGCAATCAATTGGAACCATAGAGTTATCTCCTAATCGTTAAGCTAGATGTCTCTACGAATAATAAACTAAGAGAATCACAACCCAAACCAATCGATAATTGCAATTCCTAAATCAATTGTTCGTGTCATTAGCAATTACAATGCAATCTAGCATAATTCTCAAGGCCTAATCGAATTACACACATGCAAACTTCTATTAATAACTTTAATCTCAAAAATCAATCAACACAATTCCCAAATTAATCACAATCAATCAATCATACAAGTTTCACCCAATTCCTAGCCAAACAACTACTCAAGAATCATCATCCATCAACAATCAACTAAAGAAATCAAGAATCAATAAAATATGAAGAACAATTACACTAATGAAGATCAAACATCAAAATCAAACCAAACAAACATGAATATAAACAAAACAATAAGATGAGATAGAGTTAGAAATGCTCATTGATAATAGAGAAGATCTTCAACACAATTATCACCCTTGTATCATCAATCTCTCACATCACCATTGAAATTCCTCACTTTCTCTCTCTAAAATCTACTCCTAAACTAACCCTAAAACTAGAGACAGAAACTCTCAACTAAGCTAAAATAATTATCAAAATAATGTCTCAAACTTCTTACAAAAATCGGTTTAAGAAAGGTATTTATAGAGGCGCGGAAAAGAGATCGATCGAAGCCGGAAAGCAGGGGAAGAGCGCCCGCGCGGGAAGAGAAGCGCGCCCGCGCCCGAGCCTCGTGCGCCTGCGCTGCTGGGTGGCGCGTCCGCATGGCTAGGTTGCGCGCCTGCTCTGATTTAGGTGTCTTCTGACTTTCTTTGCCGCTCGTGCGCTTGATAATGACCCCGCGAGCTCCAGATGATGCATGATGGTATAAGTAGTAAGTTTGAGCACTTTTGGTGGGCTCTTCACCACTTCTTTATGGGAGCACGGCTCGAGAGCGCAAGATTTAGAGCTTGGAGCATCCACTTCCTTGCATCTTGAGCTTTCTCAATGCTATGAGCCTACTGCACAAGCATCTTCCACCTTAGAAAATCATCAATATCGAGACCTAAACCTCGTAAAATACCTACAACCACGAAAAGAAGAGAAATAAAGGAGAAAACACAAGAAAAACCATAAAAATACAAAACAAGAGAGAAAAGGGAAATAAAGGGAAAATGCATAAAACTAAGCATTTATTAAGAAAGAAAGCTATGAAAAGAAGGTAAAAACAACCTAAATGCTCATCAAATGAGTGCCATAAATGGAACTCATCAGACACGGAAAGAATTGCAACAGGCCAAGGTCGCTCCTCTATTTCTAGAGCATTCACGATATGCTTATATTCCGACAAGCTTTTCTTCGCTCCACTAACAGAGCCCCCTTGCACAGGCCCACCAGTTATGACATCTATGGTTATTTTGTGACCTGGTGGCGCATGGCCTTGTCGGTATGTGTCATCCTGCATGGATGAGTCACCTTGCTTTCGGTATTCCATTTGTCTCATCTGTGAGGGTTGCTACCGGTTCGGTCCCATCTGGGCCCGATATTGAGATAAACATCCCTTCCGAATAAGATCCTCAATATTCTCCTTCAACTGAATGCATTCCTCAGTATAATGGCCCACATCTTTGTGGAACATGCAATATTTTTTCGCATCACGACCTTTAGTTATCATAGGAGCTGGCTTACTCCAATCTTCCCTTTGCTGGTTCACTGAGTAGATTGCCGCTCTGGGTGTATTTAATTGCGTGTCACTACTATACCGGCCTAAACCTTTGCCAAGCCTACCCGCTCTTTGCAGATTTTGTTGTTGCGGCCTTCTTATTGAACTGGTGCGAGCATCTGGTGTTAGCCTCGTTGAACCGTCGGCTTGGTTCTGCTAAGGCCACCTAGCTACTAGTTTTCAGTAGCTTCTCACTTTTTATGTATTCATGCGCTTTGCTGAACGTTGTGCCCAAATTTTTAAAGGACTTCCTAGCCATGTACCTCTTGAAGTCACTATCATACAAACCATTCATGAGAGCCATCACGACTATCTCTTGATGCAACTTTGGTATGATGTTAGCCTCGTTGTTAAAATGCCTGTCAAAGTCCCTTAGCGACTCATCCTTTCTCTGCCTAACCGCCATAAGCGCTCCCAACGTACTCTGCCTGGCACTGTTGCTTATGTATTGGCCAGTAAATAACTTCACCAAGGTTTCAAAGCAGTCAATGGAACTGGACTCCAGATTGGAAAACCACTCTGAGGCGGCCCCCACTAACGTCGTCGGGAAGACTTTGCACCACAGCATTTGTGTCGGTGTAAAGCAACATGTGGCTTTCAAAGGCTGTCACATATCTCTTGGGATCTCCCTTGCCGTCATACGTGTATGATGGCATTTTAATTTTTTCCATCTGTTGATCAAGAATTTTCTAGGTGAATGGGGATATTTTCGGCCTGATTATGGCTTTGACTGCACGTCCTGATGGCCCGCTACTAGCCTCTTGCCGATAAGACTCCAAGTCTCCTATCCGCACGCCCTGTGAGGCTGGACGTCCTCGCGTTATCACCACTTTTTGGGGCTGCGGCTGAGGTTACCGTTGAGGTCGCAGTACTGCCGGATTAAATTGACTTTCGAGATTAACCAACACAGGCGCAAATGGCACACCGTTTCCTCCTATCCTACCGGCCGTTGTTTCGGCAATTTCCTTTTTTTTCTGAGACATTACTCGCATAACTCTGGCCGTCAATTCTGATTCTTCCAGGGTGAACTCATCCACAGGGTCTAAGGTTAGAGCTCTGTTTTGCTCAGGTATTATCGGCATTTTCGCATGGGTCCTTTTGGATGAGATGGGCTTCATCCTCAACCGTGATCTCAGGTATATTGTTTACAGTTCTGTTTGCGTTGGCATTAAGAATGCCTGTATCATAATTGTGATTTTCGGTTTCTACCATTGGTGTTGTGATCTCATTGTTTCCTTCCGTGACTGTTGGAGGTCTTTTGGACGGTAGAAGTTATTATTATCCCCTCTTTCTAGCGCCAATTGTTCTAGATGAGCTCCGGTACCGTAAGTTCTTGAGGGTTGGTAAAGGTTTACTGTCCAATTAAAGCACCTACACAGTCAGCACAAATTTGCTAACCCGGGAGATTTTCCGGGGATAACCGCTCCGATGATAAAGTTAGTAATCTGATGAGAAGAATAAATGAGAGGGTAAGAAAATGTTTCTAAAGACAAAGAGAGAGAAAAAGAGAGAGATTGTACCTTTGTAATGAAAATGTGCCTTGGTATTTATAGGGAGATAACCAAGCAGGTGCCACCTATCAGAATAGGTGGTAAACCGACCTTGTTGGTAGCAGGTGCCCACGTGGTCTAGAGCAATTCTCCACGTGGCCGAGAGAAGGGGCGTTGTAGGGAATATTTCAAGCATTACCCCAAACTTGAACCCCACTGTGATCATACACTTAAGCATGGTGGTGTCCAAAGAGAAGGAAGCTAGAGCAAAAGAGTCGCCAACAAGTTTTAGGAACTTGTAAACCGTTCACAAGGTGAAGATTACACCCCTTAACGATCCATGAGATCGTCAACTCCAAAAGGTCTTGAACCAAATAGGGTTCCGGGATGAGGGTACAAATCCAACCTAAAAGAGATTGAACCTGCCCTAATAATAGGCCTCTACCTCATTCTTCTCGTATTCATGTGCGCTTTCTGACTAACATGCAAACAATAGGTTAACCCTAAACCTGTTTATCTATGTTGGTTGAATATTAATGCACAAGCAAAACTATTATTGGCGATCACTTGAATTATAATCATATTAGCTCTAAACAAGATTATTAATTATCTTATTAAGCGTGATTACAAGTACAAATTCCCTTTAAACATGCATAAAAGGCATGATCAAGCAATAACAATATAAATATATCAAGCAACATAATAATCATAAAAATAATAATCATAATCATGATAACAATCATAATAATCATAATTATCATAATCATGTTAAAGCATAATATTAATAGCAAGATCCTAGGCATGATACTACCAAGATTAATAACAAACCCTAGCATGTCACTAAACAATAAAGATCAAAGCTTTAAACCTAACATGGTACTAACATGATATTAGAAAAGAGTAAAAGGCAACCTAAACATGATACTAAAAAGCAATAAAAACATCCTAACATGATACTAGGAATTAAACAAATTTAAACATGTTTTCTACAAGAATAGAGCAATAAGATTACATACTTTGATGCCTCGTACCTCTTTCTAATAACAAAATACACACGTTAGTAACTTCAAGGAAAATATAAATCAAAACAATCAAATTAAATAATTGAAATTGAGATTTGGGACCAAACCCTTAGAAATTATAACCTTTCACGTCTAGGGCGAAGGCAACTTCGAACTTGGCTAGGTGTGTCTAGTGCTAATGTATGAGGAATTGTGTTTGAGGGAAGGTTTAGAAAGAGAGAGAGAATCAAGAAATTATTGATGTGAGTTGATTGTAGATTGTAGATGATTGAAAAAAGGGGAGATATGACCTCTATTTATAGGAAAAAAGAGAGTCGAAGAATAAGAAAAGAATCCGAATTCGAATCGAAATAAAACTCGTCGGTCAGCAGTTTTTGCAAATTTTGCTTTTATCATAACTTTGGATCCAGAAGTCCAAATAAGTCATATAACATTTCTTTGGAAATCTCTTGACGTCTACTTTTCAACCCATTTATAATCAAATTAAAATCTTTTGTAGATAAAATGATATGGCCGAAAAAGTGGAAGGGTGTCAATTTTGGATAGAGTTTCGTATTCCTTTCATATCTTTTTCGTTATAGCTCGGAATTCATAATATAATATATCATTGGAAAGATAATTTCAAGATCTATCCAACCATATAAGATTTAGATAAAAATTATGAGCACGAAAGTAATATCTGACCGTCATTGAACATCTTTAAATTCGAATAGAATTATGACTTAAAAAAGGAAAGTTTTTTATTCAATTTCAAATTTCTTGATTTTATCTTTTCAAAAAGGATAATTAAGATCTTTTAGAAATTATAAAAGCTTCTAATTAAATCCTAATTAGTTTAGGAATGGGATTAAACCTTTGGACCCTCCACATGATCATTGGGTCGTAGGTAAAATCCGGTTTGAGCCCAGTTTAGTATTTTGGCCATAACTTCCTCATTATTCATCGGAATTGGGCTTATAATATATCGTTGGAAAATTATTTTCAAGCCCCATCCAACTACACTATTATTGTACCGATATCATGGACCAATCTAAATTGGACTGCACATTTTAATAAATAGAGTAAGAAAAGAAATATTTTCTAAAATAGAAAGAAGAGTTTTTTTTAAAAAAACATCCTCATCACTAGACTTTCCACACTTTCGCTTTGTTCGATAATCAAATGACATTAAAGGTATTCATCACCGGGTTTTGTTTTGGGGAGACACATTTGGGTGTCTACAGAAGCCCCCACTTTGACTGAGTTTAGAGAAACACATGTTTCGAAAACGAAAGTCAAAGTAGCGATAGGGACGCAGAATGATTCAGAACGTTCTGCGATCCTAAATCATTCTTGTAACGCCGATACCTGCAAACTAGCGTTAGTTAAAAGAGATAAAAGAGTTAAGAAACGCGTATCTTGCACCGTCGAGCACACTTCTCTGAAGGTAACCGATTTGTTGCATTTTGTTTTCACGACCTTCTACAAGCTAGAGAACGCCATCCCGCCCGAAGACTGCTACGCTTGTAACTGCCTCCAATTTCCGCTGTGATAATCTTCCGCAAGCCAGGGAACACTATCGAAGATTGCTTCGCTTGAAACGATCCTCTTCCGCTTTGTGACCATCTTCCAAATTTTAGGGAACACGATCGAAGATAACTCCGCTTGAAATCACCTTCAGTTGTCGTGATAATATTCCGAAGAAAATTATCGAAGATCAACGCCTGTCGATCCTTAATGCTGCTTGAATTTTGTTGTTGATGCTTTGGGTGATGACAATCCTCTTTTCTTTAGGAACAGTTGTCAACACGACTCTTGTATGATGTATGACAATCCGATTTAGGGAAAGTTGTCAATGCCATGTAACAATCAATCCTTGGAAATATTGCTACGATGAAGCGACAATCCGTATCTCGGAAAATTTGCCAAAATCCAATTTTAGGAAAAGTTGCCAATGCTTTGTAACAATCTGTCATAAGAACTTTGCTACGATCGACAATCCACATCTTGGAATATAACTCTTGAAAGCAATCTACCTTGGAAATTTGCCAATATTATGTGACAATCCTTTTGGGAAAATATTGCCACAATTGACAATCCGCGTCTTGGAACATTTGCGAAAAAAGAGTCGACCGACAATCCACTTCGGGAAAATTTGCCACTTACTGAAATGAATGACAATCCACGTTTGAGGAACCTTTGCCGAAATTTATGATGAGTAGGGACCTACGACAATCCTTTGGGAAATTTTGCCATAGGGAACTATGTGTATGACAATCCAATATTGAAAAACTTGCCAGAGATGCCAATCCGAACTTGGAAAAAATTGCCAAACGGCGAAGGAGTACGACAATCCATGCTTGGAAACTTTGCCAGAGATGACAATTCAATCTTGGAAAAAATTGTCGAAGATTTTATGAATGTATGACAATCCGAACTTGGAAAAACTTGCCAAATAGAGGAGTACGACAATCCATGCTTGGAAACATTGACGAAGGGATGATAATCCAATCTTGGAAAAATTGTTGTATAAGAAGATGCGCGATAATCCATATTTGGAAATATTGTCAGTTGGGGATGACAATCCAATCTTGGAAAAATTATCGTATAAGTGCTTGCTTTTGAACCGATGCCTTGGTTCTTGTAATGAGCCAATGCTTAGGCGCTTAAGCTAAGTGAGACGATCGTCGTCAGGTCAATCACTTACTGCGATTGTAATCGAGCCGACTACTAATCATGTCAATTTGCTTATAGGGGCTAACTGGCGTACCAAGGAACCCGAAATTGCTGTATGAGATCCGCATAATTTAACATGGGGCCATGCATTGTGTCGCCGCACTGGCGCCTGCTGGAAGACTCTGGCGTCGCGTTTTTCTTCTGTCGCCAGGCGACAACCTTGTCGTCTGACGCTGGAGTCAGGTTTTCATCGCGGTTTTTCGAAAAAATCCGAGAATTTTCTTGCTCACTGGAATGTACCTGCATTTATATTTTGGACTATAGGACTTTTCTTATCTTTATTTAGGGTTGACCTAGGACTTAGTGTTGCTTGACTCGACGTGTAACTTGATGTACTCAAATCGACTCGTGTGCGTAGACTTAACTCGATGTGATAACACGACATGACTCAATGTGTACATGACTCATGTGTGCATTGTAATGTGATCGTGCGATTCGAAAATGCAAAAAAAAAATTTCCGTCATTTTTGTGGAGGGTACCGACTTTCTCCCGAAAAGAAAGAAGCGAAGTTTTTGAAGGTGCATGTTGAATGAGCTTAATCCGTTAACGTTGTCTCTCACAGTACAAGGATTGTAACATCTTAGACTATCCTCGTTGACTCGATAATGAAAGTATTTAGGTAACTTAGGCGCGGAGGCTAAGTACTTCATACTTTGTGATGCAATGATGAGTGATGAGTGATTTTGTTATGACAAAGTATGCTCCAACGTTATGTTAAGATTTCATGATAAATGGTTCCTAAGGGAAGGACTATTTGGTCATGTATCTGTGATGTGTGTGAAAGTGACACTAAGGTTAGGCCGCAATGGCTAAGTGTGTGGAAAAATATATTGAAAGGAGTCAAATGGTGGTGACTCTTAGGCTGGGTAAGCTAATGATGTGAGGATCAAGCCCCCAAGTCTAGATCTAAGTGGAAAGGGATGAGCATTGAAAATCCTTTGATATGATCATGGTGTGAGTGTGTGAATGTGAATATGAATGCATGTTTATTACGGCGGCACCTCGATCTGAGGTTGCCTACGTATCCGTTAGGAATCAGGCCAAACGTAGCTCTAGCCGAACCTCGCACAAGTGTGTATACCTCAAAAAGGTCTTTTAAGGGTTGTAATGTGGTTAGGCTAAAGGTTTGAAGAAGAGGGGGATAAAGGCTCAACACCCTAGGTAAGCTCCCAAGGTGTGCAACCTTGCTTTTGAATCTTTGTATTTTTATGCTTGAGTGTTTTAACTCTTTTTTCTTTTTTTGCTTTTGCATTTTTTTTTTATAAGTGTGGGCAATCCCGATCATGCGGTCTATCACTCACTTGGCATTCATGTTTCTCATGCACGGTACCGAGCACTCGATAAGAAACACAATCTGAGACGTGCTCATATCAAAGACATGTTCATGTCAAAGAAATTGGAACACTTGCCCTTTTGTACACTTTTATTGTTTCTATTTTGCTATTTTAATCTTTTGAAGTCACTCAAGCATCCCATCCCAAGGTTAGATAGATATGGGTTGAAAAATGAAAGGTCTATCGTTAGACGAGGCTCAAAATAGTTTATCAAAAAAGGATTGCATATTTGAAGGGTGAAAGGTGATATGATGTGGCTACAAGGGGTGCCTCAAATCATTGGTATATCTTGTGCTTATTTTGACATGGATTTTTTTTTTTTTTTATTTATTTTTTTTTTAATGCGATGTAATGAAATGATCATATGCAAGAAAATAAATGCTTATTTTATTATAAGGAAAAAGAAAAAAACCTAACAAATAAATCTAAGAAAGGGGCCTATGCTAGACTTATTGGGGAAAGGAAAAAATGAAAAAGAAATAGAAAAAGAGGTCATGAAATCTTGTCGTTGACGTTCGCCCTTTGTCTTGTGTCGTTTGCTTCAACATCACCCAGTCTTCTCGCTAGCTAGAGGCAATGGGATCTTGTTTGCTTCTATGAGATCTTGAATGAGATTTTGAAACCTGTAGCATTCATCGGTGGTATGACCATTTCCTTGATGGTACTTGCAATAGGAATTAGGATCCCATCTTGAAGATCACTTTTCTGGCGTTGGATCCTCGGTAGGGCCACTGGGTTTGATTAATCCTCGATCGTAGAGACGATCGAAAGCAGCATCGTAGGTCATTCCAATGGCTGTGAACTCTCTCCTGGGTTTCTTTTGATATCCTTGATTATACATAGCTAAGACACCGTTACTGTCAAAGGTGCTAACATTGTTACTAGAGTGGGCGTTTCCAGAAGAAGAAGGATTGTCGTTCTTCTTTCCTTTCCAGCCACTGTGGTTACTATTGTTAGTAGCTTTTTGCTTTGCGAGGTCATCTTCGATTTCAATACCGATATCATAGATGGCCTTGAAAGTATTCAAATTATGTTGATACTTTAAATGTTTTGAATACTTCTCTTGGATGTTCTTGATAAACATCCTCACATATTCTTTTTCGGAGGGCACCTCAATCATTTTAGCGGAAGTTTCCCTCCACTTATTAAAGAAAGAAGTAAAGCCTTCATTCTCTTTTTGTCTTAGCATCTCAAGTTGTCTATAATCGGTTTCGACTTGAATATTACATTTATATCTATCAATGAAAGTGTTTACAATAGCATCCCAAGTAGAGGTTTTCTCTTTATCAAGAGAAAAGTACCATTGCTGACAAACGGTTTCTAAAGATAGAGAAAACACAGAATGAAAAGCTTTCTTATCTATTCCATTAATATTCATTACAGTTTCAAAGGCTCTTAAATGAAAATAAGGGTTATCCATTGCCTTGAATTTCGGGATGTCGTTGGCATTGAACTTTTGCGGAAGAAGATCCTTGTCCACCGACACCCCTTGTGAGCTAATGCCCTGGAATCTATAGTCATTGGATAATCTGCTCAAACTTTCTTTCATGAGCTCCATTTGTTGTTGTCTCACAGGGTCATTGATTTGGAGAGTCAGATTCTTCAACATTTTAGCCATGTTAGCCACTTGTCCCTTGAGTTCGTTGACTTCTTCCTGACTTGCCATTATCTTCTTAGCTTTCCTTTTTCGACCGATTGGCTTATCAAAAAGTTGAAATTGAATAAAGGTGTTGTCTTTGATTAATCGTCCTTCTCTCCTTGACCAAGTACTGTGGAAAGGGAAATTAAGGGGTATTCGTTGTTAATTATTTGGCTCCACTCTATTCAACATACAATAGATGGAAGAAGGTAGGAAGAATGAATATTGTGACATGGGGAAAGCATGTAGAGAATGGAAAGATGATGTAGATGGAGAGATATGAAAAAAAATTAGGAATAGAATGTACCCCCAACTCAAATGACGGAAAAAAACCGACTCATGCATGAACCTAAGACATGGTCATGGTGACTATGTAAAGTGTGTGCTATGACTAGTGAGTGTAGGTGACATGTTAAGACTCGTGTCATGACCATGTGGCTAGACTATGTGACTAGACTCAAGCAAAGACTAAGTTAAGACCTCACATATATGCATTAAACTGGACAGGCTGTGGTATTTTAGTCATAACTTTTTATCTGTGACTCTGAATTGGACGAAGCTAATTCCAAATGAAAGATAAAACTCGGGGCTACAGATCCATAGGTTGTAAGACTCATAACTCTTCCTAGAACTCCAGCTATGATCAAAACAAGTTGACGTTTGTGCAGTATACGGGAATAAAAAATCCGGGTTGACTCAAAGGAACTATGACTCGATTTTAGACATATTTATTTGCTCAAATTAATTAATTAATTAATTAAGAAAATTCTTTTAGTCATTGGTTAGTTTATTTAAGCATATTCATAATTACAAGTCAAACCAAACGGTTAGTTTAATCACATGTAAGTATGCACAAGCAAATAATGCACAAGTAGTCAAGTAGTCACAACATGATGCAATGAGTTTGCAACCTAACCATGGTTCTAGTTCTCTAAAGTTCAGGATATGGGTTAGTCAAAGAGGGTCCATGGTTATGATTCCGGATGCACCGCGCGGAAGCCTTACCTTTAGAAGGGTTGGCGTGAGTGGATGGGACCCCGCGAGTTAAACTCGCTTCCATGATTTGGTGGATTCACAAACTCAGATGTACCCGTCTTTGCCAGGAGCGTTCCATTGGGTAGATGGAGCGTGAACCCCTAGAGGGTTATGTCCATATGTAGAACACATATGGGTTTCAGAAAAGAGAGAAAAACTCAATCAGGAAGTAGAATTGAGCCAATAGTGCTAGAAATGGTCAAAATAAGAAGGCAGAGTTCTGGCTCGGTATTAGAAGAACTTGGCGCCGGACAACAGGGACTGTCGCTGCAAAAGTACCCATGTCGCCAAGCGACAGAACTGTCGCCAAGCGACAAGCCCCATTTTCAAGACGCTAGTTCCTACATGCCTCAGCAGGTATCTACGTTCTTAGAATTTTCCAGATTTCGCAGTATTATTTCAATTCTAGTTGTGAAAGATATTTCTCAAGTTTCCTACGTGTAAAAATCCTATGTTTTTGACTCATTTTGGATGGTCTATCCAATGAGGACCTTTTTTATGCATATGACAATAATGCTAATCAAAATTACGCACATGAAATACTTAGAACTTTTCGAGTCTCATCCGCTCATTCTAAATTATTGCCAAAATAAATTTCAGGAATTAAAATAGAAATCCTTCCCAGGCATTCAAGCCATTAACCCCAAGCTTGAACCCCACTGTGATCATACACTTAAGCATGGTGGCGTCCAAAGGGAAGGAAGCTAGAGCAAAAGAGTCGCCAACAAGTTTAGAAACTTGTAAACCGTTCACAAGGTGAAGATTACACCCCTTAACGATCCATGAGATCGTCAACTCCAAAAGGCCTTGAACCAAATAGGGTTCGGGGATGAGGGTACAAATCCAACCTAAAAGAGATTGAACCTGCCCTAATAATAGGCCTCTACTTCATTCTTCTCGTATTCATGTGCGCTTTCTGACTAACATGCAAACAATAGGTTAACCCTAAACTTGTTTATCTATGTTGGTTGAATATTAATGCACAAGCAAAACTATTATTGGCGATCACTTGAATTATAATCATATTAGCCCTAAACAAGATTATTAATTATCTTATTAAGCGTGATTACAAGTACAAATTCCCTTTAAACATGCATAAAAGGCATGATCAAGCAATAACAATATAAATATATCAAGCAACATAATAATCATAAAAATAATAATCATAATCATGTTAACAATCATAATAATCATAATTATCATAATCATGTTAAAGCATAATATTAATAGCAGGATCCTAGGCATGATACTACCAAGATTAATAACAAACCCTAGCATGTCACTAAACAATAAAGATCAAAGCTTTAAACCTAACATGGTACTAACATGATATTAGAAAAGAGTAAAAGGCAACCTAAACATGATACTAAAAAGCAATAAAAACATCCTAACATGATACTAGGAATTAAACAAATTTAAACATGCTTTCTACAAGAATAGAGCAACAAGATTACATACTTTGATGCCTCGTACCTCTTTCTAATAACAAAATACACGCGTTAGTAACTTCAAGGAAAATATAAATCAAAACAATCAAATTAAATAATTGAAATTGAGATTTGGGACCAAACCCTTAGAAATTATAACCTTTCACGTCTAGGGCGAAAGAAACTTCGAACTTGGCTAGGTGTGTCTAGTGCTAATGTATGAGGAATTGTGTTTGAGGGAAGGTTTAGAAAGAGTGAGAGAATCAAGAAGTTCTTGATGAGAGTTGATTGTAGATTTTAGATGATTGAAAAAAGGGGAGATATGACCACTATTTATAGGAAAAAAGAGAGTCGAAGAATAAGAAAAGAATCCGAATTCGAATCGAAATAAAACTCGTCGGTCAGCAGTTTTTGCAAATTTTGTTTTTATCATAACTTTTGATCCAGATGTCCAAATAAGTCATATAACATGTCTTTGGAAATCTCTTGACGTCTACTTTTCAACCCATTTATAATCAAATTAAAATCTTATGTAGATAAAAAGATATGGCCCAAAAAGTGGAAGGGTGTCAATTTTGGATAGAGTTTCGTATTCCTTTCATATCTTTTTCGTTATAGCTCGGAATTCATAATATAATATATCATTGGAAAGATAATTTCAAGATCTATCCAACCATATAAGATTTAGATAAAAATTATGAGCACGAAAGTAATATCTGACCGTCTTTGAACATCTTGAAATTCGAATAGAATTATGACTTAAAAAAGGAAAGTTTTTTATTCAATTTCAAATTTCTTGATTTTATCATTTCAAAAAGGATAATTAAGATCTTTTAGAAATTATAAAAGCTTCTAATTAAATCCTAATTAGTTTAGGAATGGGATTAAACCTTTGGACCCTCCACATGATCATTGGGTCGTAGGTAAAATTCGGTTTGAGCCCAGTTTAGTATTTTGGCCATAACTTCCTCATTATCCATCGGAATTGGGCTTATAATATATCGTTGGAAAGTTATTTTCAAGCCCCATCCAAATATACTATTATTGTACCGATATCATGGACTAATCTAAATTGGACTGCACGTTTTCATAAATAGAGTAAGAAAAGAAATATTTTCTAAAATAGAAAGAAGAGTTTTTTTTTAAAAAAAACATCCTCATCACTAGACTTTCCACACTTTCGCTTTGTTCGATAATCAAATGACATTAAAGGTATTCATCACTGGGTTTTGTTTTGGGGAGACACATTTGGGTGTCTACAGAAGCCCCCACTTTGACTGAGTTTGGAGAAACACATGTTTAGAAAACGAAAGTCAAAGTAGCGATAGGGACAGAGAATGATTCAGAACGTTCTGCGATCCTAAATCATTCTTGTAACGCCAATACCTGCAAACTAGCGTTAGTTAAAAGAGATAAAAGAGTTAAGAAACGCGTATCTTGCACCGTCGAGCACACTTCTCTGAAGGTAACCGATTTGTTGCATTTTGTTTTGACGACCTTCTACAAGCTAGAGAACGCCATCCCGCCCGAAGACTGCTACGCTTGTAACTGCCTCCAATTTTCGCTGTGATAATCTTCCGCAAGCTAGGGAACACTATCGAAGATTGCTTCGCTTGAAACGATCCTCTTCCGCTTTGTGACCATCTTCACATTTTAGGGAACACGATCGAAGATAACTCCGCTTGAAATCACCTTCAGTTGTCGTGATAATATTCCGAAGAAAATTATCGAAGATCAACCCATGTCGATCCTTAATGCTGCTTGAATTTTGTTGTTGATGCTTTGGGTGATGACAATCCTCTTTTCTTTAGGAACAGTTGTCAACACGACTCTTGTATGATGTATGACAATCCGATTTAGGGAAAGTTGTCAATGCCATGTAACAATCAATCCTTGGAAATATTGCTACGATGAAGCGACAATCCGTATCTCGGAAAATTTGCCAAAATCCAATTTTTGGAAAAGTTGCCAATGCTTTGTAACAATCTGTCATAAGAACTTTGCTACGATCGACAATTCACATCTTGGAATATAACTCTTGAAAGCAATCTACCTTGGAAATTTGCCAATATTATGCGACAATCCTTTTGGGAAAATATTGCCACAATTGACAATCCGCGTCTTGGAACATTTGCGAAAAAAGAGTCGACCGACAATCCACTTGGGGAAAATTTGCCACTTACTGAAATGAATGACAATCCACGTTTGAGGAACCTTTGCCGAAATTTATGATGAGTAGGGACCTACGACAATCCTTTGGGAAACTTTGCCATAGGGAACTATGTGTATGACAATCCAATATTGAAAAACTTGCCAGAGATGCCAATCCGAACTTGGAAAAAATTGCCAAACGGCGAAGGAGTACGACAATCCATGCTTGGAAACTTTGCCAGAGATGACAATTCAATCTTGGAAAAAATTGTCGAAGATTTTATGAATGTATGACAATCCGAACTTCGAAAAACTTGCCAAATAGAGGAGTACGACAATCCATGCTTGGAAACATTGACGAAGGGATGATAATCCAATCTTGGAAAAATTGTCGTATAAGAAGATGCGCGATAATCCATATTTGGAAATATTGTCAGTTGGGGATGACAATCCAATCTTGGAAAAATTATCGTATAAGTGCTTGCTTTTGAACCGATGCCTTGGTTCTTGTCATGAGCCAATGCTTAGGCGCTTAAGCTAAGTGAGACGATCGTCGTCAGGTCAATCACTTACTGCGATTGTAATCGAGCCGACTACTAATCATGTCAATTTGCTTATAGGGGCTAACTGGCGTACCAAGGAACCCGAAATTGTTGTATGAGATCCGCATAATTTAACATGGGGCCATGCATTGTGTCGCCGCACTGGCGCCTGCTGGAAGACTCTGGCGTCGCGTTTTTCTTCTGTCGCTAGGCGACAGCCTTGTCGTCCGACGCTGGAGTCAGGTTTTCATCGCGGTTTTTCGAAAAAATCCGAGAATTTTCTTGCTCACTGGAATGTACCTGCATTTATATTTTGGACTATAGGACTTTGCTTATCTTTATTTAGGGTTGACCTAGGACTTAGTGTTGCTTGACTCGACGTGTAACTTGATGTACTCAAATCGACTCGTGTGCGTAGACTTAACTCGATGTGATAACACGACATGACTCAATGTGTACATGACTCATGTGTGCATTGTAATGTGATCGTGCGATTCGAAAATGCAAAACAAAAATTTCCATCATTTTTGTGGAGGGTACCGACTTTCTCCCGAAAAGAAAGAAGCGAAGTTTTTGAAGGTGCATGTTGAATGAGCTTAATCCGTTAACGTTGTCTCTCACAGTACAAGGATTGTAACATCTTAGACTATCCTCGTTGACTCGATAATGAAAGTATTTAGGAAACTTAGGCGCGGAGGCTAAGTACTTCATACTTTGTGATGCAATGATGAGTGATGAGTGATTTTGTTATGACAAAGTATGCTCCAACGTTGTGTTAAGATTTCATGATAAATGGTTCCTAAGGGAAGGACTATTTGGTCATGTATCTGTGCTGTGTGTGAAAGTGACACTAAGGTTAGGCCGCAATGGCTAAGTGTGTGGAAAAATATATTGAAATGAGTCAAATGGTGGTGACTCTTAGGCTGGGTAAGCTAATGATGTGAGGATCAAGCCCCCAAGTCTAGATCTAAGTGGAAAGGGATGAGCATTGGAAATCCTTTGATATGATCATGGTGTGAGTGTGTGAATGTGAATATGAATGCATGTTTATTACGGCCGCACCTCGATGTGAGGTTGCCTACGTATCCGTTAGGAATCAGGCCAAACGTAGCTCTAGCCGAACCTCGCACAAGTGTGTATACCTCAAAAAGGTCTTTTAAGGGTTGTAATGTGGTTAGGCTAAAGGTTTGAAGAAGAGGGGGATAAAGGCTCAACACCCTAGGTAAGCTCCCAAGGTGTGCAACCTTGCTTTTGAATCTTTGTATTTTTATGCTTGAGTGTTTTAACTCTTTTTTCTTTTTTTGCTTTTGCATTTTTTTTTTATAAGTGTGGGCAATCCCGATCATGCGGTCTATCACTCACTTGGCATTCATGTTTCTCAGGCACGGTATCGAGCACTCGATAAGAAACACAATCTGAGACGTGCTCATATCAAAGACATGTTCATGTCAAAGACATTGGAACACTTGCCCTTTTGTACACTTTTATTGTTTCTATTTTGCTATTTTAATCTTTTGAAGTCACTCAAGCATCCCATCCCAAGGTTAGATAGATATGGGTTGAAAAATGAAAGGTCTATCGTTAGACGAGGCTCAAAATAGTTTATCAAAAAAGGATTGCATATTTGAAGGGTGAAAGGTGATATGATGTGGCTACAAGGGGTGCCTCAAATCATTGGTATATCTTGTGCTTAGTTTGACATGGATTTTTTTTTTTTATTTATTTTTTTTTTTAATGCGATGTAATGAAATGATCATATGCAAGAAAATAAATGCTTATTTTATTATAAGGAAAAAGAAAAAAAACCTACAAAATAAATCTAAGAAAGGGGCCTATGCTAGACTTATTGGGGAAAGGAAAAAATGAAAAAGAAATAGAAAAAGAGGTCATGAAATCTTGTCGTTGACGTTCGCCCTTTGTCTTGTGTCGTTTGCTTCAACATCACCCAGTCTTCTCGCTAGCTAGAGGCAATGGGATCTTGTTTGCTTCTATGAGATCTTGAATGAGATTTTGAAACCTGTAGCATTCATCGGTGGTATGACCATTTCCTTGATGGTACTTGCAATAGGAATTAGGATCCCATCTTGAAGATCACTTTTCTGGCGTTGGATCCTCGGTAGGGCCAATGGGTTTGATTAATCCTCGATCGTAGAGACGATCGAAAGCAGCATCGTAGGTCATTCCAATGGGTGTGAACTCTCTCCTGGGTTTCTTTTGATATCCTTGATTATACATAGCTAAGACACCGTTACTGTCAAAGGTGCTAACATTGTTACTAGAGTGGGCGTTTCCAGAAGAAGAAGGATTGTCGTTCTTCTTTCCTTTCCAGCCACTGTGGTTACTATTGTTAGTAGCTTTTTGCTTTGCGAGGGCATCTTCGATTTCAATACCGATATCATAGATGGCCTTGAAAGTATTCAAATTATGTTGATACTTTAAATGTTTTGAATACTTCTCTTGGATGTTCTTGATAAACATCCTCACATATTCTTTTTCGGAGGGCACCTCAATCATTTTAGCGGAAGTTTCCTTCCACTTATTAAAGAAAGAAGTAAAGCCTTCATTCTCTTTTTGTCTTAGCATCTCAAGTTGTCTATAATCGGTTTCGACTTGAATATTACACTTATATCTATCAATGAAAGTGTTTACAATAGCATCCCAAGTAGAGGTTTTCTCTTTATCAAGAGAAAAGTACCATTGCTGACAAACGGTTTCTAAAGATAGAGAAAACACAGAATGAAAAGCTTTCTTATCTATTCCCTTAATATTCATTACAGTTTCAAAGGCTCTTAAATGAAAATAAGGGTTATCCATTGCCTTGAATTTCGAGATGTCGTTGGCATTGAACTTTTGCGGAAGAAGATCCTTGTCCACCGACACCCCTTGTGAGCTAATGCCCTGGAATCTATAGTCATTGGATAATCTGCTCAAACTTTCTTGCATGAGCTCCATTTGTTGTTGTCTCACAGGGTCATTGATTTGGAGAGTCAGATTCTTCAACATTTTAGCCATGTTAGCCACTTGTCCCTTGAGTTCGTTGACTTCTTCCTGACTTGCCATTATCTTCTTAGGTTTCCTTTTTCGACCGATTGGCTTATCAAAAAGTTGAACTTGAATAAAGGTGTTGTCTTTGATTAATCGTCCTTCTCTCCTTGACCAAGTACTGTGGAAAGGGAAATTAAGGGATTCGTTGTTAATTATTTGGCTCCACTCTATTCAACATACAATAGATGGAAGAAGGTAGGAAGAATGAATATTGTGACATGGGGAAAGCATGTAGAGAATGGAAAGATGATGTAGATGGAGAGATATGAAAAAAAATTAGGAATAGAATGTACCCCCAACTCAAATGACGGAAAAAAACCGACTCATGCATGAACCTAAAACATGGTCATGGTGACTATGTAAAGTGTGTGCTATGACTAGTGAGTGTAGGTGACATGTTAAGACTCGTGTCATGACCATGTGGCTAGACTATGTGACTAGACTCAAGCAAAGACTAAGTTAAGACCTCACATATATGCATTAAACTGGACAGGCTGTGGTATTTTAGTTATAACTTTTTATCTGTGACTCTGAATTGGACGAAACTAATTCCAAATGAAAGATAAAACTCGGGGCTACAGATCCATAGGTTGTAAGACTCATAACTCTTCCTAGAACTCCAGCTATGATCAAAACAAGTTGACGTTTGTGCAGTATACGGGAATAAAAAATCCGGGTTGACTCAAAGGAACTATGACTCGATTTTAGACATATTTATTTGCTCAAATTAATTAATCAATTAATTAAGAAAATTCTTTTAGTCATTGGTTAGTTTATTTAAGCATATTCATAATTACAAGTCAAACCAAACGGTTAGTTTAATCACATGTAAGTATGCACAAGCAAATAATGCACAAGTAGTCAAGTAGTCACAACATGATGCAATGAGTTTGCAACCTAACCATGGCTCTAGTTCTCTAAAGTTCAGGATATGGGTTAGTCAAAGAGGGTCCATGGTTATGATTCCGGATGCACCGCGCGGAAGCCTTACCTTTAGAAGGGTTGGCGTGAGTGGATGGGACCCCGCGAGTTAAACTCGCTTCCATGATTTGGTGGATTCACAAACTCAGATGTACCCGTCTTTGCCAGGAGCGTTCCATTGGGTAGATGGAGCGTGAACCCCTAGAGGGTTATGTCCATATGTAGAACACATATGAGTTTCAGAAAAGAGAGAAAAACTCAATCAGGAAGTAGAATTGAGCCAATAGTGCTAGAAATGGTCAAAATAAGAAGGCAGAGTTCTGGCTCGGTATTAGAAGAACTTGGCGCCGGACTACAGGGACTGTCGCTGCAAAAGTACCCATGTCGCCAAGCGACAGAACTGTCGCCAAGCGACAAGCCCCATTTTCTAGACGCTAGTTCCTACATGCCTCAGCAGGTATCTACGTTCTTAGAATTTTCCAGATTTCGCAGTATTATTTCAATTCTAGTTGTGAAAGATATTTCTCAAGTTTCCTACGTGTAAAAATCCTATGTTTTTGACTCATTTTGGATGGTCTATCCAATGAGGACCTTTTTTATGCATATGACAATAATGCTAATCAAAATTACGCACATGAAATACTTAGAACTTTTCGAGTCTCATCCGCTCATTCTAAATTATTGCCAAAATAAATTTCAGGAATTAAAATAGAAATCCTTCCCAGGCATTCAAGCCATTAACCCCAAGTTTGAACCCCACTGTGCTCATACACTTAAGCATGGTGGCGTCCAAAGGGAAGGAAGCTAGAGCAAAAGAGTCGCCAACAAGTTTTAGGAACTTGTAAACCGTTCACAAGGTGAAGATTACACCCCTTAACGATCCATGAGATCGTCAACACCAAAAGGTCTTGAACCAAATAGGGTTCGGGGATGAGGGTACAAATCCAACCTAAAAGAGATTGAACCTGCCCTAATAATAGGCCTCTACTTCATTCTTCTCGTATTCATGTGCGCTTTCTGACTAACATGCAAACAATAGGTTAACCCTAAACTTGTTTATCTATGTTGGTTGAATATTAATGCACAAGCAAAACTATTATTGGCAATCACTTGAATTATAATCATATTAGCCCTAAACAAGATTATTAATTATCTTATTAAGCGTGATTACAAGTACAAATTCCCTTTAAACATGCATAAAAGGCATGATCAAGCAATAACAATATAAATATATCAAGCAACATAATAATCATAAAAATAATAATCATAATCATGATAACAATCATAACAATCATAATTATCATAATCATGTTAAAGCATAATATTAATAGCAAGATCCTAGGCATGATACTACCAAGACTAATAACAAACCCTAGCATGTCACTAAACAATAAAGATCAAAGCTTTAAACCTAACATGGTACTAACATGATATTAGAAAAGAGTAAAAGGCACCCTAAACATGATACTAAAAAGCAATAAAAACATCCTAACATGATACTAGGAATTAAACAAATTTAAACATGCTTTCTACAAGAATAGAGCAATAAGATTACATATTTTGATGCCTCGTACCTCTTTCTAATAACAAAATACACGCGTTAGTAATTTCAAGGAAAATATAAATCAAAACAATCAAATTAAATAATTGAAATCGAGATTTGGGACCAAACCCTCAGAAACTATAACCTTTCACGCCTAGGGCGAAGGCAACTTCGAACTTGGCTAGGTGTGTCTAGTGCTAATGTATGAGGAATTGTGTTTGATGGAAGGTTTAGAAAGAGAGAGAGAATAAAGAAATTCTTGATGAGAGTTGATTTTAGATTGTAGATGATTGAAAAAAGGGGAGATATGACCTCTATTTATAGGGAAAAAGAGAGTCGAAGAATAAGAAAAGAATCCGAATTCGAATCGAAATAAAACTCGTCGGTCAGCAGTTTTTGCGAATTTTGTTTTTATCTTAACTTTTGATCCAGAAGTCCAAATAAGTCATATAATATGTTGTTGGAAAGCTCTTGAAGTCTACTTTCTAAATCAATTAGAATCAGATTAAAATATTTTGTAGATAAAAAGATATGACCGAAAACGTGGAAGGGTGTCAGTTTTAGATAGAGTTTCGTATTCCTTTCATATCTTTTTCGTTATATCTCGGAATTAGTATTATAATATATCATTGGAAAGATAATTTCAAGATCTATCCAACCATATAAGATTTGGATAAAAATTATGAGGTACGAAAGTAATATCTGACCGTCTTTGAACATCTTTAAATTCGAATAGAATTATGACTTAAAAAAGGAAAGTTTTTTATTCAATTTCAAATTTCTTGATTTTATCTTTTCAAAAAGGATAATTAAGATCTTTTAGAAACTTATAAAAGCTTCTAATTAAATCCTAATTAGTTTAGGAATGGGATTAAACCTTTGGACCCTCCACATGATCATTGGGCCGTAGGTAAAATTCGGTTTGAGCCCAGTTTAGTATTTTGACCATAACTTCCTCATTATTCATCAGAATTGGGTTTATAATGTATCGTTGGAAAGGTCTTTTCAAGCTCCATCCAACTACACTATTATTGGACTAATATCATGAACCAAACTAAATTGAACTTCACGTTTTCATAAATAAAGTAAGAAAAGAAATATTTTCTAAAACAGAATTTAGAGATATTTTAATAAAAACATCCTCATCACTAGACTTTCCAAACTTTCGCTTTGTTCGATAATCAAATGACATGAAAGGTATTCATCATCGGGTTTGATTTTGGGGAGACACATTTGGGTGTCTACGGCCGTTAAGGTAATTAAGCCGATATGCGAATCAATAGATGATTAGCAACTAAAGGTATTTTAACTACTTATTACCGGTGTCGGCACCATCCCGTACAAATACAATGTTGTTAACCCTGTGGCAGCGGAGCTGTACGCTGTCATTGATGGTTTGGGGATAGCTCGAGATTTGAGAATTAAGAAGATGCAAGCTCTCTGCGTACCATGCTCCTAACTACTGCTGGGAATCCACACCAAGAGTTGGCTGCTGCAATTTGTGATGTGGCGGCGCATCTTTTCAAAAGTTTCCAAGTTGCTCTTATCTCTCATGTGCCTCGTGAGAAAAACGTCCTACCTCATAAGTTGGCTGCATTTGGAAAGAACATAGCGGTGTCAAAGAAATCTATAGCCTGTTTGTGTCAAAGAAATCTATGAAGAGGAGCTTGCTGCTGCTGCTCTTACTACTCAAGTCCAGTGTTAACATTACTTTCTTCGGTTTGGCTGCTTTAAATGAATGGTTGGTTGAAGTATGCCTGTACTAGTTTCAAGAACTACTTTGTTCCTTTCTAGCTATCTTTTGCCCATCACCAAGTTTTTTATAAGCTTAAAGGTGATGCTTGTAATTATTAACTTGGCAATAGCCTATTAATGTAATTATCTTTCGGTTTGTGTTACAAAAAACAAGAAGCTAACAGAGACAAAGATAAAAGCAGCAAAAGTGTTAAACTTAGAGCAGCTTTGATTCCAGGGATTCGGCCCGAGATCAATGGCAATCCCTCCACCAACTGCTAGGGTACATGCATACAAATAAAATAAAAAATAGAGCCGAGGCACCAAAGGCCGATTGAAGATAGTTATGTAAGCCCACGTACAAGATAATTTGAAGATATTTCATCACTTGGGTCAGCAGAATCAATATTTCAACTAATGTTACAAAGATCGAAGAAGATGATAATTTTATACCATCAGTTCAAGGAAAGTACTAAATCGCAGAATCCATTAGATTCAAGATCCACATGAGACCCCCTCTCAACACAAAGATTCGCAGTAAAATTCACATTTGCACAGTGAAAGCTCACTTGCCCTTTTGTAAAAGAGTCTTCTTGTGAATCATTGTGCTTCTATTTACAGATTCAATGGGAAAAAAGAATCCAATGGAAAATTTCTGCTAAAGGGAAGAAAGCTCCTACACACAAACCTTAAAAATCCTATGTTCTACAAGTCTAGCTACCCTGTTACTAACCTGTATGGAGAATTCCAGAATTAAACCACCATCAAACATGCATATCATCCATCTGCCAGGTAATGTTACCCATATTGTTATCATATGATCTATCCATGGAAGCAACTTTGGCTCGATATGCTGCTGCTGTTGCAGACATGGTCTTCAGCCTATCACCGTGGGGGAGCTCACAAGTGTCTCCAACAGAGCTATATCTAATCTCAGCAGGAGGGATAAAACAGTCCATCGACAAGCCAGGGACATTGAAAGCTACTTCTTCAATTGTCCAAGCTTCTTCCATCCTTGTCTTTGTGTGGCTCATCGCTGTTTCCCCAAATCTAAAAAGGGTCACCACAGAACGTCCAGAATGAGCGATCATTATCCCTTCCACAGGCCTGTAATCATCAAGACATGAATTAATCGTAGTTTCCCAATATACAGCATCTCCTCCATTAGACTGAATGCGGGTTAAATGAGAATCTTCAATGTGTACAAGAAGCCCTGTTTTCTGACTGAAGTAACCAAATAATACATGGCGTATAATTTCAGCAGGCCCTTCACTTCTGGCCTTCAACGTCTTGGGATCAGCACACAGTTTCAGGATGAAGCAATCTTCTCCATTAATCTTCTTTTCACCAATACATCTTGCATTTGTAAACATTGCTGCTGTGGTTCTTGGATCAAGACCCTATAAATTGAAATAATCCAAGAGATTTAGAACATGCATAATTTTCAAACATATAAGCTAAAAGGGCAACTACGAATTATAATCATATAAAAGTCCTCTAGTTATATATAGAAATATTCATACTCGATATTTTACAAAAACCAAGGATACGAGAGATTCAAATTCATTCACCAATTTATTTTACAGCAAGAAGCCAGACACCCACCTGAAGTGCACGTCGAAGGGGTCTAACAGGACCTTTAGCAGCATGTGCCCCAAGCCAAGGAGTGTGCCTCCAAACTAGCTTCCCGTTGCAACCAGCATGAACCTTGCTACCACCAAGTGCAAGCTCAACATACCACATGTCAGGATTCATCTGCCACAACACAAATCCACCAGACTCTGCAGACTTGGAAGAGTTTCTGTTCTTAATGACTTTATTAGGAGTCTCAATATCAGAAGCTAGCATCTTTAACTTGCCCATAGCATATGCATTATGGATAGAGTTTTGAAGCTTCAACCCTCCAGAAGCAGCCGTATATTGTTGCAAAATATACTGTGCAGATGAGGTTTCCTAAAATAAACTCTCCAATTAACACACAAACACTGACAACTTAATAAACAGACCGAACTAAAGAATCTAGCAACATAATCCCTAAAGGGCCCTCCAAAACTCAAAAGAAAATTCGTTTTCAAAATAAGCCAGAGTTAAAAGAAAGAACACTGACAGTTCACCAAACATCTTCAGTCTCGGTTAGATCAGTCTCAAATTACACCATAAGTAGTAAATTTGGATAGTCTATTCGACTATAATAGAATAACAACAAATTCCTTGTATACTATTGTATACTCCAAACCCATCCTTAAATAATCCTGGAGTACTACTACAGTTCATGGGGGGCAAAAGGCAGAAGCAGAAACTTCATATTCACATGTAGAGAAATATAAGAGAGGGGAGGGGGGGGGCTCAATTCATGCCAGGCATGACAAATAAAATAAAAAAAAATGCAGGTATAAAAGTAAATTCCTTAGACCACCAAACACATAGTTTGATTGATGAACAAGAGATTCAACTAAAGTTGCTTCCTGCTTGTCAACTTACCTAAACAAGAATTTTGAAAGCAATGTACTTAAATCAATCAATCAATCAATCAATCAAAGCCTTAATCCCAAAAGCAATGTACTTAAATGTAGAAAAAAAAAATCCCTCACCTAACCTAAGAGAATTTAAACAATTTTGTAAACCCAATATTAAGTATTTAGGTAGTACATAACAAAGATATTAAGAGAACAAACGTAATTCAAGCTCGAGTTTGATGTGAAACAATTCATAACTGGCCCATCAACAACAAAACTTCACAAGTTGCAAAGGTATAGGCTACATCTTAAATCAACTGTTGATAGCCCCAAGAGAAACAATACAAAAGAATAGTCCACCCTTCATCAGCAATTCCAAGTTCAGTAATTGACAAATGACCCCCCAACTAAAGCTACCAATTTCTATGTTTAATATTTTTAAACAAAATCAACAAGCAAGAATCTACACTAAATTCAGCATCAGAAATTGTCCTGAGTATTTGTTTTTCTAATTTCATCAATTAAGGCCTTTTATTAAACCTTCCAGCATTTTATTGTAAAATGGATACTGCACAAAATACATGAAACAACATAATAACAATACTATAACAATTGGGCTATATCCTACTCCGTATATTGATATTAACACAAATTTTTTTTTGTAATCTAATCCTTTATCACGGATAAACAGTCCATTTTTCCAGGACCTCATAAATTTATGCGTTTTATTAACTTATCTGTTTGTATTTTTGTGTTTATATAATCAAAAATAAAAATGCATCAATATTTCAATTCCTCGAAAATTACCCATACAAGTGTATAAAAACCATTCTCATTGTCCTATTTCAGCATTATCTCCGAAATAAATCATATTTTTAAAAAAAAAAAAAAATGAACAGATCAGAACCCCTGTAAATACAAATTAAAACAAAAAAAAAAAAAAATGATAGCCAACCAAAATATTTTCTTAAAAAAATAAATTCAAAAAAGTGAAAGAGACCGAAGAAGGAGGAAAGGTGACTGACAATGGGAGTGTCTTTGATGCTGAGATGAGGAAGGGGCTCAGTGGCGCTAACGTGCACCGGAGCAAGCGGCGCACCCAAAACACCAAGTAAAAGTCTCAGATCCGACCTTTTACAAGCAGCCGAGGAAGAAGATGAAGATGAACCGGAAACCGAGGGATTCCGTTTCATCCAGTGGGCCCATCCTCCTTCTTCTCTCTCCTCACGTGAGCTGCACTGGTCAGGACCCTCTCTTAACGGCGATAACATCTCCGGCGGCCTTAAGCTACCGGATCTCGCGATTAACACCTCTGGTATTGCCATGTGGTGGCCTTTCCGCCGTCGAAGTAAACCAGTCATGGCTGACCCACTTCTTGCTGGACTTCTGGACCTTGATTTTCCTGGAGATAAGCCTCTTACTACTTCGTCTTTTAACGCTGAGAAAAAACCCTGTTTCCTCTCCATTTCTTATTTTCTTAATAAAAAAAACCCAAATCATGCAATGATTTTTGTATTTTTTTGGGTATTTGCAGGAAATGGGAGGTGATAATGGAGAAACTAGAGGAATTTTTTGGGCATTTTTAGGGTGAGCAGAAAAATGTAAGAGGTATTCAGTTGTTCAGCAACTGGTGAAAGGAGGAGGAGGAGAGAGAAAGAGAGAGTGGGGGATAGTGAGTGAGGGAGTGTGAAAAGGAGAAGAAGGAGAATGCCGTTTGAGAGAAGCAAATGGGAGAATGTGATTTCTCTCTCTTTTTTTTCTGCTTTTGGTATAAACGTGGGGCCAGTGCTGTTGCATAAATTAAATTAAAGTTAATAAATTAAAAAAAGAAATGATGATGAAAGTAGATTAGATTAGGGGAGCAGATTATCACTCTTATTTTTATTATTTTTATTATTAATATTTTAAAAAGAATTAAAGGTTACGATTGGTAGGGAAAGGGGGTGGGGAGGAGGATCTTGCACTAAATGGAACTGAAATAAGGAATTAGTGTAATAACGCTTGCTTTTCTCGTGAGAATGGCAGAGGACCAAAGGGAGAGGAAGAGGACTCAATTTATTTTAATTTTGTTTGTCGACTCTGTCGAAACGCATTCAACGGCGCTACCTGGGTTTACGGTCATCTGCCTATTTTCCGTAGGGTATTTTTTTTTTCCATAACAGACAAATGCGGAGTATATTAGTCGATACTTAGGTACTGTTTGGTTGTCATTAATTGTAGTAGGCACTCAAATTCCCAATGAATTTGCTTTTTGTCATGTTTTTGGTTGATATTATGGGGGATGTCACAATTCATGGAAATTTAAACTTTCCAAAAAACTAATTATAGTGCACGTGCGCATTGCGCGCACACCATTTTGTTAATCTAGATTAAGAAGCCATTAGTGAATAGTTAAATAACTCTATTTGGTAAAGCTTTTGTTATTTTGTTCATAAATTTGTAGTTGTATGGAATATAAATTATTGGAATGAGTGTGTAAGATATAATTTTTTCATATCGAAATATATTAATGTTAGCAATTATTTATATCACAAACAATTGATAAGCATTGACACTTATATTGATATTCTATACAGAAAATTAGAAAAGTTAATATCATTGCTTGGATTGGATCACATGTTTGAGCTTTGCGTTGCTTTGTGTTAAGTATTTCTCGGTCAGGGGGTTACTCAAGTTGCTGGAGTTACTCAAGTTACTTGGTCAAGGGTTATTTGAGCTATTCCTTATCGAGTAACTCCTCAAGTAACCCCTGATCGAGTAATCCATGATTGAACCCCTCGAGCAACCCCTAACCGAGTAACCCCTCCCCTTCAAGTAACCCCTTATTGAGTAACCCCTGACTGAACCCTCAAGTAACCCCTGACCGAATTCCTTAAATAACCCTTGACCGAGTAACTCAAGTAACCACTAACATAGTAGATCGAGTAACCCATGACCGAGTAACCCCTCGAGTAACCCTTGACTGAGTAACTCAAGTAACCCTAACTGAGTAACCCCTCAACTAACCCTTGACCGAGTGAACCTCTCGTGTAACCCTTGTCCCAACCCCTCAAGTAACCCTGACCAAGTAACTCGATTAACTCCTGGCTGAATAACTCGGGTAACCCCTAAAAAAATAACTCAAGTTACCCCTGCCACCATTCATTTCACAATAATTGCAATACTACTTTCTTTGGTAAGAATCCACAACTATTATATTATTTCTCTCTGACCAACCCTATTTACACTTTTTTTTAATATTATTATTTCTCTCCCCTACAAACAAATAAATGTATCCCATTAACTACACTTTATATTATAAAATCACAAATTTTTGTATGTAGCATGTTGTACCGCACAGCAAGGGTTACTCGAGTTTCTCGATATGGGATTACTCGAGTTGTCGGGGTTACTCGAGTTGCTAGGGTTACTCAAGTTACTTGGTCAGAGGTTACTAGAGTTATCTCTTATCGAGTAACCCCTCAAGTAACCCCTGACTGAATAACCCCTCGAGTAATCCATGACTGAACCTCTCGAATAACCCATAACCGAGTAACCCCTTACCCTCAAGTAACCCCTGATTGAGTAGTTTAAACGATGGACGATTAATGACCATTTGAGATTAGTGTGCCATGAGACAGGTCTCGAAGGATGATTGGACTGAGTCAAGAGACTTATGTTGATAAGGTTCTTAATAGATTTTCGATGAAAGACTCTAAGAAAGGATTTCTCCCCATGTCTCATGGCATTACGCTCAGTAAATCTCAGTGCCCTAAAACACCAGAAGAGATGAGACTTATTGTTGATAAACCTTATGCTTCGGTAATAGGGTCAATCATGTATGCTATGATATGTTCAAGGCCGGATGTTTCATATGCTCTAAGCATGTGTAGCAGATTTTAGGCAAATCTAGGAGAAGCACACCGGGTAGCTGCCAAGAACATCCTTAAGTACTTGAGAAGGACTAAAGAAAGGTTTCTAGTATATGGTGGAGAAGATGAGTTGGTTGTCAAAGGTTATACAGATGCAAGTTTCCAAACAGACAGAGATGATTTTAAATCCCAGTCTGGGTACATTTTCTGTCTGAATGGAGGAGCAGTGACCTAGAAGAGTTCGAAGCAAAACACTGTCGCAGACTCTACGACAGAATCAAAGTATTTGGCTACTGTTGAAGCAGCTAAGGAAGCTGTTTGGATTAAGAAATTCCTAATTGAGATGGACAATGTACCAAGTGCTCAAAAGGGAATTGAGTTTTATTGTGACAAAAATGGCACCATTGCTCAATCAAAGGAGCCAAGGTCACACTTCAAATCCAAACATGTTGAGAGGAAGTATCATCTCATTCGAGAAATCATTGGCAGAGGAGATGTCAAGATGTGCAAAGTTCATACGGATGAGAATATCGTTGATCCACTTACTAAACCCCTTCCATTGCCCAAGCATGAGAAACATGCTTATGCAACTAGATTGAGGCTGATGATGTAATTTAAGTTGTATTTGTTTTTGAGAAAAACTTATTACATATGTAATACATTCATTAGCAGAATTATGTTTGATCAGAAATTCATTATTTCTCTTATTTAATTATGGTTTTTGATATTAAATAAAATGTCCAAAATAATTATGGATTGATGGGCTCATCATGTTGATGACCTGGTGAATGAAACCCCACAGGTGAACAAAATTCATATATTGTTTAAGTTCCTAGTTCGAAATCATTAAAGTGGACACAAATGATTTCAATAAATGGACTAGCATGTAAGATTGATTGGATAGCGCAGTTTCATGGGCTATATGGACATAGTGATGATGCTCGGTCAATCACATGGATATGCATGGATGATGCATGATCGAACTATAGACCTACTTTGAAGTTCAAGTATAGAGCTTCCGGATATATTAGTGGATTCCTTTGACATGAGTGGAACATTGATTCTATTCAATGATTGATTTAACTGTGGTACACTCAAATGTCTACCCGTAACTGGAGATTATAAAGTGTGTTTCCCGGTTAGTTCATGAATTGAGTGGGAGCCTTGGTTGCCACAAGATTGGATTGAGTCTACCTATTTAATTAGGAATGTTTCTTGGCCCCTTGAAGAGGGAGAATTCAGAAAATGCATGGCCGTGCACAAATGAATTACATAGTAATCATTTGTTTTGTAATTCTAACTCAGTTTTCAAGTAGATTAATATGATCACGACATGAGATGCAATCATATTATCAAATTGACACACATTGACTTAAGGAATTTGAATATTGCGCACTTGTCTCAGACAAGTGGGAGATTGAAGGAGTTATGTCTTCGATAAGTGCAATTACTAGATATATCAAGGATCACGATTATGGAGATAATTAGTTCATTCTATAGGATCGTCAATGTTTGGTGCTAGATATGACAATTGATCTTTGGGTTAGTTAAATAGTCTAAAGCCTTATAAAATGGATCCTATGAGGTCACACACAAGAGTATTGGGTCAAACAAGTTAGAGGCCCATTATTAGGCCTAATGAGTTTATGACATGCCACATTGATTGTTGGGCTAGGATAGTTTGATGAGCTTAGAATGTTTTGGGCTTGACATGGATTTATTTAGAGATGTGATCTATAAATATAATCCATGCCTAGGGTTGCATGACATAACAATTAACAGTTAATTGTGAACCAAGCAACAAACTCCAAAACCCTAATTCTCTCTCTCTCCTCCCTGTCCGTACGGCTGCCCCTCATAGGTGGCGCGTGTGGTGGTTGTTTGGGTGGTTCGTGGTGTGCTCGTGACTCATATTTCCGTTGAAGGTTGATTGAAGTGTTCGATCACAACTAACTAGCATTAGTGGAGGTTTGATCCGTGCTCGTGGACTTAGTAGAGGATTCACACGTGAGGTTCTTATTCTCCTTATTGTTCTTGCTTGATCATACGTGGAATCACGCTACAAAGGTATTAATTCTAATTCTTTATGTGTTATGCATGATCTTGGGATTAGGTGTTATATGGATATGATTCATTTTTCCGCAATTCGTACCTATAAACTCCTACATGTCTCACTTGAGTTGGAACTTAATAAGGCATCTCCCATAAGGTGACAGAACCTTTAAGTTCACATAAAACTTGAGTAGTTTTTTTTGGTCCGACTCGGTTAAACTCCGAGTAAGAGACCGATCTAGTGGTGTTGCGGGTGGATTACCGGTGGAGGTCTTCGCACTTGCAAGACTCGGCTTTCCAAGTAAGAGCTCCGTAGTGTGAGCGAAGCATGCATCAAGGGTAATTTGGTCTTTGCCTTTATCTTGTTATTTATGTCTTTTAGTTATATTATTTGTGAGTATTTCTTAGGCTAGGGTTTTGTTTCCGCGAGGAGTTAGATTTTCCGAAACCCAACAGCAATATCAGAGCCTTGCTCATTTATTTTTGTTACTAAAAATTTTCAAGGTGTTTAAAATGGATTTTTTTTTTTTTTTTTTTTTTTTTTTTTTTTTTTTTTGTGGTTGTTACTGCTAATTAGATTAGTAGCTCGATTTTATTAATTTTAATCTCGTTTTATTTAGAAATTTGGCTCCATAACCCAGATTTTCACCCAAGACTAGTGAATTTTGGGTGGAATCGATATTCTGTAAACATTCTGTTCCTTTTATCCTTTTAGGATTGAAAAAGCCAAATTCTGCCCAGAAATGCCTGTTTCAAGGGATTTTTCGATTTGATGAAAATTTTTAAATCTTTTAAACCTTGAATCTTAATGGTATATTAATTGTGATTATGCATTTGGTTCTTTCCTTTATACTTCTGCAATTTTAGACCACTTTTGAGAATGATTAATTGGTAGTAATTGCTGCTTAATGGTTGGCTCAAATTTTCACATAATTGCAAATAAATTGCTTTAAGTGTGAAAAGTTTGTGTTTTAAGGCTCTTAAGTACTAAAGATTCAATCTTCAATTATTTTAAGTGATTTGAACTTTGTGTTACTAAATTCCATGTATGTTTATTAAAGTTTTTTTTATTTAATCATTTATTTAGTTGATTGGAATCATAAAGTTTCAAACTTGTGATTGAATTTTTAATCTTCATATTGGAAGATGTAATTTTTTCAAAGATTCACAAGTTAAAGTTGGAATTTTTCATTGAATGTTTATGTTCCTTATTCCAACTCCCTTTTAATTTTGTCAAATATCATGATTAATTTATGTTGGTTAAATTAATAGTGAGAGTAGCCCTTCATTTTGTTGCATCAAGTTGAACTAAATTTTATTTAAAGAATGGTTCTTGGAATTAATTTGGTTTGTGCATTAAATTGAATTTTATTAACTTGGACTTGTTTTATTTTCATTTGCTCTAATGTTAATTCTAAAATAAATTTAGAATTAATTTTATGTCACACAAAAATCGGGACAAAAACCCGAAAAGCACGAGCACACAAATCGAGGCACAATAGCCACGAGCAAGCCTTCAGCCAGGTGGTACGCAACCCGCATGTGGTTGCCGAGGCAGCTGGTTAGTGCGTCGATATGCGAGTATGTGCGTGTGTGAGAGTAGTTGGTGCGTTGCTTGATGCGTGAAGGCAAGGGCCTTGCGGGGAGCTGCGGCTTGTGGCTGCCAGACAGCACGAGCCCAGTAGCAAGGGCTGTGTGGGCAGCAGCCACGCATCATATCGAGGCTCGGTGCCTAGCAACACAAGCCTCGTGGCTTGGTGTTAGGTGCTCGAGCTTGATGGGGCTATGTGTGTTGGAAATTTTTTTGCCGATTTTAATTATTTATTTATTTGTTTTATTTATTTTAATTAAAATGAGGCCAGGTCTCGGGTTTGAGTGGCACTTGCAAAATTTTATTTTGGCAAATTTTTGGGTTTATTGGCTTAATTAATCGGATTAAGTAAGTTGGATGCGGAATTTAGTGGGAGCTTCATTATTTATTTGAGCCGTTTTTTTGAATGGCATGGTTGTCTAAACCATGAGTCAAGAATGGTTAATTATAAACAAGCATTTCCTTTACATGGTTTGTGTTTCGAACATCTTTAGCAATGTTACATTAACAAGAACGTATTCAAGGCTATATAGGCTCTTGACAGTTGATCGATTCGGAATCGTTCTAATACAAGCAAGTCTTACTTGTTAAAAATCGAGAAAGTAAAAAGCTATTGTTCTTGGTACACACAATTGACTCCAAAAGCTATAGAAGATTCAATTACTTCAACTTTTCACAAGAATTTGAAAGAATATGGCTATATTCATCAAATGTGAACAAACTTGACCTTGGGAAGCTCCAAAGCTCAGTGAAGTACAAAATCGACTTGGAAAGATATCAAAAACATCTAGATTAGATTGAGCGCTATTTGCTTGAGCCAAGTGTGACCATCTTAAAGTTATGAATGAAAATTTTCATAAATAACTCCGCAAAGAACATAGTATGTCATCACGGAGACCTCGATGCCATTTGAAAATGACTCGAACGATGATGGATCACATCCCTTCCTATAAAGTTCTTAAAGATTTGCACAAATGACTATCGTTTCACTAAATAAATTGTCGAAGCTAAGAAAGGATGCCATATTCAGTTATGTATTGAAATAACTTCTAAACGTCTTTTCAAGTATATGTGTAAGGCTCTTAGCCTCAGTGAGAGCTCACTGGTTCAGTGAGAGCTAGGTGGCTCAGTGGGAGCTTAATGGCTCATTAAAGGCTAAGATAGCTCAAAAGAGAGCTAATTGTTTGTTTCACAACGAACTTTTAACCAAAGACAATATACATGTCTCTTTGTAAGCATACAAGCGAGACTACGGGCATTACCTCCACAACCTAATTGAGAACATAATATTTGTTGCGCTACGTGGTGTCTTTCTGGAAAATAACACATTTCCAAAACGACAAGTGGGAGGAAAATGAGGACTCGATGACCATCAAGCTTAGCAACAAACTGGAACTGAGAATCTCGGAAGACTCAAAAGGGCTTCATGAGAATGATTGATCAAGAATACTCAAAAGGACTTTACAAGTGCCTTAAAAGAGAATTCATTAATCACAAAACATCAGAAATGTTGGAGTGACATCAACATAATCAAAGGGCTTTGAAAGCGCCTTGAAACTCCGTGCTTGATGCAATTACCCCGTTTAAATGTAGAATTCACCAAAGGCTTGGATTGAATCCTATAAATTTTCTATTAAGTTAGAAATAAACTTAAGACTTACAAGCATACTATTTACTATTAGATGATAAGGGAATAGTGTCATGTAAATTAGCTACGATAAATCCAAATTTTGATAAATGGTTAGAGGCCATAAAATCCGAAATAGACTCCATGTTTGAAAATCATGTTTATAACTTGATTAATTTGCATGAAGGGTGAAAGACACATCGATCACAAATAAGTTTTCACGGAGAAAACTAACAAATGTGAAAATGTATATGCATATATAGCTAGATTGGTTGAAAAGGATATAATTAAATTCATGGAGTTGATTTTAATAAAAACCTATTCACCAATCAGAATGCTTAATCTTTTCGTGATTATTCTAGCAAAATTGCACATATGAAATATGGCAAATAGATATCAAAACCGCCTTCCTAAAATAGGTTTTTGGAAGAGACTATGGAAATAGTCTTTGGGTTTTGAAAATCTAAATAATGCTAGATTTGAAAGCAAGCTCAAGAAGAACATTATGGGATTAAAGGAAGCAATGCATATAGGAATTGGAACGTGTTTTTTCATAAAGTTAATAAAAGGATTGGCTTATGGAGAAACATAAAAATTCTTATGGATAAGAAGTTTAGTGGGAGCAAGAGTCAATCTTGTAAGGTCCAACAAGAAGTTTACGATTTCTGTTGTAAATTAACTATCAAACACTTAGTACATATTGGGAATTAAGATCTATTGTATAGACTTAATAAAATGTTTGAACGAGTTAAGGAATTTACCGTGTTAACGATATGAATTGAAGGACTTTGAAAGGCCTTCGACCCATATGTATAAAACTAAGTAACTGTTTGAACTAAGTATGACCTATGATAAATACTAAGTCAAACAAGAAAGACTCTAGTAGAGACTTTCAACTGTATTACATAGCAAATAGTTTAGCAAGACTCGGTGAAACTGGATGAGCTAAAAAGTCACATGAATGGAATAAAATTGAGAATAATTCTGCAATTAAAACCATCGTGTATGCTATGGAGTCGTCACACAATTTACATGTTTAGAGCATGAGAAGAATAAAGTAACAATCAAAATAGATCTAAGTCATGGACCATTAGATAATGATTAAGAACATCCAAAGTACTTGGATAAGTAAAAGGGATGGGTTCTTGACGCATGTAAACAAATGTGATTTAAGAATTGATGTTGCAAGCACATCCTAAGGAAGGATCAAGATCCTTAACAAGGAAGTCATTTATAAGCACGAGCTACAATGCGTCGTGGCTAGAGAATGGTAACATGGACGTGCATCCATGTATAATGTGTGGAAATTTAAGGTAAATTTCCATGATCACAAGTGACTAGGGTATCCCAAATCACTGTGACCCGTTTGGAATAAAATCCAAGCAAAGCACCATTAGGAAGTCTACTGAAATGTATGTTGAGAATATTGTTGTTGCCTTAAAGGCAATAATAAGAAAGTTGTTCAATGGAAAGTTCGTCGTTGAACGTTAATGATTGTAGGTTGTCAAGTTGAAGATATCAGATCATGAAAATGTGTGGGGAGCCATAACTTGGACAATAAATCCTAAATCACATATAATCCATGACACTCTCAAATCTTATCATCTTATTATGAAAGTGATCGATAATGAAGATGCTAGGATTTGAAAAGTAATTATAACTAAACCTATGCAATAAGTGAATGATAACATTCACCATTGCATGAAAGAAATCAAGCATATTAAATATGGTTGTGATTTCTATAAATGTTTATAAAGTGTATTACACTTAAAACATTTGGAAAAACCATTTATCATAAGGTGAAACGTTGTAAAGTTTCATAGTGGAATAAAATTTTTCTAAATATTCCACAAAATTATTTAATTATGGTTAGGATTAAATATTGAGTCCATTTGATTTTGAGAATATTCAAAATAGGGTATCAAGACCAGTCTTTGATAAAGAAACACCTATTAAGTGAACATTGAATATTGTAATCGAAAATTATCCTTAATCGAGGTCATTTAAATGATGGACGATTAATGACCACTTGAGATTAGTGTGTAGTATGATTTATAGCACCGTTTCTTGTGCTACAAGGACATGATTATCATAAATCATTTGCACAGGTATTTGTTTAGAATTATGCCGGATCGACCTATTAGAGTACTTTAAGAGATTTAAAAATCGACATAAGTACACCTCTCATTATGGCTATCGGAACCTCTTTCCTCGACCATGAGTATTGTGATTTCTCTTGTTTGAGAACTAGTCCGCTTTGATGTTTGTCAAACGTTTGCCGTACATGGGGATTATAACGGCAACACTCGGGCGGTTAGGTCCTCTTAGTAAGAGAAGCTGACAGTACAAGATTGGGAATGTCCCCCTACTAACAATAGGGAACATGTCTTTGTTGTTTACAAGGGCTCTCAAAGAGCGATACTGTGAAAATGAATGGCCGTGCTCAGATGGATTTTAGAAATCATCTGTAATTGACAAACGAACTCGGATTTTGATAAACACTTCTAGACGTAATAAGGATGACAAATAAGCTTACCCTATAGTTCATGAAGAGACATTAAGTGACATAGGAAACAGGCTATACACTAAAAGTGCACTTGTCTGAAAGGACAAGTGGGAGGTTGATAGGAATGGTGTCTTTTGAACAAGTGTATTATTCCGATAGAGGGTTCGGAATTATTAGAAAGCTAATTATTAGTGAGGTCAAGTGATCGGAATGCCTAGTTGGAGGTCGCTTCCGATCAGTAATATTAATGAATAATTAATATTACAACTTAATCTTGACTAAACCCTTCGAGTCACACCCAAGCAACAAACAATCCGACGCGACGAATTAATCCGAAAGGAATTAATGAGTCACTCGAGTATTATGAACAAAGACGTCGGATTCCGAGCTTAGAGCGTCGAAACCGAATCTCAAAAGTCGAGCCAAAAATTTGGAATTGGCGAGACAGGAAAATGCTGTAAGTAACAAGTAAAAACCCTAGCCTCGCAATGGCCTAGCCATGCGAAAGGCTAGAGAAGCGCGCCATGTGGCAGCGGGCTGCGGACCCGGGTAACGGGTCATGGACGTGGGCCGATGGGTGGAGGCCCAACCGAACCCATCTTGGGGCTCAAGGTTGGGTGCCACATGGTTATCTCACAATGGATGTGAGTTGCCTTGGGGAGAAAGTGGGGAAGTGGTCCTCACCTAACCATGTGACACTTGTTACTTAGTGATTTCTTAGTTAATTTAAATAGGAATTGAATTTAACATTCTTTCCATGTGGGATCTTTTTGAGAAAAAGTCCCACATTGAAAGATGAGAGGAATTCACAAGGAAGCACTTCTTATAAATAGCCAAGGCATACCTTGGGAATGTCTTAGTTGAGTTGGAACTTAATAAGGCATCTCCCATAAGGTGAGAAAACCTTTAAGTTCACATAAAACTCGGGTAGTTATTTTTGGTCCGACTCGGCTAAACTCTGAGTAAGGGACCGATCGGGTCGTGTTGCGGGTGGATTACCGTTGGAGGTCTTCGCACTTGCGAGACTTGGCTTTTCAAGTAAGAGCTCATTAGTGTGAGCGAAGCACGCATCAAGGGAAATTTGGTCTTTTTATTTATCTTGTTATTTATGTCTTTTAGTTAAATTAATTGTGATTATTTCTTGAGCTCAGGTTTTGTTTTCGCGGAGAGTTAAATTTTCCGAAACCCAACACCCCTAACGTGGGCTGCATGATGATAAGGGTTTGATTGTCCCCGAACGTGGGTTGAGGATGATAAGGGTTCGATTATCCCCGAACGTGGGCTGTAGAGGGTTCGTTTATCCCCAAACGTGGGCTGTAGATGGTTTGCTTATCCCCGAATGTGGGCCGTAAATGGTTAGACCTTCAAGTCGAGTGAGTATATTCGACCGTATTAAGTGCTCAAAATGATGGAAATATGACTGATACTTTCTAGGGGCAAAATGGTAATATCGGTACCATTTAAATATCAGTTAGAATTTCACGCGAGTTTTCTGTAAAGAAATAACTTCTAAAATGTTGCGGAAACCCATTCAAACTGGTTAAAGGACGCCAGGAATATTTGCTGAAAATGTAATACCCTGGAAATTTCCTTCTTTAAAAATACATTTTCTACTCTAAATAAAACTCTATTAAGAAAATATCCAAAATATTACCGTCACCGTGATAACGGCTAAGGCTATTTTTCAAAGTCACACAGCGGAAGTCTAAAAATAAAAACCAACTTTTAAAATAAACTTGAGTTCACAACCTCAAAACAGAAGTAAAATTAAATAGTTCACAAGTTGAAACCAATCCAAACATGGCCCTTTAAAAAATCCAACTTAAACATAACAATGTTAATCCATAATCAATAATCCAATATATAAGCTGAGTACATATGCACCACACTATAAAACTAGGAAAATATAACAAGTAACTCTTAACACTCATTCCCATCATGCTCTTCGTGCTTGAAGTACCTATCACTTCCCCTTTATTTCAACCTTTTACTCACCATATAAATGGGCCATAGTAGGGCCAACCAAAGGAAATCCAAACACAAATACAAAAGTACGAATCAGCAAAAGCCGAGTACATATGCACCACACTAACATGAATATTTTATCATCAATAAAATAATTAAAACATGCTTTCCATACAATCACAAGTCAACTTACCTTTTACTCATAAATAGCAATATTAGTTATTAAATAATAGCTTTGGATTATGCATCGAACAGGTTTCCTTCCTTAAAAATAGCCTATTAAAAATGGAGCTTCCAATCAGGGAGCTATCCCAATTGGCACCTACTATGTCACACTTGGTGACGGAATTCCAGCGCATAAATAATAAAAGAAAGTACAGCATCCTGTACCCCCTGTAGAAGTTATGGTTAAATATAAAACCCCATAACTCCCCCTATATGTTCATACTCAAGGTATATACGTTCCAAGAGTTTTGGTGCATATCCTCTTATACTTTACGTGATTTACCAAATTAACATGTGATGACTCCAACCAATCAATCAAGAATAAACATAACCACATTCAATACATATTTCCAATTCATTCTTGAATTAAATAGTGAGCACATACTATTTATTTTAATTAAGGTTCCTTGCCTAGTTTTGTGCACAAAATTGCACGATTACTAGCTTGGTGCATAGAATGCACTAATAACCTTCCTTGAATCAATCTCAACTTACTTGAGAGAGTAAATAAATAAACTAACTCCTTGACTCAACACGAATAATAAATGGTTGAGAATTAAATTCATGACTCCTGCTCAATAATTCTAATTATAGCTCTTTTAAACATATATAAGCCTTGCTTATTAAGTTCATGCTTCCTTGATACTTGAAAATAAAACATACTTATTCACATATGTTCAACTTGTATTATGCTTCAAATATCATATTCACATGCTTGCATAATAATTTATGTTCATCCAACATCAATTCCAAGCATATGATCAACCAAACATGCTACTAATTCATCACTTAAATCATAATTCACAATTCTAACACGATACTACGTATACACAAATATTCTTGTGCACATTCGTACCTTAAATATCGCCTAGGCCACACTCGCTAGAAATCACTTAGCTCGAAGCTTCCTACAAATAAAACTACATAATTAATTATAATTAATCCACTATTCTCACAAATTTCCAGCAACTATTATACTCTTTAAACCTTACTAATCAACCCATTTAATGACATAAAAGCCATAAAACCTTTTCTTTAAGTGGGTACTTTAAATCCTTTCAAAAAGACTTAATTTTCATGAATTAAATAAAATTCTAGCATACTTATTTAATATAAAAAATCACTTTTAGACTAGTAAATCATATTTAAATCATTAAAACCTTTTTTTCCATTTATGGGTAATCAAACCCTAACTCAATAATTAAAGAGTAGTGTGAATAATTAAATTACAACATTAAATTGAGGGCTTTAAACTCATTGAAAACATGTTTAAACAATGAATTATTCAATAACAACAACCTAACATCAATCCCTAACTAATTACACAAAATCCCAAATTTCTAGGGTTCATAATTTAGGGTTCTTGATTGAATAAAAATATGAAATTTGTATCAATAATTTAACAACATCATAATCCCAAAATCAATACCAAAACATAATTAAAATCATGCTTTAAAATCAGTAAAACAATAGAATTAATTTAGTAAGAGAAAGAGAGTTTTTTTTTTCTTTTTTTTTTATATATACTACCAAACCGCAAAAAGGGAGAGAGGAGGAGAGAAGGTGGCCGACGATGGTGGCCGCCAGTTCTGCTGCTGGCGTCGATGGTGCACTGGTGGTGGTGGTGATTGCCGATGTGAGGGGAGAAGAAGAAAGAGAGAGAGACGTGGAATAGAGAGAAAAAGAAGAGGAAAAAGAGAGGAAAAATAAGGAGGAAAAAGGAAAGAGAAAATAGAGAGAAAACCTTTGAAATTTGTATGAAATATGATAATTATGAATCTTGAGTAGAAAAATCTTGAGGTTTTTATGTATTTATACTCCCTTTTTTAAAACAAAAACTCATAATTACAACATTGCCATTACTAAATCCTACTCCTCTTTAACGTTTCCTTTTGGGACAACTTATTGGGCCTTTAAATTTTCTTAACTTCCCAATAAGTTTGTCCACTCATTTAAATAATATTGACTCAATTTAAAATGCTTTTGTTGCCTCAATTCATTACTTATTTAATTTATACACACTTAGATTTTATTTAAATAATTTATTTCTTTTTATTAAAATAATTGAATAAAATAAATAAAGTAAGTAATTTATATATATAAAAATATAATAAAAATACAGAGGATTACAGAAAGATTCCTGAAAAATGCAGTACACGTGCGGCTGTCGCGTCACGATGCAGGATGCCGTGACACGACAAATGATGCTGTTACGCGGTATTTCATGCCATCGCACGGTATCCTTGCCATGACGCGGCATTTTTCCTTTCGTTTTAAACTCAAACCACGCGTGATTTTTTTTTTCATTTCACTTCGCAATTCGAGTTCTTCACCTTCGCTGCTGTCGTCTTCGAGCTTTTCTCACTTAATTCTTCACCAATTTTGCTCAAATTTCTTGCATAACTTCTCATTTTCGCACTTTTACACAAATCTGTGTAAGTTTATTCAACTTTTGTTTTGAATTTTGCTGCAAATAGATGATGTTCGCGTGAAAACCCTTGAAAAGTTAAATTGGGGGTTTTCGATTTTGAGCTTTTGTGTTGAAATTGTTGCCATGATTTGGTTTATATAAGAATGTATATTGGTTTGTGGCAATTTGAGACCAAGTTTGCTTGATTTGGTGAATAGATGAACAAATCACCATTTTTGGATAGTACTTGTACATGAATAGTGTTCTTCATGTTGTTCTTGTTATTTTGCGCTTTAAATGATAATGTAATTGCTGTAGATCTTGTAACATGCTTTAATGTGCAGATCAATTGTTTTTGTGCAATTTTAAAACATGCTCAATTTTGTACATGTACTACATTATCATGGAGAACATAGTATCATGCGGCTAGGAGAACTGTAGTATTAGTTTGTCATGGAGAAACTAAGTACTAGAAACAATTTCATTATTTTGCAAATTTTTAGCCTTGAGGTAAAAATTTAGCGTATAACGGAAAATGCAACTTTAGGTAGTCCCTAAGTCTTTTTTTTTTTTTTTTTTTTTTTTTTTTTTTTTTTTTTAAATAACTAAGGAAATAATGCTAAGTATTTAGATTTTTATCTTTTTGAACAAACTAGTATGGCTAAATGACGAGACCGAGATGTTTTTGTTCGTGACCAGTGTCAGGCCTTAAGGGAGGATACTCCCTCGATACTTGAGGATGAGGACAAGACTTTGTAGCCTGAGCCTCGACCTTCTACGAGCAAGAGTAGATGGACTCCACCGACGTGGACACCGGATGAGTTGGTTTTCTATCGTGAGAACCACGTTTTGATAGGAATGGTGTCCTTCGAACAAGTGTATTATTCCGATAGAGGGTTTAGAATTATTAGAAAGCTAATTATTCAATGAGGTCAAGTGATCGGAATGCCTTTTTGGAGCCCGTTTCCGATCAGGAATTTAATCCATAATTAATATTACAGCTTAATCTTCACTGAACCCTACGGGTCACACCCAAGAAACTAACGATCCAACACGACGAATTAATTCGAAAGAAATTAATGAGTCGCTCGAGTATTAAATATTTAGACGTCGGAAATCGAGCTAGGAGCGTTGAAACCGAGCGTCGCAAGTCGAGTTGAATTAATAAAAGACAAGACGGTAAAATCAAACTAATTAATCGACAATTACTAAAATACCCCTAGCATTGGAATGCCCTGAGAAAATCGAGTGCTAAGGGCTATTAGTGCGAGCATGTGCACCGCACCTAGGCAATGATGCTAGGTGCACATGGCTAGCATGCACTAGCCGCGCATAAGGCAGCATCAGCCCGCCTGTGCGTGCGTGGATTGCTGTGTATGTGCGGGCTTGGTGCAAGGCCAGCACTGCTAGCACAACAATGCTAGCATGGCACGCACATAGCAGCATCTAGGGGTGTCCATTCGGTTTTCGGTTTGGATTTAGCTCAAATCCAATCCAATTTCGGTTTTTAAATTTTAAATCCAATCCGATCCGAATTACTTACCAAATCCAATCCGAATTATAATTCGCTTATTTGGATCCAATCCGAAAATTAGAATTAAAATACTTTGTTAATTTTTTTGGGTCTAACGCGATTATAAAAATAAAATTACAATAATAAAATTTTAAATCTTGAAAGTATAGTAGTACATAAAGGTGGGCATCGTGTTGTGCCAGGCCATCGCGGGCCGTGCCTGGGTGGGGCACGTGCCGAGCCGTGTCGTGCCGGCTTTGGGGTAGGCCGTGCCGTGACAAGCCAAATTTTGGCACACCCCAGCCCACGTGCCTGGCGGGCCGTGCCGTGCCCGGCTGCGGGCCAACCCGTAATTATTGTTATTATTTTTTATATAAATATATATGTATATATATAAAAAAAAAGATTTATTGTGTTATAAATAATTAAATAAGTTTATATAAATTAATCAATTTATATAAACTTACTTAATTAAGTTTATTTATATAAACTTAATTAAATAAGTTAATATAAATAAATTTAATTAAATAAGTTTATATAAGTAAACTTATTTATTTAATGAAATAAGTTTATATAAATAAACTAAATTAAATAAGTTTTATTTGGGCATGGTATAATACCCCGTATTTTCATATCTATTTTCTAATTAATTAATTAGGAATTATTTTATAAAAAGGGTATTTTAGTAAATTAATTATTTGGAGCCAAAATAATATTTGAATTTTGGCGCCAAAAGTATTTTGAAAGCTAATTATTATTTAGGATAAGATTTATTATCCATTTATCTTATTTTAAAACCGGTTTATATACATATTTCGGATATTTTAATTAAAGCAAAATAATATTTTATTAATTAATTTAATATGGCCGAAAATTCCGAATAATGAGTGAAGGAATTTCGGATTTTCCATGAATGGAAAATCTGATTTTCTTGGTTATTTATTGGTAAATAATTGGTATTTAATTAATTATTTATTTAATTATTTATTCTACATTATTTATAAATTATTTTATTCCTTAAAAATCGAGCAAAGTCTTCCTAAATATATCTCAAGGAATTCGAAATATGAGCTATGGTAAGCTCAATATTTTCGGCCCTTTTGAATTATTTTGGGAAATTTATTTTGTAAAATTGTAATTTTAATAATCTCCCAAAATCTCTTATTTTCCTTAATTCTATTTCTCCATCTTTTTAATATCCAATCATCATATTTTCTTGCCATTCATTCTTCTTAATTATTCTCCAAGTAATTCCAATTTTCTTATTATTTTTCATGACATACATACATTTCATATTCAATTATACACAATCAGCTTAATATCCAAACTTTCCTTAATTCTTTTACTCACTTCTCCAAGTAATCCCTTAAACACTACTTGTCATAATTCTTCCCACATTCTCTTGCTATAATTCTTGCATGAGCTAGCCTATAAATACCCCTCCATACCTCTCACATAGTTCACACCAAATTCTCTTCTTTTCCTCTCCTCTTTTTACACAAATCATCTCGTTTATCTTTGAAACCAATTTTCGGACACTTCTGGTCAGTTTTTGGGGTATTGATGTTTCATAGAAGATTGTTCCTTTCGAAAAATACTTCAGGTTAGGCTCAAGAATAACCCAATTCGGAGTTATATCAAAGGAGTTACAGCCTCTGCAAGTGCTGCCTATTCTTTCCAACGCAAATCCAATTCTTCTCTTTTCCTTGGTTCCTTATCTTTTCTTCTTCCCTTTGCTTATTCAATTATTATTATTATTATCATGGGGGATTTATAAATAATTATTATGAGTAGTTTTAATTATATAAAATCAGATTTTTAATGATGTTTATGAAAATTAATTTAAAAGGTTCATGTACTTATAGTTAGGGGGTTTTTAATTTAATTATTGTGATTATTTGTTAACCTTATATATATATTTATTTGTAGGGTGTGTTCAATCAAGATTCTTGAGGTTCCTTTAGTGTGTTTTTGCTAAGCAAGGATCAAGGTACGTTAGGTGGCTAGATACCTTGAAAGTGATTGGTTTGAATAAGCATGTTTGAATGATTTTATGATGATTGAATTAAATTGAATTGAATTATGATTTATGAAATAAAAGTATGTTTAAATAAATTGGTTTTGATAAATAAATTGGAGTATTAATTTTATATCATGTTTTTAATAATTAAAATTATTATTCATATTTAAAAGGTTTGATTTTGAAAGCATGTGGAATTAAATAAAAAGGAGTTTGAATTATTGTTATTAAAAGTTGGAATTATTGGATTTAAAGAGGATTTATTGCTTTACAAGCATGTTGGTAATCCCACTATGCGGATTTGGTTTATTGATAAGGCCTTGGACTTTGTATGACCGGGTCTTTCCTCAAGAATAGCCTTGTAATATAAGGAGATTAGCTTGGTGGGTGTGCACACTTGGGTGAGGAATTGGTTTTAAAGGAATTGGATTAAAAGGAATTGGTTTTAAAGAGGAATTGGTTTATTAAATTGACTATTTATATTGACTATTGAAATTGGTTTTGGAATTTTCAGTTGGAATTATTGGTCAAATCATTGGAAAGGATGGAATTGATTTTAAAAGCATGTTTGCTAATAAATTGAGTTTAATTATCTTGCACTTATCGTAGTTAGCATATTTTGCTAATCCGTAATTCTTATTTTGTTTTGGTTCGCCCTGTTTACCTTAATGGTAAGCAGTGTTGACTAATTTCAGGTGGAGTCAATAATTGAGCATATGGAGTCCCGGGAATGGTTTCACCTAGATTAGGAAATGTTGGTCTTGTGTTTTATTTTGAGTACTCATGACAATGGTTACTATTTATAGTCTATTATTAATAAAAGAAGAGTATTGAAGTTTTCCGCTGCAAAGTATTGGTTTATTTAGTAAGTCTGAGTAGCCTTGTGTAATCACGCGACGGTAATGCGCCTAAGTCTATCTCTACGGTATAATTATACGTATTATACTAATATTTCCGTAGAGGGAGATTTGGGGGTGTTACAAAGTGGTATCAGTTTTAACGGTCCTAAAAAGATTAAAATTGGAGTAATAATAAAATGGTCGGTAGACTTAAGAAGGGCATATAGGATAGATAGAGTTTCGCATTTGTGTGAGAGTCAAAAGCTATATTTTATACGTAAAACTATTTTCCTATTTGTGGAAAGATGAATGAGAAACGGATGCTCGAGTTCTCTACGGAGGCCTATAATGGGTACGACTCTCTGTCTAGGAAAGGCTCTCCTCAACGTCGTAGGTAACTTTCCTGGGAGACGTGACTCTCTGTCTAGGAAAGGCTCTCCTCAACGTCGTAGGTAACTATACTGGGAGACGCGGTCTCGACCGTCCTATAATCATAATTAAGTACATATTTATTATTTTCAAAAATAAAAAGAATTGAAATTATTTGAAACTTGAGTATGCGATTATGTGTGCTTTAAAGTTGGTGTTAAAACACCTTGAAGTGTGTATAGGGGGTCCGAAATTTTGGAGTGTTACCCATGATTGGGTGATTTCGAGTTATACTTGGTTTATTGAGTTATGAATTGCTTATTGCAAATGGATTTTGAATTGAATTGTTTGTGTGATTCGAAATTTAATTAATTGTTTTGCATGTGTGTGTGAAACAGATGGAAAAGATTGATGAAATGAGACACCATTATTTTGACATTCATTACTTTAAAGATAGTGGAGTCACAGTTAGTGATTTCATGACTGGAATTTGTACTTTGGCCCTAACCCTTTATGAGAAGTTTGGTGAGGAGGTCTTGACCCAATAACCTTAGATGGTTCTTTTGGCCTTGGCCCATTTGCCTAGAATTAAGAGATATCAACCTCTTTTTGATAAATATGGGGATGTGATCATGGAAAATGGGATGTGGAATGAGACGCATCATCATGAAGGGAAATGGTTAGCAAGCCTGTCTAGCCTTAAGAAGGACTTGCACTATGTGGAGCGCAAGTATGAACCTAGGAGGAAAGCTGTGAAAATTCCCAAGCCTCCAAAAGGTTGCACTTATGGAGAAAATGACCAAATGTACTACCTAAATGCCCAAATACCTTTCTCTTACCCAAAGAAGCGTTATGAATATATGGAATCTAGTGATGAGTCCATACCACCTCTTAGTAGGGGCAAGCATTACCGTTCTCCTACCCAAACTCCAAGCTATGAATCTTCAAAACGACCTAGCCCAAAATTCCATTTCCATGTTACAAAAAGGCCTAGGACTCGTTCTTAAATTGCAAAAGAAAGAGCCCAAAACCCCAAAGCTTCTTCAAGCCAACCTCGTGGTGATGTAAGCCCAACAAAAAGCCCAAGTTACACTCTTGGCCCGGATAGAAATATAAGTAAGTCTGGGTCAAGCGCATCAAGCCTTATTCCAAGCTATAGTGATTACAACCCAACTCTCATGACCGAACCAAGTAATAGGAGTGATGATCCAGATTATGATCCTATCGAAGATGGTTATGCTCATAGTGTTGTTTGATTGAATGATTTTTGAACTATGGTTTTGTTTAATGTTTTAATAATTGTCCTAAATGACAAAGTTGTATTTTCATTAATTATTAATGAAATAAAATGAATTATTTGAAATTTCTCTATGTTGTTAAGTGAATTAAATATGATAGAACTTGTTTTAATTTTCAAAGTATGATAATTAAACCCAGGAACTATGTCTGCAAGAATGAGAGACCAAGTGAGAAGTAAGCGCACTGGTTCCAAGGTTGGGAAGGTCCTTAGAAAGATAATCCATATTACTGAGAGCATCACGAAAGTGGTGAACAAAGGAAACCGAAGCTGTGACCTTGACTCTTATAGTGAGGTTTTCAAGAGAGTTGCTACAGCCAAACCACCTGTTTACTTGGGAAAGAGGACCTTGCCAGTCTTGAAAACTAGATTAGGGAGTTTGATAAGTTGTTTGATGCTATCAATTGCCTAAGTGAGTTGAGGGTGAATAATGGGGTTTACTACTTGAGGGAGGAAGTTGATTTATGGTGGGCCCAAAGAAAAGATGAGTTGTTGAAAAAGCCAAACTTTGGGTGGGATGAGTTTAAGGATGCCTTGAAAGAAAAGTTTTACCCTTCCTACCCGAGAAAGAAAAAGTGCATGGAGTTTACCAACCTAATAATGGGGAACATGTCAATCAGTGAATACTAAAACAAGTTAATTGAGTTGATGAAGTTTGCCCCGGAAGTAGTCCCTACCGAAACCATCAAAGCTTAGAGATTTGAGCAAGGCCTAACCTTGACCCTCCAAGGGAAGCTAGGGGGAGTGACCTTTGAGACCCTAGATGAAGTGTATGGCCGTGCAGCCCATCTGTACGGAATCAAGGGGAGGGAAATGGAGCATGCTGGAGAGAAAAGGAAGAACCCGGACTCTTCTCACGGGGGTGAAAAGAGGCATAAGCCCAATGGGAGCTACCAAGGGAATTCTGGAGATAGGAGGGACAACAAGGGGAACTTTGGGAAAGGGAATGGAACCTAGTCTTCCAATCCTAAGGGGAATAGGAACCAAAGGGGTGAGAGACCCATGAGGAAGTATTTCTGTAAGAGGTGTGAAAAAGACCACCCAGGAAAAGACTGTGAGGGGAACCCGGTAACTTGTCGTTACTGTCAGAAGTTGGGACACCGTGAGTACGAGTGCTTCAAGAAGGAAGCTGATGTTAAGTCTGGGAAGGTGAAAGAGTCTAGTGCACCTAATAAACCACCTTAGTCTAGTCGACCTACACTCAAGGCTGGAACCAGTAGTGGTGCAGGAGGTGCCCCAAAGGGTCGTGTGTTCGTGATGAATAGCCGTCAGGCTGAGTTTGCTAATGATGTGGTAATTGGTATTTTCTATATAAATTCTTCTCCTGTGAGAGTCTTGTTTGATTCAGGGGCGTCTCATTCTTTTGTTTCTGAGAAAGTTGTTGGGTGTCTCGGGTTAGAAAGTGTTGAGTCAGTCTCTCTAGATGTGTCTATTCCATCCGGGGAAGTAAAAAGTTATTCGAGATTGTTTTTGAGTGTGCCTATTTCCATTTCTGGGTAGAATTTCTGGCAGATTTGATCAAGTTCGATTTGAATGACTTCGATGTGATTTTAGGTATGGATTGGTTGGGAAAGTATTAGGAAAAGATTGATTGTGCGGCTGAAAAGGTTACTTTGACTAGCCCAAGTAAGACCAAAGTGGTATATAAAAAGGAAGGGAAAAGCTCAGGGTTGAGAATTGTGTCTGCAATGCAACTACAGAAGCTGGTTAAGAAGGCTTGTCCTTTGTTTTTGCGTACTGTTCAAGAGATTGAAAGTGAGGAAAAGAAGGGTGATGAGAGTATTCCTGTGGTAGAAGAATTTCGAGATGTGTTTCCAGATGAGATTCCGAGTATGCCACCAGTACGGGATGTTGAGTTCACTATCGAACTAGTGCCTGGAACTGGACCTATTTCTAAGGCTCCATATAGGATGGCTCTAGCCGAGTTGAGAGAGTTGAAGACTCAGTTGGATGATTTGTTGGAAAAGGGTTACATTAGACCTAATTCATCACCCTAGGGAGTTCCAGTATTATTTGTGAAGAAGAAGAATGAAAATATGAGGTTGTGTATTGATTATCGAGAGTTGAACAAGGTGACAGTGAAGAATAAATATCCATTACCAAGGATCGATGATTTGTTTGATCAGTTGAAAGGAGCAGGGGTATTCTCAAAGATAAATTTGAGAACAGGTTATCACCAGTTGAGAATTGCGGAGCAAGATATTGCAGAGAGTGCTTTCAGGATCCGTTATGGTCACTATGAGTTCACAGTTATGTCATTTGGTTTGACCAATGCACCTGCAGTGTTCATGGATTTGATGCATAGGATTTTCAAGCCATACATGGACAAGTTTGTAGTGGTGTTTATTGATGATATTTTGATTTATTCAAAGGATGAAGAAGAACATAAGGAGCATTTGAGGCAAGTTTTATCATGTTTAAGGGAGCACCAGTTGTATGCCAAGTTGTCTAAGTGTAAATTTTGGTTGGAGAAAGTAAGCATTTTTGGGCCATGTGATTTCCAAGGATGGAGTTGCACTGGATCCAAGCAAGATTCGAGCTGTGAGTGATTGGCCAACCCCAAAGAGTATGTCGGATGTAAGGAGTTTCTTGGGTTTGGCAGGCTACTATAGAAGATTTGTGAAAGATTTTTCAAGGATTTCAAAGCCCATGACAAGTTTGATGAAAAAGGAGCAAAAGTTCTTATGGACTCCAGAGTGTGAGGAGGCATTTAAGATCTTGAAAGAAAGGTTAACCACAGCACCTGTACTAGCTTTGCCAGATGGAAGTGATCTATATGACGTGTATAGTGATGCATCGAGGTTTGGATTGGGATGTGTGTTGATGCAAAATCGAAGAGTGATTGCGTATGCTTCGAGGCAGTTGAAGGTTCACGAAGGGAATTACCCAACCCGTGATTTGGAGTTAGCTGTAATAGTGTTTGCCTTGAAGATTTGGAGACATTACTTGTATGGGGTGACTTGTAGGATTTTCACGGATCATAAGAGTTTGAAGTACATTTTCAGTCAGACACATTTGAATGGGAGGCAGAGACGATAGTTAGAGTATATGAGTGATTATACATTGGACATTTAGTATCATGAGGGAAAGGCTAATGTGGTGGCAGATGCTTTGAGAAGGAAGTCAGAACATACGGTGAATGTGATGGTAGCACCAGATCAGTTGTGTGTGGAATTTCAGAAATTGAACTTGGAAGTGATGGAGCATGGTGAAGTGACTAGGATGTTGAATGCCTTGGTGATTCAACCATCCATTTATGATGAGATAAGGGAAAGTCAATTAGAAGATGAGAAGTTTAAAGTAATTAAGAAGAAGATTGATGAAGGACAAGTGTTGGATTTCACCATTGGTGATGAGGGAAGTATTCGTTTTAAGGGAAGATGGTGTGTACCGCAGAATCATGGAGATCTGAAATAAAGATTGATGGAAGAACCCCATAATTCTCCTTATTCAATGCATCTTTGAGGGGATAAGTTGTATAAGGACATGAAAAAGACTTTTTGGTGGCCCAATATGAAGAGAAAAGTGGCTGAGATTGTGGCTAAGTGTTTGACATGTCAGAAGGTGAAGATTGAGCATCGCATGCCCTAAGGAAAGGTCCAATCCTTGGAGGTGCCCAAGTGGAAATGGGATTTGATTTCTATGGATTTTGTGGGAGCTTTGCCAAAGACCAAGGCAGGGAATGACACTATTTAGATAATAGTGGACAGGTTGACAAAGTCAGCAGGATTCATACCCATGAGAAATACTTGGACTATGGATCAGTTGGGAAGAGCTTATGTCAAGTTTGCGGTGAAGTACCATGGGGTACCCACGGATATCATTTCGGATAGATATTCAAGATTTTTGTCTAACTTTTGGAAAAGTTTACAAAAGGCAATGGGAATGAAGTTGTTAATGAGCACAACATTTCACCCTACAACAGATGGTCAAACAGAAAGAACGGTTCAAACATTGGAGGACATGTTGAGAGCTTGTGTGATGGAGTATCAAGGGTCTTGGGAAGACTACCTGGATTTGATAGAGTTCTCTTACAACAACAGTTATCATGCAAGCATTGGAATGGCATCGTTTGAAGCATTGTATGGTCGGAATTGTAGAAGCCTAGTGTGTTGGAATGATATAAGTAAGACTATGGTTCTTGGACCAGAAATGATTGAAGATATTGTGAAGCAGGTTAAGTTGATCCAGGAAAAGATTAAAGCAGCCCAAGATCGGTAGAAAAGCTATACTAATTTGAAAAGGAAGGAAGAAGAGTATGATGTAGGAGCGAAGGTTTTGTTGAAAATTTCACCCATGAAAGGTGTGATGAGGTTCGAAAGGAAGGGGAAACTGAGCCCGAAGTACATAGGGCCTTATGAGATCATCCAGAAAGTGGGAAAAGTGGCTTATAAGTTAGATTTACCTAACGAGCTAGAAAGGGTTCACAATGTGTTTCATGTGAGCCAAATTCGAAGTATATTCCGGATGTGACACATGTGTTGCAACCAGAAACCATTGAGATGGATGAGAATTTGACTTACGAGGAAAGACCGGTAAAGATTCTTGATTCTAAAGTTAGGAGCACCAGGAACAACGATGTGAGAATTGTGAAAGTGTTATGGTCAAATCAAAAAACTGAGGAGGCTACATGGGAAGCTGAGGCTGATATGAGGAAACGATACCCAGAGTTGTTTGCCTAAGGTTAGTGGTCGAGTTACGAGGGCGTAACTCCTTTTAAGGGGGGTAGAGGGCGATAAAGTTTCGTGCGTCTACTTTTCGAGTCATTTTTGAGTGATTTCGAGTCTTACTTGAGTTTGGTTGGAGTCTTGAGTAAAGTTAGAATATGCATGAACCAATAATTTCAAAATGATTTTCGTTTCTTTTGGCTAAGTTTCGGGTCGAAACTTATTTTAAGTGGGGTACACTGTAATATACAGTATTTTCATACGTATTTTCTAATTAATTAATTAGGATTTATTTTATAAAAAGGGTATTTTAGTAAATTAATTATTTGGAGCCAAAATAATATTTGAATTTTGGTACAAAAAGTATTTTGAAAACTAATCATTATTTTGGATAAGATTTATTATCCATTTATCTTATTTTAAAATCCGAATTATTTACATATTTCGGATTTTTTAATTAAAGCAAAATAATATTTTATTAATTATTTAATATTGCCGAAAATTCCCAATAATGAGTCAAGGAATTTCGGATTTTCCATGAATGGAAAATCTGATTTTCTTGGTTATTTACTGGTAAATAATTGGTATTTAATTAATTAATTATTTAATTATTTATTCCATATTATTTATACAATTATTTTATTCCTTAATAACCGAGCAAAATCTTCCTAAATATATCTCGAGGAATCCGAAAATTTGAGCTATGGTAAGCTCAATATTTTCGGCCCTTTTGAATTATTTTGGGGGAATTTATTTGGTAAAATTATAATTTTAAATATCTCCCAAAATCTCTTATTTTCCCTAATTCTATTTCTCCATATTTTTAATATCCAATCATCATATTTTCTTGTCATTCATTCTTCTTAATAATTCCCCAATTAATTCCAATTTCCTTATTATTTTTCATGACATACATACATTCTATATTTAATTATACACAATCAGCTTAATATCCAAACTTTCCTTGATTCTTTTACTAACTTCTCTAAGTAATCCCTTAAACACTACTTGCCATAATTCTTCCCACATTCTCTTGCTATAATTGTTGCATGAGCTAGCCTATAAATACCCCTCCATACCTCTCACATTCTTCACACCAATTCTCTTCTTTTCTTCTCCTCTTTTTACATAAATCATCCCGTTTATCTTTGAAGCCAATGTTCGGGCACTTCTGGTTTTTTGGGGTATTGACGTTTCTCAAAAGATTGTTCCTCTCGAAAAATACTTGAGGTTAGGCTCAAGAATCACCCAATTCGGAGTTATATCAAAGGTGTTACAGCCTTTGCAAATTCTGCCTATTCTTTCCAACGCAAATCCAATTCTTTTCTTTTCCTTGGTTCCTTATCTTTTCTTCTTCTCTTCTCTTATTCAATTATTATTATTATTATTATAGGGGATTTATAAAAAATTATTATGAGTAGTTTTAATAATATAAAATAAGATTTTAAATGATGTTTATGAAAATTATTTTAAAAGGTTCATGTACATATAGTTAGGGGGTTTTTAATTTAATTATTGTGATTATTTGTTAACCTTATATTTATATTTATTTGTAGGGTGTGTTTGATCAAGATTCTTGAGGTTCCTTAAGTGTGTTTTTGCTAAGCAAGGATCAAGGTACGTTAGGTGGCTAGATACCTTGAAAGTGATTGGTTTGAATAAGCGTGTTTGAATGATTTTATGATGATTGAATTAAATTGAATTGAATTATGATTTATGAAATAAAAGTATGTTTAAATAAATTTGTTTTGATAAATAAATTGGAGTGTTGATTTTATATCATGTTTTAAATAATTAAAATTATTTTTCATGTTTAAAAGGTTTGATTTTGAAAGCATGTGGAATTAAATAAAAAGGAGATTGAATTATTATTATTAAAAGTTGGAATTATTGGATTTAAAGAGGATATATTGAATTATTATTATTAATTCTTTACAAGCATGTTGGTAATCCCACTATGTGGATTTGGTTTATTGATAAGGAGACTAGCTTGGGAGGTGTGCACACTTGGGTGAGGAATTGGAAATAAAGGAATTGAATTAAAAGGAATTGGTTTTAAAGAGGAATTGGTTTATTAAATTGATTATTGATATTAACTATTGAAATTGGTTTTGGAATTTTGAGTTGGAATTATTGATCAAATCATTGGAAAGGATGGAATTGATTTCAAAAGCATGTTTGCTAATAAATTGAGTTTAATTATCTTGCACTTATCGTACTTAGCATATTTTGCCAATCCGTATTTCTTATTTTGTTTTGGTTCGCCCTGTTTACCTTAATGGTAAGCAGCGTTGACTAATTTCAGGTGGAGTCAATAATTGAGCATATGGAGTCCCGGGAATGGTTTCACCTAGATTAGGAAATGTTGGTCTTGTGTTTTATTTTGAGTACTCATGACAATGGTTACTATTTATAGTCTATTTAATAAAAGAAGAGTATTGAAGTTTTCCGCTGCAAAGTATTGGCTTATTTAGTAAGTTTGAGTAGCCTTGTGTAATCACGCGGCGGTAATGCGCCTAACTCTATCTCTACGGTATAATTATACGTATTACACTAGTATTTCCGTAGAGGGAGATTTGGAGGTGTTACACATGGGCCGTGCCACGGGCCATGCCGGCGTGCCGACGACCGTGCCGCTCGCCATACCCGTGCCGGATTTAAATTTTTTGTTCACGGCACGGCCCACGGCCCACAAGTGGGTCGCTGTGCCAGTGCCCGTGCCATGCCGGAGTCGTGCCCACCTTGGGGTTTGGAGAAAGTCACTTGAGTAGGAATTCAATAAGGCATCTCCACTTGAGAGAAAACCTTTAAGTTCATATAATACTCTAAGTAAGAGACCGGTCGAGGTTGAGTTGCGGGTGGATACTGTAGGAGGTCTCTGCGCTTGCAAGACTTGGCTTTGAAGTAAGAGCTCCGAGTGAGAGCGAAGCACGCGGCAAGGGTAAGATCGTCTTTTCTCTCTTTCTTGTTATTTATGTCGTTTAAGTTATATTAATTGTGATCGAGTCTTGGGGTCGTGTTTTGTTCCGTGGTGAGTTGGACTTATCAAAACCCAACATGTTTCTCACCGTCCACTTGCTGGATTAGTTGATAGTGTACTTCGCCACCATGGTTCGGGATGTAGAACTTTAGATACTCTAAGTGGAATTACATGAATCATATTCATAAGCATCTAACACCAATATCAATGCATAACACATAAAGAGCATATAGTTGTACCTTTGAAGCATGATTCCACGTGTGATCGAACAAGAAGACCGAGAGATGAAGAACCCAAAGTGTGATTCCTCTACTTAGTCCACGGGCACAGATCAAGCCTCCACTAATGCTAGTTATTTGTGATTGGACACTTCAATCAACCTTCAACGGAGAAGAGAGACACGAACTAACCACAATCCACCACAACGAACACCACGCGCCACCAAAGAGGTGGCTGGCCGTACGGATAGGGAGAAAGAGGGGAGGGCCATGAGGTGAGGAGAGGGATTAGGGTTTTGGGACTTGGTTTCCTTGAGTTACAATTAACTGAATGTTAATTGTTATTTCAACCTTAGTCATGGCTCTTATTTATAGATCATATCTCTAAATAAGAGTCCATGTCAAGCCCAAATACCTTATCCTAATCAAATTACTCTAGCCCAACACTCCATATGGTATGTCATGATTTCATGAGGCCCATTAACGGGCCTCTTACTTGTTTAACCTAATACCCTTATTGTGTGACCTCATAAGATCCATATCTATTGGGCTCTGGACTATTTAACTAGACCAAAGATCATTTTCCATATCTTGCAGTAGACAATGACGACCCTATAGAATGAACTGATTATCTCCATAATAGTGATCCTTGATATATCTAGTAATTACACTTATTGAAGACATAACTCCTTCAATCTCCCACTTGTCTGAGATAAGTGCGAATATTCAAATTCCTTAAGTCAATGTGCGTCAATTTGATAATATGATTGCATCTCATGTCGAGATCATATTAATCTACAAATCTTTTCTTGAAATCTAAGTCAGAATTACAAAACAAATTATTACTATGTAATTCATTGGAGCACGGCCATGCATTTTATGAATTCTCCCTCTTCAAGGGGCCAAGACACATTCCTAATTGAATAGGTAGACTCAATCCAATTTTGTGGCAGGCAAAGCTCCTACTCAATTCTTGAAGTAACCGGGAAACATCCTTTATAGACCCCTTTTACGGCATGATGTTTGAATGTACCACAGTTAAAATAATCATCGAATAGAGCCAATGTTCCACTCATGTCAAAGGAATCCAGTAAAATATTCAGAAGCTCTATACTTGAACTTCAAAATAGGTATATAGTTCAATCATGCATCCTTAATATATATCCATGTGATTGACCGAGCATCACTATGCCCATATAGCCTATGAAACTGCGCTATCCAATCAATCTTACATGCTAGTCCATTTATTGAAATCATTTATGTCCACTTTAATGATTACGAACTAGGAACTTAAATAATATATGAATTTTGTTCACCTGTGGGGTTTCATTCACCAAGTGATCAACCTGATGAGCCCATCAATCCATAATTATTTTTGAACATTTTATTTAACATTAAAACCATAATTAAATAAGAGAAATACATCATTAACTTCAATCCAATAGCTATAGTATGACCCTCCAGCTTGGGCTATGAAAGGGGTTTAGTAAGTGGATCAGCAATGTGTTGGGGTTTGGTGAGTCCGACTCACCGCGGAAACAAACCCAAAACCAAGATCTCACTCGCAATAAATAAAACCATAAACATAATTAACTTAATGAAAAGATTAAGATAATAATTATACCATTGACGCGTGCTTCGCCCAACCTCAAGGGGCTCTTACTTCGAAAGCTAGCCTCGAAAATACGACGACCTCCAACGGAAGTCCACCCACAACACGAACACCGACTAGGTCCAATACCTTGGAGTTAACAAGGGCCGACTGAAACCCTAGTAATTGAGTTCAAAGGTTTTCACAATGGTGATGCCTTTTTCAACTCTTGAGTTCAAAGGTTTTCACTACTAGTGATGCCTTTTTCAACTTTACTCAAGTGATTTTTCCAATACCCCAACTTGGGTATTTATAGGGAAAACCATGAGTGTGAAAAGCTCTCCCTTCAATGTGGGAGAATTTGATTTTCCGATTTTATTGTAAAGCTAAAATAAAATTAATAATCAAACTAGTAATAAATCAACAAGTGGCAAGCTCATATGAGAGGTTAGGTGAGGTCCATTTGGAAGGAGGGGGGGGACCAAACTTGCTCCCCACTCCCTCTCCCAAAACCGGCCAACACAACACCTAACTACCCTCTCACCTTGAGCCACATGGCACCCACACTTGGGCATCAAGGCACCCAAGGTGGGCTGCCTTGCGCTGCCATCCATGCTTCGGCCAACAAGCCATGCATTGCTTGCGGGCTGCTAGGCCGAGGCCCAGCTTGCTAGGCAGCACGCAATGGCCCAGCCATGCTGCTGCTAGCTGTTGCGGGCTGGCGTGCCTAGCGTGCTAGCTGTTGCGGCTTGGTGCTGCGGCATGGCTGCTAGCCAATGCACGCACAAGGCAGCGCCCAGCAATGCAATGCTAGCATTGGTGCGCTAGCATGCACCAGCAAACCTAGGCTCGGCTTGGTGCACATGCCAGCCACCATGCTAGGCCATATGCCCCTAGCACTCGGTTTGCTTGGCGCATTCCGATGCTAGGGGTATTTTGGTCTTTGTTGATTTATTATTATTTTCACGTCTCGTCTTTTACTATTTTCGACTCGACATCCGACACTCGAATTCGACGCTCCAAGCTCGAATTTTCGACGTCTAAATATTAATTACTCGGTCGACTTATTAATTAATTCCTAATTAATTCGTCGCTTCGGCTCGTTAGTCGCTTGGGTGTGACCCGAAGGGTTCAGTCAAGATTAAGCTATAATATTAATTATGCATTAATATTACTGATCGGAAGCGGCCTCCACCCAGGCATTCCGATCACTTGACCTCACTGAAAAATTAGCTTTCTAATAATTCCGAACTTATTATCGGAATAATACACTTGTTCGAAGGACACTATTCCTTTCAATCTCCCACTTCTCCTTCCGGACAAGTGTGCTTTTAGTGTATAGCCCTTTTCCTATGTCACTTAATGCCTCTTCATGAACTATAAGGTAAGATTAATTTTTCATCCTTATTACGTCCAGAAGTGTTTCTCGATTCCGAGTCCGACTGTCAATAAACAGATGATTTCTAAAATCCATCCGAGCACGGCCATGCATTTTTACAGTCTCACTCTACGAGAGGCCTTGTAAACAATAAAGGCATCTTCCCTATATTTAATAGGAGGACATTTCCAGTCTTGTAATGTAGCTTCTCTTACTGAGAGGACCTAACCGCCCGAGTGATGCCGTTATAATCCCCTGTTACGGCAGACGTTTGACAATCATCAAAGGGGACTAGTACTCAAACAAGAAAGCTCACAATACTCATGGTCGAGGAAAAAAGGTTCCGATAGCAATAATGAGAAGTATACTTATGACGATATTTTTAATCTCTTAAAGTATTCTCATAGGTCGATCCAGTATGATTCTAAACCAATACCTGTGCAAATGATTTATGACGATCATGTCCTTGTAGCACAAGAAACGGTGCTATAAATCAAACTACACACTAATCTCAAATGGTCATTAATCGTCCATCGTTTAAATGACCCCGATTAGGGATAATTTTCGATTATAATATTCAATGTTCACTTAATAGGTGTTTCCTTACCAAGACTGGTCTTGATACCCTATTTTGAATATTCCAAGAATCGAATGGACTCATTATTTAATTCTAAACCACAATTAAATAGCCAATGGAGTGATTTAAATCGCATGAAAAATTTAATTACTCCAAACTGAATGGTTCATTATAGTGCTTTACATTAAAATTGTCCAAAATTAATTAAAACACTAAAATAAGGAAATCAAAGCAAATCTCCAATGTGCCTGATTCCCATTGCCTCAACGTGCTTGTTGTGCTTCACTTGAAGCAAAGGTTTAGTCAGTGGATAGACTGCATTGTCATCCGTTCTAACTTTACAAATTCTGATTTCACCTTCTTATTTCCATTCCCGAATCATGTGAAACCGCCGCTTGACATGTTTGACTTTTTGATGTTCTCTTGGCTTTCTAGCCTGAGCAATAGCTCCATTGTTGTCATAATAAAGGTCTATTGGTCCCTCGATGGAGGGTACAACACCAAGTTCACCAATGAACTTGCGAATCCAAACTGCCTCCTTAGCTGCTAAGTATTCGGCTTCAGTTGTAGAATCTGCAGTTGTGCTTTGCATAGCACTCTTCCAACTAAACGCTCCTCCATTGAGACAGAATATGTATCCAGATTGAGACTTGAAGTCGTCTCCGTCTGTCTGGAAGCTTGCGTCGGTATAACCCTCAACAACTAATTCATCTCTGCCACCATAGACCAAGAATTTATCCTTGTTCCTTTTCAGGTACTTTAGGATATTCTTGGCCGCAGTCCAATGCGCCTCTCCTGGGTTTTATTGGTATCGGCTCGTAGCGCTCAAGGCATACGATACATCTGGCCTAGTGCATATCATGGCATACATGATCGATCCAATAAGCGAATCATATGGAATCTGATTCATCCTTTCTTGTTCATCAGGTGTCTTTAGACACTGATTCTTGCTTAGGGTTATGCCATGCGACATGGGTAGGTGGCCTCTCTTGGCTCCTTCCATGCCGAATCGAGTTAGTACCTTATCAATATAAGTACTTTGACTCAATCCTATCATCCTTTTCGATCTATCCCTATAGATCTTGATGCCTAGTATGTACTGAGCCTCTCCCAACTCTTTCATTGAAAAACATTTTCCGAGCCAAGCCTTTACAGACTCTAATAACGGAATACTGTTTCCAATGAGTAATATGTCATCGACATATAAGACTAGGAAGGCGATGTCACTCTCACTGACCTTCTTGTAAACACAAGATTCATTTAGATTCTTGATAAAACTAAACTTACTGATGGCTTCATCGATCGCACATTCCAACTTCTGCTTGCTTGCTTTAATCCATTAATGGACTTCTTAAGCTTGCATACCTTTCCAGCGTTGTTTTGGTCTACAAAACGTTCAGGCTGTGTCATATACACAGTTTCTTCCAAAATACCATTTAGGAAGGCTGTTTTGACGTTCATCTGCCATATTTCATAGTTGTAATATGTAGCAATCGCTAGGAGGATCTGAACGGATTTAAGCATTGCGGCTGGAGAAAAGGTTTCATCGTAATCAATACCATGAACTTGTCTATAACCTTTTGCTACCAATCTAGGTTTTTAAATGAATACATTCCCATCTTTGTCGGTTTTCAACTTGAAAATCCACTTACATCCGATAGGTGTGTAACCTTCGGGTACGTCAACCAAATCCCTGACTAGATTTTCAAACATGGAATCCATTTCAAATCTCATGGCCTCTTGCCATTTAGCAGAGTCGGTTCAACTTTGCATATTTTGATCACTTAGATCACAAGAGTCGGTGCTTGCCATCGCTTGCTTGTAGGTTGCCGGTTCATCTCCATCCATGATCAGGATGTCCTAATTCTCGGTTAATACTAAACCAAGATATCTATCAGGTTGAGATCTCGGCCTTTGAGACCTACGTAGGGTAATAGACTGAGCATTTACATTGTCGGTTCGACTTTGCATATTTTGATCACTTTGACTTTTGTCAACAGATGCTGTTTGAGCACTTTGACTGTCATTCTGACTTTGTTGCTCATCCTCACGAACTTTGTCGAGTTCGATTTTCCTCCCACTTATCATTTTGAAAAGGTGTTCCTTCTATAAAAAAACACCATCGCGAGTAACAAACACTTTGTTCTCCGATTCGTTGTAGAATTAATACCCTTTAGTTTCTTTTTGGTAGCCCACAAAGTAAACCTTATCAGATTTGGGATGAAGTTTGTCAGATTTCAATTTGTTGACATATGCTTCGCATCCCCATATCTTTAGAAAAGACAACCTCGGAGGTTTTTTTGTCCAAAACTCATATGGAGTCTTTTTAACAGCTTTCGATGGAGCACGGTTCAGTGTTAGTGCTGTAGTTAAAAGTGCGTGTCCCCAGAAAGAGATAGGAAGATCACTAAGACCCATGGTTGATCGTACCATGTCTAATAAGGTTCGATTTCTCCGTTCGGATACTCTGTTCCATTGTAGAGTTCTCGGAGGTGTTAGTTTTGAAAGTATGCCATGATCTTTCCGATGATCATCGAATTCTTAGCTCAAGTATTCACTACCTCGATCCGATCGAAGGGCTTTGATTTTCTTGCCAAGCTGATTTTCCACTTCACTCTGAAATTCTTTGAACTTGTCAAACGATTCAGAGTTATGCGACATGAGGTAGACATAACCATATCTACTATAATCGTCTGTGAAGGTGATGAAATATCGATGTCCATTTCTTGTGGCGGAGCTCATTGGTCCACATACATCGGTATGTATTAGGCCCAATAAGTCACCGGCCCTTTCTCCCAACTTGGAGAATGGCTGCTTAATCATCTTGCCTAATAAACATCCTTCGCAATTCTCAATAGATTCTAAATCGAAATAGTCAAGAACGCCTTCTTGTAGAAGCTTCTTGATGCGTTTGATGTTAATGTGGCCAAGACGACAATGCCACAAGTAAGTTAGATTTGACTCCATGGTCTTAGCTCTTTTGGTGGTATTATTCACATTATAAACTTGTTTGTCTAAAGAAAGCACATAAAGACCATTTTCAGAATATGCAATACCATATAAAACATTATCGAGATAAAACGAACATTCATTGTCTTTTACTCGGAATTCAAAACCTTTAGCGTCCAACGCCGAAATTGAAATAATGTTTTTGGTAATGTTGGGAACATAGTAACAACTTTCAAGTTCCAAAACAAGCCCAGAGGGCAAAGACAAACTCAGAGTTCCTACGGATACGGCTGAAATTCTGGCTCTATTGCCGACCCGAAGTTCAACCTCTCCCTTCGCTAGCTTCCTAACGTTCCTTAGACCCTGAGAATTGGAACAAAGGTGTGAGCCACATCCGGTATCTAATAACCATGATGTTGAGCTAGTGAAGTTTAAGTCTATAACGAATATACCTGATTCAGAAGCAACGATTCCGTTCTTCTTATCTTCCTTGAATTTGAGGCAATCTCTCTTCCAATGTCCCTTCTTCTTACAATAGAAGCATTCGGAATCAGATTTAGAAGATGCTACATTCTTTTCCTTGTTGTCCTTGGTAGCTTTCGGCTTGGGCGGAAAGTTCTTCTTACCTTTCCCCTTTAAGCCTTTCTTCTTTTTGCCCGTGCGTTTGAACGGCTTGCCCTTTTTGATCATGAGCATATCATGTTTTCGCTCATCCTTGAGCGTTTGCTCGGCTTGCTTCAACGTACAATGAAGCTCAGTGGGGGTTTTCATCATGCTATGCATATTATAGTTCATCTTGAACTGATCACAGCCTTTGTGCAACGAGTGGAGAATGATGTCAATTGTCATCTCGGTTGAATACCCTACATCAAGCCTTCCCATGTTCTCAAATAATCTTATCATCTTGAATACATGTGGGCTGACTGACTCTCCTCTCTTGAGCTTGCTCTCAAGGATCTGTCTGTGGGTTTCAAACCTCTCAGTTCGGGCCTGCTCTTGGAACATATTCTGCATCTCAAAAATGATCTCAAAAGTCGGTTTGGTGCGCATGCCAACCACCATGCTAGGCCATATGCCCCTAGAACTCGGTTTGCTTGGGGCATTCCGATGCTAGGGGTATTTTGGTCTGTGTTGATTTATTATTATTTTCACGTCTCGTCTTTTACTATTTTCGAGTCGACTTCCGACGCTCTATTTCGACGCTCCAAGCTCGAATTTCCGACGTCTAAATATTAATTACTCGATCGACTTATTAATTAATTCGTCGCTTCAGCTCGTTAGTTGCTTGGGTGTGACCCAAAGGGTTCAGTCAAGATTAAGCTGTAATATTAATTATGCATTAATATTACTGATCGAAAGCGGCCTCCACCCAGGCATTCCGATCACTTGACCTCACTGAAAAATTAGATTTCTAATAATTCCGAACCCCTTATCGGAATAATACACTTGTTCGAAGGACACTATTCCTTTCACAATGTTCTTATCCGTATGAACTTTTCACATCTTGACATCTCCTTTGCCACTAATCTCTCGAATGAGTATTTACTTCCTCTCAACATGTTTGAATTTGAAGTGTGACCTTGGCTCCTTTGATTGAGCAATGGTGTCATTGTTGTCACAATACAATTCAATTCCTTTTTGAGCACTTGGTACAATGTCCAGCCCTATGAGGAACTTCTTTATCCAAACTGCTTCTTTAGATGCTTCAACTAAAGCCAAATACTCTGATTTCGTCGTAGAGTCTGCGACAGTGCTTTGCTTCGAACTCTTCCAGCTTATTGCTCCTACATTCAGACAGAAAATGTACCCTGACTGGGATTTGAAATCATCACTGTCTATTTGGAAACTCGCATCCTTATATCCCTTGACTACCAACTCATCCTCGCCACCATATACTAGAAACATTCCTTTAGTCCTTCTCAAGTACTTAAGGATGTTATTGGCAGCTGTCCAATGTGCTTCACCTGGATTTGCCTGACATCTGCTACACATGCTTAGAGAATATGCAAAATCCGGCCTTATACATATCATGGCATACATGATTGACCCTATTTAAAAAGCATAAGGTTTATCAACAATACGTCTCATCTCTTCTGGTGTTTTAGGGCACTGAGATTTACTGAGCGTAATGCCAAGAGACATGGGGAGAAATCCTCTCTTAGAGTGTTTCATCGAAAACCTGTTAAAAACCTTATCAATATAAATCTCTTGACTTTGTCCAATCATCCTTCGAGACTTGTCTCGATGGATCTTGATTCCCAAAATGTACTCGGCGTTACCCAAGTATTTCATGGAGAAACAACTCTTCAAACATTCCTTGAATGACTCAAGCATTGGTATGTCATTCTCCATGAGTAGTATGTCATCTACATACAAGACTAAGAAAACTACGCTGCTCCCACTAGATTTATTATATACACAAGGTTCTTCTTCACTCTTGAGAAAATCAAACTGTTTGATCGTCTCATCAAAACGAAGGTTCAAACAACTTGATGCTTGCTTCAATCCATAAAGAATTTTCTAGATCTTCAAAACACTCAGGTTGTGTCATATACACTTCCCCCATCAAGAAACCATTTAAGAAGGAGGTTTTGACATCTATCTGGGACGCGGGTTAAACTTAGGTTGTTAATTACTAAGATTCCCCGATCAAAACCAAATTTATAAAACCAAACCCAACCCTAGGTATAGGGGTAAGTCCAGGTCGAACCAAAGGGAATCCGGTATTTGCTAAGGTCACAAGATAAGCTATTCCGAAGTCTTAAACAATAGGGTTTGTCTAAGCTATACTATCAAATCGACACAATCAAAACTAACAAATAGAATTCAAATATCAAAGCACTAGGGAAAATAAAATCCACATGCATTCATGATAAATTTGCTAATTTGTCGGGAATTTGATCAATCAAGCAATGAGAGAGAAAACGATATTTGCAATCAAAATCACTCAGAGAGCTATTTTCTAGGATCAAGCTAGATGTCTCTACAAATGACTTCAATGAAAAATCGCAAAATAAGATCAATCGATAATAATAGCTTCCAAATCAATTTTTCGTATCATTGAAAACTACTATGCAATCTAACTTGATAATCAAGGTTAGCTACTCCTCTTTAAATCAAACACATGCACAAATTTCATCAACTAATTTGATCACATCATCAAATTAATCCCAAACCTCAAATTAGCTATAGATTATCACTCATACATGCTTCACCACTTCTCTAGCAAAGAAACTACTCACTACACGTTATATTGTAAAATTGAAAAGCATAGCAAAAGTAATCATCAATTCCATCATCAACATTGTAATCCAAATATCAACAATCAAATCAAACAAACAACATAAATTCAACAATATATCAAGAATCAAACAGAAAATTGCATTGAGAAGAAAAGAATTCTTACAAAACTTTGATCAATATCAAAGAAGAATGAAGATCAAAATGTAGTAATCATCAATTACCAAGTTTCTCTCTCTAAAATCTAAGAACAAAGTCTTTAAAATGTTGAGCTTCTCTCTTTAAAATTCTAATCAAAATCTAATTCTAAATCAATTCTCTAATAATTCTCTAATGATTCTCTCTCTAGAAATGAAGGAATACTATATATAGTAAAACTAACTAAGGAGAAGTTAGTTAGACGTCCAAAAAGAACCCTAAAGGGCGCGACCTCTCCTCTCAATGCGCGGCCGCAACAAAATGGGTACGGAACATGGGGAAGGAGGTTGCGCGACCGCTCCTGCCACCTGCGTGGCCGCGCCACAGCCTTGCGCGACCGCTCCTCCCTCCTGCGCGCCCGCGCATGGGAGCAGGGGAGTTCTCTTTCGAGCGCTTGTTAATGCTACCGTGCGCTCCACATGATACACGTTGGGGGAGGCAGTCACTAGAGGCCTTCACGGTGGGTTCAACACCGATTTTTATGTCCACACAGCATGAGAGCACGGCCTTGAAGACTTGGCTTTTGCGCTCCATTACTTTTGAGCTTCAAAGGGAAGAACCAGCTGGCATCCTAAGCTTTGTACACCCCGAGAAAACGCCAATGAGCTTCTCGAACATCACCAATCTCCTAATAACAAAGAGAAGCAAACAAGTAAAGAAGAAAAGTCAAAATAAACTAAAAAATGCAAGAAAATGAGAAAACAACTAAGGAAAACACAAACTAGAGAATTTACAAGGAAAACTAAAGAAATAGAGATAAAAGAGACATAAAAATAATGAAAATTCATCCCAAAAAAGGCTAAATGAGTGCCATTAATGACACTCATCAAACTTCTCCAAGCTAGACTTTTGCTCGTCCTCGAGCAAAACAAAAGCATGAAGAAATAGGAAGAAAAATTTATTCAAACCAAGAAAAGGGAAGAAAAAGTAAAGATTGTACACTAAGATTCACTTTTGTAGGAAACACAGTTATTTTGGGTGTTTTTGTCCCTCGGGAGAGTTACAGCTCAAAGATTAGTCTCGCGTGGTCCGTGCTTGCAAAACATGGAGACTCCGGTTGGTAGGAGCTCCGCCTCCGACGATCAAGTTAGAACGTGTAGGAGAATGTAAAGAGTGCGGAAAAGTAAAAGTAAGATCTTCTCGGATTCCGAGATCAAGTGTTTTCTCTGATGTAAGAGAATGTAGGGTAGACTGTAATAAATTGTATATGTCCCCAAAATGGGATCCCCTAATTATGTCACTCTAACCTAATTCCGATGGGCTGCGCTGAATCACGACTTTCTTGGGATTTGGGCCCTGAATTCCGTCTTTTTTCCTGAAGTCTGGGAACGCCACGTGTCAAATGGCCCACATGGCTTAGGTAAAAATTACCCAAAACATTTGCCTCTCACATATGTGACGTGGCACGCCACGTGGCATCTGTGACACATGTCACTTTGCTACTAGTTGGATTTTAATTGTGAATTTTAACTTTTCACATTACGGGGAAATTACGAAAATGCCCCTGTATTTACCCCTCTATAAATATAGGTTTTACCACTCTCTTTTTGGACGTTTCCAAAAAGCTTTTAGAGAGAGAAAGTCAAGGAGTTCTAGAGAGAGAAACTCTGACCACCGTCTGTGTTAAACACAAGCAACCGCTTGTGCTATTTACAAGCAAAATCACTTTCAACCCGCTTGCTACAACCGGTCAACGCTTGACCCTTTTCATAGTTAGATTTTAAGGTACCGTCTCTACCCCTTTTAGCTCATTCTTGATTTTTCCATTTGTATACTTTCATTTAATAAATGGATTCATCACCAACACACACGGCACAGCCTAGGTCAGTAGTCAGCCGGTCTCCTCGTACGGCTGAGTCTAAGACTGGGGGTGTCGGCTCTAGGTGCTTGGAGCAATTTTGTACATCCCCCAAACCAACTGTCTCTGTGTCTGTGCAAGACACAATGGATAGAACCAAACAAACAGCCACCAGACGATGAAGAAGAGACGATACATTGGAAGTACCATCTAACAAAGTGACCCCGATTGAGGGGGAAGACATGCAAGTTGACTCGGGGGAATAATCCCCGTTTGGGATCCCCAAGACCCCAAGTGACGGGATTTTGTAAGAGACTGAGGGTAGAGACGGTGAGGAGGCCATCTCCAATGCTGGACTTGAAGAAGCTGATCCCGAAGATAGAGACGGGGAGGGAACCGCGTCTACCTTGGGGTCAGACGGTGAAGAAGTCTCTCAGGAGAGAGACGGAGGAAGCACCGATTTAGGGTCTACCTCTAAGGATTGTAGCGATGCCCCCCTATCCCCGCTTGAGGATAGTGAAGTGGAGGAATGAGAGAATTGGAGTGAAAAGGCAGATCCCTTAAAACTTTACGTCTCTGCTAAAGAGAGAATGAGTATGGAGAAGGAACTTGGAAACTTTACACTTAAAAGGCCCCTTGGTGAAGGGTATGGGATCCGGGTGCCGCCTGAGTTGGGCAACATTACCTGGAAGGATGACTAAGAAAATGCCAACAGTTACTTCCGGTGCTATGAGGCGGCATTTTTGGCCAGTTTTCGGTTCCCCTTGCATGATGCTGTAAAGGCCATCTTGCGAGGGTATGCGACTTGGGTGTCTTGCAGTTGTCCCTAAATTCCTGGGTTAACATTTTTGGGTATGTCGCCGCCTTTGAGATGCAGGGCTTGCACCCTGGCTGGGAGGCATTTGCTCACATGCACTATCTTAGCTGGAACCCAGGCGGCTAGAGGGCGTGGTATACTTTGACCACCTACCCCAGTACCAGGTGACTTTAGACAAACCGTCTAAGTGGGATAACTGGAAGCACCGATTGTATCTTGTTTTTGCCCCTACCCGGCGTGAGAACTATGAGTTCCGCCGATATAATAAAAAACTCGACCTTTTGGGTCAAAAATGTAAGTTCCCCGCTATCCCGGATGAGGACTATAAAAAAATCATAGAGGTGGGATTCTTTGAGCTCACAAAAGACACCCTCTCAATCGGGGAACTAATAAGTATCCCAAAAAACTGGATTCCAAAACACGAGTGGTTGAGTGATGAGGCGTTCTTGTCCGCTTGCGAGCTAAGTATAATGTTTACAAAGTGTAGGTCTATTGTGCATCCGGCAACTTGCCGTTTCTATTGTTTCTTTGACCATCTTTGTTATTCTATTGAATTGTCTGTTTGTCTTTTGCAGAAGATGCTTTGAGGATGCTCCCAGATGACAAGATCCCCAGGCGGTCAGCTGCAGTGATCCGCAAAAATAAGGCGGAAAAACAAAGGGCGAGAATTGCCGCCAAGGGTCAGGTATTCACCATTTGACCTGTTTACTTTGAGTTTCATTTTAATCTTCTACCATAAGTGGATCATTGTCGGCTGTATACTTATTGTACCGTTTATCTTGTAGGACGTTCCTCGATCCTTTCAAAAGCTCATCAAGCGAAAGCCGGATGAGCCAGCCGACAGTTCCACCAAATCTTGGTTGTGATGCAGATTCCCCCCCAGTGGCCGGATGTGTAGCAGTACGCCAAGTCCATGCTTGGGGCCATCCCAAAGAAGGAAAAGGACGCCATCCCAGGAATTGAGACGTTCAATCTTGATTGAATCATGGCCCTCTTGTCGGAGGTTTGACCCTTCAAATCAAATTTCATCATGTATTTTCCCGTTTGGGTTCTTAACACTCCGGTTGTGACCATAGGCTATGCTGAGGGTGGATGGGATGAAGAGACCATGGCAGCGCAAGCAGACTGAGGTAAACCGAGCCAATAAAGCTACACAAGACTCCGCAGACGCTCGCTATTCAAATACAAGAAATGGACTTGAGCCTAACGCATTTGAACTGAAACAGGCGGAAAACATCAAGCGCTTGACGACTGAGCTGGAGACTGTCAAGAAAAAGGCCTCTGACTTTGAGGTGGAACCCCTGAAAAATGCTCTGTCGGACCTTAAGGCGCTTAAGACGGTTGACGAGAACACATATCTCCACGTGGATGTCAACCACTTGAAGAATGAGATGGCCCAAGCTCAAGCAAACTTAAAGGTGACCCTAGAGGCCGAGCAGGACCGGATCGTTGAAGAGAACGAGTCTGACTGCACGAACCACATGAAGCTTGCATAGGACACTTTATGCCCGGGGCAGGAGTATGGTCTCTGGGCCTTGGCTTATTAGTATGCTGATGAAGTCATTAACGCCAAGGCTGAGGGTAAACCAGACTCGGGGACATTCCATGCTTGGGTGAACTGGGAGGTCGAAGAGGATCCAGCTCAAGCTGTAGGCGGAGGTGAGAAAGAGCAGAAATAAGAAGATGCTCAAGTGAACTCTACTCAACCGCCGCCTGAACAGATAGAAGAGGAGGTCCCGACTGCGGCCAGAATTAAGTTTTTTTGTTAAATTTGGCTTAAAGCCGTCTGCTTTTCCGGCTTGCGTGCCGAGTATTTAGATTTATTGAATTTACAATTTATGCTTTTTCCCCGAATGGGTATCCGGCTAACATTTTCTCCCGGTTAATTTAACCGGGGTTTATCTAAGAAAGTGCCGACTGAGTCGGCTTTGATTCCATTTGTTTTTTAATATTGCTTTAATTTTTGCATTTGCATTTGAATTTTGCATGTATACATATATACTTGAGTTTTTTCTTAACACTTTGAGAGCATGTGGTAGATAACAAACCGGCTTTACTTGCTCCTGGGCGGCTGTGTGGTTGGTTTCAGTACTTTGCTGATTGATTGACTTGAGAACTTTTGATACTTTAAGGAGTATGAGGGGTTCTCAAGTCAATCAATCACAGTAGTGATTGCCCCAAACCAAGTATACAGCCGTCCAAACACACAAGTGAACCTCCGTTTAGCCTAGGCGGTGAAATAGTAGCTTTCTTCTACTCCGCCTGGTAAACGCCTGCAGTGAAAAGGCAGGTCCCTTTTGTCCCATTTGGGGGACTCGCATAATTTCAAAAAAAAAAATCTAAGTTAGAACTTCGGCCGGTAACCGGCTGATGTCCTTGGACATACGGTTTTAGGTGACTTAGTCGTTCTTTAGATTATTCTGATCAGACGGCTATAAGTTGACCAATTAGGTCGTTCAATTTTTGCAATCTGTATGAGTTGGTAGAGCACTTTGTAACCGGATGGGAGATACTCTCTGCGGAAATTTCACCCGGATAGGCGTCGTCGGACGCCATACTCATGTTGGAGCAGACGAATTTATAAAATAAGTATCATGCGGCCGTTGGCCTTATGGTTTTGAACATTAATTTAGCCACTAAGTTTTTAACTTAGTTTAATTTTAGCATTGTGACAGTCGACCGTCTGTGCATTGCACGGGAAGTATCTTAATCATTGCGCATGTCTACAAGGATTCGACCAACCAGCTGGTTGGCGACCTTACATTCAATGACAACCGGGTCGTCATGCGGTCGGCGGACGTTGCCCCGATCCTTCTCAATGATGAGGACGTCAGGGAAAGTAACACTATCAGACGCCTGCCCATCATCAACAGAATGGATTATCTTCTTCAGATGATCCTTGGTGCCCTGAATGGTCGGGCCACCACTTGCGAATCCGCCTGCTATGGTGTAGACCGGCTCCTTGTAAGTATCCGAACTACTAGCAGGGTGAACAGTCTTGGACTGAAAGTAATGGTGTCCTTCGAACAAGTGTATTATTCTGATAGCGGGTTCAGAATTATTAGAAAGCTAATATATTCAGTAAGGTCAAGTGATCAGAATGCCTGGGTGGAGGCCGCTTCCGATCAGTAATATTAATATAATTAGTATTACAGCTTAATCTTGACTGAACCCTTCGGGTCACACCCAAGCAAATATATGCGAACCAACTCGACGAATTAATTCGGAAGAAATTAATTCGTCGCCTGAGTGTTAAATATTTAGACGTCGGTAATTCGAGCTTAGAGCGTCGAAACCGATCGTCGGAAGTCGAGTCTAAAATGATAAAAGACGAGACGCGCAAAATAATAATAAATCGACCATATTTCCGAAAATACCCCCAGCATCGGTGTGCCCCGAGCATCCGAATGCTAGGGGAAAGACGAGCTAGCACACCGTGCTAGCAGCCTCGGCTAGCCGCGGCTAGGCACAGCAGCAGCCGCGCCGTGCCACGGCAGCAGCTGCAGCCGCACCAAACCGCAGCAGCAGCCGCACAGCAGCAGCTGGTGCGGGCTGGGCTCGGGCCAGGTGCGGGCTGGCTGCGGGCCACGTGCGGGCTGGTTAGGGCCGGGCTCGGGCTTGGCTCGTGACTTGGCTCGGGCCATAGGGCCATAAATAAGGGGAAGCTTGGAATATGGGAGTAAGTGGGAGAGGACATGTGGCACAAGGAGAGTATTGAGTGGGGAGCAAGTATGGTCCCCTACTCTCCATGTGGTCCTCACCAACCCATCTCACATGGTAATGCCACTTGTAGATTTATTATTAGTTTGCAATTTTAATTTAATTTAGCTTTAAATTAATTTGTGGAATTTCATGATCCCACATTGATGGGATAGAAATTCCCACTCATACTTTCTTCTATAAATACCAAGCTTGGGATTTGGAGTAAAGTGCTTGAGTGGGAGTTAGAAAGAGCATTCCATAATTTTGGGAAAACTCTTAAACTCACATAACACTCGGGTTTGGGCCGGACCTTGCTAACCCCAAGGTAGTAGACCTTAAAGTTGTGTTCGCCCATTTGTGGGTGGATACCGTCGGAGGCGCGGCGCTTGACGTGCTAGTAGCTTTCAAGTAAAAGCCCCGGGTTTTGGGCGAAGCTCGCTTCGAGGGTAAGATTCGTTATCTTTTCTTTGTGAATATTTATTTATGCTTTGTGATTTTAATTATTGCGAGTGGTTCCTTGGGAGGGGTTGTTTCCGCGGTGAGTCGGAATCACCAAACCCCAACAGCGGTATCGGAGCCCCGCTCGTTTATTTTTATAATCATGTTTTTCAAGGTTTATTTTTGGCTTAATTTTCTGGTTTATGTTGCTAATTAGATTAGTAGCTCGGTTTTATTTATTTAATCCCGTTTTTAATGTCGAATTTGGCCCAGAACCCAGATTTTCGCCCATGACTAGTGAATTTTGGGTGGAAAACGTGTTCTGGAAATGGTTTTCTCCCTTTGGGCCTGTGATTTTAGCCAAATTCTGACCAAAAATGCCTTTTTCGAGGGGTTTTTCGTTTTTGACGAAAAATTTTAAGTCTTTTCTAACCTTGAAATCAATGGCATAAATTGTTGATTATATGGTTGATTATCTGCATAATTTTCTGCACTTTTATGTCCCCTTAAAGCACACTTGGTAGTATTTGATGCTTAAAGGTTGATTTATTTTCACATAATTGCAAACTAATTGCCTTTTAGTGTGAAAATATTATTTTTTTGGCTTCCTAAGTGTTAAAGATTCAATCTTTATTTTTAATAAGTGATTGAAACTTTGAAAACCACTAAATTCCATGTTATTTTGAGTTGAAATTTGTTGTTTTAATCATTTTGAGTTGATTAGAAACATAAAGTTTCGATTGTTGTGATAGAAATTTGGTTATCTTCATGTTGGAAAATATAATTTTCAAGGATTCACAAATTTTAGATGTTGGAATTTTCATTTGAACATTAAAGTTCATATTTTTTTTCCAACTTCCCTTTACTTTGTCAAATTCTCATGTTTAATTTAAAATGATTAAATTGAAAGTAAGAAATTGCCTCAATTTTATTTTGCACCAAGCTAAACCAATTTAATTAAAGATGGTTCTTGGAATTATTTTGGTTATTGCACTTTGAAAATTTTATTAAGTTAGACTTGTTTAAAATTTTATTTTGATCACTAAATTAGTTCTAAAATTAATTTAGAATTAATTAATTTTGTCTCGCGGAATTGGGATCAAATCCCAAGGTAGTGGCACGCAAAACGAGGCAATGCACCACCATGGCGAGCCGGGCTGCTATGTGGCTGCCATGGTGGTAGCGCCGCCTCGATGGTGGGCCACACGCGCGGCAGCAGCCACGCACAGCAGCAGCTCACGCGCAGTTGTGCTGTGGCAGCGGCTTGCGGCCGTGTGCCGTGGGCCGTATGTTCGTGGTTTTGGCGTGTGCGTATGCTTGGTGCGGTGAGGTGTCTAGCCGTAGTAGGCTTGACTTTAATTATTTTGCCGTTTATTTATTTTAATTAATTTTGTTCATTTTTAATTAAAATTTTGGGAGGCTAGGCCTCGGGTTTTTGAGCGGCATTGGCAAAATTTCATTTTGACAAGTTTGGGTGCTACCGACTTAATTAATTGGATTAATTAAGGAAATGCGGAATTTAGTGGGAGCTTCAATTATTAATGACGTAATTTTTAAAATCGGTTAAACAACTTTGACTAGTTTAATTAGGCGTGTTAATCGGATTAACCACCTAGATTAGTTACTAGTGCGCGCGTTGTTTGAAAGCATTTTACTTGTTAATTTTGTAAATTGCATGGGCCATTCACAAATAGTGAATGGATGAAAGGAATATATATATTCTCTCTCTCTCACAGGTTTTATGAAATGGCAACTAGTAGGACCCGACTAGGATAGAAAATACAAACTACGTGCCGTTATGTATTTTTGTAAATCTAAATACGGTCTACGCACCGTTAAGTATTTTTGTCCTTAAATATTTAGATTATTCCTAGTTATAGACACTAGTTTTTGCATAGTTTGGTTAAGTCTTGAAGACGGCGTATCTTGGAAGACAAAGCCTTGAAATGCAAATGAAGACCTTTTGAAGATATGAAGATTTCAAGGGGTCATGCTAGTTGCCAATATGCATTTATTATTTCGCTTTATATTTTATGGTTATATATATGTGTGTGAAATATTCATTAGATGCATGTTTAGGTTTTCTTGATGTTGCGATGATTAGTTAAGTTCACTTAAATCAACCAACATAGAAATCCTAAGTCCCTAATAATATTGAGTAAAACTTGCCTTTCCAAAACAACACTTACTAACCGGACGATGGTGATGGTAGGCTACGTCAAAGCGAGGTGCCATCACTCCTCTAAGGGGCATAAGGCACACCGGGTGTGCACGTTGGTTTTGGTTTAACTCATCGGTATGAGTGAGGAGTCCTCACATACCGTGGCAAAAGAGATACATCGTCAAAGATGCATTAGATGCGACAATTGTCTAACCAAGAGTGGCTTAGAGTCATTAGCAAGGCAATGCTTACCGAGAAGATTGAGTGTTTAAGACAAGCCAAAGCATGCTTAACCACTCTTTGTTTCTTCGGATCTTGGAATCGCCTTATTTTCACCAAATAGGGACAATTTTTACGTGTAAATAAGACGTTAAATAAGTATTGAAAATTTGCATGAATAAAATTCAATCTTATTTAAGTAATTTTTTGAATGATTTTTCATTAAAATTCTTTCAATTGTAGAATCATGTCTTCAACCTCAAACAACCAGTTTTCATTACGCTCAATTCTCGACAAGGAGAAGTTGAGTGGTACCAATTTCCTTGATTGGCAAAGGAATTTGCGCATCGTTCTTATGCAAGAACAGAAAGAGTATGTCCTTGATGAGGAAATGCTTGAGGCTCCCAATGAGGAGGTAACTCAAGCGGCCCTTAACCGATGGCAAGTGGCCGATCGGGATGTCAAGTGCGTAATGCTAGCCACTATGTCTCCTGAACTTCAGAGAACTTTCTTCGAGAAGCAATCGGCCTATGAGATCATTTCTGAGTTACAGAATATGTTTCAAGAACATGCTCGAACTGAAAGGTTTGAAACCCACAGGCAAATCCTTGAGACTAAGCTCAAGAAAGGAGAGCCAGTCAGCCCACATGTGCTCAAAATGATTGGATTATTTGAGAACATGGGAAGGCTATTGACATTATTCTCCATTCCCTTCATAAAGGCTATGACCAGTTCAAAATGAACTACAACATGCATAGCATGGAGAAAACCCTCACCGAGCTTCATGGGATGTTGAAGCAATCTGAGCAGACGCTCAAGGATGAGGGAAAGCATGATATGCTCATGATTAAGAAGGGTAAGCCGTTTAAAAGGGCAGGCAAAAAGAAGAAGGGCTTCAAGGGCAAAGGGAAGAAGAACTTTCCGCCTAAGACGAAAGCTGCCAAAGACAACAAAGAGAAAAAGGTAGCATCTTCTAAGTCTGATTCTGAATGCTTCTATTGCAAGAAGAAGGGACATTAGAAGAGAGACTGCCTCAAATTCAAGGAAGATAAGAAGAACGGAACAATTGCTTCTACATCAGGTATTTACGTTATAGACTTTAACTTCACTAGCTCGGCTTCATGGGTATTAGATACCGGATGTGGCTCACACCTTTGTTCCAAATCACAGGCACTAAGGAACACTAGGAAGCTAGCGAAGGGAGAGATCGAGCTCCGAGTAGGAAATGGAGCAAGGATTGGTGCTATTTCTGTAGGATCTCTCAGTTTGTCTTTGCCCACGGGGCTAGTTTTGGAACTTGACAATGTTTATTGTCATCCCAACATTACCAAAAACATCATTTCAATTTCGGCGTTGGACGCCAAAGGTTTTTGTTTAGGGTATTTTTACCCATGACAAGTGGACCAATGAGGAGGTGCTACGTGTCAGAGGCTGGCAGGTCATCTTTGGCCAATCTCCAACTGACACGTGGCCCCTCCAGATACTTCCTTCGAATTGCGGCCTTCAAGGGCCCAATCCCCCAAAATCCGCTATTTGGCGGCGCAGCCCATCAGTCCTAGGTCAGAATGACCTAGGAAGGGGCACTTTTCCCCATGACCCTATAAAGAGGGAGATATTACATCCTACTTTCTCTCTCATCAGAGAATACCTGAGCTTGGAATCCAAGCAGATCCCCACCTAAATTTCCGCACTTTTTATTCTCCTTCAAGTTACTAACTTGAGCGTTGGAGGCGGAGCACCACCCAACCGGTGTCTCCGTTGTTTTTGCAGGTACTGAGTCAGCAGGACCAGTCTTCGAGTTGTAACTCTCCCAAGGGACAAAAACACCCAAAACATTTGGCACCGTCTGTGGGGAGAGTACCTCAAGATGGTTCAAAATTCTGTACCAATTCTCAATTCTACCTCTCTACGTCTGGTTACTCAGACGGGTAACCAAGAGGACTTGCAACCGGTTATTCAACCGGAAGGGTTTGAAATCCCTCAGCCTCCGCCTCAGCCTCAGGCAGAGGTATTCACTGAGGAGGAGGAAGAAGAAGAAGACAATGATGTGGAGACCTACATAACCAAGGATGGCTCCCTCATCTCTAAGTCCATTCGCTCCAGAGATCAACTGGAGCGAAATATAGACCAGGCGGGTCCAAGCAGCCGGCCCACTGGGAGGTCAGACGGGGCAACCCGGAAGACCAGAGGAGAAGCTCCAGTCACCCGGAATGAGCTCATGAAATTCATGAACTCCTTCAAGGGTGAAATCAAGGAGATGATCAACAACAAGGCAGGCTCTACCAAGAGTCCGCCGGCTAAAAAGACTCCCAATGATGGGAAGAAGAAGAAGCCGGTCAAGGACAGGCAGCCAACTCCTCATCCAAAGGAGAAGGCAGTTGCAAAACTTGACTAGTCCAAGATTCAGATGCCCCGGCGACCCCAGCCGGAGGCCAAAAAGACGTCTACCTTCAATGCTAGAGAAGTCATCGATCGAAGGAGGCAGCAACAGTCTGAGTCAGCTTCTACCTCAAGCTTTCCAGACAGCTTCAAGCAAGCTTCTACAAGGAATTCTATGTCCTTGCATGAGAGTCGAACAGGCGGTAAATCCGTCAACACCGAACCTCAGTTGATGATAGGGTCTATGCCAAACGCACCCCAGGCGCAGTATGGGCAATATGGCCTGCAGTTTATGCAGCCACCCCCATTCGGAGGTCAGGCGGCATATACCAATGTCCAGCCACTGGACTGACAGCTCCGGCTGATGAGGCTAGGCGAACAGCCGTCTGCCTTTGCAGCCAATATAACCGAGGCGGCTCAGCCGGCCAAGGTCAAGAACATTTTGGTTGGTGCTTATGATGGCACCACCAACCTAGAAGACCACCTGATGGCGTATACCAACCTAAAGTGTTTACAAGGTTGGGACGATGCTACCTGGTGCCGCTGCTTTCCGGCTACATTGAAGGGCATTACCCAGCAATGGTTTGGCAACTTGCCAGCCGAATCTATTGACTGTTTCAAGAAGTTAGCCTTCTTGTTTGCCACCAACTTCTCAATGAACATCCCTGCTAAGAAAACAAGTTTAGACTTGAGCACCATTAAGCAGGGAGAGAAAGAAGGGCTACGCTCATATGTCAGACGGTTCAACCTGGTCAGAATTCAAATCCAGGGGCTGTCTGACGAGGTAGCATTTACAGACTTCTTCAAGGGTCTGAGAGACGAGTCGACTTTTAAGTTCGACCTTGTCAGAAAAAGGGCATTTACGCTACAGGCGGCCCTGAGGGAGGCAGAAAGCTATATACAAGCAACCGACCTCTGCACGCCTGGTAGCCAATCGGACTCCAAGAAGTCTGACAAGCAAAAAGAGAGCCGGTCTGCTCAGCCGGCAAAGAAAAAAGAAGAGAGCAAGAAAAGAAAAGAAGTCTGGGCGGTCAGTGATTCTGAGCAGCCGTCCCAGAAGAAGAAAAAAGAGTTTAAACCATACGTTCCCGGGTATGAGTTTAACAAAGACTGCAACTCCATCCTCATGGAGGTAAAGGACCGGCTGTCCATTGAGAAGCCGAATCCAATGAAGATTTCCGTCCAGTCTCGGAACAAAAATAAATATTGCCAGTTCCATGAGGAGGTTGGCCATGACACCAACGACTGCTTCAGTTTACAGCGGACGTTGGACCGTCTGGCTGACAAAGGGCTTCTGAAGTCCTATATTTCTAAGTCCCCAGCCGGGGCAAAGAAGAAGAACAAGGGTCAGTCCTCTAAGGCTACCCCCCAGCCTACTAGTAGTTCGGAAACCGACAGGGATCCGGTCTACACCATAGCAGGTAGTTTCTCTTGTGGTGGCCCTACCATCCGGGGCACCATAAGCCATCTTCGAAAGATGGATACGGATGATGAGGAGCAGGCGTTTGCCAGCTCCACTTTTCCGGATGTCCTCATTACTGAGAAGGACAGGGGCAGTGTCCGCCGCCCGCATGATGACCCGGTTGTTATTGAATGCAAGGTCGCCAACCAGTTAGTTGGGCGCATCCTTATTGACACTAGCAGCTCGTCAGACATCATCAGCCTCCGGTGCTTGCAGAAGCTGAAATACAACTCCGGCAGCATGCATCCGGTCACCCACCCCTTGGTTGGTTTTGGGGGTGGGATGATCTATCCAGCCGGAAGAATTGATTTACCCATCCGGCTGGGTGAGAAGGGCAAGGGACGACATATTGTCGTCAGATTCTTGGTCGTTGAGGAGTTAACCGCCTACAACATCATTCTTGGGAGGCCAACCCTCAACGAAGCCAAGGCGGTAATCATCCCGTCCCTCATGCTCATCAAGTATGAGAGGGATGATGGTTCTGTTGGTTCCCTGAACGGGGATCAGAAGACGGCCCGGGAGTGCTACCTCTCAGCCGTCAAGGATACCGTGGCCTCAGACGGCCAAGGGAAGGAACCAATAGACCTTGACAATGTCAAGGATGCTCCCTCACCCCCACCAGCAGCCGGTAAAAAGAGAAAAGCTGCAGAGCTGGTGGTGGTGAAGAAAGAAAAGAAATAGAAATCACTGACCGGTGAACGGTCAGAGGAGCTCCGTCCCCAACCGGCTGGTGAAAGTATTGATCTTGTTGTGGACGACAGCCGTCCAGAGCGAACTGTTAAGGTTGGGACGGTTGCTAATGCTGTTCTGGGTGCAGACTTGCACCTTCTACTGAAAGAGTTCAAAGATGTGTTTGCCTTTGAAGTGGAAGAGATGCCAGGCATCAACCCGGATCTCGCTGTCCACAAACTCGCCGTGGATCCAAAAATGAAGCCCATCCGGCAAAAGAAGAGGAACCACGGTGAGGAAAGAAGTCAGGCGGCAGCTGCCGAAGTAAAAAAGCTGTTGGATGCCAGTCATTCGGCCTTGTAACTTCCCCGACTGGGTGGCAAACATTGTGCTTGTAAAGAAGCCAAATGGTACCTGGTGGATGTGTGTAGACTACACATATCTCAACAAGGCATGCCCAAAGGATAGTTATCCACTTCCAAAAATTGACAGCTTGGTCGATTCAACAGCCGGACATGCCTTGATGAGTTTTATGGATGCCTATTCCGGCTTCCATCAGATACCTCTGTGGAAAAAAGATCAAGAAAAGACGGCCTTCGTCACTGATCAGGGGTTATTCTGTTATACTATGATGTCGTTTGGCTTGAAGAATGCGGCGGCTACGTTCCAACGGATGATTAATACAGTCTTCATTAATCAAATTGGGAGGAATGTAGAGGCGTACATTGATGACATGATAGTCAAATCCAAGCAGCAGGCGGATCACCTTGCTGATCTCCGAGAATCCTTCACCACACTTAGGCGGCATAAGGTTATGTTAAATCCTAAGAAGTGCGTCTTTGGTGTCGAGTCTGGGAAGTTTCTCGGATTCCTGATTAATCAAAGGGGGATAGAGGCTAACCCTGAGAAGATACAGGCGGTAATTGACATAAAGTCACCCCGCACTGTTAAGGAAGTTCAGAGACTCAACGGTTGCCTGGCCGCCTTGGGGAGATTCCTCAGCCGGTCAGGTGACAAATGCCTTTACTTCTTCCAAGCAATCAGGAAGAAGACTAGATTTGAATGGGGGGATGATGCTGAGGCGGCATTCCAAAAATTGAAAGAACACTTACACTCTTTGCCAAGGCTTGTTAGTCCTTTGCCTAGAGAGAAGTTGTACATGTACCTAGCCGTCTCAGACCATGCTCTCAGTGCCGTTCTCCTTGCTGAACAAGACGGTACTCAGCTCCCGGTATACTTCATTAGCCATGTGTTAAAAAATGCTAAACTCCGGTACCCCATGGTGGAAAAATTTGGTCTTGCTCTATATATGGCCTTCAAAAAGTTGAAGCCATACTTTCTGGCACATCCGGTGGTAATTTACACTGATCAGCCCCTCAAGCGGCCAATGTCCACTCTGGAGTCATCCGGCAGAATGTTGAAATGGGCTATTGAAATGCAAAGTCTTGAAATCTCCTACGAACCAAGGAAAGCAGTGAAAGGTCAGGCGTTTGCCGACTTCATTGTTGAAATGACTCGTCCGGTTCTTCCGGATAATGTTGACCAGGTTTGGAGGGTGTATGTAGATGGGAGCTCTACAAAAAACGGCTGTGGTGCAAGCATTGTTTGTGAATCTCCAGAAGGAGATAGATATGAGATGCATTACGTTTCAAGTTTCAGGCCTCAAATAATGAGGCGGAGTATGAAGCCCTGCTAGCCGGAATTCGCATGTGTAAGGCAGCAGGGGCAACAAAGATTGACGCCCATTCTGATTCTCAGTTGGTTGTTAGCAAGTATGAGGGCACTTATGAAGCGACCCATCCGGCTATGATCAAATATCTTCAGGCTGTCAAATATGAGGCTGGGACACTTGAGGAATTCAGATTGAATCAAGTGCCCCGGTCAGATAACCACCCGGCGGATGCACTGTCAAAATTGGCATCATCCGCCTGCCATGATACGCCTCGGTCAGTGTTTTGGGAAGTTCTTGAAAAAAGAAGTATTTATGAAGAGCCCATTGGAATTCTGGATCGAAGTTCTACTTGGATGGATGGCATCCGGGCGTATCTCGCAAACGGCACGCTCCCTGATTCACCTCAGGAGGCAGCCGTCATGAAAAAGAGAGCAGCAAACTTCGAGTCGAGAAACGGAGAACACTTCAAGGCTGGTTTCCTCAAGCCCTTGTTGAAATGTGTTACCCAGAAAAAGGGAAGGAGGTACTCGAAGAGCTGCATGCGGGATTTTGCGCCTCCCATATAGGCGGCAAGTCCCTAGCCGTCAGAGCCAGGCGGCATTACTTTTGGCCTACCCTTGAGGCAGACGCCAAAGAATTTGTGAAGAAATGTGATAAATGCCAGAGGTTTGGCAAGCTAATACATCGCCCGGCTACTGATCTGACGGCAATCCACAGCCCAGTCCCGTTTGCTAAGTGGGGCATGGACATTTTGGGTCCTTATACTCCTGCTCTAGGAGGAAAGCGCTATATCTTGGTGGCTGTGGACTACTTCACCAAGTGGATGGAGGCGGAGGCAGTTAAGAATATCAAGACAAAGGATGTCATCTCTTTCATCTGGAAGAATCTTATCACCCGGTTTGGGGTACCTATGTCTATGGTATTTGACAACGGCCCTCAGTTTGAGACGCCTCAGCTCAAGACTTGGTTAGGAGATCAGGGTATCCCAAGTTACTTTGCCTCAGTCGGTCGTCGTCAAGCAAATGGTCAGGTTGAGGCATTCAACAAACTCATCTCAGACGGCATTAAAAAGAAAATTGAAAGAGCCGGTGGCCTATGGGATGAAGAGTTAATTCATGTCCTTTGGGCCATCCGGACAACTGCCAAGGGGTCAACCGGAGAAACCCCATTTCTCATGGTATACGGGGCTGAAGCCGTTTTACCCATTGAACACTATGAGCCCACGCTCAGAGTGATGCTCTATGATGAAGAGGCAAATTGGGAGGCTATGCGGCTGGCATTAGACTCCCTCCCGGAACGCAGGGGCAATGCTGCCCTGCGACATGAGATATACCGTCAGAGAATGACGAGAGCCTACAACAAAAGAGTGCACAAACGTCCCTTGAAAGTGGACGATTTTGTGTTACGGAAAATGGAGGCAACCGGTAGGGCCAATGAGCTTGGAAAGCTAACTCCTAATTGGGAAGGCCCCTATCGGATCTATGAAGAAGTTAGGGATGGAACATACCGCCTGGAAACCCCAGACGGTAGACGCCTGCCTAGAGCTTGGAATGTAGATAACTTAAAAAAGTACTACTTCTAAGTATTGTAAAGTTTTTTGTAACAAGAAGTATTAATGAGAAATGCTTTTGTTTAATTTATTGTCTTTTTATTTCCGTCTGGGTTTACCCATACAGATGTTGAAAAGTTTAGTAGCAAATTTAATATGTGAATAACTAGAGGCCAATGGCCAGATAAAAAACTAAGTTTGACACTTAGTATATAAAATCAAAAGTCCATAGTGACAAAAGGCCAATGGCAGGATCCTTAAGCTAAGCACAAAACCGTTTAGTGGCTATGCAACCGCTCTCCAACCAGACCAGAAGCCAAAGGCTAGATAGTTGTCTTTTTTACAAATTCGTCTATCCTGTTATGGATATAGACGTCCGGCGACACCCCTCTGGGTGCAATCGTCGCAGAGATTAGCCACCTTGCTCATTCTATATACCCGTGCAGGCGGCAAAGATTGATTGGCTAGACCAGCCAACTCATAGCTGTCTGACCATGTTATTTCTCCTAAGTAATCTTTGGTTGTGAAAACTCCGGCTGCCTGCAAGTATCAGCCGGAGTACCATCATAAGTTTTTACTTAGTAAATTTTTTTTCAAGTTGCGCACTTTTAGGGCAAACCCTTGCGTAATAGCTATAAAGAATACCTAGGCGGTTTGATACCGACTGGGGCAGAGGATGTATGTCTGTCATTTGGCCGGCTGTGTACTTGGTTTGGGGCAATCACTATTGTGATTGATTGTCTTACAAACATCCCATACTCTTTAAAGTATGAGAACTTTCCAAGACAATCAATCCTTTTTCAGATTAAACCAACCACACAGCCGTCCAGGGGTAACGACAGCCGGATTTGTACCTGCCGCATGCTTTTCATAAGATAGGCAAAATCACAAGTATATATTGAGTATAAGAAAAACCGACTGAGTCGGTATACTTCATCAAATAAATTGGCCCAAGGCCAGTAATCATTGTTAGCCGGATCAACATCCGGTGTACACAGAATATAGAGAAAGGCTACATAATTACTTGGCACGCAGGCCGGAAAAGCAAATGAATGGCATACAGCCGCTGAAAAACAAAAAAAATGATTGGCATACTGCCGCAGAAAAGGAGGAGAGCTACGCTTGGGGCTGTTCCAGCTGGGCTGGAGTTGTTGAAGGAACATCATCCGGAACCACAGCCTCTTCAGGCTGGCTGTCGTTGTTGCCCACTTCCTTCATTATCTCATCAAGGTCCGGCTCCTCAGTGTCCGAGACCTCAGCACCATTCTCAGCTGCCCAGGGCTTGAAGCGAGGCGGAGCAGGATCCCCAAGAACCTTGGCATCATACGCCGCAGTGGCGTAGTCATACCTCAGTTTGTAGACATCAAAGTCTACCTCAGGATAGAGAAACCCCCAGGCCATCCGGAGGCGGACCTCATTATCCCGCTCATTTTCTTTGATGAGCCGCTCCTGCTCAGCCTTGAGCTCCTCAGCATGCTGACTTTTCAGAGTGGCAAGCTCAGCAGTAAGCCGGGACTTGTCCTTTCTTAGATCAGCATTCTCTTGGTCAGCCCCCTCCAAAGCTTTGAGGTTTGAGCCGGCATTTTTCAGTTGAAGCTCCAGGTCGCTGATCCGGCTGTAAGCCTCATCGTTAGCAGCCGTCAAGGTCTTTACAAGCTCCTCCTGTTTCAACTCGAGGGCTTTAATCTCAACATCAAAGTTAATATAGGCATATTCAGCAGAGTTGAGATTGGCTTGAGCCCTTCTCTTGGCATCAGTTACCTCTTCCTGCTTCTTCTGGAATGGCACCCGGAGCCCATCCACCCGGACCATAACCTGAGCAAGGTCATCCGGGAAACTAAACACTTAGCAAAATTGAAAAATGAAATGAAATGAAATGAAAAAAGATAAGGGGCAAGTTTCACTTACCTCCGCCAGCTGCCCCAGAATCTGGTCAAAGTCGACCTCATGGCGGTTGGGTATGGAGTTCTTCTCCGATTGGGTGAGTGTTCTCACCATCCGTTTGCCAAACCTCGCCAGGTCCGGGGAAGAAGTAGCATCTGCAGCATAAGAAGGACTTGGTGAGAGACTAGCAGCATATTTGGCATTCATTCTTTGCCGGCTACTCACGGAACCCCCGGAAGGGTCAGTCATAGTCTTGACGCGCATAAAATCAAGCGGCCAAGGAATCTCTATCTTACCTTTGGATTCGACCCTCGTCGGCTCCTCCCCTGCGGCTGCAGCACCACCTGCAGCCCTGGATGGCTCGCCATCCTTCGATGCTTCAGTAGCATCCGGCTTTCTCTTTGACTTCTCTGAGTTTTCACTCAGAGTTGCCATGGCTTCGGGGCCTTTTCCCCCGGTTGTCGGGTGACCTTTGGCGTTAGTGCCAGAGGCCGTTGAGGTAGCCTTTCTTCCCGGCTTTGGCAGCCGGCTTCTGAAGGTTCTCATCCCCAGGTCTCTTTAAGACCTTTGTTACAGAGCGGGGGAGGATGCCAGTTGAAGCCTGCAAAAAAAAAAAAAAAAAAAAAACACAAGGAAACCATAAGTCATCTGGAATCAAAAGAACTTGAAAAAATTCAAGAGAAGTTTGGAGATTATCTTACCCCTCCGTTTTTGGCCTCTTTGGCCTCAATGGTGGCCTTCTTGGCCAAGACATTTGCCTTGCGGAGCTGAGCCGCAGACTTGGTCGGTGTCTTAGCCGGGTCAACCATTCTCCTTGCTTCCTCTGCAGAAAAACATGAAAGTGTTAGAACAAGAATAAGTTTAAAGCAATGAAATTTAAATTGCAGACGGAAGACCGCCGGGTGGGTGAGTGTATCTACCCTTTGGAAACATAGGGCTCAACCCGCAGGCGGACAAGAATCTCTCATCCGCAAAGAAATCCGGGTGGGGGATCTAGTTTCTTGGAACAACTATGTGAGTCCCATCCCCCAAGGGCTCAGTTGTTGTCTTGAAGAACTCCGGCTCTATTATTTGCTCCCGGGCTTTGGCAGTGAGAGCTAGGCGTATACACTTCTGGCACACCAAAGCCGGCTCTTTGTTGTAGTGCCGGAGGATCTTGTTTATTCTTATTTGAGGGGAGGAGACCAAGTACCACTTGTCTTTCCAGCCTCCCCACTTGGACACCTTGTCCAAGATCATCAGGTATTCCGGGAGCGTGGAAATGGCGTACCACGCTCCATATCCGCCTGGGGCACTCTTGAGGTAGTGCATGTGGGCAAATACAGTGAAACTGGGCTCAATGTCTTGGAGCTCACAGGCGGCAATGTAGCTCAGGATATTGACCTAGGAGTTGGGTGTCAATTGCCACACCCCTAAGTCGTACCCCTTCAGAATTTTCCGGATGCCGCGGTGAAGGGGGAAGCGGAGGCCGGCTTCTATCACCGCCTCATAGCAGACAAAGTAGTTGTCTGCATTCTCAATGTCATCCCCCAGGCTAGAACAGCATCAGCCGGAGGGACGATAATATCCCAGTCATCCCCAAAGGGATGTTGTTGTTTGAAAGCCTCAAAGCCGCTTGCAAGAAGGGCTCTGTCTCCAAGCTTCATCCGGGTCTTGGTTGGATCCGGGTTTACTTCTTTCTTTGTTGTTTGACGATAAGCCTCAACAAGGTCCTCTCCCTCAGAGCCGGATCCTTCTTGCTCTTCAGCAGCCTCTTCAGCTGAGTTATTTGGTTGGTCTGGAGAGGAGGCGGTCTCCTCACCGTCTCCCCTCGAGTCGCTATTGCTGGAGGTAGACGGGGTGTCCTCAGCTGAGTTGCTTTGGTCAGCCGCCTCATAGTCCTCCTCCCTCACTACTTCACTTGCGGGCACTTCCCTAGTGCGCCGCCTGCTAGGCTTTGTACCCGTTTGCTTAGTTCTGGCCATTGTGTCCTGCACAGACACAGAGAGGGAAGAAGCCGGAGATGAGCAAAGCACTCCAGAAAACTCCAAACAAGGCACCCCCGGTTCTAGACTCAGCCGTCCTTGGTGACCGGCTGAGCGTCCTAGGCAGTGCCGTGTGTGCAAATGGAGAGTTCATTTTATTTTTGAAAAATTAATGTATACAGCCGGAAATGAGTGTATACAGGCTAAAGAAAAAAGAAGAAAACTTAAAGAAGGAAACGGATAGTTACCTTACTTTGAGTTCTGAAAAATCTGAAAACGGCAAAGCAACCGGTGACCGGGTGACTTCGAAAGAGCACACGGAAATCTTGAACTTGCTTAAACGCAACCGGGATCAGAGCACCCCTCTCTAAGAAAACTCTCTTTCTCTCTCTAAAAAGTCAAGATTGTAAAAGTGAAGAGGAGAGAGGGGGGGCTAAATCCCTATTTATAAGGGGTGAAACGGCACGAAGCCCTGTCACCACTGTCAAAAAATAGCCGTTTTCACTGTTCACCCTTCATGGGCTGACACGTGTCATAGGCGCCACGTGGCCTGCCACGTGCCACTTGTGAGGGGCAAATGTTTAGGGTATTTTTACCCATGACAAGTGGACTGATGGGCTCGGGTCAGGTGCGGGCTGGCTGCGGGCCACGTGCGGGCTGGTGCGGGCCGGGCTCGGGCTTGGCTCGTGACTTGGCTCGGGCCATAGGGCCATAAATAAGGGGAAGCTTGGAATATGGGAGTAAGTGGGAGAGGACATGTGGCACAAGGAGAGTATTGAGTGGGGAGCAAGTATGGTCCCCTACTCTCCATGTGGTCCTCACCAACCCATCTCACATGGTAATGCCACTTGTAGATTTATTATTAGTTTGCAATTTTAATTTAATTTAGCTTTAAATTAATTTGTGGAATTTCATGATCCCACGTTGATGGGATAGAAATTCCCACTCATACTTTCATCTATAAATACCATGCTTGGGATTTAGAGTAAAGTGCTTGAGTGGGAGTTAGAAAGAGCATTCCATAATTTTGGGAAAACTCTTAAACTCACATAACACTCGGGTTTGGGTCGGACCTTGCTAATGCCAAGGTAGTAGACCTTAAAGTTGTGTTCGCCCATTTGTGGGTGGATACCGTCGGAGGCGCGGCGCTTGACGTGCTAGTAGCTTTCAAGTAAGAGCCTCGGGTTTTGGGCGAAGCTCGCTTCGAGGGTATGATTCGTTATCTTTTCTTTGTGAATATTTATTTATGCTTTGTGATTTTAATTATTGCGAGTGGTTCCTTGGGAGGGGTTGTTTCCGCGGTGAGTCGGACTCACCAAACCCCAACATGGACGACTGCCCCGGATTTGTCTTGATAGTCGCTTTGGATTTCAAGACATAGGATTTTAGCACCCCCTTGTCAGCCAGACGGTCCAACGTCCGCTTGAGACTATAGTAGTCGTTGGTGTCATGGCCGACTTCCTCATGGAAGTGACAATATTTATTCTTGTTCCGTGACTGGACGGATCTCTTCACTCGATTCGGCTTCTCTATGGTCAGCCGGTCCTTTATCTCTATGAGTATGGAGTAGCATTCTTTATTAAACTCGTACCTCGGAACGTACGGTTTGAATTCCTTCTTTATCTTTTTGGACAGCTGATCAGGCACATCAGCCGCCTAAACTTCTTTTCTCTTTTTGCGCTCTTTAGATTTTTGAGCCGGCTGAGAAGACCGAATTTCTTTTTGTTTGTCAGAATTCTTGGATTCTAACTGATGCCTGGACAAGTAGAGGTCGATAGCTTGAATAAAGCTCTCCTACTCTATCAACGCTTCTTGGAGGGTGAAGACCCTCTTCCGAACGAGGTCAAATTTAAAGGTTGAACCATCCTTCAGACCCTTGAAGAAGTCTGTATAAGCTACCTCGTCAAACAGCCCTTGTATCTGGATTCTCACCAGATTGAACCGTTTGACGTAGGAGCAGAGTCTTTCTCTCTCTCCTTGCTGTATGGTGCTCAAGTCGAGACTTGTTTTCTTGGCTGGGATGTTCATCGAGAAATTGAAGGCAAAAAGGAAGACAAGCATCCTGAAGCTATCAATGCATCCGGCTGGCAAGTTGCCAAACCATTGTTGGGCTATGCCCTTCAAGGTAGCCGGGAAGCATCGACACCACATAGCATCCTCCAACCCCTGCATGTGCATAAGGTTTGTGTAGGTCATAAGGTGGTCCTCAGGGTTGGTGGTACTATCATAAGCACCAACCAAAACATTCTTAACCTTTGTCGGCTGTGTATTTCCATGGTGAACGTAGAAGTTTATTCAGGTTGACCCAATCATCTGAGGGCCAGTATGGACGGACTTGCCGCCTGTATGGCTCTTATGCAAGGACTGAGAGTTCCTTGCAGATGTATTTTTGAAGCTGTCTGGAAAGCTCGATGTAGAGGCTGACTCAGACAGCTGCCGACTCCGGTTGTGCTCCATGACGTGACGAGCATCGGAGAAGGTTTTCTTGCTGCGCGGATGACCTTCCTTTTGCCAGTCTGGGGCAGAAGGATCTTTGTCCAGTCAATTGCAGGCGTAGTCTTCTCCTTTGGATGTGGAGTAGGCTACCTATCTCTGATTGACTTTCTCCTCTCAGCTTGAGGAGTGTTCTTGGCCGACTGGCCCTTGCTAGAGCCCACCGTTCGCTTGTTGATCTGCTTCTTGATATCACCCTTGAAACTTGTCATGAATTTCATAAGTTCATCTCAGGTTATTGGAGCCTGACCTCCTGCAGCCTGGGTGTTACAAGGCGGTGGTCCAGCAGTCTTGCTTGTACCAGCTTCATTGTTTACTCGTTCCAACTTGTCTCTGGAACGGATGTGTTTAGAGAGGAGTGACCCATCAAGGCCCACTCGGGTTTTAACTTCACAGTTGTTGTCTGTGTCATGGTCTGAATAGACCTCACCATCGGCTCTAGGCCGGCTGGGTTCAGGTGGCGGTACAGACTCTTAAACCATCTTCGAGGTACTTTCCCCACAAACTGCGCCAAATGTTTTGGGTGTTTTTGTCCCTCGGGAAAGTTACAGCTCGAAGACTGCTCCGCCGCGGTCCGTACCTGCAAAACAGGAGACTCCGGTTGGTAGGAGCTTCGCCTCCGACGATCAAGTTAGAACGTGTAGGAGAATGTAAAGAGTGCGGAAAAGTAAAAGTAAGATCTTCTCGGATTCCGAGATTAGGTGTTTTCTCTAATGTATGAAAAAGTAGGGTAGGCTGTAATAAATTGTAGATGTCCCCAAAATGGGGGGAATCCCTATTTATAGGGTCATTGTTAAATGTGCCCCTGATTAGGTTACTCTGACCTAATTCTGATGGGTTGCGCCGAATTACGGCTTTCTCGGGATTTGGGCCTTGAAGGCCGTCTTTTTTCCTGAAGTCTAGGAACACCATGTATCAAATGTGGATAGGTCAAGTTTGGAAAATCCAGGGCTGACATGTGTCGCTTTCTGATTGGCCCACGTGGCTAGGGTAAAAGTTACCCAAAACATCGGTTATTTTTAGCTACAACAAGCACTTTAAACCCCGAAGTCGCCAATGAGGATAAGTGAGGTCTCGTAAGCGTATTCAAAGAGTTTGACCCATAACTCTTGAATGTAAAAATAAGACAAATCAATACAAGAAAGTAAAATCAAAAATTCAAACAAGTAGCTTTTGAAATGGACTTTTACAAATGATCAAATGCTAGTGAATAAACAACTTTCTATATAATAAGGGTATGCACGTTCCAAGATATCTAAGGTTGATTGAAACATAGGATATGCTAATCATAGAGAACTAATGAAATACAATTCACCTTCATCTCAAACATTCTTACCACGTTCTCCCAACTATCTTTAAACCCACCTCTAGTGAGCTTCTCAATGATTGCTTAAAGGAACTGGAAAAGAAAGATATTTTAGGCTACTCGACATCTTGACTAATGCACACCGATCTATAGGCTTGAATCACTTCTCCCTCCACCGACTTGTGACTCAACCACAAAAATCAAAAGGTCTTGAGAAGGGTTGTAATGTAAGGGAGAAAAGGATGAAGGTAGGCTAAAATCTGGAATTTGGTGGTATACCTAAATTGTGAAGCAAAGGGTGATCAATCCTCAACACCATAATCAAGAAATCACCAAGCAAAAACACCAACACCCCCAAGCTTATTCAAAGCCAAAATAACAATCATATACACAAAAAGCATAAGAACGCTTCCCCCCAAGCTAAAATGAAGCATTGTCCTCAATGCTTAAAATAGGGAGAAAATACTTACATCAAAATAGTTTTGAACTTCTTCATTTTTCACATTTTTTTCACTTTTGCCAAAGCATTTGAATTTGCTTTGCTTTTTCTCATTTTTTCATTTTTTCATTTCTTCACTTTATTTCATTATCCTCGCCTCTTTTAACCATGGACGGCTTTTTCATCTTGGCATTTGCCTTTTATTCACAAGATATTTACAATACAAACTTGCATACATTATAAGAACCAATATTCAACTAACTCACCATAATATCCAACAATAATGTTTAAATGCTTCACAAAAACTAATAATGGAAACAAGAATGAAACAAAAGGCTTAAAATCTAAAGAGATGGCTTGAAATGAAGGTTTATGGCTCACATGGTTAGCAAGTAGACAAATGAAAACTCAAAATAAAGAAATGAGAACTATCCTAGAAAAAGAAGAATCACCACCCAGAAAAGTTGCCTTTGTCGTTCCTAAATGGCTCGGTCGCGATCTCAAGAGACAAGAGTCAAGTTCTAGATAAAGCATACCATAGTCAAGGATCCATGTGCCACTCATGTAAAATATGTAGAAGGCTTGAAAAGGATGAAACCTCACATTGTTGTAGCAATAACTCACTAGTTTCAAATTCTCCAAAGGGAGCAACACCAACTTTCCCCAAACAATTAGAATCCGGCTGCAAGGTCCTAAAAGTTCTAAAGACACTACTTTAGAATACTCTATCCTAGAGTCAACTAAAGATACTCTCAAACCGTGCACACCGATACTACATAGGAAACTATTCATTCAAAAGCAAAAGTTCTGATGATATTATGTCCATAACATAAGCATAACATGAAAAGATAACGAAAAGAAAGCCTCAAAATCATATTTTTATATTTTGCATTTTTTAAAAGAATGAAATGTAAAAGGAAAGTAGAAAAGAGAAGAAAAGGAAAACAAAGGAAAAGATAAAGAATAGTGCAAAGATGCATGCATGTCATATAAATCCCAATCGTCATACAAGTGGTCATTCGACAACATCCGCCAATGACCCCAAACACCTATGGTGTTACAAAGTAAACATTCTCGACCAATTAAACTCTTCCTAACTTAATCCTATTCTATGCAAACAATGAAAGAAAAAGAAAGAAAAGAGAGAAATAAGAAAGATCTCACCGAGAATCCAAGCTAAGCTAAGCTAAGAAAAGCGGGGTAAAGAGAATACCACCTCCATGAAGCTCTAATCAAGCATAGCATGAATTGTCAAAACCAAGTGAGAATGAAAAGGAGAAAATGGCACTATATACAAAGAAAACGGTTAGTAACTTCAAAACAAAATAATAAGAAAGAAAAATCAAAAATAGAAAGACAAACTAACAAAATCAAACTAATCTACAAAATCAAAATCAAAACAAACCAATCAAAATATCAAATTCAACTATACACTCAAAATAGCAAAATCAACTATACACTTAAGCTGTAATCATTTGGATCAAAGGGATTTAGATTCAAGGGTTTTGGATTTAGGGATTTGCATTCAAGGGAGCAAAATCATCAACTCGTCTTGAAAGTGCAATCATCATCAAAATCAACATAAAAAGAATTGAAACAAGAAAAACATGATGTAATCATGGAAAACAACAATACTCAACAACATCAAGTATATATAGATCAGGATTAGCAATCACAAACAATCAAGGCATGAAAAATCAAGGACAACCAACAACAACAAAATTGGCCAACGAGACCCTTCCATAAGCCTAGTGTCCCCCCAAGCTAAACAAAAATACATCTCAACATCCCATTAATACAAAACAAAGATTAAATAATAAAAGGGATGGAGGTAAAAGCACAAAAAAGGGGCAACTAGTTACCACTAGGCCCGGCACCATCCTCATTGTCCTCCCTATCATATGTGAAGCCGGATGGGGGACCATAAGGATCCCATCACCCGGTGTAACCGGGTAGCCAACCATAATAACCCCTAAAGTTATCTTGTTTCCAAGGGGCCAAGGGAGTATATTGATCGGGCAACTAAAGTGGCAACGGATGGGTGAGATCGACATAGAGGTAGTTAGGATCACCCCTATAGTCGATCCCACCGGGCACATGGTAATCATAATTACCGTGCTTATCCGGAAATGAGCGAGTTTTGGTGTTGGACCCTTGAGGTCCTTGCCAATATGGGTAGGTAGCCCTGCCATCATCTCCCCAAGAAGGTACGGGACCTAGTTGAGGAGGAAAATACGGGTAGTTAACCGGGGTAGTGATCTCCCCACGGTTAACACTCGCATCATAGAGTTGTTGTTGTTGGAGAAACATACCTTGTTGCATTTTGGAGATACCTCTCATTTTGTAGTAGATCGCCTTAAAGTCTTGATTATACATCCCCTCCAATCGAACTTGCATGCCTGCCATTTGGGCACTCAAAGCCTCCATGTCGGGGTTGGAGAATCGATGTTGTTGATATTGAGGTTGAGGCACTTCTTGCTCTTGTTGTTGTTGTTGTTCTTGTTGACGTTGATTTTGATTTTGGTGGATTTGCTGCTCTTTGTTGAGGACATCTTGCATGTCTTCATCTTCACCGAGGATGTGGTTGCTAATGGGAACAAACCACACATTCGGGGCATGCCGGTGGAGGGAGGTCAAGGAGGGGTTTGGAAGGTAACATTGATGAGCATTCCTCACTAACCAATTAAACACCTCATCATCATTGCCCTTTGCTATGAATTGCAACTTGCTTAAGTTAAGTAATGTTGAGTTAGAGAGTGTTAGCATCCCCCACTGGAGTACAAGAAAGGAGATATCTAGCATAACCAAGGTTGGTATCCAATTTAGACACCATGCTACCATAAGGAATGTCTCCCGACTTCTTGCCCCGCATGTTCATGCAATTTCTAAAAAATATGTTCCCAAAGTTCAACCTTCCACACAACTCTTCTGTAGTTGCCATCCAAAGAACACACACCTCGGCTTGCGACATATTTCCCAAGTCTTGCTTTGGGAATACCAAGTAACCTAACAACTGATTAAACACTCAAAGGCATGGTTGGAAAATGTCGCTAGCAAGAGAATAGCGGGCGATGAACTCATCCAACCCCGAGATATCATGCCATCATGTATTTTTGGCGTACCCATCAAAATAAACATTCTCGGGAAAAAGGATATCCACCCCTGAATTGAAATCAAGGGCAGCATTGAATTTGGCCAAAGACATGGAATGCTCCACATTAAAGAGTTGGAAGGATATTTGATAGTCCTTGTCACCAACTGGAGTGGTAGTCAATAAAGCTAAGAACTGCCTAGTTAGCTCAAGGTAGGTTCAGTAGCATTTGTTAACGAAGCTACGCAACCTAAGGTTGTCAAACAAGACCCACAAGTCCTCATCAATTCCTAATTTAATCATACTCAATTGATGATAGTGCCGTGAGGGCTTTATGGCTCTTTTCTTGAATTCATTCCAAAGTGGTTTATGGCTTGGGTTGGAGAATCTTGTTTTAGGTAGTGGTAGAGGGTCTTCATTTTGTGTTTGGGAAGTAGGTGTGTTTGAGGGAGAAGGTTCTTCAATTGTTATGTTTGTTTTTCTCTTTATGGAAGTGAGAGATTTCATGATTTTAGACATATTTGCTTCACCAAGTTTCACAAAAAAAATTCAATCACAACTCTACAATTCACCACAATCACATTACAACCATAACACTACCACAATATTTGGTTCAACCAACCAACACTCTAATCACCACTTACTACCAACAATACCAAATATCAACCTTCCACAAATATCCACTAAATTTCAAAATTAAGCTACACAATCAACAACTACACAATGTAAGGCAATTTTAATCAACAACAACACGTATAAGCAACCAAATTACTCAATCAATCATCAAATTCAACCAAAACAGTACTACTATTCACAAGTATGCATAATCAAATTCTTACTACAAATTGATGTAATAATGTGAAATAAAGGTAGAGAAGATGATTATATCATACAAGAAGCAAGTTTGATCAAGTTTCAAGCACCAACATCCATCAAAAAAAAAATCTCCAAATTGCTCTTCAATGGAGGAAAGAGAATGGAGAAGATGAATTGGAGGAAAGTAGTATGATTTTTGATGAAAATGATGAAATTTGGGTAGGAATTTGTTGATTTTGTGAGTTGTTTGAAGGATTTGAGGGATGATTTTCGTTGTTTGGGAAGTTAGGTTTTCGGCTTGGGAGAAAGAGGAGTGCGGAAGAGGGTGAGGTTGAGAATGAAATGAGGGAAAGAAAGGAGAAAGAATAAGAAGTAGGTGCGGTTGGGCACCTGCGCGGCCACGCAGCAGGGGTACGCGCCAGCGCACGCGGCCTGCGCGCCCGCACCCCTGCTGCTCCTATTCACTGGTTGCTTCTTGTTCTTGGTGCGTTCATCTATGGGCATAATGATCTTTATCATCCCGGGATTATTGAACCCACTAAACACATCATTTTCCAAACCAATTGACAGTGTGTTCAACATCCCAAATTAAAGAGAGCACCATAATGAACCCACCAAGCATAAATTTGCTTCTCATTAAGGCACTACTTTTCCAATCTTACCTCCTTGATAACCTTACCCATTCAACTCTAAATTCACTAATATCGAGCATACTCTCACCAACTACAACGAAACACCTTCCCATTGCTCATGCTCGTTTGAGGGGTCCAATTCCCATGAATTACACCTATTAAACCATACATAAAACAGGTGAAAGAAAGAAAAACAATTAAAGGGGAAACTAAGAAAAAATAGAATTGAAAAGAAAAAGTTAGAAAACCGGGTTGCCTCCCAGGAAGCGCTTTCTTAAGGTCTTTAGCTCGACACTTCCTCCAAATCATGGAGGGTCAAAGAACACCAACTAGTCCTTGTAGTAGACGGCTTCTCACCATCAACACTTTTGGAGTCAATCTCATCCTCTTTCAGGTAGAGCTCAAACCATGAAGAAATATCAATCACCTCCTCATCCACAAGCTTTAAAGGCTCCTTGTTGTCTTCACTAACCTTCTTGCTTTCAACACTGAAAGGCACATCATTACAAGCTTCAAGAACATTGTTAGTTGAAGAAAAAATCATGCATATATTATCACTGTGAGGTGAATTGATGCACATAATTCCCTTCACAAAAGACAAAGATTCATGCATCGATTTAAGCTCAAAACTAGCCTTATTGTTACCAATCGTCAAAGTAATAAGGTCACCCTTCACATCGATCAAATATCCTGAAGTAGCTAAGAGAGGTCTCCCTAAAAGGATGGGTATGTTGTAATCTTCCACTATCTCAAACACAATAAAGTCAACCGAAATTGTAAACTCACCTTTCTATAGGGGGACATCCTCAACTCTTCCCTTTGGAAACTTAACAGATCGATCGGACAATTGCAAAGTCATGTTGGTTGGATGAAGCTTACCTAGCTTAAGCTTCCTGAAGACTGCATAAGGCATGATACTCACACTAGCACCAAGGTCACACATAGCATTTTGAAATAATTTTCCATTGAAATAATTTTGAAATAATTTTGCAAGGGATAGAAAAGTTACCCGGATCTTTCATTTTCTTAGGTAAATCATTGTGAATCAAAGCATTACAACATTCCCCTACCTTTACCGAATTAATCTCATTGCACTCTCTCTTGCCACTCAAGATTTTCTTAAGGAACTTAGACATCTTGGAATTTGGGTCATGGCTTCGGTGAAAGTGATTGAAAGATGAACTTCCCTAAGCATATCAAGAAATTTCCCAAATTGTTCATCGATTTTGTTTCTGAAAAACTTTTGGGGATATGGAAGTTTGGGTTTGATCACATCATCTTGCATTTTTTCATCAGTCTTCTCTTCCTCTTGGGCTTTTTTGCTCACCTTCTTCTACACATCAATCTCTTTCTCCTCGCTTAAGTCACTAACCTTTTCACCTTCCTCACTCTTCCTAGAAACTCTCTCTTCAAGCACTTTCCCACTCCTTGTGGTGAGAAAATACACGAGTTTTTAGGGATCAAATCCTTGTGAGGGTAAAGAAGAAGGGCTAGCATTCACACTCCTTTTCAAGGTGTTCTTTAATTGGTTGATTTATGTTTCAAGCATCTTGTTCTGTGTCATCATTTCATTGAACTTTTTGTCACTTACCGACATGTAAGTGTTCAAAATTTTAGTTTGGTTCTCGATGATTTCTTCCAAGGTAGTTCCAGAAGATGAAGGTTGAACATAGGAATACTCACCATTACCTTGAGTTCTTGGAGCAAATCCCGGTTTTGGTTTCTCCAATTACCCCGGTTTTGATTTTAGCCATTGTTTTGGTAGCGATTACCATAGCCTTATCCTTGGCTTTGGTTTCCAAACCCTTGACCTTGACTTTGATTATTATTGCCTTGATTATTATAGTTGCCTCGGAAATTTTGATTTCCTTGGTTCCTATAACCACCATTGTTCAAATTATCAAAGTTCCCTTGTTGGTGAGCATTTCAATTCTCAAAGTTCCTTGGTCCATCAAATTTTTGTCCATTGTTGTTATTTGAAACAAAATTCACTTGTTCACAATCATTACTATCAACATCATCACAATTTTTAAATGCATGTGGACAATTAGAAATATCATGGTCATATGACCCACATACATCACAAAACACACATCCATTTGACATATTATTCGAAGTAGAAGGAGGAGTAGAGTTAGAAGATGTACCTCTCCCCTTATTGTGGGAGGGAAGAATTGGTGCCTGTGAAGAAGCACTCTCAAGCTTTGCCTTAATTGAGGTCATCTCCTTTCCCATGTTTAAAATTTGTGAGGACAAATTGTTGATGGCATTGAGATGGTTGATTCAATACACCGTAGAACCACTTTTGCTTGTCGACTCTCTCTTACTTTCTTGCCAATCCATGTGATACCTTACCACATCTTCATTTAAGTCCACCACTTCATCCTCCTTTTTGTTCGTGATAGGGCCTCCGGCACCGGTATCTAAGCAAGACTATCCTTGGGGGCTTAGATCTCCATAGAAGATTTGGATGATTTGATAGGTGGGAATCCCATGGTGTGGGCACTCTCTTTGGTATTCCTTATACTTTTCCCATGTCTCATAAAGACTTTCATTTGGCTTTTTCTTGAACCTTTGAATCAGAGCTCTTGCTTCGGCCGTCTTCTTTTGTGGATAGAATCGAGATAGAAACTCCTTAGTCACTTCATCCCATGTTCTCAACGAATTTAGCTTTACCTCTTTGTCCAACCACTCTAGAGCACATCCAATAAAAGAGAAAGGGAAAAGTTTAATTCGAATGAACTCTTGAGAAACCCCATTCACCTTGATGGTATTGCAATACTTCTCAAATTCCTTGAGATGGTTGAGGGGACTCTCGTGCTTTGCACCACTATATTGACACACATCTATCAAAGTGATCATTGTCGGTCTTATCTTAAAGTCATTTGCCGGTGTTGTGGGAGGAGAAATACCCCTTTCAAACCTATAAGCTCTCGGAGTTCCCAACTCCTTCAATGCTACTCTCGGATTAGCACCCATGCTTTCTCGTTCTTCTTCTTCTTCTTGATGGATTTCCTCTCTTGGGGGACTTGAGCTTGAGGAACGATTAGCTACCCTTATACTTGTTATGGTCCTCTAAATTTCTGGATCAAATGGCACTAAATTTTGATCTCGTGCCCTACGCATACAAATCTCAAAGGAAAATATCAATAGCACGGCTACAAATGTAGCCTAAAAGAAAGAAAATATTTTTGTATTTTTCAAATAATTGGAATAGACTCAATCAAAAATAGTAAATAACCATGTCATTCCTTGGCAACAGCGCCATTTTTGACGCGGGTTAAACAAAAGTCGTCGATTACTAAGATTCCCTGATCAAAACCAATTTTATAAAACCAAACCCAACCCTAGGTATAGGGGTAAGTTCGCGTCGAACCTAAGAGAAGGTCTTAAGCTAATATATTTTGAAGTCTTAATCAATAGGGTTGGTCTAAGCTATACTATCGAATCGACTCAATCAAAACTAACAAATAAAACTCAAATATCAAAGCACTAGGCAATATAGGATCCACATGCACTCATGATAAACTTGCTAATTTGTCGGGAATTTTATCAATCAAGCAATGCGAGGGAAAACGATATTTGCAATCAAAATCACTCAAAGAGCTATTTCCTAGGGTCAAGCTAGATGTCTCTACAAATGACTTCAAAGAAAAATCGCAAAATAAGATCAATCGATAATAATAGCTTCCAAATCAATTTTTCGTGTCATTGTAAATTACTATGCAATCTAGCTTGATAATCAAGGTTAGCTACTCCTCTTCAAATCAAACACATGCACAAATTTCATCAACCAATTTAATCACATCATCAAGTCAATCAAAAACCCCAAATTAGTTATAGACTATCACTCATACGTGCTTCACCACTTCCCTAGCAAAGGAACTACTCACTACACATTGTAAAATTGAAAAGCATAGCAAAAGTAATCATTTATTCCATCATCAACATTATAATACAAATATCAACAATCAAATCAAACAAACAATAGAAATTTAACAATATATCAAGAATCAAACGTAAAATTGCATTGAAAAGCAAAGAATTGTTACAAAACTTTGATTAATATCAAAGAAGAATGAAGATCAAAATTTAGCAATCATCAATTACCAAGTTTCTCTCTCTAAAATCTAAGAACAAAGTCTCCAAAATCTTGAGCTTCTCTCTTTAAAATTCTAATCAAAATCTAATTATAAATCAATTCTCTAATAATTCTCTAATGATTCTGTCTCTAGAAATGAAGGAATTCTATATATAGTAAAACTAACTAAGGAGAAGTTAGTTAGACGTCTAAAAAGAACCCAAAATGGTGTGACCTCTCCTCTCAATGCGCGGCCGCAACGAAATGGGTACTGAACACGGGGAAGGAGGCTGCCCGGCCGCTCCTACCACCTGCGCGGTCGCGCCACAGCCTTGCGCGACCGCTCCTCTGTCGTGCGCGCCTACATTTGGGAGCAGGGGAGTTCTTTTTCGTGCGCTTGTTGATGCTACCGTGCGCTCCACATGATACATGTTGGGGGAGGCAGTCACTAGAGGCCTTCACGGTGGGTTCAACACCGATTTTGATGTCCACACAGCATGAAAGCGCGGCCATGAAGACTTGGTTTTTGCACTCCATCACTTTTGAGCTTCAAGGGGAAAATTCGGCTTGCATCCTAAGCTTTGTACACCCCGAGAAAACGCCAATGAGCTTCTCGAACATCACCAATCCCTTAAAAACAAAGAGAAGCAAACAAGTAAAAGAGAAAAGGCAAAATAAACTAAGAAATGAAAGAACATGAGAAAACAACTTGGGAAAACACAAACTAGAGAATTTACAAGTAAAACTAAAGAAAAATAGATAAAAGAGACATAAAAATAATGAAAATTAATCCTAAAAGAGGCAAAATGAGTGCCATAAATGACACTCATTAATCTGCTAAATTACATAATCGAAAAATGCAGCAATCGCTAGAAGAATCCTAATGGACTTAAGCATAGCTAATGTAGAAAAGGTTTCATCATAGTCGATACCATGAATCTGTCTGTAACCTTTTGCAACCAGTCTCGCTTTATAGATGTAGGAATTTCTATCCTTCTCTGTTTTAATCTTCTAGACCCACTTGCTTCCAATGGGTTTTACCTCATTAGGAGAGTCTACCAGGGTCCACACAGTATTTTCACACATCGATTCCATTTCGGATTTCATGGCATCAAGCCATTTCTCTGAGTTGGGGCTTGCCAAAGCTTGCTTGTAGGATTTGGGTACCTTATTCTCCAATTAGAAGATTTCAGAATCCTCAATTAGCAGAACTTAGACAAACTATTTGTTTCTAATTCTGGCAGACAAACTCTTTGAAGATTTTCGCAAGAATTAGATTCAAGTGAGACAATAGGAGTCTTGCTAGTTGAATTAGCTTGCTTCGGCATAAGATTTGTCGAATAAATTGACTAATGCACCATCGCCTCTAATGTGGTGTTATCCACGTGCATTTGTTGCTCGTCTCGAATTTCTTTGAGAATTACTTTACTTCTACTTGGCTTTTTAGAAAGAAATTCCTTTTCTAGAAAGACACCATTGCAAGCAACAACCATTTTGTTATCTGCGCGATTGTAGAAGTAATACCCTCTTATCTCCTTAGGATAACCCACGAAGAAACACTTGTCTGATTTAGGGCCTAGCTTCTCTTCTTGTAAACGTTTTACATAGGCTTCACATCCCCAAATCTTAAGAAAAGACAACTTTGGACCACTTCCATTCCACATCTCATATGGAGTCTTTTCTACCACTTTGGATGGGATTCTATTTAGTACTTTAGTAGCTGCTTCCTGTGCATATCCCTAAAATGATATGTGCAGATCATTAAAGCACATCATGGATCGAACCATTTCTAGTAAGGTTTGATTCCTCCTTTCTGACACACCATTTAACTATGGTGTTCCTGGAGGAGTTAACTGTGAAAGTATTCCATAATTAATCAGATGATCATCAAATTCTTGTCCATAATTAATCAGATGATCATCAAATTCTTGTGTTAAATATTCACCACCATGATCACATCGTAGTGCCTTAATTGTTTTCCCGAGTTGATTTTGTACTTCATTATGGAATTAGTTGAACTTTTCTAAGGCTTCCGACTTCTGCTACATTAAGTAAATATAACCCCAATCTACTTAAATCATCAGTGAAAGTAATGAAGTAACTAAATGCACCCCTAGCTTTTAAACTCATTGGTCCACACATATACATATGTATGAGTCCCAAAAGGTCACTAGCTCTTTCACCTATTCCCGTAAAGGGTGACTTGGTCATTCTACCAACCAAGCATGACTCTCAGTTTTCAAATGATTTATAATCAAATGATGAAAGGAGTCCATCCTTATGCAATTTCTGAATGCGCGTTTGGTTAATATGACCTAACCTACAATGCCATAGGTAAGTTGGGTTTGAACAATCTATTCTTTACTTTATATGATCTATGTTTTAGACATGGGTTGTATAATCTAATATGTGTAAACCATTAACCAATATAGCACTAGCATATAACATATTTTCCCTTGAAATAAAACAATACTTGTCTTTAATTTCAAACGAAAAACCTTCAGTATCTAAAATAGAAACTTAAATAATGTTTTTAGTAATCGCAAGAACATAATAACAGTTATTAAGCACCAAAACGAGTCCAAATGGGAGCATGAGTTCATAGCTTCCAATAGCAAGTGCAGTAACAGTTGCTCTATTTCCTACTCAAAGCATCATCTCTCCTTTAACTAGCCTTCTACTCACTCTTAAGCCCTGCATTTGATTAACAATGTGAGTACCACAACCGGTATCGAATACCCATGTGGAAAAGGAAGTAAGGTTAATTTCTAATTAACTCTTTACCTTCCATTTTCACTGGTGTGTTGTGGGGACAACCTGGTAAGAGGCAAGACCACTTGCCGCAGTAGAAGCATTGGCTTCCCTCCTTCTTCAAGTACTCCTCAATACGGTTGATCAAAAGATTGATAAGCATCACTGTCGAGCCTTCATCATCATGAATTAGCTTGACGAGATCAAATCCATCATGGAGTGAAAATAGAATAATGTCATGTGCAAAGTCATCATCAAACGGTCTCCCTAAGATGTCCATCCAATTAAGTAAATCAATCAGTTCCTTTACATGGTTCTTAAGTGACTAACCAAGAATGAGCTTCTTAGCCATTATCGTACAATGAATATTGTAAGTCTTAAACCTTACACTATCAGTCCAGGAGTAATATATTTGAGAGATCGAATTAACGAACTCTCTAACATTTTGATTATTGATACCTCCTCTTCTTAATGCCCCAATGCCACCTCGACAGATGGCACGTACACATTCTCGCAGTTTAGTCAACTCATAATCCTTGAACCTTCTATTCCAACAAGTTAGAATAGATGCTCATGTGAGATTCCTGATTTTCTCTGCTTCCGAAACATCTTTCCAGTACCTATCAAGAGTGAAACCCTCAATGAATCTGCTTTAAATGGGAATATATAGTCGAGCCTCGAGCTTGTGGATCTGAAGAACATTTTTTAGCTCTTCTTCCCATTCCCTAAATTTTCTGAGATTTAGTCTTATTTAAAGTTTGGTTGGAAAATTAGTGTTGTCGTTAAAGCTATCCATCTACAAACAAAATAAAAAATGAGGCAAAGTTCAATAATTATGTTTAATAAATTTAAAGTACCATAAGCGAATTAAAATGGTAACTTTGAAACATTTTATTCAATATTAATTGATCCCAATTGAATTAAATGATTCGTAGATCCTTTATTTGTGTAATAGTTGACCGAATTGAGTCGCTACCATCAAGAATTACATTTTCGAGGTGAGTAAACTCTTTACTGATTACAACTCTTGTAACTCTTGGTTGAATAATTAACCATCACATGTTTAATTATTACCCTTTGCTTGAAGGTTCTAAACTCTTTAGGTAACTTTGTTGAGTATAACCAATTAAATATGTAGAAAGTGATCTACCCCAAATTACCCAAGATAACAGGTTACACTTTGCTGAGGCCGACCCATCACTCACGATTAAAGGGATATTGGGTATCTAATTGGAAAAGCAACCTCAATATTACCGGGACCTAGATTTATTATGTTGTGATTATTTAGTGAACTCTAGCGCATCATCACAAACATCAATAAAATCAAACATGCATAAACTTACTAATGCATAAATAAAATGACATAGTATGCCCCTTAATCCTATGAAGACTAATAAAGCAAAACTCCCACTTGAACCTTCATGGATCTCATCCATCTAGCTCCTTTGAGCCTTCACTCCCTTAATCCTGTAATACTATTCTATTCTATCTACTACTTAAATAAAATAAAATAAATTACAAAAATACTTAAAGGTACGCAGACCATATTTAGATTACAAAAATACGACACGATGCGCAGATCGTATTTAGAATCTATGGGCCATACTAGTCTACATATAGCAATAAATAACATCATATATTATAAGTGCCTATGATAAATTAATCATCATGCTTTCCTAAACTACAACATCGAATGTTCATAATTAAGGAAACATGGCATCTAAATATCTCATATTTTAATTAAATTACCGCAATTAGATGATATCATATATTATTCATTACCAATCATAAAATATCATATATTTTATTTTAGGTATGAGATAGAGTCAAATCATATTTTAATTATGGAAGATAAATCATATTTATTTCCCATGATTATTTTAACTAATTTTGGAGATTATATCCTCATTGCCTAGCCAATCACAATATTTTAAATCAATTTATCCTAAAATAATTTTGGGATAATCTCATTATTTAATCAATTATTATCCACACTGAATCTTTTGCTCAAAAATTATCTAAACTTATCAAAATTAACAACTTTAATTTTGACAATTATCTTTTCAAAATTAAAAAAAAAACTTATCTTTTATTTTAAAAATCTGATTTTTATTAAAATAAAAAATAATTATTAATTTTTTTTTGAAATACGAGTTAGCCACTGAGATGTAGCCAGCCGAAAACCGGCCACGATGGCGGTACATCGTATTGGTGTACGCTGCACGACTGCAACGCAAGGAAGCAACATCAGTGCGCGCAACCCTTGCACGCGGCTGATGTTGCTTCCACTACTACCCGAAGCTGCTGCTTTGCCCTGCCCTCCTTCCTGGACAACCAGCTGTGACAGCCACCGTGGCTGCGCCACCCAGCCGCAGCTGCCGCACAAAAACCTCTTTTTTATTTAATTTAAATTAAAACAAAATACTTTTTTTCAAATTAAATTTACTTAATGTGGTCCAATTAATTTAAAAATTAAATCATATTCAATCTTAAAATTAGGGTTCTTCATAAAATTAATCCCCAATTCAATTTAACTCATAAATTAAATAATATGATCATGAAAAATTCATAATTTAACATGAAACCAAATAGATTAAATTCATGAATCACATAGAAATTGAATTAAATCAAAACCAAGACACAAAAATAAAAATTTAGGGGTTTAGGGTTTCGAATTTCTGAAATTAGGGTTTAGGGGTCCAAATTTTTTCGAAATTTTTTTTAGGGTGAAAATTCGGACCTTTCAATGGCTAATTTTGAGCAAATTTAACAAATTTTAGTCATTTCATATGTTAAATCACATTTAAAATAATAATTGACCCATAATTAAATTAAAATTGTGGATATTCAAAGAATAAATAATTCAATATGTGTTCATGCAAAGGCTAACTGATACCACTGTAAGACTTTAGATATTCTAAGAGGAATTGCATGAATCATATTCATAAGCATCTAAACACCAAGATCAAAGCATAACACATAAAGAACATATAATTGAACCTTTAAAGCGTAATTCCACGTGTGATCAATAAAGAAAAATGAGAGATAAAGAACCCCAAGTGTGATGCCTCTGCTTAGTCCACGAGCACAGATCAAAACTCTACTAATGCTAGTTAGTTGAGATTGAACGCTTCAATCAACCTTCAACTGAGAAGAGAGACACGAACTAACCACGATACACCACCACGAACATCACGCGCCACCAAAGAGGTGGCCGGCCATACAGATAAGGAGAGAGAGGGGATGACCGTGAGGTGAGGAGAGAGATTAGGGTTTTTGGACTTGGTTGCCTTGAATTACAATTCACTAAATGTTATTTGTTATTTCAACCTTAGTCATGGATCTTATTTATAGATTATATCTCTAAATAAAAGTCCATGTCAAGCCCAAATACCTTGTCCTAATCAAACTACTCTAGCTCAACACTCCATATGGTATGACATAATCTCATGAAACCCATTAATGGGCCTCTTACTTGTTTAACCCAATACCCTTATTGTGTGACCTCATAGGATCCATTCTAGTGGGCTTTGCTATTTAAGTAGCCCAAAGATCATTTGCCATATCAAGCATCAGACAATGATGACCCTATAAAATGAACTGATTATCTCCATAATAGTGATCCTTGATATATCTAGTAATTGAACTTATCGAAGACATAATTACTTCACGGGAGCGGGAGACTTGATTCCCCGATTACACAATCACATCACCAGGGATCCCGCTACCAACGCCTTGTGGGAGTCTACAGGTTTAGGTGATTTCTAATAAGCAGTTTTATGATTTCCTAGCCCCTTAGGCTGCGGTTCGAATGTCGTTCGAGCCTTGTTGGAGTACTTTTGGGATAATACCAACACTGTTCACTTTGCTTGAGGGGAGATGACGGTTACCCCTCTTGATTTCAACATCATTACCAGCATGCGCTTTATCGCTCGACGCATTCTGCAGATACCTGACCTCACTTGGGGTTCGAGTGATGTGGCGGATTTGTTAGGCCCCGTCGTTCACTATATTAGGACGTAGCCGATGCATTAGGGTGATTCCCGGAATGGGCAGACAGAGCTGGCATCTATTCTTCGCTCATGGCTTCGACATTGCCGAGATAACACTCAAGAATCGGGTGCGGATTTTTGTCTTGATCCTCATCTTTGGGACTTTTTCTCTTGGTAGGAGTTCTCAAGTACTTCTTTGTTACTTGCCATCTCTAGCCAAATTTCTGAGATTGGCCCCTTTGGCTGGGCTAGTATGGGGTATGCTGATCTATTTTTGTTGTTGCATCATGGCTATCGGTAGCTAAACGATAAATCTTCTGTTATGGTCTACGGTCTTTGGAGAGTAGTAGAGGTGACAATCCTTTTTTTTCGTGTTTTGCTCTTACTTCTTTGGAGCATAAAATTACAGATTATTCTTGTTGCAGCTGTGGTTCTACGAGTACTTTCCAAGGTTAGCCCCTTGATGGTGTCAGGGTGTGGCCCACGGCTTTCCTATTGGTGCTAGAAGGCTCGAGCGGGGCGATTCTCGTGTGGAGTGAGTGCTAAGTCTTCGAGCGTTAATGCATTGGGGTACCTCCACTGTTGGTGTAAGTATTGACTATATAGTGTATTTTCCTTATCATGATTTTTATTCTCGGTATTTACTATATTCTTTCATCCTTTTTCGATTCCGGTCGAGATTTTGTATCAACCTTGGGTGAACCTGGCAGATCTTCCATAGTCATTGGATTTCTCGACGCACCGTGTCGTCTTATTTGGTACATCACAACCTATTTGGTACCTTCATGAGCGAGTGGTTCGTCAACACAACGTTGACCGTTTTGTAGTGCTGCTGCCTCCACCCGCGTCGATGTTGAACTCGCGTTCGTTGGAGTTGCTTGTAAGCAGAGGAAATTGCCTTTAGATTTCTTGGAGAGATCTCGTGCGTATGGATGCTGATTAATCTCATGACTTGCTTCCTTACTTGACCCCACCACCACGTCTTCTACAAGTTTGACTTTCGGAAATGTTTTTGTGTAGTCCCTGTTTAAACTGTCGAATAACTTGATTGTTCAATCATGTTTCAGGTGACCGCTCGTCGTATGAAGAGACTTGAGATCTCCTCCCAGTCAATCCATTACCTGGGGCCGATCGGTATGATCAAGGAGCATATTGCGGACGCACCGGAGGGTTTCAGATAGGGGCAGGAGTCTGTTCCTAAGGAGTTAGATCCGGTAAGATCAAGTGCAGCTTTCACTCTTCGTAATATCGCTTGTTACTGATTTAATGTATTTTCTTTCAAGTCACGCACTAGGAATTATGTACTTTGATGCCACTTGACAATACTTATGTATCATGACTCGTTTTTATATATTTTATTCACACTTTATGCATTTAATCTTTTATTTATTCATTCAGGGTGTATGTTAGTGTGTGCCTATGACTAATTGTGTGTGATTGTGTATTATTAACGACGCGAAAAAAGTCCGTGACTTTTTCATAAGTGGAGGGTACCGACCTTCTCCCAAAAAGAAAAAAAACTAAAAAAGATAGGAACATTTTACCACTTTCCAAAAATAAAGGAATAAAATGAACAAGTTTTACAACTTCCCTGAAAGGAAAAGGAATAAAAATAAAATGGAACAAGTTTTACAACTTCCCCAAAATGAAAAATAGAAACAAAATGGGACAAGTTTTACGACTTTCCCAAAATAAAAAACAAAAAAATAATAAAAATTAAATGGGACAAGTTTTACAACTTCCCAAGATAAAAAATAAAATAATAAAAAAAAATATATAATAAAAGTAAATGTAAAACTAAAGGGAGAGTTTTATTAGAAATAAAAAAAAAAGAATTTTAAAATGAATCAGTTAAAGAGATCTGAAGATAAGAAAGGCGAAAGAAAATCCAGAAAATAGGCCTAGGATATAAATTTAATGTCGAGGTAATGCCGTGACACGTGGAAAATACCGTGTCACGGTGCCAAATGCCGTGACACGGTATGTTTTACTGTGACGCGATGCATATACCCTGTCACGGTATGTGATAAGTGCCATAAATGGTACTCTTTTGATGAGTTTTTAGGTTGGTTTTACCTTCTTTTCATGGCTTTCTTCAATATTAAATTCTTACTTTTGTGCATTTTCTCTTTAATTTCTTTTTTCACTCTTATTTTGTGTTTTTATGGTTTTTCTAGTGTTTTCTCCTTCATTTGCTCTCTTTTTTGGTTTCAGGGCTTGTATGAGGTTTGGGTCATGATATCGGTGGCTTACTAAGCTGGAAGATGCTTTTGGAGCAAGCTTATAGCATTGGGAAAGCTCAAGATGTAAGAAAGTGGCATGCTCCAAGTTCTAGCTCTTGCGCTCCCAAGCCACTCTCTCATGAGATCATGGCGTTGAACCCACTATCGAATCCATCTAAATCTTCCATACCCAATGTTGATCATGAAGGGCGCACATTCTACATGAAGCTCGCACCGAAGGAAGTCCCCTACTCCAGCAGCACGGGCACGCAAGGAAGACGAGCGGACACGCATGAATGAATTGCCGCGACACGGCGGGGACCGCCGCAACACGGCAGGCAGCGTCGCGTCATGGCATCAACCACCGTGACATGAGGCATCCAGTGCGCCAGGCAGATTCAAATTGCACGGGCACGCATCATTCTTGCGAGGGCTCACACCTCTTGGATCTGTTTCCGTACCTTATTTATTGCGGGCTAGCAAGCTCAAGCGAGGGCGTGCCCAGCTTCGTTTATTCCGGGATTTTCACCTTATTTTCTTTGTATATAAATAGCCCTTCTTATTATTTCTTTAAAAAGCAAATCTTTAAGGAATTTTAGATCTCAATTTCTTAGCTTAGTTGAGGGCTTCTCTCTCTAGATCTAGGGTTAGTTTTAGGAGTATATTTATAGAGAAAAAGTGAAGGATCATATTTCATTGGTGATTTGAGTGATTGAAGATTCAAGGTTACAATTGTGTTGAAGATCTCCATAATCAATCAATGAGGATTTCTAACTCTATCTCATTTTATTACTTTGTTTAATTTCATGTTTGTTTCATTTGATTTTGATGTTTGATTCTTGATTAGTGTAATTGTTCTTCATTTTTTGTTGATTCTTGATTTCATTCTCTTGCTTGTTGATTTTATGATGATTCTTAAGTAGTTGTTTTGCTAGGGATTGGGTGAAACTTGTATGATTGAATGATTGTAATTAGTTTGGGAATTATGTTGATTAATTGTTGAGATTAAAGTGATTAATGTAAGTTTGCATGTGTGTAGCTTGATTAGGCCTTCAGAATTATGCTATATTGCATTGTGATTTCTAATGATACAGACCCTTGATTTAGGAATTGCAATTGTCGATTGGTTTGGATTGTGATTCTCCTAGTATGTTATTCGTAGAGACCACTAGCTTAACGATTAGGAGATAGCTCTATGATTCCTATTAATAGCTCTTATAATTATTGTACACACATAAAAATGTCTCCCCGAAACAAAACCCGATGATGAACAACCTTTCACCGCCATAATTGGTTGGGTCGTGTATTTACTCCCAAGAGTGCTTAAAATCCATATTCAATTAAATCCAGCTCAAAAAATAGTCAATTGATCAGTCCTAATGTTTAGTCAACGCATAGTCCAATTTATACTTTAGCTCGAACCTTTTTAATTCATTTCATATTATTTATTAATTGAGCCCGATTAATTAATAATAGCTTAAATAAGCCCGGAACTATGAAACGACATTTGAAAATACCGAACCTTAATTATTAAGAATTAGGTCAAGAATGAATCTGGACATTTTTTGGGCAGAATTGTGCACCGTGACACAGCGCCCTATACCGTGTCGCGGTACACACACTGTGTCATGTTGCCCAATTAGGTTTTTTCTACGGTGCATATCTCTTCTAGGGTTTCGTGTGATCCCCTACTGATTTCCTCTATAAATACCCCCCCTCCTTTATGTAGTTCGGGGGCATCAAATAATTCTCTATTTTCTCTTCTATGCTCTAGCGTAAACACTAGCCTACCCTATTCTCTCACAATACTTCCCTCGAGCACTCCAAGGAGTCCGTACTTTACCCGAGGTTCTGTCCTTAAACCAAGGCGTGAAAGGTAAAATAGTTTGAGGGTTTCGCCCCAAATCAACCTTAATTTAATTTAATTTCACTTATTGTTTATTAATCTCCTTAAAGTTACTAACGCGTTTATTATTTTGTAGTTACAAGCAAACAAAATCAAAGTTAGGAATCATGTTCCTTTTATTTCTATTATTTTTATAACGACTTTTATTATGTTTGACATATGTTAATTGTTGGATTTATTGTTAAATTGATTCCAATATTAATGTTTATTGTATTATTTTTATGATCACCATATTGCATATTTAAGGGAATGTGTAATTGAATATCACGCCTAATAAAATAATTTGGACGACCGATTTAGGTTCCTTTTTAATCTTGTTCTTTAATCAAGTGTTCATTAATATTTTAGAATTATATGTTGCATTAATATTCAACCAATTTAGCATAATAATAATTTGGAGCGAATTGAATCTTTGTTTGTATGCCTTTGAGATCGCAGGAATCGCTTTTCACAATAAGAATCGAGTAGAGGCCAATACGGTCAATTGTGACTCCATGACTCACTTCGTACCATCATCCCCGATCCTCCTTTCGTGGTTCCGAACCATATGGAGTTAGTAATCTCATGGATTATGAATGGGGTGTAACCTTTACGGGTCAATCATTGTTTCCTATCGTTGTCCCTTTATTCGTGGTAGCCTTTTATAATCCGTGAACGGTTTACAAGTTCCTTAAAATACTTGTTGGCGGCTCCCTACTTAATTTGTCCCTAATCATATATGTCAATTCCCACTTCCTAAGAGTGCCAAGCATATTCACAAATGCTTAACGTAAGCGCACTTCGAACAACGCCTACAATTTGGCGACTCTATTGTGGAGGATTCTTGGTTATTTATCGATTTGAGTGATTGGTATTTAATTAAGATAAGTTGATGAGACTTGAAAGATTCTTGAAAAGTATTCTAGTAATTAAATTGACATTTTTGCATATACATGGACGTTTTTACGTCATATTTTAGGTTCGCCCGTAGGGCAAGTTGAATAACCTGATTGCAAAAGAGGAAAACAGAGGCACTAGTCAGATTTCCAAACTTCCGCGCCATGGCATGACTACCGTGTCACAGTGCAGACTGCCGTCACGCGGTGTTCTGTACCGTGACACGGTGCTTCCTACCGTGTTGCGGCAGCCTTGAAATCTTTCTAGTGGCTTTATTTTTTTTTTATCACAGTTAGCTTCCTTCGATTTTTCCATAAAATCGTATGTGTTCTACATGCGTTTTAGCCCCGGGGAATTTATGCTTAATCAACCCAAAAACTCTCATGGCAATAAGGGTTTATCTGAGTTATTAAATTCACCCAAACCATGGAGTCGAGTTCGATTTAATCATGAACTTGCGGAGCCGCCCGTTAGCATAAACTCTCAAGGGAGGCTGCCTTGCCAATGCGTCAAAACTTTGAACCATGGTACCCTTTGACACAAAAAAGCTTGACCCTAGTCGAACATAGATCTTGACCTTAGGTTGCAAACTTTTTGTTTGCATCATCGTGACAAAGTGCTACTTGGTTTATTTGTTGCTAACCATACATGTGTTTGTTCATTTTGTCATTTGCACTAACCTGTTTTTAAATTTCACACAGTATTTAGTATGGACTTAAATTAAATAAAATCCAAAAAAATCACAAATTGGACTTGGAACTGTGCACCGTGTCACGGCAGAAATGACTGGCCACATTGTACAGCGCTGTGACACGGTACCTTGTGCCGCATGACGGTAAAAAGCAGCGTGTCACAACAGTTGCACCGCGACACAGTTCCCAGGAAAAATTACCTGTTAGTCTTTTTTTGGTCTTTGTACGTACATATGTGGTTCGTATGTTCGATTTAATATTGTGTCTAGCTGTACGGTTATAACACGCGTCCATAACCTCACTTAATCACTCACAAGTCAAATCCACACACATTTTTATTTCGAGTCACACACCATGTAATTCGTAACCGTACTTTAGGAAGGTCTTGTGTCATTTTTTCCCTTTTTTTTAGGAGTAAGTCGGATCGTATCCTCCCATACATACTTTTATTTTCTAAAATTTTTTTCAAAAAATTTCTTGCCTTTTCTTTCTCCGGATGGGTCAAGGTTAAGTCTAGTCATTAAAGGTGCGTCTATTTTTAATATCACAGCACTTGGTCGAGATGTAGAGGTAGGCTGTTACGGTTCGAGTCACTACTGCAACAACCTCTTAAACCTAAAAGGCGTACAAGGAAACCTCTACAATCATCTCCACAAAATTCATCTTCTTCTCCAGTTTATTTGAATTCATTCTAATTACTACTAGGGAAGAAATTGAGAGTATCAACAAGTCCATCGCAGCACTCACTGCCATGATACAAACAGTCACTACTAAGGTCTCAACCATGGAACATACTAATGTCACCGTCGCTGCAATGGACAAGATCAAAGAACAAGTGAGTGAGAATTCTAAAGACCTCACCTATGTGGAGCAATCTACAAGTTCTCTGACTGTCAAGAATAAGCTCCCTAAAAAGTTTTCCACTGCAGACATTATGAAGTTTAAACCCACTGATAACGTAATGTTCCACTTAAAGGCTTTTTCTGCAACAATAGCTCTCAAGGGATTAGATGTAGCACTCTTCCCTACTGTGTTCCCTCTTTCCTTGGACCACGCCTGTCAACAGTGGTTTAATTCTCTAGATTCCAAGCATGCTGCTACTTGGGAGGATGTTACTAAAAGCTTCATGGGTTGTTACAAGTGTAACATCCATGCTAAAACTTCTGAACGTGAATGCTCCATTCTCAAATAGAAAGAGAATGAAGGCTTTACCGCCTATCTGAGCAGGTGGAGAGAAATAGCTGCACTCTTAGTGGATCCTCCCACTAAGAAGGAGATGGTTTGCCTCTTTATACAAAATCTGACTCATAAGTATAAGCAACATTTGAAGTTTCTGCCTCTGAACACTTTCGAAGCCGTGTATGGTATTGGGATCAACATTGGGATGAGTTGATAAAGACTACAGGTAGCAATAATAACAATAACACTTGGAAAAACAAGAAGAACGATAGTCCTTCTTCTTCGTCTTCCAAGCCCAACAACGCTACCAACAACATCAACCTCAATGATGTGGTGGCTCTCAATGCTCCTACTTAGAATTTCCAAAGGAAAAGGAGGGTTTAAACACTTTGGGAATGAGCTATGATATTGCTTTTGATCCCTTACACAGTGTATTGGGCCGTTTCTAGAACCTATACCTGAGAATAGAATTGCTAACTATGATCTTAATGCTCATTGCAAGTTTCATCGAGGTAAAGGTCGTACTACTGAGCAATGCTGGAAGTTGAAGGATGCAATTCGAGATTTAATTGATGTTAATCAACTTCTTGTCCTTCTAGGGGCCAAGAAGCCTAATATTCCAACAAGTCCTCTTTCTGATGCTTTTTCTATCACAAGAGATGAAGTCTCCTTTGATCTGTCACTACTCATCCAATCTCTAGATGAACCTCTACCAAAAGTTGTTTTAATATCAAGTTATGAAGAAGTGAATGGAATTTGGGATAGTGATGATGAAGACGTCTATCTCAAGACATAGCCTATCCACCTCTTGGCGCTGTCGATTATGAAGACAATGAGGATGTTTTGGGGGACCTTGAGGTAAAGGTTATCACCAAGAATGGAAGGTTACAACAACCTAGCCCACCTCCACCTTCACTGCAAGCACAACCGATAGTTGATCCTATTGATCCTTTAAGCAATGACGTGATCAAATAACTACAAAAGACTAAGGTGGAAATGAATGTATGGAAGCTTTTGGCTACCTCCCACGAGTATCGAAAAGCTATAATGAATGCTCTGGTAAAAATAGGAGTTGATAGTGATATGGCTCCTCAGGGGCTAGTTAGCTTTCTCATTACTAAATTACCGAGTACCAGCAATCTGATTTCGTTTTCTAACAAGGATTTGCCCCCAGAAGGGGATCCGCACAACAAGGCCTTACACCGTATTGTGGTGTGTAGGCAGATGAATGTTCCCATGAGCTTAGTCGATAATGGCTAGCAATTAATGTATGCCCGCTTCGTACTGTGAAGAAGGTTGGCATAAGAGATGAAGAAATGATTCCCTCTACGCAAGGGATTTGTGCTTATGATAATACTTACTGTCAAGTCATGGGTACTATCACATTGAATATCACTATTGGAACCATCGAACGTCGCACCAAGTTTCAGGTGGTTGACATTAAGGCTTCTTTCAATTTGTTGTGTTGGGTTTCGATGAGTCCGACTCACCGTGGAAAAAAACCCGAGCCAAGATCACACTCACAATAATTATAACCATAAAGCATAATTAACTTAAACAACAAGATTAAGAAAGAGATTAATACCTTTGGCACGTGCTTCGCTCACTATAAGAGCTTTTACTTCGAAAGCTCTAAGCCTCGCTCGCACGAGGACCTCCAACGAAGTCCACCCACAACCCGAGCATCGAAAATGGTCCAATTCTTAGGGGTTAGCTTAGCCCGACCTAAACCCGAGTAATTATATGTGTTCAAAGGTTTTTTCAATGGAGATGCCTTTTTCAACGCCTTACTCAAGTGATTTTCCCAATACCCCAACATGGGTATTTATAGGGAAAGGTAAGAGTGAGATTTGCTCTTCCATCAATGTAGGAGAATTGATTTTTCCATTTTATTTTTAAATTAAAAATAAAATTAGTTATCAAGCTACTAATAAATCAACAAGTGGCACATTTAGGAGAAGAGTTGGGTGAGGAACACAAGGAGGGGAGGGGACCAAACTTAATCCCCAAGGAGCAAACTATGGCTGTCCACCTTGCATCTCCTATACCCAACCACCGGCTTCCATGTGGCACCCCAAGAGGAGCACCAAGGATGCTGGTTTTGGGCTTGCTGCCACGGCCCAGCTGCTACGGCTGCAGCCTCGGCCCATAGCTGGCCTTGGCGTGGCTGCTGCCCCCTTGCCCGACTGCCGTGGCTGGCACTTGTTAGCCATGGTGTGCTAGCATGCACCAGTCAGCCTAGGCTCGGCATGGTGCATTTGCTAGCCACCTCGGCTTTACCAAATGCCCCTAGGCATCGGTTTGCTCGGGGCATTCCGATCCTAATGGTATTTCGGTAATTGTTGATTTATTAGTAATTTTACCGTCTTGTCTTTTATTATTTCGACTCGACTTCCGACGCTCGGATTCGACGCTCTAAGCTCGAATTTCTGGCGTCTAAATATTAATTACTCGGGCGATTCATTAATTCCTTCTGACCCACAACACGACCGCGACGGGTCTCTTACTTGGAGGTTAGCCAAGTCGGACCAAAACACGACTCGAGTAATTAGTGAGGTTAAAGGTTTCCTCTCAAGTGGAGATGTCTTATTGAGCTCTTACTCAAGTGAGTTTTCCTAATTCTCAAGAGGGATAAATTATAGGGAAACTCAATTGAGAAATCCACTCTCCCATCAATGAGGGAGAGTTGGTAAAATCAATTTTTCCTTTTAATTTTTAAATCAAAAATAAAGAAAATAGCAAACAACTAATTAATCAACAAGTGGCATTCTAAGAGGAGAGGATAGGTAAGTACCACAAGGGAAACGGGGGACCAATACTTGATCCCCAAGGCTTCCCCAAACCGGCTCCCATCACCCTTAGCTCCAATGAGCTGCTGCCACGTGGCAGGCCTAGCTTTGGCACCCAAGCAATCTTGCTGGCTCTTGGTGTGTGTGGATGTGCCATTGCTTTGTGCGGCAGTGTTGCTGCCTCGGCCCAACACCCACGCATTGCTTGGGGGCTACTACCTGAGGCCCTTACGCGCCACGCTGGTAGTAGTGCTAGCATGCTAGCACGCTGCCAACTAGCTAGCACTGCTAGGTTGATGCTGCTGCTGCCTGCACATGCTAGCACAGCTTGCTAGCCATGTGCTGGCACCCTTGCCAGCAGTGTTGCGCTAGCATGCCGCCGCGCCAACCAGCCAGCCTAGGCTAGGCTTGGTGCACATGCTAGCAACCTTGCTATACCAAATTCCCCTAGCACTCATTTTTCTTGGGCCATTCCGATGCTAGGGGTATTTTGGTAAATTGTGGATTAATTATTGATTTAACCGTCTCATCTTTTATTTATTCGACTCGACTTGCGACGCTCGGTTTCGATGCTCCAAGCACGATTTCTGATGTCTAAATATTTAATACTCGAGCGACTCATTAATTCCTTCTGAATTAATTCGTCGTGTCGTATCGTTAGTTGCTTGGGTGTGACCCGAAGGGTTCAATCAAGATTAAGCTGTAATATTAATTATGCATTAATATTACTGATCGGAAGCGACCTCCACCTAGGCATTCCAATCACTTGAACTAACTGAATAATTAGCTTTCTAATAGCTCCGAACCCTCTATCGGAATAAAATACTTGTTCGAAGGACACCATTCTTTTTAGTCTCCCACTTGTCCTTCTGGACAAATGTGCCTTTAGTGTATAGCCTTTTTCCTATGTCACTTAATGTCTCTTCATGAACTATAAGGTAAGATTATTCGTCATCCTTATTACGTCCAGATGTGTTTGTCGAAATCCGAGTTTGACTATCAATAAACAGATGATTTCTAAAATCTTTCACAGTCTCGCTCTTCGAGAGGCCTTGCAAACAACAAAGACACATTCCCTATTGTTAGTAGGTGGACATTCCCGATCTTGTAATGTCAGCTTCTCTTATTTAGAGGACCTAGCCGCCCAAGTCTTGCCATTATAATCTCCATGTACGGAAGACGTTTGACTAACATCAAAATGGACTAGTACTCAAACAAGAGAACTCACAGTACTCGGGTCGAGGAAAGAGGTTCCGATAGCTATAATGAGAAGTATACTTATGACGATTTTTAAATCTCTTAAAGTATTCTCATAGGTCAATCCAATATGGTTCTAAACCAATACCTGTGCAAATGATTTATGAAAATCATGTCCTTGTAGCACAAGAAACGATGCTATAAATCAAACTACACACTAAACTCAAGCGGTCATTAATCGTCCATTATTTATATGACCTCGATTAAGGATAATTTTCTATTATAATATTCAATGTTCACTTAATAGGTTTTTCTTTATCCAAGGCTAGTCTTGATACCCTATTTTGAATATTCTCATAATCGAATGACCTCAATATTTAATCTTAACCACAATTAAATAGAAACGGAGTGATAAATTGGATGAAATTAAATTACTTCAAAACCTTAATAGTTCATCTTAGTGTCTTATATTAAAATGTTCAAAAATTAATTAAAACACTAAACAGGGAAATTAAAGCCAATCTACAACGTGCCTGATTTCCATTGCCTCAACGTGCTTGTTGTGCTTCACTTGAGCCAGAGGTTTAGTAAGTGGATCGGCTACATTGTCGTCCGTTCCAACTTTACAAATTCTGATTTCACCCTCCGATTTCCATTCCCTTATCATGTGAAATCGCCGCTTGACATGTTTGACTTTCTGATGTTCCCTTAGCTCTCTAGCTTGAGCAATAGCTCCATTATTGTCACAATAGAGGGCTATTGGACCCTTGATGGAGGGTACTACATCAAGTTCACCAACGAACTTACGAATCCAAACTGCCTCCTTAGCCGCTTCAGTAGCTGCCAAGTATTCAGCTTCAGTTGTAGAATCCGCAGTTATGCTCTGCTTGGCACTCTTCCAAGTACACGCTCCACCATTTAGACCAAATACATATCCAGACTGTGATTTGTAATCGTCTCTGTCTGATTGGAAGCTTGTGTCGGTATAACCTTCAACAACTAATTCTTCTAAGCCACCATATACTAGGAATTTGTCCTTGTTCCTTTTAAGGTACTTTAGGATATTCTTGGCCGCAGCCCAATGTGCCTCTCCTTGGACTGATTGGTATTGCCTTGTAACACGCAAGGCATACGATACATCTGGCCTAGTATATATATCATAGCATACATGATCGATCCAATAAGCGAAGCATATTGAATCTATTTTATCCTTTCTCGTACATCAGGTGTCTTTGGACACTGCTTCTTGCTTAGGGTTATGCCATGTGACATGGGTAGGTGACCACTTTTGGCCTCCTGCATACTGAATCATGCCAGTACCTTATCGATGTAAGTAATCTAGCTCAATCCAATCATCCTTTTAGATCTGTCCCTATCACTAGTAGAATAAAGTAAATGGGAAGCCCCTAATGGCAAAAGGGTATTGAATTCCGCTTCTAAAAACACCTTAAAAAATACTGAAACAAGCAAATGGCAAGCGATTTTGGGTGAACCGCTTGCAAAATTGTAAATGGCAAGCGGTTTGAACATAGACCGCTTGCCATTTGTTAAAAAAACCCTAAAAATCTCATGCCTCCTTCTTCTCTCTCCTGTCTCCCCTTTCTCCTTCATTTCTCATACTCTCTCTCCTCTCAACCGATCAGTTTTCACGCTTTCTCTCCTCCTATCCCTCACTTCTCTTTCCACTCTCCCCTCCATTCACGCCTCAAAAAAAACTTCACTTCTCTCTCCTCTCTCCCCTCCATTCTCACACCCTCTTCTTTCTCCATCTCCTTCTCTTTCTTCTCTCATCTCCTTTCTCAACCTCCATTATTTCCTTTCTCACGCCTCACACCGACGAGTGACCACCGACGAACGATGACCGAAGAGCGACAAGCGAGTAGAATGAAGAAGGTGTTAGGGTTAAGATCTTTCGGCTCGGCGAGTTAAGGGTTGAGGATCGTAATGTAGGTAAAAATTTAGATCTAATTCATCCTAATTTTAATTTATGATCTGAAATTAAGTTAATTATTATTGTTTATTTTTTCAATTTATTATTTGGATTAGCGCAATTTTTTTTCCTAAAGTTTGTGGTGGTTTGGCAGTTACGGGTGAATCAGGATAGGGTGGTGGTGGTGGTGGTGGTGGTGGTGATGATACGGGTTAAGGTGGTGGCGGTGATAGGTGGCGGGCGGTGGCGCGCGTGGCTGGTGGTGGAAATTAGAAAATCAGAAAATGTAATTTACATTATTTATTTTTTTATGAAAATCAGAAAATGTAATTTTGGGAGTTATTTATTAATTAATTTACTGTAAGTTATTTATTAATTTATTTACTGTATTTATGTTTTTTATGAAAATTAGAAAATGTAATTTTTTTTTTGAAGGATTAGAAAATGTAATATTGAAGCAATTGATTAAAAAAAATAGTATTTTTATACATATGTTAAGTTCTTGTGTATCAATTGAATTGAATAAAAAAAATAAAAAATAAAAAAAATTATTAGTATAGGCGTAATGGGCAGCGGTTCGGAGCCCAAACCGCTTGCCATTACCTTCAAATGCAAAGCGGTTTTGAACCGCTTGCCATTTAAATGGACAATGGCAAGCCCCTCAAGCGCATGGGGTTCAAAACCGCTTCCCATTAGGGGTTTTTAACCGCTTGCCATATACCTTTTTCTACTAGTGTATAGATCTTGATGCCTAATATGTACTGAGCCTCTCCCAAGTCATTCATTGAAAAACATTTTCCAAGCCAGGCCTTTACAGACTCTAACATCAGAATGCTATTTTCAATGAGCAATATGTCATCGACATATAAGACTAGGAAGGCGATGTCACTCCCACTGACCTTCTTGTAAACACAAGATTGATATGGATTCTAGATAAAACCAAACTTACTGATGGCTTCATCGAATCATAGATTCCAACTTCTGCTAGCTTGCTTTAGCCCATAAATGGACTTTTCAAGCTTATATACTTTCCCAGCATTGTTTTGGTCGATAAAACCTTCAGGCTGTGTCATACACACAGTTTCTTCCAAAATTTCATTGAGGAAGGCGGTTTTGACGTCCATCTGGCATATTTCATAGTTGTAATATGCAACAATCGTTAGGAGGATCCTAACGGATTTAAGCATTCCGACCGGAGAAAAGGTTTCATCGTAATCAATACCATGAATTTGCCTGTAACCTTTTGCTACTAGTATAGCTTTGTAAATGAATACATTTTCCATATTTGTCGGTTTTCAATTTAAAAAGAAACATATATATAAGAAACTACTCCCTCCGTGTTTTCATAAGTGTTACACTTTGACCGGCACATAGATTTAGGCAATTTAAATGACTTGAATAAAATAACAGGTAAGTGGGATAGTTAGAGTATTAAAAAATTGTAAAAGAAAGATAGAGGGGCTCATTGTTTATTAAAAAGTAATGAATGTGAGAGGAAGTATATAATAAATAAAGTAGTATGGGTTTAGGTGGGGACCATGAGAGGAGAGAGATATAATATTTTAAGAGAGCTTTTTGCCTAAAGAGGAAGTGCAACACTTATTAAAACACGGCTGGATTTGGTAAGTATAACACCTATTAAATCATGGAAGGAGTAATTAAACTATATTTTCCTTTTTATTAAAACCTTCATTAGTTATTATCATTTTAACCTGTGTAGCTATAAATAAACAATTAATAGTAGAAAATCAAGAGTAGTTGCAGTTATTATATGGGGTGGGAGCAGTTGTGATAAGGTAGTTATTTTTTTTAAAAAAAAAATTAATATTTAATTTTACTTGTAAGGTAATTTTGAAAATTGAGAAGGGTAATTTGGGTATAGTGAATTATGACACCTAAGATGCCCTTTCCCTTTATAAATTAATATTTTATTTTGAAAATTGAGAAGGGTAATTTGGGTATAGTGAATTAATATTTTTTATAATTTTGCTAGTTTCAGTTTTACTTCTCTTATTTTCTATTTTACTTTAATTATTTCTATTTATTTATTTATTTTATTTTATATGTCTTGGTTCCTCCCCTCGGGTTAGTTTGTGTGTATGTGTGGTTCGGATCAAGGTACGTGTTTTTTTTATTTTTTTTTGAAAACCCCTCAAGGGAGAAAATTAAATGGATAAATCAGACCGAGCTACATCAAGGCATCGACCCGAAAAATTAGTCAACCACACTCTTAGACCCACCTCCCATGGTTGAAAATGGGCTAAAGCATGAGCAACATTGTTACCATTACGCTTCACAAACAACCAAACTACACTAATAAAAGAAAAGCAAAAGCTGAATATGTCATCTAAGATAAGATGAAAGGAACTAGTTCCTTCTGCAGAGTCTCGAAGCGCCTGGATAACATCAAGATAGTAACTCTCAATTATTACCTTTCTCCTCCCAGCATCTGCAAGCAAGCTTTAGACCCCACCAGATTGCCTTCGCCTCCGCCACCTTCACATCCCACTACTTACTACACTACACTGCTTAGCAAGCCACCAAACTTCTAGCACAGTCTCTCATCGCAGCCCCCAAACCGTAGCCTAGGCCATTGATTTCCCCGTCATCTGTGTTGACCTTAACCCACCCCTCATTCGGCAGCTTTAAGCAACAGTCCGAGGCAGATCCCTACTGAACCAAAACCTTCCCACCAGAATTACACCATTCCTTCGCTTCACTGCTAATTCGAAAAGAATAAGCCACGGTATTCTCTGGCTCCAACTGCTTACCTCTCTAAACACGCTCCCCAAATGGCCCAGCACAGAGCAACCACATTAGCTGATAGGAATGGTGTCCTTCGAACAAGTGTATTATTCCAATAGAGGGTTCGGAATTATTAGAAAGCTAATTATTCAGTGAGGTCAAGTGATCAGAATGCCTAGTTGGAGGCCGCTTCCGATCAGTAATATTAATGTATAATTAATATTAAAGCTTAATCTTGACTGAACCCTTCGGGTCACACCCAACAAAAGTGACGATCCGTCACGACGAATTAATCCGAAAGGAATTAATGAGTCACTATAGTATTATGAACATAGACGTCGAATAACGCACTAGGAGCGTCGAGACCGAGTGTCGCAAGTCGAACCGAATTAATAAAACAACGAGAAGATAAAAATCAATTAATCAACAATTACCAAAATACCCCTATCATCGGAATGCCCCGAGCAAACCGAGTACTAGGGGAACAAGCTACTAGCATGGCAGCTAGCATGCGCGCCGCACCATGCCAAGGCTGCTAGCAAGGTTGGGTGGTGCGTGGAAAGGCTAGCAAGCAAGCTAGCGCGCGCAAAGGCTAGCAAGCTAGCAACACTAGCAATGGCGCGCAAGGCCTCGGCCAGCAGCTTGCAAGCATGCGAGGCATGCTAGGCCGAGGCAGCAACCCGCGATAGCTGGCGCCCAGCAAGCAGGCCAAGCTGAGGGCACCAAGCGCCAGCAAGGCAGCCTTAGCGCCCAAGGCCAGGCGCACCAGCTGGTTAGAGCCGAGAGAGCAAGGGGGCGGTTTGGAAATCTTAGGGGGCAAGGCTTTGGTCCCCCCCCCCCTTGTTGTCCTCACCTACTCTCTCCCTCCTTTCTTGATACTTGTTGATTAATTATTGTATTGCTTTTTCTTCTGATTTTTTATAAAATGGAAAAATGATTTTTACCAACTCTCCCACATTAATGGGATTGTGGAATGTTCATTGGATATATCTATAAATACCAAAGTATTGGGATTTGAGAAACCCACTTGAGTTGAACTCAATAAGACATCTCCAAAAGTGAGAAAACCTTTAAGTTCATAAAAACTCGAGTAGTCTTATATTTGGTCTAGCTCGACTAAACTGTGAGTAAGGGCCGGATGGGTATTGTTACGGGTGGATTTCCGTTGGAGGTCGTCGCACTTCGAGACTCGTAGCTTTCAAAGTAAGAGCTCATAAAGGGAGCGAAGCACGCGCCAAGGTAATATTGTCTTTCTTCTTTTCTTGTTAATTATTCTTATTAGTTATATTAATTGTGAGCGGGTCTTGGGGCCGGATTTTGTTTCCGCGGAAAGTCGGACTTTTGGAAACCCAACAGCGATATCGGAACCTTGCTCATTTATTTTTGTAACTGATATTTTCAAGGTGTTAAAATGGATTTAATTTCTGGTTGTGGTTGCTAATTAGATTAGTAGCTCGATTTTATTCATTTCAGTCTTGTTTTAATTAGAATTTTGGCTCTCGAATCCAGATATTCACCCAAGACTACTAAATTTTGGGGGGAAACGATGTGCTGGAAAAGATTTAATCCTTGTAGGGATGTGAAAAACCCAAATTCTGCCCAGAAATGGCTGTTTTGAGTGATTTTTCGTTTTGATGAAAATTTTTAAATCTTTTAAACCTTGAATTTTAATGGCATATTAATTACGATTATGTGTTTGGTTCTTTCCTTTAAGTTTCTACAATTTTAGACCACATTTGAGCATTATTACTATGTAGTAATTGGTGCTTAATTGTTGGCTCATTTTTCACATAAACTTGAAAGTTCACATTTTTGCAAACTAATTGTTTTAAGTGTGAATGTTTATGGTGATTTTGTGATTTTGAATAAAATGTGTTAAAGATTCAATATTTAATTGTTTATTTGGTTGGATCTTGACTTACTAGATTCCATGATTGAACTTTCTTGATTTAATCATTTGTTAAGTTGATTAAAGTCATAAAGTTTCAAACTTGTGATTGAAATTTAATTAATCTTCATATTGGAAGATGTAATTTTTTTTCAAGGATTCACAAGTTAAAGTTGGAATTTTTCATTGAATATTTATGTTCATTATTCCAACTCCCTTTAAAATTTGTCATATCTCATGATTAATTTATGTTGGTTAAATTAATAGTGAAAATAGCCCTTCCTTTTGTAGCATCAAGTTGAACCAAATTTTATTTAAAAAGAATGGTTCTTGGATTAATTTGGTTTGTGCACTTCAATGAATTTTATTTAGTTGGACTTGTTTAATATTCATTTTGCTCAAAATATTAATTTAAAAATTAATGGAAAATTCTCTTTGGTGAACCCCAACTTTTTAATTTTCTAAGTGGTAAACTTTTTTAAATTTTATTATCAATGGTAAATCAAACTTTTTTTTATTTTAAATCAACTATAACATCAATGATTAATTTAAATAAACATTTAACTATAGTTAGTTCATAGTTAGTTTTTTTTTTAACATTTATCTTATAAATGTGTTTTTTAAAAAAAAAAAAATCACCTATTCCCCCACTTCTCCTTCCCCCGCCCCCACCCACACTGGCGCACCGACTGCCCAACCCTCCTTCACTGGTGCACCGGCCTCCCCTTACGCGCCTCTCCTCCCCCTAACAACAAGCCATTTCCTTGAAATCAACAACCTCAGTCCCGAAATCCCCTTCTCAAAATCTCAAATTCTCCCTAAATGAAATCAGGTAATTAGGGTTTCGGGATGAAGGTTGAAAATCTTGAGTTTCTTCACTTTTTAAATCTTTAGGCTTGATTTCTCTCGATTTCGGGGTTTGGTTTGGCTGGGTTTGATTTTGCTCGATTTTAGGGTTTGAAGGAGGCTTTTTACCAATAAAGAGGGGGTCATCGGCAGTGGGAGGAGAGTGCTCGTTAGAGGAGAGAGAGGAAAGGTCATCGGCGGTGTGTTTGTGAATTGAAGGAGGAACATCATGCAGTAGAAGCACTGCTATTTTTGACGATGCTAGGATTGGTGGTTATTGAAATCGGGGAGGAAAAGGGAGAGGGGAGGCCAGAAATAGGAAGAGAAGGGAAAGGGGGAGGCTGCCGGGATCTGGTTTTGGGAGATGTCAAGATAGGGGAAAAGAGAAAGCGGGGCGAGGGAGGCTGGGCGTCTTCGACAGAGACATGGCCGCTGGCAGGGGAGGGGCTACTGGTAGGTTGGGTAGGGGAGGGGTTTTGGTATTTTATTTTTAAAAAAAAATATTTCTACAATGATTTAATTATTAAAAAAATAAAAAACTAACTATAGTTAAAGACTTTTATTAAAATAACATTTATCAATGGTAATCAATAATTTAGGTTTACCATTGATAATAAAATTTTAAAAAGTTGAGTTTAAAAAAGCTAGGCCTCGGTTTTGTGAGACACTTGCAAATTATAACTTGGAAAAATTTTGGGTTTGCCGGCTTAATTAATCGGATTAATTAAGTTGGATGCGGAATTTAGTGGGAGCTTCACTATTTATTTGAGCTATCTTAATTGCGCTTAATCACATAATCGGTTAACAACTTTGACTAGTTTTAATTAGGCGCGTTAATCGGATTAACCACCTAAGTTAGTTACTAGTTCACTCGTGTTGATGCATTGTTACTTGTTTTTCGTTGTAAAATGCATGGGCCATTCACATATAGTGAATAGATGAATGAAATGTAAATTCTCTCACATGTTTTATGAAATGGCAACTAGTGGGGCCCGATTAGGATAGAAAATACGGACTGTTTTCTGTCATGTATTTTTGTAAATCTAAATACGACCTGCGAACCGTTGCGTATTTTTGTACCTTGTTATTTAGACTAATCGTAGATACTAGTAGTTGCATAATTTTGGTTATGTCATTAAGATGGAGTTTCTTGGAAGACGAGGCCATAAAGTTGCAAGAGAAGACCCTTGAAGACTTGAAGACTCAAGTGGTCATGCTAGTTGCCAAATGCATCTTTTACTTATATTTTCGATATATATTTATGCTCATATATATGAATGATATTTTAGATGCATGTTTAGGATTTCGAAATGTTGCGATGATTAATTAAGTTCACTTAAATCAACCAACATAGAAACCTTAGGTCCCTAAAATATTGAGTAAAACTCGCCATTCCAAAACAACACTTACCGAATTAATGAGAATAGTGATGGGATACGCCAAAGCGAGGCATCACTACTTTCCTAGGAACTTAAGGTATACCGGGTATGCATGTTGGTTTTGGTTAAACCCAACGATATGAGTGAAGGAGTCCTTACATGTCGTGGAAAAAGAGATAAATTGTCACGAGAGCATTAGATGCGACGATTTATCAAACCAAGAGTGGCATGGAGCCATTAGCAAAGAGTTTCTTACCTTATAGTAATAAGTGTTAAGATAAGCCAAAGCATGCTTAATCACTCATTGATTATTTGGATCTTGGAATCGCCTTATTCTCACCAAATAGGGACAATTTTAAATATGTGAATAAGACGTTTAAACAAGTTTGAAAAATTTGCATGAATTCAATAGTATTATAAATGGTTTTTCATTTCAAATTCTTTCAATTGTAGAACAATGTCTTCAACTAATACCGACAACAACTTCATGTGCCCGGAACTCGCGGAGAAATTAGCATTTTGACTAAATTTGACTAATTTCAAGGAATGGGATGAAGAACTCCGGAAAACTGTTTGGAATTGTTCCATGGAGTACATTCTTAACACTCTCATTCCAAACTTTTTTGCTAAGGGAATCATGAGTAATGAGACTCATTAGACTTGGTCCTTGGATTGTGATAATGCAAGGTCACACTTTTGATGAGGATTCCCATCCATAGGATTGGAAGAGGAGATTCACCTTATAACTTCTAGACATGCTTCTTAATAGTCTTAAACAACTTATCACTATGTCTTCCAAGACAAGGGACTTGAATGTTCATAACTTGACCAAGTCGTTTATGAACATCAAGATCAAGATCACGGAGGAAGCTTGCCTTGCTAAGGAAAGGCTTGAAGTGTGGACCAAGGTCTACAATGCGAGGCTTAGACCCGGAATGCCTCTTAACCTCATGTGCTTCGAATGATAAGGCTTTTCAAGCACTTGGAGCTCATTGGAAGCCGTTGGAGGATGAATAAGCGGCTCATATGCTACTAAGCTCACTCCACTCGGGATATGTTGCATTGAAAATGCATTTGACGGCAAATCCAGATAAACTCTCATTGATGGAGGCTGTCCAAGAGCTTCGTAGAGCCGATTCTTCAAGGGTACTAGGTTCTCTCTAAGGCCTTTGAAGAGGGAGTTCAAAGATGTGGTGCTTCTATTGTAGTAGGCAAGGCCACTACAAAAGAGAATGCAGCGAGTACCTAGAAGATGAGGCGAAAGGAAAAGTAGCTCTCACCTTAGGTATCTTCTTTATAAACCATCACTTAAATATAAGCAATTCATAAAGGTATTAGATGTTGGGTTTTGGAAAGTCCGACTTTCAATGGAACAGAACCTGTCCCAAAGACCCACTCAAAATTAATATAACTAAAAGACAGAAATAACAATATAGAGTGAAAAGACCTCCAACGGTATCCACCTTCAACCTGACCCGAACGGTCTCTTACTCGGAGTTTAGCCGAGTTGGACCAAAAAACAACTACTCGAGTATTATGTGAACTTAAAGGTTTTCTCTCAAGTGGAGATGCCTTATTGAGTTCCTACTCAAGTGAAGTTCTCCAATTCTCAAGGTGGGTATTTATAGAGAATGTTATATGAGGATTCCACTCTCCCATCAATGTGGGATAGTTGGTAAAGTTAATTTCTCATTTTATTTTAAAATCAAAAATAAAAAGAAAATATCAAGGCAATAATTAATCAACAAGTGGCAACATAGAGGGAGAGGGTAAGTGAGGATCACAAGGGGAGGGGACCATTTCCTTCCTCCCCAAGCTTCCCCTAGCTGCCATACTCATGCCACACGGACCAAGGCACGCCCAGCTAGCGGCCTAGTACGCGGCTGGGCTTGCGGCGTGCACTTCGTGCGTGCGGGCTTGGTCGAAGGCTCGGCCTAGCAAGCCACTCACATACGCGGGCTGCAGGCCGAGGCCTGTTCCTAGCCGTTCTAGCACGCTAGCTGCTAGCTGCAAGCTATTGTGCGCGCTAGCGATACAAGCTGTTGTGCATGCTAGCATGCTTGCTAGAATTTGCGTGCTAGAACTATTTGCCCCTGGCACTCGGTTTGCTCGGGGCATTCCGATGCTTGGGGTAATTGTTGATTAATTATTGATTTTACCATCTCGTCTTTTATTCATTCGACTTCACTTGCGACGCTCGGTCTTGACACTCCTAGCTCGATTTTCGACGTCAATGTTCATAAAACTCGAGCGACTCATTAATTCCTTCCGAATTAATTCGTCGTGTCAGATCGTTAGTCGCTTGGTTGTGACCCGAAGGTTCAGTCAAGATTAAGCTGTAATATTAATTATGGATTAATAATACTGATCGGAAGTGGCCTCAAATTAGGCATTCCGATCACTTGACCTCACTGAGTAATTAGCTTTCTAATATTTTCGGACCCTTTATCGGAATATTACACTTGTTCGAAGGACACCATTCCTATCATTAGATACCATAAATGACCTACTACATGCTCCTATTTCAAGAACTAAGTGAGAAGAGCTTCACAAGTGGATGTACATTTACAAGAGGAAGAAGAAGACAATCTGTCCATCAATCTTGTAATTGCGTAGTTTGTCTTGAAATAGAACTTATTCTAGTTTTATTGTTGAACATATTTTTATCTTTTAGCGTTGGACGTTGGCTTGTTAGATCACAAGACTATAACTATGTTGTTTTAAAAGTCTTGTTTATACATTTTATGGCATGACACGTTCATCCAAAAGTCTTGTGTTTACAAGAAGGTCAGTGGGAGTGATATTGTCTTCCTAGTCTTATATGTCGATGACATACTGCTCATGGGAAATAGCATTCCGATGCTAGAGTCTGTAAAGGCCTGGCGTGGAAAATGTTTTACAATGAAAGACTTGGGAGAGGCACATCACATATTGGGAATCAAGATCTACAGGGATAGATCTAACAGGATGATTGGATTGAGCCAAAGTACTTACATCGATAAGGTACTAGCACGATTCAATATGTAGGAGGCCAAGAGAGGTCACCTACCCATGTATCATGGCATAACCCTAAGTAAGAAACAGTGTCCAAAGAGACCTGATGAGCGAGAAAGGATGAATCAGATTCCATGTGCTTCGCTTATTGAATCGATCATGGATGCCTTAATATGTACTAGGCCAGATGTATCGTATGCCTTGAGTGCTACGAGCCAATACCAACCAGACCCAGGAGAGGCACATTGGACTACAGCCAAGAATATTCTAAAGTACCTGAAAAGGAACAAGGATAAATTCCTGGTATATGGTGGTTTAGATGAATTAGTTGTTGAAGGTTACACCGATGCAAGCTACTAAACAGACAGAGACGATTTCAAATCACTGTCAAGATACATATTCTGTCTAAATGGGATAGCGTTTAGTTGGAAGATGACAAGGGAATAAACGCGTCGTCAATTGTCTATCCCTAGATCAAATACAATTTATACAACCTAAACAAACCTAATACGAGTATAAGGCAAGAATAGGGGTCGAACCACAGAGAACGGATAAACACCACCATATGTTATCGACAATTAAGCTAGTCCGGAATAGGAGAAAAATAAACTAAAGTCTCAATATGCTAAAACAAGAAATAAAACATTAAGGGAAATGGTCTAGGAGTAGCATTCACTTGAACATAAACAAAGGCATAGGAGTTGAATTAATTATGAACTAAACATGCTCGAATATCGAAGTAAGGTCCAATCTAACCGCCTTTCAGGGCTAATCGGATTCTCCTAACATAGCCTCTATGTTTCCACATTAGAACCATATACTAGGAGGTACTATCAAATAACAATCGATATAAATGAACTTAGCTAAGTCAACTTCCGTTTCATGTTAGCAAAGATTCACTCCCAATCAACTAACAACATGCATTTTGCAAGTAGATTGAAGAACATCAAGCATATAAAGACTTTAATCACAATAAATCAATTCCAAACCCTTGAACATTCTCAAGATCCAACTACACCACAACCAACCCCTTAATGGGGGAATTACTCACTAATCATGATAACAACAAGATTAATCAACAAATAATCAAGAATCAACATGATTAACAAGCAACACCAACAACAAAAACAATAATCAAAAGAAATAAAATAAAAATATAGGAGAGAGAGTTAGAGATTCTCATTGATTGAAGATGAAAGTCTACAAACAAGATGATTAATCTTCTTCTTCAAAATCCAAGCTCAACAATGGTGAAACCCTCACTTTCTCTCTCTAAACTACCCTAATCCTAAGCTAAACCTAGAGAGAGAATCTCTCCTAAACTAGGGAAAAAGATCTAAAGGAATCAAGTTCTCCTTTTACAAAACAAGCCCCGCAATATATAAAGAATCGCGCAAAAATGCTGAACAGGACCCGCTGTGCGCTCGCGCAAGGATCTGTGCGCCCGCGCATGGTAGCTGTGCGCCCGCGCGTGCGCCCTCGCAGCGGTCTGTGCGCCCTCGCAGCGGCCTGTGCTCCTTCGCAGCAGCCTGCGCGCCCGCGCATTTGTGGGTTGCGCGGCTTGTGCTTGGGTGTGCGCGCCCGCACGGTGTGGGTGTGCGCCCGCGCACATGTCGCGCACAGGCCGCGCAAAACTTTCTGCGTCGATTCTGCAATTTCGCCAATTTTACGCGGGTTCTCACAAGGCTGCGCGCCCGCACATTATTTGCGCCCTTGCACCTTGCTTTCTTCGATTCTTCTCTCATGCTTCCTTGGCTTCTTCTTTGAAATCCAAGACATCAAATACCTAAGCACAAACACCAAGGGAAGCAATAAGGTATAGGGAACGGTGCAAACACGCAATGAAGGCAAGCATACAACAATATACGCGATTTCATTAAAATCACATCGAGACATGTATGCACGCATTATTTGAACAAAACAACTAGAAAACACCCTAAGACAAGCTAAAACAAGGCATAAACACTATCCTAGGAGTGACATAAATGTCACTCATCAAATTCCCCCAAACTAAACCTTTGCTCGTCCTCGAGCAAAGCTAGAGCAAAAGAGAACAAGAGGAAATTATTGAAAGCAAAAGAAACAAAATAGAAACAAGTAGAAAGAATGTACACTAACTCACTGTCGTAGGAATCACGGTTGTTTTTAGCTACAACAAGCCCTTAAAACCCCAAAGTCGCCTATGAGGACGAGTGAGGTCTCGTGAGGGTTTCCTAAGAGCTTAACCCACAACTCTTGAGAAAAACCAAGGCAAGGCAACAAAAGGAAAAGGAAGAGAAAAACGAAGAGAAAAAGCAAACACAAGCTCATATATGGACAAGAGATAGGGACAAGTACTAATGAATGCAAACCTTTCTAAATGGACAAATGTATGCACGTTCCAAGATGTCGATGGTTGATTGAAACATAACACATTCTAAGCATAGAGAACTACTTAGGACTCACTCCACCCTAGCCCTAACCAATCGGGCCACGTTCTCTCCACTAGTTTCAAATCAACCCTTATGCTAGCTTCTCAAGATTCCACGAAGGAACCGAGAAAAGATAAAGAAATGAAAAACTTTGAGAAGGTAATCCCGACGTCTCAACTATGCATACTCTTTCCATAGTTTTGAAATCTATCTCCCTCCACCGTTCTTTTGACCTAACCCACTAGAGTCTAAGGGTCTTTTTATTGGTTATAACGTAAGGCTAAGGGTTAAGGCGGGGTAAAAATTTAAAATTTGGTGATATTTCCTAAGTGAAGCAAAAAGTGCGGCCGACACTCAAAAAACACTCAAGAATTCACTAAATATCCAGCAAAAATACCACTAATGCCATTCCCCAAGCTTATTCAAAACAAACACACAATATTCCCCCAAGCTTGAACAAAGCATTGTCCTCAATGCTTAAACTAAGGAAGAAAATGAAACCATCTAGAATATTTTTGTTGTTTTGCTTCTTTTTTTTTCAAATTTTTTTTTTTTTTTTTAACTTTATTCATTGTCCTTGCCTTTTTTTAATTTTGGACGGCTTTTCCTTGAAACTGCACTTGATTTTCATAAATTTGCATATTTCTTTACAAGCTCAACTCTAACCAAATCTCAAAATGCATCTTGTTTATGATTAACAACTCAAAACTCAAACCTCACATGCCAATGCTTCGCTAACTAAAAGGTTGGTAAACATAGGCCACTAGGTTTATAATGCGGTTTAAACAAGAGCGGGAAACATAAGGCTCAAATTGGTTAGCAAGTAGGTTTATGCAAAATAGAAAATCAAATTTGTAACAAAACAAAAAGAAGATAAAGAAAAATGAGAAAGAAGTGCCCTTTTCCTCCCCTAGAGTGCTTCGGTCACGATCTTGGGAGCTATAAGTCAAAACAAGGATCAAGACATGCATAGCTAAGGATCCAAATGTGCCACACAACAAAGTGATGAAGGCTAGAACAATGTTACCTCACACGGGATTATAACTAAGCAAATACCAACCAAGGGTGCCAAATCCACTATAGAGAGCAACACCATCTTACCACATACCCGTGAACTAGGGCTTCATGGCGCCCTAAAAGTTCTTAACCCGGCTACCTTAGCATGTAATATCCTAGAGTCAACCAATGACACTCTCAAGCCGTGCACACATTAACCACTTAGGAAGAAAGGCATTCAAGAGTAAACAAATCCAAAAGATATAATGTCCAATTAAGAACAAACAAAACACGATTGCTAAACTTGCCTTGAAGTAAACAAAAATCTTTTTGGATTTTCCAAAAGCATGAAAAACATGGAAATGCATATACTCAATGCATGACATATATGAATCAACATCCCACCAAACATGATAGAATACCCTCCCCCAAGCTTGAATGAGGCAACATACTCAAACATAGACCAAATAATCCATGGGAGGGGAAAAGGAAGAGATAAAACCACAAACCGACACATGTCCAACAAGGCATCAACCATTAGAGAAAGAGCAAGGAAAGATGTTACCGGATATTAGGTGGGTGTAAATACCCGCAAATGACCCAAATAAACCTTTCAAGACTAAATTACTCTAGTATCGAATCTCGCCCTCCATGTGCTAGCAATTGCGGTGCCAATCTTCTTTGATTCTTGATCCAAATCAATGCACCAAAGTATACCAAGTCATGTACCTAGAAAAAGGCACACAAACATTTCCATGAGAGAAAATCTATTCTAAAAAGAAAAGAAAATGAAAGCAATAAAACACGGGTTACTTCCCGCAAAGGCTTGCTTAACGTCCAAGCATGACCAATCTAGTAAATAACCCGACAAAGAACGCAAAAGCGTGTCATATGCACCGGCAAACATATCAAGAAAAAGAGCATACGCGATGCTCATATGACAAGCAAACATAAAGTACAAGGAGACTTTATGTTTGAGAGAAGGGGGAAAAGAAAAAGTAAAAGAATCAAAAGAAAAATCAATAAAATAAGAAGAAAAAGAAAGATAGGGAGGCAAACTCTCCTCACAAAAATCTTTTTGGTTGGCATTATAACTCTTTTCCTCATCAACAACAAAAGAGTTGGGGGCTTCGGAAGCATGGATAGGAAGAGGATTCCTAAGAGGTTCTTTGAGAAAAGAAGGGAGGAACATAGGATAGTAGGGGATATGGTTAAACCTTTGGGAGAAAGTTGTATGAGAAAGGGGAAAAGGGGTAGCTACTCCCTCACCACAAGGTCTCACATCACTAATGAGGGCATGGAAATCAATCATGAAATCCTCAAATGAAGAAGTCTCACGATCTACATCTCCCTCAAGCTCAAAAACTCCAAATGACTCAACCTCAACCTCCTCTTCATTATCTTGAACAACATCTCCCATACATTTCTCAAGGCCTACCATATCAAATCCAAGAGTGAATGGGGGCAAATTCCTCTCAAACTCATCTCTTTCTAATGAAGCATTATCAATGAACTCACTCAAAAGGTTATGGGATTTCGTTTGAAATGCAAGAAATATTTGGGCCATAATCTCAAATGAGTCCAAATCATCATTGATAGACGAGTCAAAAGCTTGCTCATTGGAATCATCTAGGGAACTATGGGACACACCTTTAGAATTCATGCAAAAATCGGATGCAATATGAGAAAGAACATGCACTTCATCATCATTAGAATGTACCTCATTACATTGAGCTATAGAGGGAGGGGAGTTGGAATCATGCATTACATGGTCACTATGGGGAGCATCAAGCACATCATGGGAATTCATTATTAGACAAATCATGACAATTAGCATCAACATTAAAAGCATGAGAATCCCGAACATAAGTCTCATGATTGGCCCTCTCCCAATCATAATTATCCCTAGCTAACTATGAATAGAAATCCCAAGCTTCATCCGAAGACATAGTTTCAAGATCACCATTTAACATATTATCAACCACTCCTCTAAAATGCTCATTTAATCCCAAATTAATGATTTCACAATAATCACCCATGGTAAAACCCTTAACACCATCCAAGAAATCCTCAAGTCTATTAAAATACACCCAAAACGGTTCATTATCAAATTGAGGAATAGAAATACAAGCCATTTTTTCAAATAAAGCAACACAAATAGAAACCAACAAATAGAAAGATAAATATACACAATGGACTAGTCTCAATAAGATAACACAATGGTAATGGAAGCCGTTCCCCGGCAACGGCGCCAATTTGACAAGGGAATAAACGCGTCGTCAATTGTCTATCCCTAGATCAAATACAATTTATACAACCTAAACAAACCTAATACGAGTATAAGGCAAGAATAGGGGTCGAACCACAGAGAACGGATAAACACCACCATATGTTATCGACAATTAAGCTAGTCCGGAATAAGAGAAAAATAAACTAAAGTCTAAACATGCTAAAACAAGAAATAAAACATTAAGGGAAATGGTCTAGGAGTAGCATTCACTTGAACATAAACAAAGGCATAGGAGTTGAATTAATTATGAACTAAACATGCTCGAATATCGAAGTAAGGTCCAATCTAACCGCCTTCCGGGGCTAATCAGCTTCTCCTAACATAGCCTCTATGTTTCCACATTAGAACCATATACTAGGAGGTACTATCAAATAACAATCGATATAAATGAACTTAGCTAAGTCAACTTCCGTTTCATGTTAGCAAAGATTCACTCCCAATCAACTAACAACATGCATTTTGCAAGTAGATTGAAGAACATCAAGCATATAAAGACTTTAATCACAATAAATCAATTCTAAATCCTTGAACATTCTCAAGATCCAACTACACCACAACCAACCCCTTAATGGGGGAATTACTCACTAATCATGATAACAACAAGATTAATCAACAAATAATCAAGAATCAACATGATTAACAAGAAATACCAACAACAAAAACAATAATCAAAAGAAAGCAAATAAAAATAGAGGAGAGAGAGTTAGAGATTCTCATTGATTGAAGATGAAAGTCTACAAACAAGATGATTAATCTTCTTCTTCAAAATCCAAGCTCAACAATGGTGAAACCCTCACTTTCTCTCTCTAAACTACCCTAATCCTAAGCTAAACCTAGAGAGAGAATCTCTCCTAAAACTAGGGAAAAAGATCTAAAGGAATCAAGTTCTCCTTTTACTAAACAAGCCCCGCAATATATAAAGAATCGCGCAAAAACGCTGAACAGGACCCGCTGTGCGCCCGCGCAAGGATCTGTGCGCCCGCGCATGGTAGCTGTGCGCCCGCGCGTGCGCCCTCGCAGCGGTCTGTGCGCCCTCGCAGCGGCCTGCGCTCCCTCGCAGCAGCCTGCGCGCCCGCGCATTTGTGGGTTGCGCAGCTTTTGCTTGGGTGTGCGCGCCCGCACGGTGTGGGTGTGCGCCCGCGCACATGTCGCGCACAGGCCGCGCAAAACTTTCTGCCTCGATTCTGCAATTTCGCCAATTTTGCGCGGGTTCTCACAGGGCTGCGCGCCCGCACATTATTTGCGCCCTTGCACCTTGCTTTCTTCGATTCTTCTCTCATGCTTCCTTGGCTTCTTCTTTGCAATCCAAGACTTCAAATACCTAAGCACAAACACCAAAGGAAGCAATAAGGTATAGGGAACGGTGCAAACACGCAATGAAGGCAAGCATACAACAATATACGCGATTTCATTAAAATCACATCGAGACATGTATGCACGCATTATTTGAACAAAACAACTACAAAACACCCTAAGACAAGCTAAAACAAGGCATAAACACTATCCTAGGAGTGACATAAATGTCACTCATCAGAAGAGTGCTAAGCAAAGCACAACTGAAGATTCTACAACTAAAGCTAAATACTTGGCAGCAGCTGAAGCAACTAAGGAGGCAGTTAGGATTCGTAAGTTCGTTGGTGAACTTGATGTTGTACCCTCCATCAAGGGTCCTATAGCCCTCTATTGTGACAACAATATAGCTATTGCTCAGGCTAGAGAGCCAATGGAACATCAGAAGGTCAAACATGTCAAGAGACGATTTCACATGATAAGGGAATGGAAGTCAGAGGCTAAAATCAAAATTTATAAAGTTAGAATGGACAATAATGTAGACGATCCACTTACTAAACCTTTGCCTCAAGTGAAACACAACAAGCACGTTGAGGCAATGGGAATCAAGCACATTAGTGATTGGCTTTGTTTTCCTTGTTAGGTGTTTTAATTAATTTTGGGTTATTTTTAATGTAAAACACTATAATGTATTCTTCGGATTTTGGAGTAATTCAATTTTATGTAATTTTATCACTCCATTTCTATTTAATTGTGGTTTAGGATTGTAAGGAATATTTTAAGCCATCCTACACTTGAGCCTTACTGTGATCATACACTTAAGTATGGTGGCGTCCAAAGGGAAGGAAACTAAAGTAAAAGAGTCGCCAACAAGTTTTAGGAACTTGTAAACCGTTCACAGGGTGAAGGTTACACCCCTCAACGATCCAGGAGATCGTTAATTCCAATAGGTCTGGAACCATGACTGGTGTTTGGGGATGAGGGTACAAATCCAACCTAAAAGAAACTAAACCTGCCCTAAAAATAGGCCTCTACTTTATTCTTCTCGTATTCATGTGCGCTTTCTGACTAACATACAATCAATAGGTTTACCCTAAACCTGTTTATCTATGTTGGTTGAATATTAATGCACAAGCAAAACTATTATTGGCGATCACTTGAATTAAAATCATATTAGCCTAAACAAGATTATTAATTATCTTATTAAGCGTGATTACAAGTACAAATTCCCTTTAAACATGCATAAAAAGGTGTGATCAAGCAATAACAATAATAATATATATCAAGCAACATAATAACAATCATCATCATAAATCAAAATCAAAATCTCAATCTCAATAAAGCTTAATAATAGCAAGATCCTAGGCATGATACTAACAAGATTAATAACAAACCCTAGCATATCACTAAACATTAAAAATCAAAGTTTTATCCCTAACATGATACTAACATGATATTAAAAAAGAAAAATAGGAAGCATCATAGAAATCATACTTGATATAAGAAACTTATTCATTACCCTGAACATGATACTAGGAAGCAATAAAACATCCTAACATGATACTAGGAATCAGAATAATAATCTAAACATGATTTCTATATCATAATATCAATGAAACAATTAAAATACTTATTTCGATGCCTCGTATCTCTTTCTAATAACAAAATACACACGTTAGTAACTTCAAGGAAAATATAATAAATCAAACAATTAAATTAAATAATTAAAATAGAGATTTGGGACCAAACCCTCAGAAATATCAAACCTTTCACAACTAGGGCGAAGGCAACTTCGAACTTGGATAGGTGTGTCTAGTGCTAATGTATGAGGAATTTTGTTGAGGGAAGGTTTAGAAAAAGAATAAAGAGAGAAGGAAAGCTTCTAGCTTTAGAGAGAAAATAGAAAGAGATGATTGATGTTGAGTGTTGATGTTTGAAAACGGAGGTCCAGGGACCCTATTTATAAGAAAATAGTCCAGAATCGATAGAAAAGAGTCAGAGTTCGAAAAAGAATAAAACACTCTTCTGTTGCCAGCGACAGAGCTCGTCGCCAGGCGACGAAACTGTCGTTTGGCGATGCAGAAGGTTTTCCACACGTTTTTAACGCGGAATCTATTTTTCGATAAAATCAAGTCATAAAACCGTACGAAGAGTAAAATCGTAATTTCATTTAAAACACTTCTTTTATTCCAAATAAAACTCATAAAACATAATTATTAATCCTAATCCCTTTAGGATTCAAAAGAACCTTCTAGAAGATTCTAGAAGACTATAATCAATCCTAATTGCATTAGGAATGATAATTCATAATAGGCACTCCTCTAGATCATTGGGCCGCATATAAGAACCAAACCGGGCCCAGTTTAGTATTTTGGCCATAATTTCCTCATTATTCATCGGAATTGGGCATATAATATATGGTTGGAAAGATCTTTTCGAGCCCAATCCAACTACACCATTATCGAACCCTTGTCATGGACCAAACTAAATTGGATTGGCTATTTTCATAAAATAAAGCAGGTTTTTGAAAACAGAAAGAAAGATTTTTAATAAAAACTAACCACAACATTAGACTTTCCACACTTTCACTTCATTCGATTATAATTCGACGCGAAAGGTTTTCATCACCGGGTTTGGTTTTGGGAGACACATTTGGGTGTCTACAAGAATTAAATATTGAGTCCATTCCATTTTGAGAATATTCAAAATAGGGTATCAAGACAATATATTGGATAAAGAAACACCTATTAAGTGAACATTGAATATTATAATAAAAAATTATCCCTAATCGAGGTCATTTAAATGATAGACGATTAATGACCACTTGAGATTAGTGTGTAGATTGATTTATTGAACCGTTGCTTGTGCTAAAATGACATAATTGTCATAAATCATTTGCACTAGTGTTGGTTTAGAACCATAACGGATCAACCTATGAGAGTACTTTAAGAGATTTAAAAATCGTCATAAGTACACCTCTCATTATGGCTATCGGAACCTCTTTCCTTGACCATGAGTATTGTGAGTTCACTTGTTTGATTACTTGTCCGTTTTGATGTTTGTCAAACGGCTGCCGTACATGGGGTTTATAATGGCAACACTCGGGCGGCTAGGTCCCCTTCGTAAGAGAAGCTGAGAGTACAAGACTGGGAATGTCCCCCTATTAATAATAAGGAACATGTAAGGCCTCTCGAAGGGTGAGACTATGAAAATGCATGACCGTGCTCAGATAGATTTTTTAGAAATTCTCTGCTTATTTACAATCGAACTCGGGCTTCG